>NC_090938.1:760662158-761287158 GCF_040938575.1 Ambystoma mexicanum
ACCAGATAAATCTTGATCAACAATCGCTCAATTTACAAACACATCTCTGCCATTTTCTACCTCCTCTCATAGAACTAAATAAACCTACTCTTGATCACTGAGTCTCTCTGGTGATCAAGCTCCAGTTATTCACAAAAACATCCTGCCGGGTTGTAAGATGTAATGAAAACATTTGTGCCAGCAGGAGGGGAGGAGGGAGGAGAGATAGCACTAGTTCACAAAGATTAATTCTAAGGCTCAAAGCCCACTAGCAACAACATTCCACACTGTGAATCACTCAGCCTTATCTGCTCTTTTTCCAAGACCACATCACTAAGCTTCCTTCTCATCTACAGACGCCCACCCTACAACTCGACCTTCGCTTCAAACTTTTGGTTGATGTCACAAACATATCTGTGTATCATCAATAACTCACATAACTCAGGGATTTCAACATCTGGCTCGAACAAAACAGCAATCCTACTACAAGGTCGCATATAGCAAACTTTGCTGCTTTACATCTCAAATGACTAAAGGATTCCAATCACATAGCTGGTAACTCAATGGATGGTGTAGAGCAGCAGCTGAATGCCTCTGCAGGAAGTCCCGCCCCCCCCCCACTGCCTATATGCTGCAAACCTGACATTGTGCCATGCATGACACTAGTGATTGTGTCTATTCCGCTGAGAACCTTTGAGAAAAGGTACCCACTAAGAAAACCTTATCTCATGTATCCCTGAAGAGATCGTCCCTGAAGGAATATGAAGACGAAAGGAAGAGAAGCTGGTGACAAGAAGCAAGCATGACACACTGAGAAGACTAGCTGACAGAGAAGATGTATAGACATTATGGAAAATAAAGATTGCACGTGTGAAGAGCGCTGCAGAAAATGCAAGACATTTAATAACTGTACAGATGCAGCAACGCAAGTAGACTAAATAATCATAACGCCTGGCTACACGTAGTGAAGAGTCTGGACATTGGTGCCACAAACTTTAGTAAAGTTCAAACCCACGGAGAAAGAAGGATCGAGAGCTGTGCTTGTCGCAGCAAGAAAAGCAGCTAAGAATCATGGAAGGACCGAGAAAGGCTGTATGGCCTTACGTAAAAGGCTGAAGCAGCCAAGAACTGGTTATTTATCCTTGAAGAACAGCAAACGTGAGAAGCTGAATCATTCCTTGTTAAAGTTGCAAAGAGAGAACACCATGACTGCCAAGTTTATTAATTCAAGACAATTAAATGCTGAAAACCAGGCTGAAGTACGGTCTCCTGTCACATGAACAGAGGATGAAAATAGGAGTTGGGCATGGAGACTAGAACTATGATAAGAGTGTGCCCACACTCCCTTATATTCCCAGAGACTAGAATACATTGCAAGGCCAAGTTCAAAGGCAATCTTCATGGCAGAAGATATAAGTGGTGAAGGATTTAGGGCTAATTGGGAGGGAAGAAACTGTCAAGTCCACCTCCCAGCACCTGCGGTCTGAGCTTACGTGCTGCTACTGAATCGAATGTTCCAGAAGGGTACAAGTGTACCAATCAATTATAGAAGGCCGTATACCCAAGAGCCTTACAGTTTGAAGAGCCAAATAACTGTCAAGGATGACTTGCACTGGGGGTGGGCACAAGTTGTCCACCTGACTGTAGAGACCCAATCACAACTTTATCCTGTATAGAAAATATACTTAGATGTTCCCCTTAGTCCTACCAGAACTCCCCATGAGTTTTTGTCATTTGCCACGTAGTGTGATGTCATGTATGATGAATGTTTAGTATAAAGCTGTGTTTTTATGTGAAATGTTTGAGAGAACTTGAGCGAATGTCCGTTGTAACTCCCTGTTTTAGATAATTGATATTAAAACAGTTGGATGAGACTTAGCCAACTTCCTAAATCGGTCTTATTATTTGGTGTAAGTTATTATTTTTTTAAAAATGTAATTGAGAAACAATTTTTACAAAAAAGAATAAATACTGGTGCATTTGGTCAGCCTTCCTCCAGGCCTATTACAGGTGACCTGTGTCCGTTCGATCATATAGGTCCTATGTCCCGGGTATCTGGTGTAAGTTATTCTGCATCCCATCCTTTGCATGACATGTTACTGATTTAAGGACCTTATGTTCAATGGCAATTTTTGAAATTAGAACATTGTCACAGTCTGTTTCCCAATTCACTTTCCTTGGGGAGATAACCAATCCATCCAGTTTCCAGTTTCCACAAAGGTGCACCCACTCACGAACCCATCCAAATCAATGACCACCCTAACTAGACCCTCGAAAGACACACAACCTAACATCACAATGAAGAGACTTGTAGCAGACAAACCCAACATTACACTGGATCCAAAAATGACAGAACCAGAAAAGCAAGTCTACAACCTTCACAACTGTGTGAAACAATTTAAAACACATGAAAAAGAAAAATAGAAAATTGGGCAAAATCTGGAGGAAAAAGACCTACAAACAGAGAGGTTTGCCTACCACTGGCAGTGGTGTTACTGCAGGGGCAAAATTATTAACTCCAAGAAAGCACACTACTACTTACATTTAGAAATGGCACAACACAGCAAAAGCAAATGTTTGAGATCATCCAAGAATTCAAAGACGCAGCAGCCTAGAACCCAGATTGCTACCTATAACCCAGATTGCTTCACATTTCAGAGCAAAGGTCATACAAATCCAAAAGTATCTGGACAGTAAAAGAATACTGCCACTCCGCCTGACCAAGGAACCAACACCCACTTCACCAAGCCCTCCTTATCTGACATTGTTCCACATGATATCCATACAAGACCTACTGTCTACAATCGACTGCTAGTTGTGTATGATTTCCTATTTGTGAAGAAATGTATTGGCATTCAAGTAATCCCCAAGTGACCCTGTCCTATAATCCGAGATAAAAGTACAAGGGCACAGTTACAGTGAAAAAGTTAAGTGGTCTGTAACAAATGCATACTTGAGCTAGCCTTGTTTCATTGGCTATATCGTAGAATGTATTTAATATTTTTCAGTGTTGGTTGTGGAACATTAAAGGAGGTACAAACCAGTATATTTTATATAAACAAGTGTATCAAAGCATAAGTCTCATAATCGCAGTAAACAACATTTTAGACAAACAACAGTTAGTGGCTCCACATTTGAATGAAGGTCTGTTCAGGTGCATAACATAACTCAACAACATGGCGGGAAGTCAAAAAATGCAGTCTGGTCTTGGGCACTGGTAGGGGCATCAATTAGTTATACCAGCGTACTGCATAGGATAGATCAATAGATAGAAGGAATATGTTCAGGAAATGTTGATATAAAAACATGTTGGTGGACAGTGGTATAGGCACGCTTACCTCAAGGCAAACTGGCATTAGGCGTGAGGAAAGAAATGCGTGCCTGTGTTTCAGAGTGTCGGCGAAAGTATGCCTTGACCTTTGGAGCTGGTTTCAGAAAAACGGATCACAGTGCTGCAAGGAAATAGATAAGCAGTGCTGTCATGCGTGTAAAAGTATGACCTGGCAGACTTCTGTAGGTAGGCTATTTAGGTATGTTGGGCCCCTGGTTAATGCACCGCTTACCTGGGACCTGAGCACAAGGTTTGTGTTACTACTACAGGAAATGTAGCTCTCTATCATTGTAGATCTTACCCACCTTTGCAAAACTGTCTGAGTTTTTTCATGTTCTAAAGAGTGCTTTCATGTGTGCTCTCAATTAGGGCTGAAGTCTAGGGTACACGTGGGGGGGTGGAGTCCACCCACTTTGTTCCGAGGGTGGACTCAGTCCCCCCAGCTAAAATGAGAAACATTGAATATCCTCTTTCGAATTTATGAATTAAAGCCAAACTCGGGGATCAAACCGCAGTTGTCAGGTTTGTATGCCGGACACTTCACCACTACACTATATAACCTGAGGAAAAATAGCAACCAACTAAAGGTGAAATGTCCCATTTCGGTACTTCAAGTACCAGGTAAAACATTTGTATTGGTTCTTGGAGTTCAAAACATGCACGTCATTTAAAGTTTTCAAAAACACTATTAGAAGAAAATACCCTCTCTTGGTTTTGTGTGTGTGTTGATTTTATGAAAGGCAAATGCCATTCGTCCTGTTCAATTTGGGTGGTTATGCAATGCCAATTTAATGAAATGTGCATATTTCACCTTGATATGCTAATTTTTGGCGATGTCACATCCCATTGCGTTTGTTGATGAGTTCCCCCACTTTAAGTTTTAGGACTTGACCCCTTGCTCTCACTTACAGGGAGATACAATCCGAGGCCCGGAAGAAGGCACCAATTGGGAGCCAAAACGTCCATGGACTTTTTGCTCTTCAGCAGCTTGTCCACACTAAATCTAGGGAATCCTATTCCCGATGTAGACCTAGGATTGGTCACCATTTAACTGCAGCAATACCCACATTTCTTGGGGCTCCTTTCAGGACACGCACTTTTCCTTTGTTTGCAAATATTTCTTGGTTTGCTTACATTTTTACCATTATGTGTATGTTGTATGTATATATGTTTGCTATGGTGTTAAGTTATGTTATGCACTGCCTCCACCTGAACAGACCTTCATCTAAATGTGGAGTCACTAACTGTTTGTCTAAAATGTTGTTTACTGCGATCATGACACTTCTGCTTTGATACACCGGTTTATATAAAATATACTGGTTTGTACCTCCTTTAATGTTCTACAACCAGCACTGAAACATATGAAATAAATTCTACACTATA
Source organism: Ambystoma mexicanum (assembly GCF_040938575.1). NCBI lineage: Eukaryota > Metazoa > Chordata > Amphibia > Caudata > Ambystomatidae > Ambystoma > Ambystoma mexicanum. The sequence continues at coordinate 760,666,852 of NC_090938.1, forward strand.
GCCAATGAAACAAGGCTAGCTCAAATATGCATTTGTTACAGACCACTTAACTTTTTCGCTGTAACTCTGCCTTTGTACTTTTATCTCAGACCATAGGACAGGGTCACTTGGCGATTACTTGAACACCAATACATTTCTTCACAAATAGGAAATCATATACAATAGCAGTATGATCAAATAAATAGTTGCGGCTACCTCCCTTGTGTTAGACCTGTCATTACAGCCCTAGGCTCCGCCTTTCAGGGCTGTCCCTCTCGTTACATTGTTCATTGGCTTTGAAGACATCATCTGTGAGCTGACCTAAAAGACACAGCAAGCTCACACTTCTTTTCTTGGAACAGTTCTGAAACAATGTCTACATCAACAACTCTAGGACTACGCAGAAACATATTAATTACTTCACATAGCCCAGCATGGTTTTAGGCCAATGAGAATCAGCCCTCTGTTAGATCTGGGACACACTAAAGAACAACGGGAATGACAATTCCCAGTGCACTCTCATCCTACTGGACAGTGTGAGAAACCTAGGGGTATTCTCCCATGTAAACCCTGAGAACCCTCTAATCAGGTAGCCAGGTGAGTTGCTTTCATGAGGGTGCCCCAGGCGAAACCCAGTATACAATTAGGATAACAGTGGGTGAGGAAGACATCCCTGGCGCCTTTATAAGATATCCGGGTCTATCTCTCTTGAATAAAGAAGAGAAGTCCAATCATAATAGAATGACGAGGGTGGGAAAATATGGGAACCAGAGGGACTGGAATCTGATTGGCTATAACACCAACGGGATAATAGGTGGAGAAATCCCAGAAGCCTTTGTGGGTTATGTAGGCCCCATTATCCCCAACTCAAAAGAGAAACAAACTGATTATCCCAGAGCAAACCCCAGGGAAAGGGGGAAACAAGGTGAAACAACAAACAAAACCTCAATTTCAATGCTTCTTGGTCCTTCCCTCAATCAGATCATTGGAAGGGTTACACCGGCCGGTACTCACATATCCAAGTAGGTAACATAGGGAATAATTTAATACAGAGTGATTCGCCTTTTGTTGTAAGTAAATAAAGCTTTTAAAACAAATAATTTTGAGTGTTTATCTCTCTTGATACCATGCCTGCCTCACAACACCTGCACAGCGTTTGACACCATCAGCCACAACATTCTTCTTTGAAGAAAATGGAATTAATGGAACTGTGCTTACTGACAACCAGCGCACCAGATAGGATTTTGGAGTGAGAGTATTTTACTCCCAATGTTTAGAATTGGAGAGTAAATCCAATTTCAAGAGAGTAAAAATGTGTTTCGGCCTTAAAAAGTGTCTGACAACTATTCAATTTGTGTGTAAAATTAAAACTTTGTTCAAAAACATTAGTAACAAAACAGCTGTATTTCAAAGTGGTTCTAAATAATTTATTGCACCTGTGAAAAACATTGTCTCCACACAAGAACCTTGTAGATGCATAGTACCCAGCTTCATCTTCATGATACTTGGGCACAAACTCTGTTAAGAGCTACTACAGATGCCAGCTAGTTACATCGGGTGATTCATAAATCAAGTCCCTCACTCTACCAGCATCACTGCCTCTCGGGCCTACTGTTGCTGCCGGGCACCTCCTGCTTGACAGCCACTCAATGTTTTTGCTCCATCTATCCTTCCCTTTGCTACTCTGTTTCCCCGGTCTCTCACTTTCTAATGCTCTGTCTCTCGCCCTTAAGTGTTACAATGCCACGTTTTGCAGTCTGTTTCTCTGTCACTCTGCCTCTCCCATCTCTACATTCTTATTGTTGCTTTTTCCCTCCTATTCCTCGCTGTATCGGTTGATATAACTCCTCTTCCTCTCTCATGTCATTACTCTGGCTATATCTGTTTTTTCATTTTCTCGGATGTGGTTGCTCCTCCTTTTGATTATCGTTCTTGCACTGTCTCTTATGTTATTGGACTGCCCTTCTCTAGTCTTGCTTTTCTATTTCCATCCCTCCCCACCTACTGTTGATCTGTGTTTTAATTTATTGTCTCTAAATGTCTCTTTTGCTCTGCTTGTATCCCTTACTCCTATTGTGTGTTTGTCTTAGTATTAACTCTGTCTCCCTTCTCACTTTCTTTATTGTCCTATCATGTAGCTCATTGCTCTCTCTTCCTGTTGTTCAAATTCCTGTTATGGATTGTCTAGATGCATAGGAATTATAGAGTTAGAGGTTTGTCTGACCAGATGCAGCACTTGCTTGAATGCAGATGCTCTACCAACACTGTATGCCATTACAAGTATAAGAGCCCATATGAGCTGTGTGTTCTGAGCCATTACAAGTATAGCAGACTTCATGGGACATGCTTTTTTTGAGACATTACAAGTATAGCAACCCAAATGAAATGACTGTTCTGAGCCATTACAAGTATAGTGGTCCACATGGGATGTGCGTGCTCTACTTCTGAGCCATTACAGGCATGGCAGCCCTGAAGAGGTGTGTGTTCTGAGCCATCACAGCCCAGATGAGATATCTGTTCTGAGCCATTACAAGTATAGCAGCCAAGATGAGATGTCTGTTCTGAGAACTTACAAGTATAGCAGTCCTCATGGGATGTCCTTCTTCTGTAACATTACAAGTATAGTGGTCCTCGTGGGATGTGCATGTTCTACTTCTGAGCCATCCCAGGTATGGCAGCCCTAATGAGGTGTGTAATCTGAGCCATTACAAGCACAGTGGCCCTGAATAGTTGTGTTCGGAGAAATCTCTGGTATAGCAGCCCAATGATTTGTGTGTTCTGAGCCAATACAAGTAGAGCATCCGAGATGAAATGTGTGTTCTGAATCACTGAACATTTAGTAGTCCATTTGATAAGTCGAAAGTTAAGTCAACTCTGTTCCAATTGAATGTTACCTGCATCTTAAATGCATATATTTGATACAGACTCATTAACTCACCTATCAACAGGATTTAAATTAACAGGTTGCACAATAATCTCTGCAGAAGGGTAGACAGGAGGTAGCAGAAGAATGAGGCAAAGATCAAGTTAGAGCTAGAGATTATGGGGTGTTGCGCACAGTAGGGCCAGGCAGTGATGCAGAATCAGTCACCTGAGGTTTAAAGTCTAGTAGAGAGGTGGTAGGAGGGAAGCAAAGCAGATCAAAGACCAAAAGAGTGAATGTGGAAGGCCAGTCTATAAACAGCAAGCACAGGAAGGTTCCAGTGGGCCAAGTCAGTTCTAAGCACGACCAAATAGTGGGAAAAGACATGGCACTGGGTCATGGAAGTTACAGATGGCATAGAAAAGCAAACGGGAAGAAATGTAGGGTGTGCCTAGTCCGACCGAGACCCTGCTTTAGCTTTTCCTGACCACTATGACCATTGACCCATCTGCATACAATACTTGTCCCCAGATGCAGCCTTGGGGTTCGTGACACCAGAAAGCCTACAACTAGGTAAAGTACAGAAGAGTATTTGTGACACCCCTAAGCCTGACACACCAGAACAAGGAAGGTGAAGGAACCTCTACATAGACTCAGACATTGATCACAGGAGGTCTGAAGATCCAACTGCCCACCCAGCGGGAAAGACACTGTTGTTGAGAAGACATCCTCATTATTTTCATCATTATTTCCTCTGGGAAGATCCCCTTTTTTGATTCTCAGTTGTTGCCTAATTGTACATGGTTCCCTAATCAACAGATCTCTAACCGGACGCTATTTGGTCTTGGCATCCTCCTTGTTCCCCGGTGACATGGTGTCATAAGGACAAGCTTCTGCAAGTAATTGCCTTTTTAAAGTCAAATGCCTTGTCAAGCCCTAGTGATAGATACCTCAGTGGAGGGATGGGAATATCACACGCGCTATCTGACAGTTTAAGGCTTATGGTTGGTGTTAGGAAAGATTTATCTTTTGGCAACGTTCCCTCCATAGTTTCTACAGCCCCCCAATCTTTTGCTTTGTGTTTTAACCTGTTCTGACTTTTTGAGTAAAGCTTTTGGGCTCACTTCCCCTGCCTTTTGCTAATTTGTTATGGGGAAACTGATCAGTAGTGGGAAACTATGTTTCCCTTTTTATCTTTTACGTTTTGTAACGTTTTAACATTGCACACAGCATCTTACAATGCAGTGCAATGGGGGTATGTGTCTATCACCCTAGACATTGACACTTGGGATTTTTGGTTACTTTTATAGATGCCTAAATATAATATGGTGACTGAAATGATATGTTTGCCATTTTTGTGTTATTTCTAGTGTGCACATTTGTGTTTACCACGTATGGCTACTAAACATGGCAAGGGCCCTAAAATGGCCATGACACAAGATTTTCACTTGTTCTTTGGTCATAGGGGCGTTTTGGCTTCTTCCTGCCTTCTCAGGTCAGGAAATCCCATATACGGTCATGCACTTGCCTGGGAAAGCTGCAGCTTTCGTGGGCTAGTGATGCCTTTGTTTGTGTGCGGCCCAGGAAGTGGGTGAAACTATCTGGTCCCACCCCACATCTGTGGTGCCAGAAAGTCTGGGTGTGGGGCATGAGTGAAACCAATAGTTGTCCCTGATTGGACAACTACTAGCTGTTTGAATGGTGCAGATCCTTACCATTGGTGGGCTTGGACTTGCTTCCAGGCTGGATTTTAGATAAGAAGAGGACTCCTGGAACCATTTCCTTAGATCAGCACTGGAGCCAAAAAACCTGTGTAGGCAAACAGCCGGCTGAAGATCTGAAGACGACCCTTGAAGAGGCCTGGCATCCCTTCCTACGTCTGTCCCGGTGAAGCCCTGTTGGACCACCGAATCTGCAAAGGTCCTGTACGGTGCTTCAACTCCTGGACTGGTGGGACCAACCAGTCTTGATATGTTATCGAGGAATCAGCCATCTTGAGCTTTCAGAAGTGTCTCTGGACCACTCAGTGAACTGCAGAGGTCTCTAGCGGGCTACCTCGCTAGACCCATCGCTAGCTTGTGGTAGAAGTTGCCTTCCTGCTGAATTCCAGCATTCCAGCCTCAAGAGATCCTGTCCTGCAAGGACTTCTACAACTGCAACTGGAAAGACACCTGCCATCTTCTATGTGGTGGCTGTCGCTGGAACTCGCCTTCCCCCGTCCTGTGAGGTGTCCTGAAGAGGGCCGCATCAGTGAATCTTACATTTCTCCATCACCAAGGGTTGCACTCTGCTCCTGGACCGACTGGAAGAATCTTTGCACCTGCAGCTCCTGGAGACCTCTTACCAGAACCAACAGCGAGAAATCCAACCTCCATTCGACCCATCAAGTCCCCTGGGAAAATCGGAGTCAGGGGTAAGTAAATACAAGGCATTTGTCCCCACTGTCCTCCATAGAATAACATTGAGAACAATGCCCTTTGTATCTTTAGGTTTCACTGCCTTTTGGTCATTTAACCTGGGTAGTACAATCTTAGAGGAGAGTGTAAGAACACATTTTACTAACCTAGTAATTTTTTTGCATCTCTTCTTTTGAGCAATCACCAACACAATTAACTTAACTGCTACAGATACATCCTGGGGAGAAGCACTGTGACTCCTGTGACTTGTGGGCAACCAAGGGCCCATTCTTCCTAGGGATTGGACTACTGAAGTTAGGCAATACTAATTGTGATTTGGTTCCATCTTTACTGCATCATTTTTCTTACCTCCTTTGTTGATGTAAGTCATTGGATGCATTTTAAGAACTTATGGTGATAATATCGCACACTACTCAATACTCAATAATAAACATATGTTGATATGTTTATTATTGTGTATTGGGTGATATCATCTGCTTCTTCCATTTTATTAGAGTGTGTTTAAGGTTTAAGGATTTGTATACATCCCAGTCTAAATTGAATTATTGTGTGCTTCTCAGTGTGGACTCACTGTGGACCCCTGACCCCACTCACACTCTCCTGAGAACAGCCATGACTGCTCTCCACATTTACCTTGATTGGATTTTGGCTAACCTTTTAGAGTTCCCCTGCACACTATAACTAGGATGGCCTCCTAAAAACCGTCAACCAAGCCAGATTCTAGAAATCCATCTTAACAGTTGGACAGTAGAAAACTGACCCGTATCAACAGCATTGGATTATAAATCTAGACTTCAAGGCTTTTTGTCCATCAATGACTTACTCATAGATTCTTATGGCAACTATGTATCATGAAAACAAGCATGCAGGAACGAAAAGCAGGATCACTTTCAGGGAGGCTCACATGATTTTGGCTAAGTCTTTTAGCAAGGATTCTCATCATTAATGCTGTGCACCTCATGGCTGTTCAGAACATGAAAGACTTTTTCCTAAGCAGGTCATGTTTGTAAGATTGCAAGTGAGTTTCCAAATACAAAGTTTTAGATGGCCTCTTCAAACAATGGGAAAGAAAGGAATTTGGTGTTTTTTGCATCAGCAGGAAACTTAAAACGGCAAAACCTTTCTGTCCAGGTATCCAGAACAGAAGTCAAGGGCAATGTTCTTTTGATTAACTTGTCAGGACGTTTTCTCTGTGTTAAGGGTAGCGTCCCGCCGAAGTTGCGTACCTGTTCTAGCAAGTTGATCCGTTGCGACGGTGCACCTCACGACGTGTTGCACTTGTAATGTGAGAAACCAGATCCGCAAACCGAGGAATATGAAACCTGGTGTTGTCAAACACTGACAGGGGAGGATCAGTGTTGGTAAAACTGAGTCTGGTTACCGGACACTCCGGTGAAGGCAAACAAGAGCAGGTTGGTATGGCTCCAGACATGTCCAGGCGGGTAGGTAAAGGCAGGCAGCAGGACAACAATAGAAGGGACAAAGAGCATGCAATCCAATGATAAGAAGATTATCCAAAGGGCAGAGGTGAGGACTGGCAGGAAAAGGATATGCAGGGAGGAGGAAACGAGAACCTGTATCAAGGGCATGCATGGCAGACGAAAGGGCAGACCAAAGCAGGAACAGAGAGAGAAGGTAAGGGACAGCAGCAACCTAGTTGACTGCTGGAGCGCAATAAGACACACCAGATTTCTTTTGGAAAACCAGTACCAATTCCGCTGCATTGTGCATGCGCAAAACACGGCAGCTGGGCCACAACGCGTGCACAGTGAAAGGAACATGGCGGTGAAAGGAACATGGCGGTGCACACCGGACGGCTGCCCCAGAGACCGGGATGTGTATTCCTTCACCCGGTGAACAGACGCCAGCAAGGATACAAGTGCCATGATGGAGGATGCTACGCGTGGGAAGAAATGGAGACTATGAGGATATGCAGCCAGAGTGGCATGTGGCTGGTGTGAGTTCATGACACTCTGCACTTTTTGTCCAATTCTCCCATTACTCAAGATGATTCATAAGCTAAATCAATCTCGATGAACGATGATCCCAATTGACCCAGCATTGGCTAGCCTGCAAAGGTATTCGACCTTCTTGCTCCATCAGTGCAACCACAGCAGACCTCCTACAATCACTGAACTTCACCACATTTCTCCAGAGCACCAGTAGTACGGCTAACTGCACCTGCCTCAGGACTTCATGGATGTCCCAAAAGGGGCACAAAGACTATCCACTAGATCTTCCTACGCCTGTGAAAGAGCTTCAACCTATGGTACCTAAACTGATGGACAAATCCATTAATGTCAAGACGAGACAGTATTACCAGCTCTACTTTATGTAGTAACATCTGGCTTGCAATTTTCCACCAAAAAGGTATATTGAGCAGCTACAGAAAGCATCCCTCTCATGAATCCTTTGTTGTGATTCCCTTGATTGAGGATTTTTATAGGGCTTTAAGAAAATGTACTCTTCTGTCAGGCATCCTCCACCCAAAGAGGGCTGAATGAGGAGTCCCCATGTTTGAAAGATGAACAAATCTGGTTTGCAACCACATTGATGTAACAGGTTCTTCTTAATGGCCAAAGGAACATTATAGGATCATTTCTTTTTTACAATAGCAAGTTAAAACACCCCCATCTTTCCTTCCAAGTGCAGTTTCTGATTTCCACATTAATCAGACTATTTGTTCCTGTTGTTATTAGCTAATCCTTTCTTAACATAATGCCCCTTTATACTCTGGATGTAATGAGGGCAATTAAGTATAATTTAGAGAGAATGGAGGCCATTGGAAAATCTGACTAACTGCTTGGGAACCATGGTACACCACATACCTCTCCAAGCTGCTAAGCAGTGCATAGATAGATTGATTGTTTCATGCATTACTGGGTTATCAGAAAGCAAACCAACCCCTTTGGGTAAACCTTGTGTTAGAGCGACAAGAGGAAATGTTGCCACTGGGGGTGTCCTCACGAATGACCCAGTATCCAAAGAATACAAGTGCAAATAGTAGATGTTCAAGCTTTTACTTGTACACTTAATATGGTCAGGATGGATAGATCCTGTATTGGCACCTTGACTACGGATTTAATCACAGTTATGCAAGAATGATTCATTTATGGAGTTTCTCAATTAGAGATTTAACTCTCATAATACATTTTAGAAATTCTCTCTACTTGTTCCAGTTTGTAGCATGTATCAGTGTGATTTCACAAACTCTCGCATCCATTTGGAAAACTCTCTATCTCTCTGTTTCTGCATGCAGTGTTACTCAGCTTGGCTTTACAAAGACTCTCAAACACTTGAGAAACTTTTGCTCCCAGTTTCTGTAGGCAGGGTTTCTGAGCGCATCGTCACAAAGACACATACGTTTCAAGAACTGTCTTTCCCACTTCCTATGTGCAGCATTTTCCAAGTTGACTTTAGGAAAGCTCCCTATTGATTCCCAGTTAGGTTTTTCATAGACCTTTAATAAAATAACATTTGATATTAGAAAAAACAGAAAAGAAAATGAAAAGAAACCCCAAATGAAATGGAGGAAGAAAAAAAAGGAGGTGGGTAGATGGATGGGCTAATGGGAAATGAGAATAAAGGAAGGGCAACACATAAAATAGGGTTAAGCAGGGAAGAAAGTGAGACAAGGACAACTCCCAGCATTAGCAGCTACAGAGAGCTACTCCAAATAACAATTGTGCCCGCCAATCCTTCCTTGTTCCTATTTTGCGTTGTCTGGTTTCTATTCAACTCCTTTGTCCTTTTTATGACTCTAAACATTTATGCTCGATTTTGCTTGGCTGAAGGTTCAGATATTGATCACAGAGTGTCTAGCAGCACTTAAATGTCTATCTTCTTGACAGGGAATTGTTCATCTTGAGTTAATGGTTACTTTTCAACCCAGGTCTTTTCATCCATGTCAGTCCTTTTACTCCACCGGCTGGAGCCCTATTCCTACAGGGTACTATTTAATTAACGGTTCAGGAAATCAAAATTGCAGCAGACTTTTGTTCATATTGTTGAAGAGCAAAATCATCTGCGCAAAAAGGGAGGATTACGTCTTGTGTTTTCCACACACTGAATGGGACAATCCCTTTATTTTGCCAAAAGCTTTGTGTGTGTTGGAGGGCATAAGGGACTCCCACTGCATGTGCCTTTGGAGATTGGAAAAGCTACAAACATCGTCCCAAGCTTAACAACAGATAATACATGTGTAGTATTTTCTTACCAAACTCATAAATGCACCCACAATTCCCATCTCGTTCATCACAGCCAAAAGAAAGTTACAGTCACCATACCAACAGCATTTTCAGCATTAAAAAATGTGCTGGAGAGATGAGCTTCTCTCTCCTCCCAGTGAGCTGGAAAATCAAGAATAACCTGGGCCATTTTGTATGATGGACTTAACCTTCCCGGGCATAAAACCGTATTCTTCGTAGCGATAATGGACTAATTGTCTTCCCAAGTCTACTAGCTAAGGCATTTGAAAACGTGTTACGGATGACTTTACCAATGAAATGGGGCGATAAGAGGCCATCTCAGCTTTCTCCTTCTTCTTATAAGTCATAGTAATGCTTGCTGGATTTTGGGGCATGTGTCCTTATGACTCAAGGCCACAATGTCTATGAATCTCATCCTCACTGCTCCAAGGGGGTGTGGGAGTGTTCCCTCAAGTGGGTTTACAGCTATTTGATGACTTCTTCCACTTTACCCCTCACTGTCTCACATGTTTTCATCTTTCATGGATACATGTCCTTAGCTGCCCAAAAGGAGAGGGTGGGGGTGGACTCATTCTACGCCCTTGTTAAGGACAGTACGTCACAGCACCTGTGAGATTTGCAAAAGTGCTACATGGAGATCAGTCTATATGTTTGCAGGTCACTTCTGCCTTTGCTCAACTGATGTTCAGGTGGCTCGGGTATTACTGATGTTCAGGTGGGTTATGAATTACTAAGTGACTGGTCTGGTTGATTTACTTTTGGCTTTTTTTGCCTCATCTTGTCCACTCTAGTTTTGGCTGGGCTAGGCTCCCTATGCTAATCAATGTGTATGAAAATTAACAAAGATCCCATAAAGGTGAAGAAAAAGGAAATCTTAGTTATTCATAATTCCATTTCTCCATCATGGGGTGCTTCATTAAATTCATAAACCACCCCCCTCCTCCCCGAGAGGGCTCAGAGGGAAGAATGATGGGCAAAAGATGATGGCGATTCTTTTCTGCCCATTACATAAAAATTAGCTTAGGTGTAACTGGCACTGAGAGATCATGGGATGCCATGGCAGTGCTCTATCTTCATTTAACATTGCAGCCTCACTGTCTATTGCGGTACTTTGGTAAAAAGGCCAGGGTGAAATTTCCTTTTACGGGCCAGTGGTATGGATGTGGGGTCCATGACGCCACCTCCTTGTTAAAAGAAAAGTGGTAAAAGAAAAGTGGAGAAGCCATCATGTTCACTGAAAACATTGTAACTGTAGCATACGGACAGAGCTTCAATAAGTCACTGTCGCCATATTGTGCTTGCTGGAGATACATTTGTTTTTTTTGTAAGGAACAATGTTCAAATTAATCCAGCGAGGCTCGCACAAAATATATATTTGTCTAAGATTGAAGACAATTTTACATTTTCCTTTCTACCAACGCATTTAGAGCATTTAGCACTCGCACACATGGGTAAAGGTATTCAATGTTAAGGGTTTAGGAGTGTAATGAAGATTCCCATGATGGAGAACTCTCTCTTATTTGATCACCAGACTAGCTCATGTCATTATGAGTGAATAGTACAAGAGATCTTTCTTACCCAGTCACCCTTCTCCCTTTGCAATCACAGCTTTGCTTCAACCCGTCTCCTCAGCCCAGGGGATGTCTGACAATGTACCCTTATTGCTGTCACACCAGGTCCAGTCTGTTCCTAAATCTCTCCTTGTTGTCTTCCTTTCTTGCTTATCTCGATCTTCCAAATCAGTCTATCTTGTAATCCCAGATTATTCTTCAGCCTTCCCTTGAAATTGCCTCCCTTTAAATGTTAGCCTTGTACTGCTCTTTGACATTTCGCCCACCAATTTTGCTCTTTCTTGCAATTGTCTTCCACTCCTCTGCTATGCTTAGGCTCACATTCCACAAACTGCTCTCCTTCAGCAGTAATTTCGTTTAGTCTCTGCCTCTCCCTTACTCTGCCTACTCGTCTGTAGCTGCAAATTATTCCCATCACATGGACATCCTTTTCTTTCATTGTCAGTCTCACGCCTGTGTCCGTTTGATTGGCATAATCACCCAATCGCACTCTCAAACTGTCTTTTCCTCAACTTGTGTATTTTCCCACACTTCTAACTCAATCGATCTCACCTACACACACCACGCCAGCATCCAGAACTCACCCATGTGCTCCAAATATCAATGAACCTGGTCCCAGTCTACAGCAGACTCAGTCGTCCTTTATGTCAACCTCTAATGTTTAATTCGTCTCCTGTTACACTTCCAACCTGGATTATTTCCCCTTGTCCCAATCTGCGTCTCCTTGCCATGTTCTTTTCCCCTCTTCTTGCCTCTTTTCCCCAGTTTAACTCTAGCTTGATCTCAATTACATTTCAAAACCTCTATCACTTGTCTAAATTGCTTCAACCAATGGGGGTACATTTTCTGCTCTTTCAGCTTCCATCACCACTCCCTACCTCTACCACCATCATTCTCCCTTGCTCGCTATGCTGTCCTGTCCTCTGTCACTCATACTCAAGGGAAATCCAGGCCTCCATGTTCGAGATCCAGAAAATGTGTGGCACAAATTAAATTAAAGGCATGCCACTGTAAGAGTGCCACAATATAAATTCAGATCACATCTCTACTCTGCCTTGTCATGCAACCCTGAGCCCCCAAATATATAATTTTCTCTGCTTGCTATGTACGGGAGATGGGATCACTTTCATTGTACCATGCAGGAAACCAGACGGCGCTCATGTTCCACTTCCTCTTGTGGTCTTAAATTTGGGGTCCATGGATTCAAACCCTGTAGCTCTTTCAGCAGGGTGCTCAGAGTTCGGTCCCAGCTGCTGCCAGTATTTTGGCCCTTTTCTTGTTTGAGCTGCCTATTTTTACTGCAAGTCCCTCTTGGTCAGGTCCCTTTGCTCTGACTTTTACTCTAAAATTAGCTTTGCAGTGTCCCACTACACCACCCACACGAGGGGAGAGTATATACTTAATTCATGTGGTAGGATATGTATATAGCATAAGTCCTGTACACTGTATAGTGCAAGTGGAAAGAGGATGTGAGAAAGTCGGACCCTATGCGGAAGCTGTGATGCCAAAGTTGAGTGATGGGTGGGTGACAGAGGGATCATAGCCCTAGCCACTGCTTCAATGTGATCAGTGGCCACCTTGAGCATATGCAAGACCAATTGTCTAGTCTATGAAATTGAAGTCCATTGTAAAGCTTGGCTCCAAGTGTAAAACGTTTGTCATAACACCTTGGACAATGTACTGGACATTTGATGCCAAAAACTCTTTGGTTATATTACAGATTAATAACTACCAAAGTGCAAAATTAGTGCCATGACCACTACAACTTCAAGCTGAAGCCTAAAGCAGTGCCTTCAACATTGCAATAGTCTATTGAAAGGGGCTGGGGGGAGGGGCATCCAAATTTGGTGCAGCTGGCAAGTTCCTCATCCGCTCTGTGCCGAAAGCTGGGAAAATCATTGTAGAAGCCCTTCTGCAACTTTTGCTAGACAAAAAGTTAAAGAGCTGTCATCCTGCTTGCACTTCTTTTGATTTCCATGGAGGGCAGGGTTGTTCTGCCCAAGTCTTGTAAGGCCATCATTAGGGATCCCTAGATCCTATCTGCTGTGAGATGTGGATACAGTGTCACAGTTTCTTTGCTTCCACCTCCCTCCCCTCCCCTCTCTCATTAAGTTTCAGAACACCTTGCAGTGGTTCAGAAGCTTCTATTCATGAGGATACTGATAAGGTCCCCTCTTCACAGCTCCCACAAGGGTGGTTCTTAACTTTTACAGAAGAGATGAGCAGCGCCAGCATGAGAACAATCCCCAACCTACCCCATTTCAATGGAATTCTTTCCTAGGAGATGTTCAGGATGTGGAAACCAGTTCAGAAGTTTGCATTCCTTCAAAGCAAACTAGTGACTGGCTTGTACTGTGGACCTCATAGGCGCTTATCTCCATAAAGAAGTCTGGCCTCATTACTGCCCATGCTTAGAGGGTGGAAGCCAATACAAATAAAAAGGTGTTCCCATTTGATCTTAGTTATACCCAAAGAGTGTTCACCAAGGTGAGGATGATGGTGCCCCCCCCCCCACTTTAGGGGGCATACGATATAGATCTATCCGTATCTCAAGGATTGACTATTTTAAGCTCATTTCCCAGAGTAGACCCAGGATCAACCCAAGAGCCTCTTGGATCTAACCTTCATGACCATAAATCCACACTCCATTGAACTCCAAGAATAGGTTTCCTCTGCATAATTTGGATTTCCACTCAAGCCAGAGCCTTCTTGACTACAGGGGATATCAGCCATTTCCGTAGCTTGCTGATGCCTCCTGCAGCGCTCCACCACGCCAGCCCTTATTTTTCAGAAGGCACTTCGCCATTTGTCCGGTTGCATTCAAGTAGTTCCATTTGCACAACTGACTGAGACACTCCCAGCTCCTGCATGCTAGTGGGAATCAGGAAATCCATCCCCAATCAAACATGATCACAATGTCTCTGGTGGTTTAGTCAGAGATAACATGGTCAGCAATTGTTTACCTATTTTGCACTGTATATCTATGCTCACACACACAGTTGCACAGCTTATAATCAAGTCAAACAATTCAAGGTCACACCTAAATCTTGGCTAGCCTTCACTTTCCAGTCTGTGGTCTCTAGTCATGACACTCAGGAAAAGCTAGTTCGGCTCCTCTATCTTTCTTCCTCATGCCGTGTGCACTTTCCCCATTCCTCAATGGTGGCTTTTCAGTAAGGTCTTAGGCAGGTGTCACATTATAGGTCTTCTTTTGCTAACTATGGCAGTACTCTTGACACCCAGTGACTTTTTTCTGTCCCAACTTATTTTATGCTGCCAGAGAGACCTTTCATTAGTTCCCCTGTACAATGCAAATGCGTTTAGGATGTGAACACATAAGGCTACCAGGGATGGATACTGCAAGTGCTCATTTTTGTCCCGGGTATGTTCATCACACAGAATGTCTACAAAGGCTGTATGCTGTTAACAGCTATTACACCTTTTCAAGCTGTGCTGTGATGTAGAATTGGGCTGGCCATTTCCATTTGTTTGGCTGGCAAAATTATTGAATGGTGCATCAAGGGTGGGTGTAGCCTGTTATGTATGTATTCCTGGAAGTTCACAAGCCATTAATCAAAATATACCTAGAACTAGATCCCAAGTAGCTGAAGAGAAAAGAACATCCCTGGAAACTCCCTGCTGATGATGTGCTGCTACTTTATAAGCATCCCAGGACAAAAGCTCTGCCTCACTTCCATCAAAGGGAATCCTGCTTCAGGCTCGATGTTGTGGGGAATAAATGGATCCTACGGCACTGAAGCCCTTTCTGCAACCTTCTAAGCTCCTGGATCATGTTGTTAAAATAGGAACACAAGTGGGTGCCCTTGCAGCCTCTAGTGAAATTCAAACAGCTTGCTTGCTTGGTTCCTCAGCGTTTGCTCCATCATGGGGTATCCTAGAGTGGACATTTTATCTTGGCACCCTCGAAACTGTGGACAGATTCTTCAGTGCTCTGCAGCTTTTTCCAAATCTTCCGGGCTGTTGGGTCTGCTGGGTTTTGAATGCATTGCTGGTGTCAGTCTTGGCAACTGTGACTATCTGCCCCGGACTTTGAGGCATCTGTGCATCCTCCTCCAGGGGTCCTCTGGTCATCAAACCTGGGGCTGGACGTTCTACTGTAAGGTCCCCCGTTGTCCCCAGCCTGAAGGTTGCTTCCTCCGCAGCTGCCCCCGGAACTCTGGTAACGCTATTTGTCACTGTAACCAGAAGCTGCCTACTGACTTTGGCCCATTAAAGTCTAGAGCCAACATTTTAAAACCGTTTACATTAACTACAAGTACTTTCATAGTGTGATCAATCCTTTTTTTAGGATTTGGTTTTGGATTTATAGGAACACATTGCTGTTCAATATTTTTAAAGTGCTTAAGTATAATCTTGCAGATGTATTAAATGCTTTAACTAAAGAATATATGTTTAATAATATGCTTTGTTTGTTGTTTAGTGACATGCAAACTGTACTTCAATACCACTCTCTGCCATTCAAGGGGTTAAGCCAGACTGATTGGTCATGTTTACCATTGTGAGAGTCAGGCCAAACTTCCGAAAACCCTGTCCCTCGTGACTGGATGGCAACATGCCTGGATGGATTTCCTAATGCTCCATCAGAGGGCCTTTCAAACATCCCCCTAACAGATGGGTTTCGAAACCATTATGGTGCATTTGTGCTTCTGGCTCACTGACGGTAGACTGTACTATAAGAATGAGCAGACACAAACTGTCAGTGCAGCTCATTGCTGCTGGTGTGCCCTTTAGGTTTGGGATAGCCTTCTACGCCTCAAGCCCTTGTTAAAGTGTTACTTATTCCTGTGCTCTATATCTCCAGCAATACATGGAACTCAGAAGGACCTGAAAGTCTTTTTATGCAAATATTTTCACATTTTTTTCCTGGCCGAGTGTGATGCTGGAAATGCATCAGAGGGACAGGGCCTCTGAATCCTTGTCCTTTACTGCTTTTTATCGTGTGTTCTGTCGTGTTTTCTGCCCAGGAATCCATGTGGGACTCCTGGCAGTGCAGCTCTCTCTTTTGGTTTGGTGAACAGACCCATGGGATACCCTTATGGCACCCATGGGTAGGGGTACAACCCTGTGCCCCTAGTGTATGCTTTTGGGCACCTGTGGGTGGCCCACAGAGCAGGGTATGGGCTGGTGGCAGCTCCATGCTGAATTTGACAGGTGCTCTGGGTGTCCTCCATTTTGGGATACCCAGGCCCTGCCATTGGGATCAGTTGATTCCTGATAGGAAACAAGATGGCCCCTGTGGCCTCCTGCTTTCTATTGCCTATTACCTTGTTTTCCCAAAGCCCTGGGAAGCCCTGACTCTGTCCCTTCCCCCTGACTGGCTGTTGGGTGGAAGTTCCAAATATGGTGTTGTTGTGAAGGCCCAGCTAGACTGACTGGAGCCTTCCCAGTGACTGTATGTTGTGGGTATCTCCTGTGGGTGGGACCTGGGTGAATGGAGTGTGTGACCAATATACACTCCTTGTTGTGGTTGTCTGGTTTCTGGCATGAGAGACAAAGACTGAGACAGCCCTGCCCGAAACTGGCCTGAATGCAGTGTGTAGTGTTGAATGGCTGGGTACTTGTCCCAATCCACATTCCTTGTTGTGAGTGTCTGAAAGGGAGGAGTGTGGCCTGAATGCACTGTGTGCCTGATTGGCTGACTGACTGCATGAATGCCCTTCTGTATGATTGGCTGCTGAGTGTGTGCCAGCAGTGTGGATGAGAGACAGAATAGTATATCTGGGGACCTCTCACCACTGGTAATTGTTCAGAAGCGTTCAGAAGCTGAGTCTCCACTCAAGAGTAACTGGAACTGCTGATCTTCGACGTCCAGCTGGAAGAAGAAGACTTGCTGCTGCATTTGCTTCGACCGATCCGAAGGCTGCCGAAATCGTCGAAGACTGACCCGAGAGAGGACCTGGTAAGGCGCCCTCTTCCCGTGCTCCGAGGGACCATCGAGCACCGCTCCATCTTCGCCGAAGCGCCCTGGAAGACAGACCCTCGAAAGGCTGCCGACCCGAGACGGGACCGCCGAGGAGATCGAAGTGAAGCACCCGGACATCGCCGCCGTCGAAGTCCATTGCCGTCGACCAGGGTTCGCAGGTCTGTGTAACCGCTGGAGGCCCGTCGAAGTTGTGTTGCCCAGCCGTGGGAACCACTTGACGCCGTGCCGCCGACGACCGGAGCCGTCCGCTCCTTGCCTAAGAACATTTGAATCGAAGGACTCCCTCGTCCGCACCATCGACCGCTTTATCCTGCCGGAGAAAGTCGAGGACGACCAACGCGCCGAGGAGAAACCTGCCGGTGGGTTTCCCGCCACCCGAAGACCACAAAGACTCGAACGACTCGACGCCCTTGCTGGGCCCCCGTCTCCACAATCTTTGCGGTCCAGAGCAATTGTCATCGAGGTGCCCCGCACGCCTCTGCCTTGCAGGACGCCAACGCTCTGTCGTCGACGAGCACCGCTTGGATCGAAGCTGCCGCCTCATCGACGCCGTTCTACCCTGTTTGTTGTCGGACGTTCGACGCCCCGTGTCTCCCGCTTGAAAGGGAAGGCATTCAAGAAGGGCCGTCGATTCCCCGACGCCGAACGCCGAGTTCCTCGACGGACGTTCGACGCCCCGTGTCTCCCGCTTGAAAGGGAAGGCATTCAAGAAGGGCCGTCGATTCTCCGCCGCTGAACGCCGAGTTCCTCGACGCTTCTCGACGATCCGTGACTCCCGCTTGAAAGGGGGTCGCTCAAGAAGGATCTGTCGACGCCTCTTCGAAGAACTCGACTCCACCAGGTACATTGGGGGGGTAAAAACATTATAGGAGGGAATAAGACTTGCAGAACAATATATGGACTGGGCTTGTGCTATATCTTTATTTTACAGGTTGCCCAGGTGGGGGGATCTCCACACAGAACTGCGTCTAGTGGTAGGGGCCAGTATTCTGCCTATTGCTCAACCATCTTATTTTCTCTCCTCTCTCTATTGCTGGTTTCGCTCTTTTGATCTGTGTGACATTGTTACAGTATTGTTGATGCACTTTAATGAGATCTAATACAAAGGGTGGTACCACTTTAGAATTGTATATATTTGCCATTGTTGATTTTCCTAAGTACAAAGTGAGTTATTATGATAAGTGTACATAACCTTGAATATTGATTATATAAAGACTGTGTTATGGCTGTTAGTAAGGAACCAGCCTATATAAATGGCGTCCCACAATAGGAGGGATGCGCCGCCAATCACCTTCTCCAATTTACACGAGTATATGAACAAGGCGTCTCCTACCTGGTCTTCGGAGGGTATTTCGGAGGAAGGGAGTGATTCACCTGACACCCTCTCTCGGCGCTGATCAATCGGCGCAGAGTGAAGATGCCAGGGAAACCCTCAAGGGGGAGAAAACCCTCGCTGGTGGAATCCAACGGAGAAGAGGCTGGACGGAGCGGGATACCGATGCGTATCCCCGTAGAGTAGGTTTGGCGTTTTATTCCTTTGTGTTGAATTCAACGTCTCCTTCCCTCAGCTGTCTTATTTGGCTGAAAATGAGAGGGGAGAGATTATACCTGATAGAAAAGTAAATGAGAAAAGGAAAATAGATTTAAGCACGGGGAACCTACCCTTGGATTGAGATTGTATGGAGATGCGGAGAGATTGGATCCCACGTACAGGACGAAGGGTAATATCTATGTGAAAACAGATACTTTGGTATGAATGCAGTTTCTAAGAGAGAAGGAATGGTTATGACGGAAGTCTACCTTCCTTCCCGTACCGTAATCCCGACTCGGTGCTGGAACTAGTATCTGAAGGCCAGGATTTGGTTTCCAACCGCAGTGGTAGTCGGGAGATGTGGTCCGTGTGCGTGCAAGATGTGGATTGAGCTGTGCAGAGAGAACAGAGGAGAGGGTTTAACAAGCGCTGGTGGAGGGAATATATTATGGAAGATTAATGAGGAATGCTGCCTACTTAAAGTGGAAAGGTCCCGGAGGTTTCCGTGTTGAGCAGAGTTACGAAAGGGCTGGCTCAAGAGTTCCGGGGGGTGGATACGAGGATTCCTAACGGAAGGGAGTAAAGAATAAAGGCAGTGAGATAAAGTTCTCTTGATGCTCGGGGTCCGAGAAATCTAGAAGCGATACTCACGAAGCGTGACTTCTGTGTACAGTAGCAACCCGATGCTGTGATGGATCCGGAACCGGAAATACGTTCCTGTGATGAATGGGAGGAGCTTGTTCTGCGGTCTCCCGAAACACTGCACTGTCCACCGGTAAAACCTCGGCCATTTTGGATTGGGAGAATCGTGTATTCGAGATACGCCGCCAACGGCGCCAGAATGACCATTTGCTAAGAACACTATGATTGTTCGTAACAGACTGTGTTCTAACCAATACAGTGTGTGGACATTCCTTTGTGGGGGCTTGGGGACTACACTGTACTTAAGAACCAGCCTGCATCACCTCCTGAGAAGCTAGGCCTTGATTGCTCGACCATAGCTACCGAATAGAGAATCCAGGCTGGGGTCCTCTGTGCCTCCCCTATACCATATAGAGAGCAGAAGTACAGACCACCCCCTACCAGTCCTCTACACTGGTGGCAGCGGTGGGATGCTTATGGTTTTAAGAATCAGTGTATAACCGTGCCACTTACAAAATATCTGCACTTTATTAAATTAAGGTTTAGTTGTGTACAAGATAACTGCATTACAAACAATGGAGTCTATTGCAAATGGCAAATTGACTCGGATGAGCTTGGAGGCTCTCAAGAGTGCTTGTGAAGCCAGGGAGTTAGACTTTGTCGATAGGTCTAGGGCTGAGCTGATAGCTGCCCTGGTGGACTACCAGACTGATGGTGAAACTCTTGATGAGGGGGGGAATGCAACCAATGAGGACTCTGCCCCTGGGGTTTCTGCTGAATCTGTTTCTGGGAATGCCGCCATTCCTGCTGCCTCTGTTCCAAACCCCAGCAATTCCTTGGAGCTTGAGTTATTAAGGATGAAATTGGCCTTTGAATACCGCAAGTTGGAAATAGATGCTGAACTTAAGAAAGAGGAGTTGGCTCAACAAGTGGAGCTCAAGAATAAGGACCTTGAACTCAAGAGCCAGGACACTGAATGTTAGAGAATCCAGCTAGAGAAAGCTAGAGTGGAGACTTCAGCTAAAACCAGTGAGAGTGTCAGGTCCCCAGCCACCAAGTTTATGAAAGATTTGGTTGGTGTATTTGTGGAGGGTTCAGATATCCTCCAATGGATTGAAGCGTTTGAAATGGCTTGTGCGATTCATGATGTTGATAAAAGAGATTGAGCTAAGTGTTTGTTAAGCAGAGTGCCTCAAACTGGATATGACTGTATTCTGAAGCTGAGTGTGGAAGAAAGGGGTCAGTATGAGTGTATGAAGTCTGCTTTGATTGCCAAGTTTGGCAAGACACCTACCCAATACCTTAAAAGGTTCAGGGATTTTAAGAAAAGAGAGAATGTGTCTTGGGTTGACTGGGTGAGTGCTGCGCACATGAACATGATGGGGTGGATTGATGGATACAAGGTTAAGACTTTTGTTGAATTGTCCCACCTCTTGTTTTTTGAGCATTTTTCTGAAGCCTGTTCACCAGAGCTGCGTCAGTATGTGGCTGACCAGAACATTTTGGACCCCTTTAAGCTGGCTAGGTTGGCTGACAAGTGGGTCTCCCACCGGGTGTCCCCTAAGGACTCCAGTGGGAAGGACAAGGACAAAGAAAAGGGGGCCTCTCAGAAAGCTGAGGAGTCCCACAAGCAGTCACAGTCGGGTAAACCTAAACCTTCCTCTCCCAAGACCCAAAAATCTAGTGGGGATAAGTCATCTGTGGGTGGGAATAAGAGTAGTGGTCCCCCTGCTGCAAAGCAGGCTCCCAGTGGTTCCCGTACCGTACCCCGCACTCCTGGCACTTGTTGGGACTGTGGGGCTCTGGATCACAGAAGGGGTGACTCCAAGTGTAAAGGTAAGGCACTTGGAGTACAGGCTGTCAGCCTGACCTACCCTTACCCCGTGTCTGAGGTGGAGGCCACTGTCCTCCCCTCCTCTACCGGGATCACATTTGGTGCTCCGGTAGAGATTTCCTTAGTGTCCCTTGGGGCCTGGGACCAGTATGCAGAAGTACTGGCGACTATCCCACAGAACACCCGTAGGTTCTTGAGAAGTGTCCTCTTGAATGGCCAGCCTTCTACTGGTTTGAGAGACACTGGGGCAAGCATGACAGTGGTGGACAGGACCCTGCTCAAGCCAGAGGACTATGTAGGTGCTCCTCTGAGAACCACCAGGTTAGCTGGTGGGCCTCCCAAATTATCGCCTGTAGCCTTAGTCACACTCATGATTGGAGACAAGACAGCAAAGCTTCCTGTCCTGGTTCAGGACAATGTCCCTGCTAACATTCTGTTAGGAAATGATCTAGTAGAGTTGGGGTTGATCTCGGATGGTCTTCCCATGACTGCTGCTGCAGTCACTAGGTCACAGGTGACACCGGGTCTGGCTGTGAGTCAGGTACCCGAGCCAAAGGCGAGGCCTAAGGCAAGAAGAAGGAAGACCAAGAAGGCCACCTCTGTGGAGGGAACACCTTCTCTTCCTGCTGTTCGGACAGCACCCATTGGGATCCATGCTCCGGACGGGCTGGGTCCAGTGGAAAACCCAAACTCAACTCCTGTGGGAGAAGAGACAGAAGACTCTCCTGTGGGAGAGGTTCTCAACCCGGAGGATCATCCCGACCTTCAATGCTTGTTAGCTGAAGGGGGACCCTCCCGGGCAGACTTCTATAAGGGACAGAGAGAGTGCCACTCTCTCGAGGGACTGAGGAAACAGGCCCTGTCCCAGGCACAAGGAGAAGTGCCTAGGACATTCCGGATTTATTGGGAGGGTGAGCTCCTTGTTAGTGAGCCCACTAAGCCTGAACCTGGTGCCCTCAAGAGGTTGGTGGTACCCCAGGTTTACAGGCCATTCCTACTGCAGTTGGCGCATGAGGTGCCCTTGGCTGGTCATCTTGGGACCAAGAAGACTAAGCAGAGGCTCTCTGCCCATTTCTACTGGCCACGGATGGGAGTAGAGGTGGAGTCCCACTGCAGGACCTGCCCAACTTGTCAGTTGTCTGGCAAGACCGGAGGCAGTGTCATTGCCCCACTGCAGCCATTGCCAGTGGTTGGCACACCATTTGATAGGGTGGGCATCGACATCGTCGGTCCCCTTGACCCTCCCACTTCAGATGGACATCGGT
Source organism: Ambystoma mexicanum (assembly GCF_040938575.1). Classification (NCBI taxonomy): domain Eukaryota; kingdom Metazoa; phylum Chordata; class Amphibia; order Caudata; family Ambystomatidae; genus Ambystoma; species Ambystoma mexicanum. The sequence continues at coordinate 760,689,106 of NC_090938.1, forward strand.
TCATCCTGGTCTTGGTAGATCATGCCACCAGGTACCCTGAGGCAATACCCCTTCGGACTGTTACTGCCAAGGTGGTTGCCAGGGCTCTCCTGGGCATTTTCACCCGTGTTGGATTCCCCAAGGAGGTTGTCTCTGACAGAGGATCCAACTTCATGTCTAGTTACATGAAAACCATGTGGAAAGAGTGCGGGGTAACCTACAAGTTCTCCACCTCTTACCACCCCCAGACCAATGGTCTGGTTGAGAGATTTAATAAAACTCTCAAGGGCATGCTCGGGGCTTTGGAAGAACCCCTAAGGAGCAAATGGGATCTCCTCCTGCCATGCCTGCTGTTTGCTTACAGAGAGGTACCTCAAGAGGGTGTTGGTTTCAGCCCCTTTGAGTTACTCTTTGGACATCCCGTGAGGGGGCCCCTCGCCTTGATCAGAGAAGGCTTGGAAGCCACCCCTCCAGGTCCCGCCAAGCAAGTGGGGGACTATGCGTTAGGCCTCAGACGGAGGATGACACAGATGATGGGTCAGGCAACAGCAAATCTCAAGGCCAGCCAGGAATTGAATAAGTACTGGCATGACCTTAAAGCCTCGCAAGTGGATTGGACTCCGGGACAGGAAATCCTTGTGATGGAGCCTACCAAGCCTAGAGCTTTGGCAGACAAGTGGACTGGACCCTTCAGGATCATCTCCAAGATGGGCGAAGTCAATTATCTGGTTGACATGGGAGCCTCTGGGGTAGCCCCTCAGGTATTCCATGTCAACCGGCTCAAGCCTTTCCACCGGCGAGCAGAAGTCTCATGTCTCTTGCTAGCTTCAGGGCAAGAAGAGGATGAGAGTGAGCCCCTTCCTGATTTGCTGCATAGCAACCCTCAGGATGGCTCAGTGGAGGGAGTACATCTCTCTCCGGATTTGACAACAGAGCAACAGAGGGCCTGCAGGGCTTTGCTCCAACAGTATGCCTCTCTGTTTTCACTGACGCCAGGCCTTACACCGTGTTGTAGGCATGAAATTGACACTGGTGACAGTGTGCCTGTCAAAAGCAGGTGCTACCGTATGTCAGATACCGTCAAGAACCACATCCAGGCTGAGGTCGCCAAGATGTTGGATCCGGGTGTCATTGAACCCTCAACCAGTCCCTGGTCCAGTCCAGTGGTCCTTGTCCCCAAGGCAAGTTCCCAGGCCGGTACCAAGGATTGGAGGTTCTGTGTGGACTACCGAGGAGTCAATGCCGTCACCAAAACTGACTCGCACCCATTTCCCAGGGCTGATGAGCTCGTGGACACCATAGGTGCTGCCAAATTTGTGAGCACCTTTGACCTTACCTCAGGCTATTGGCAAATAGCTCTGACGGACCATGCCAAGGAAAAGACGGCCTTCTCAACACCTGAGGGACTCTACCAGTTTAGGGTCATGCCTTTTGGATTGAAGAATGCCCCTGCCACCTTCCAGAGATTGGTCAACCATGCGCTCAGTGGGCTGGAAGCCTTTTGTGTGGCTTACTTAGACGACATTGCCGTCTACAGTTCCACCTGGGAAGAGCATTTGACACATCTGGATAAGGTGTTGCAGGCCTTGAAAAGGGCTAACCTCACTATCAAGGCCACCAAGTGCCAGATAGCTCAGGGGAAAGTTACCTATCTTGGTCATGAGGTAGGAGGGGGTCAAATCCAACCTCTCTCCAGTAAAGTACAGGATGTACAGAACTGGGAGACCCCCACTACTCAAACCCAGGTGAGATCCTTTTTGGGCCTCACTGGGTACTATCGCAATTTCATGGCAGACTATGGAACCATAGCTGCACCCCTGACAGCTCTAACTTCACCCAAACAGCCTAGGAAGGTTAATTGGACCGAAGACTGTCAGAGGGCCTTTGATGGCTTGAAAGAAAGTCTGTGTAGGGCACCTGTGTTGTGTGCGCCTGACTACAGCCGACCCTTTATCGTCCAGACGGATGCCTGCGACACCGGAATTGGAGCTGTCTTGTCCCAGTTAGATGACAAAGGGAGAGAACATCCTATCATATTCATCAGTAGACAACTCAAGGGTAGAGAACTTAGGTGGGCTACTGTTGAAAAGGAGTGTTTTAGCATAGTTTGGAGCCTTAGGCGTTTTAGGCCCTACCTTACGGGGTCTACCTTCAAGGTCCAAACAGATCATAAGCCCCTGAAGTGGCTTATGCAAATGAAGGGTGAGAATCCGAAATTGCTCAGGTGGTCCATTAGCCTGCAAGGGCTAGACTTCACCATAGAGCACAGACCAGGGAAGAGTCACGATAATGCAGATGGCCTTTCCAGAAGGTATGTTGACCGTCTGGATGAGGGTGTCTATCCCGTGGGAGATTAGACACCCTCCACCTCAGTCTGGGGGGCCCGAGTGTGATGCTGGAAATGCATCAGAGGGACAGGGCCTCTGAATCCTTGTCCTTTACTGCTTTTTATCGTGTGTTCTGTCGTGTTTTCTGCCCAGGAATCCATGTGGGACTCCTGGCAGTGCAGCTCTCTCTTTTGGTTTGGTGAACAGACCCATGGGATACCCTTATGGCACCCATGGGTAGGGGTACAACCCTGTGCCCCTAGTGTATGTTTTTGGGCACCTGTGGGTGGCCCACAGAGCAGGGTATGAGCTGGTGGCAGCTCCATGCTGAATTTGACAGGTGCTCTGGGTGTCCTCCATTTTGGGATACCCAGGCCCTGCCATTGGGATCAGTTGATTCCTGATAGGAAACAAGATGGCCCCTGTGGCCTCCTGCTTTCTATTGCCTGTTACCTTGTTTTCCCAAAGTCCTGGGAAGCCCAGACTCTGTCCCTCCCCCTGACTGGCTGTTGGGTGGAAGTTCCATATATGGTGTTGTTGTGAAGGCCCAGCTAGACTGACTGGAGCCTTCCCAGTGACTGTATGTTGTGGTTTCCTCCTGTGGGTGGGACCTGGGTGAATGGAGTGTGTGACCAATATACACTCCTTGTTGTGGTTGTCTGGTTTCTGGCATGAGAGACAAAGACTGAGACAGCCCTGCCCGAAACTGGCCTGAATGCAGTGTGTAGTGTTGAATGGCTGGGTACTTGTCCCAATCCACATTCCTTGTTGTGAGTGTCTGAAAGGGAGGAGTGTGGCCTGAATGCACTGTGTGCCTGATTGGCTGACTGACTGCATGAATGCCCTTCTGTATGATTGGCTGCTGAGTGTGTGCCAGCAGTGTGGATGAGAGACAGAATAGTATATCTGGGGACCTCTCACCACTGGTAATTGTTCAGAAGCGTTCAGAAGCTGAGTCTCCACTCAAGAGTAACTGGAACTGCTGATCTTCGACGTCCAGCTGGAAGAAGAAGACTTGCTGCTGCATTTGCTTCGACCGATCCAAAGGCTGCCGAAATCGTCGAAGACTGACCCGAGAGAGGACCTGGTAAGGCGCCCTCTTCCCGTGCTCCGAGGGACCATCGAGCACCGCTCCATCTTCGCCGAAGCGCCCTGGAAGACAGACCCTCGAAAGGCTGCCGACCCGAGACGGGACCGCCGAGGAGATCGAAGTGAAGCACCCGGACATCGCCGCCGTCGAAGTCCATTGCCGTCGACCAGGGTTTGCAGGTCTGTGTAACCGCTGGAGGCCCGTCGAAGTTGTGTTGCCCAGCCGTGGGAACCACTTGACGCCCTGCCGCCGACGACCGGAGCCGTCCGCTCCTTGCCTAAGAACATTTGAATCGAAGGATTCCCTCGTCCGCACCGTCGACCGCTTTATCCTGCCGGAGAAAGTCGAGGACGACCAACGCGCCGAGGAGAAACCTGCCGGTGGGTTTCCCGCCACCCGAAGACCACAAAGACTCGAACGACTCGACGCCCTTGCCGGGCCCCCGTCTCCACAATCTTTGCGGTCCAGAGCAATTGTCATCGAGGTGCCCCGCACGCCTCTGCCTTGCAGGACGCCAACGCTCCGTCATCGACGAGCACCGCTTGGATCGAAGCTGCCGCCTCATCGACGCCGTTCTACCCTGTTTGTTGTCGGACGTTCGACGCCCCGTGTCTCCCGCTTGAAAGGGAAGGCATTCAAGAAGGGCCGTCGATTCCCCGACGCCGAACGCCGAGTTCCTCGACGGACGTTCGACGCCCCGTGTCTCCCGCTTGAAAGGGAAGGCATTCAAGAAGGGCCGTCGATTCTCCGCCGCCGAACGCCGAGTTCCTCGCCACTTCTCGACGCCTCTCGACGATCCGTGACTCCCGCTTGAAAGGGGGTCGCTCAAGAAGGATCTGTCGACGCCTCTTCGAAGAACTCGACTCCACCAGGTGCATTGGGGGGGTAAAAACATTATAGGAGGGAATAAGACTTGCAGAACAATATAAGGACTGGGCTTGTGCTATATCTTTATTTTACAGGTTGCCCAGGTGGGGGGGATCTCTACACAGAACTGTGTCTAGTGGTAGGGGCCAGTATTCTGCCTATTGCTCAACCATCTTATTGTAACGCTCACCTGATTCCCGTAGAGGCGCCGGTCTTGACTGGGCGTATACCGTATCTGCAAAGGTGATGTGTAACACACGGCTGGCTCTTTGGGCTGGACCTGTGTGCACTGTATGTCTGACTTGAAGGGTAAGATGTCTGCAGATAGAAAATATGGGATTAAGGAACTTGGTTATTGAATGTCTCTCTCTTCTTCCCTTTCTCTTCTCCTGTAGAACCCCAAAGGTTAACGCTCTCACCTTAGGTAAGTGAACGCCGTGCTCTCCATCTGCCTCGGGGCAGGGTGCTGTAACCAGTTTCTTCACTGGATAAGGGGAGCAGGCCTCTTGACTTCAGAGGACTGCTGTCCGTCGTTTACTGCACGAACGGTAAGTTTCAAGTAATTCTAATGTCTTTAAAGTCTTTAGTAATGATGTTTCTTGTTTTGCAGGGTTCCGGTGATGGCGGATGCCGGGCTGAAGTGAGTTGAAGATGGAGCCCGTGTGATGAATAGAAGCGCCTGGAAGCACGTAAGTAAGCGCTTGTTGCCTGCTTCACGATGCGCTCTAACTGTCTTTTTATTTTGCAGGTACAAGTTCGGAGCGGCTGCAGGGTGCCGGAATACCCACTGGGTTAGATGTGGAAAGGAGTAATGGCACGTGAGTATTAAAGTTCCCCAATGTCTTTAAACGCACCTTGTTTTGTCTTTCAGATGCGGGATGCAGCGCCGAAGGCCTCCGGAGCGTGCAAAGAGTTGGTAAGCTTTTGTCTTTCAGATGCCGGAATGCAGTGTGAAGACCTCTGGAGCGCACGAAGAGTAGGTAAGCCTTTGTCTTTCAGATGCCGGAATGCAGCGCGAGGCGTTGGTGACAGCCGATGGACCAGGTAAGTGAAGAGCTGTCACTGAAGACCGTAATGCTAACCTGTTCTTTCTTGTCTTTATAGGTGTTGCTGAAGACTGGATTCAGGATGGTAAGCCTTTTTCCTTAGGCCCAGGATCAGATGCAGAAGACACGATGAGCGTTCTGCTGCAGAGGATGCAGAATAACGCAAAGCAAGATTCATCCATCGGGTGTGGTTTAAATAGCCTCCTGTAGTGCTTAGGTGTCTCCTTCCACAGCCACGCCTAGGTAAGAAAAGAGTTCCTGCTTTCCAGAAGAGTTCCAGTGTTCTGAATCTAGGGAGTGGCTCCTGCCCCACCCAACAGGAAAAGTAGTTCCAAACAGAAGAGGATCAGAGGCTCAACTGGCAGGCAAGTAAGCAGCATGGTCTGCTGCAGGTAAGTCCACCCAAGCATTATGAGCCCGGCGCTTCCAGCGCTGGGACTGGGCATATTTATGAGCCTGGTGCCACTGGCGCCAGGACTGGGTCCAAAAGGTCCCAATTGGGACTGGTTGGCACTCGGAACCTGGGTTATGGATCTGCTTCCAAGGGAGTTGGGAAAACCCTGACCTTTTGGAAGCAGAGATCATGACACTTATTTTCTCTCCTCTCTCTATTGCTGGTTTCACTCTATTGATCTGTGTGACATTGTTACAGTATTGTTAATGCACTTTAATGAGATCTAATACAAAGGGTGGAATTAGGCCCCTTCTACAATTACTACATCGCGTATCGGAGGCGGCCTCTCTCTCTTGGCGTACGCATCAGAGTGCGAGCGTGAGGTGCGGCTTGATACGTCCATAGAGGTCCTTTCCTCTAGTTCCTCCAGTTCCGGCGGAGCGAGGAGGCAGACGAGCCGGGCCGGGTGGCCGATACGAAACAAAGAGCGAGGAGCGGAGGAGCGGAGTTTCGGCCGGGTGGCCGATACGGCTTGGCTGAGGGCTGAGGGTCTTGGGTGGCTCCACTGAGGTGCTGCCCTGGTCGCCTGGCGAGCGCTGTGGTGGTGTGGAGCTGCAGCGGCGGAGCGGGGCTGTGGAGCTTCGGGGGACGCAGTTGAGTGGTGGTGAGTTCCCTGGACGTGCTGGGGAGCAGTGTGGGGGTCGGCCCCACCGGGTTGTGGACTGGACGGGGGCTTGGAGTGTTTGTGGGCCCAGATTGACTTCTGGGGCGGGTCCCCGCAGCCGTATTTGGCTGGTCTGGCTGAGGTCCATCCCGGTCAAGACTGCAGCCTGCTGCCCCTCACGTCTTTCTCGACGCTGGTTGTCTGGTGCAGTAGCCTGGAGCCTGGCTGCCCACTGGTGGGGTCTGGTTATGCTGGGCCTGTCTGCACATAACCTTGGAGACGAATAGAGAGTAGGCAGAATCACTGAACTTAGCCCATTGAGCACATGAGGCTAATTAGCCCAGTATAGCAATAATCAGTGCAACACACTAATAGTGCTAAGTTAGGTGGACCTACTAGAATAGCTAGCCCTCGGCTATCAATCCAAGCGGACAATACCTGGAGACTGTGGGCTGATGCCTTTGATCCAGAGATAGTACAATAACAGTCTGCTAGTGGGAAGATAAAGTGGGCGTTACCCTGCAAACTGTGAGTTGTCGTAGTGTGTGGTCCTGGCACTCATAGACAGTCCACTCGAGACGTCACTAATGCAATCAGACAAGAATCTTAATTATCCTGTGTACAACCTAAGGAAGACCAAGTCAAGAACAGTTGCTTGGGGTCCTGCCAACAAGAAGGCTGAGATGGACAACCTGATGCCTAAAATAAAAGCAAAAAAAAGCTCACTGAACTTAGCCCATTGAGCACATGAGGCTAATTAGCCCAGTATAGCAATAATCAGTGCAACACACTAATAGTGCTAAGTTAGGTGGACCTACTAGAATAGCTAGCCCTCGGCTATCAATCCAAGCGGACAATACCTGGAGACTGTGGGCTGATGCCTTTGATCCAGAGATAGTACAATAACAGTCTGCTAGTGGGAAGATAAAGTGGGCGTTACCCTGCAAACTGTGAGTTGTCGTAGTGTGTGGTCCTGGCACTCATAGACAGTCCACTCGAGACGTCACTAATGCAATCAGACAAGAATCTTAATTATCCTGTGTACAACCTAAGGAAGACCAAGTCAAGAACAGTTGCTTGGGGTCCTGCCAACAAGAAGGCTGAGATGGACAACCTGATGCCTAAAATAAAAGCAAAAAAAAGCTCTCCGATCAAACAAGGTGTGATTACCTCTTTCTTCCCCCCTCGTGAAATAAATTCAACTACAATTGAAGAAGTTGCACTCGACCAACGGGACAATCCTATATTGAGTATATCTAATTTTGAAGACATTGATAATAACTCGCTATTAGACCTTTGCTTAAATATCCAGAGAAACATGACACCACAACCGGAAGTAAGATTTAATAACAGTAGCTGTCTATCGACAGGTAAACCTATGGACATAATTTCAGGGTCTTCCATGGTCAGAGATCGACCAGAGAGACTCTCCGCATCTCCTAATTTGGCGTTAGCCTCAATGGAAGATGACCCTGATGAAGTAATAGACCGCATTGACAAATCTAGTACAGGGTTAGCCGAAATAGCGGAGATTCGGGCATCGGTAGCCTCGCTGCAGTTCGCACTTAAGATCTTGCTGAAAATGTCGGGGCGGATCCTAGCCAATATGGACATCCTCATCAGGGGAAATAAGGAGAGAACGATTTCGGTTGAAGATGTGGAGGCTAACCTATCTGAGGCAATCCATGCTACTAGTGAGATGGATAAGCAACAAAACTTGGAGACCAACGAGGAGTCAGACAGACCTGATCCATTTTTTTCCAAAAAAGCAAAAGCGTTTAGCAAGAAAAACAACCAAGGGCAAAAAAATTACTGTTACACAACCAACATCGACAGAGATGAAAGAGAGGGGAATGACTACTAAGAAGAGTGTAGGAAAAGAGCCGCGAGAGCCAAGAAAAGAAAGGCAACTCGCGATGGATACCTGACCCGCTGGGTTCTCCCCGAACAGGGACCGACAGTGGACCATGAAGAAAGTGCAGAGATCGTGGAAGGGCCGGAGGCGAGCCATGGCAGTGCAGTAGATACAGCCATGGTAATCAGTCACCCAACGGTACAGGAAGATCTACCCCTTGAAGTAACAGGCACTTTGATCAACAAGAAAGAGAAGAAAGGAAGCCGAATTTGCCTTATTAAAAATCTATATCAGAGCAAGGTTAATAAATGGCTATCGCGATCAGAGTTTTTGACAAGATTATATTCTGTCCCTCAACTGCGGGTACTAATTTCAGATGACTTCCAATTCATTGAACCACTGAAAGGTCCGAATCCCAATGTCTCAGCCATCCACTGTAAATTTGCAGCCACGGCAGATTTATTAAGAAAGTATAAAGAGGAATTAAAATCAGTAGACGTGGATGTGGATGTTGATTTAAATGAAATTGACCCCAGCTGCCGGGAGGAAGAGGTTGCCGTTGCTGAGAATACAGCACCATGCCCCAAAATACAGTTGGATAAGAAAATAGAAGCGTCTGATGTCCAACAGGTCTTGAAATGGCTGGCTGATGCCCTTCCTGAGATCTTAAAACAATCATGAGAACTATCGGTTGTATCCTGGAACTGTCGGGGTTTTATGCATTTACTTACACCAGAGGGCTCTGTGAAACTGTTTGATAAATCTAGCTGTTTCTGCCTGCAAGAGACTTGGACATTGGACCCTTTGGTATTAGATGGGTACACGTTGTTTCATGCTGCTGCTAAAAGAGGTGACAAAGGACGGCCTTTTGGTGGTCTGGTGATAGGAGTGGCCAATACCTTGGGCTCCAGGCAGATTGGTTCTAACTGCGGAAACAACTTACTCGCAGTTGAAGTGATGCTTGAGGGCATAGACTCTATGTTTTCTTTTTTGTTGGTAAATCTCTACAATCCGCCTGGAGCTATACTAAGCGAACACTTACAAGACTCTTTACAGGATGTGTTGGCAAACTGGTCACCTATAGCTACTAATTTGGGAGTAATGGTTGTGGGCGATTTCAATTGTCATATGAATGGACGGGTGTGCAAAATGCAAAATCCTAAATTGAAAGAGAAGAGCATTATGCTGCATAACAAAATAGATATTGAGGGCAGTACCTGAGAATCCCTGTTTGAATTATGGGACATGATAATGCTTAATGGCAGAACAGCTAGTGATCACCCTGGACAATATACTTGGTCCAACGGTGCTGCTAGCAGCACATTGGACTATATACATATATGTCCAGGGCTTCAAGAGCTGATTGACGATCTGATAGTCATGCCCAACGTATGGAGCGATCATGCCGTATTAAAATGTACAATGAGTATTCCTCGAAAGCAGCCCTTAATTAGCAATAAGGGTATTGTAAAAGTCAATAAGACAGGAACCAGGATTTCCTGGTCAGATAAGAATATAGCACTTGCGGCAGAAACTTTGGGAATAGTAGTGCTTAAAGAGCCGCATAAATTCAATGATATGTCCATCAATTCCATAGAAGACTGGATTAGTGCTTTTTCAGGCAAACATGCTGTGGCCCCTATGGGGTGTATGATAAATAGTGTGGGGAATAAACTACCATTTGACAAAACAATCAGAGACATGAAGCGCAATCTTAGAGCCGAGCTTCGCAGAGTCAAGAAATCAATGGCCCCAGGGGAAGCCTATTATCGGACTATTAGAGTGATTAAAAATAGATATAGATCGGCCATTAAGGAGAAAAAAAGGGCGGACAAGGTTCTTACTTGGCAAAAATTAGTGAAGACTGTATGCGAAAAGAAGACCCATAATATCTGGTCTCTCTTAAGCGAGGCTCAGGGTACACAGAGGGGGACATTGGTCAATCCTATTGAAGCGAGAGTGTGGGTCACATATCTAGAAAACAGAAACATGGTGGGTGAGGAAACAACAATATTGGGTAGGCCGCCTTGTGAGGCCCCATTCCCTGTAACGTACGAACTCATCTTGAATAAAATCAAAGAGTTAAAATCATCAAGAGCACCGGGACCCAACGGTTTGGCTAATGTTGTCATGAAAGCATACCCAGAGTTCTGGGCAAGTCTGCTAAACATCTTGTTCCAGAAAATATTAAAGACAGGTAAAATTCCCTGCTCATGGCAGACGGCAATATTAATCCCAGTTTTTAAAAAGGGCGATAGACTCGACCCAGGCAACTATAGGTTGCTTTCCATGCTTGATGCCACTGGAAAGATATTTGCCTCACTTTTGCTTAAGGAGTTACAATCCTGGGCAGAGGGCAGAGGAGTACTGTCCAGATTCCAAAGTGGGTTTAGACAAGGTTACTCCACTGCCCACAACATCTTGATTATGGACATACTGCGAACCAGAGCCTTACGAACTGGATCGGTCCCGCTTTACGCATTATATATAGACTTCACAGCGGCGTTTGACTCCATACCCCGTAGTCGGTTATGGAACAAACTGTATACAATGGGATGTCCTGATGGCCTAATATACTATTTAAAACTCTTGCATTCAAATAATTCAGTTAAACTGAAATTAGATCAAGATGGCCATACAACTCAAAATGTTATACAAAACAGGGGTGTCAAGCAAGGATGCGTAACGGCTCCTTTAATTTACAACCTATATACCTACGACATCCCTGAAGCCTTAAATAAGGTGAGAAACTGCCCGCCGAAAATTGGGAAAGCTAGCTGCCCAGTACTAGCATACGCAGATGACTTGGTGATATTTGATCACACCATCAGTGGGATGCGAAGATCTGCGGTTGCACTATGGGAATACGCTGAAGAGAATGGCTTAAGCATTAATCTAGGAAAAACAAAGATTATGAGATACACAAGAAAAAAGGTCTCCCGCGTGCAACTCACAGTAGGGGCAGTGAATATTTCATATGTCCCTCGATACCGTTATTTAGGCATTGACTTTGAAAATACTGGGGATTATTTGGCATGCAAAAAAACACGCTGTATTAAAGCTGCACAGTTGACAGCCTTATTTCATAGATTTACGATCAGCCATAGCGGCTTTACTCTATGGGGTATAAGGCAACTCTATATACAGGTGTTCGCTCCGGCGATAATATATGGCCTGGAAGCACTATTAGAGTCTGATCTTAGATGGCTTCAGATATTAGAGGGTAAATTCTGGCGACGTGTGCTTGGTCTACCTCCCTCAATTCCGATGGCCATCCTTAGATTAGAATTGGGTTTAACCTCCCTAAAGGCATTGGTGTTAAAGAAGCGAGCCGCGTTATATCTCAGAATGGTTCGAGATACAAGTAACGACATATTACTAGCGGTACACCAGGAAATAATAAAGGAAGGAACAACCTCTTCAATTGTTGATCAGATGAACAATCTGTTCTCCGAAATAGGCTGGCAATCCAGAGATGGTAAATACTCAGATAAAGTAAACAGAGCATTGAGTAAACGTATCGACCTTTGGGATTGGCTGGAGAATTTTGAACATCTTAAGAGTTTGAGCAGCTACCAGTTTGTGCAATATAGACTATTTGAATTTAGGAAACCCCAGAGATACTTGAATATCTGTCCATCTATCAAGCTTAGACGGTTTATATTACTGCTTCGCCTAGAACAACTACCTACCCTTAGCAATACGGGGAGAAAAGACAGCATGGCTGCTGAGGAACGCATCTGCCGATTATGTAAAGTGCATAAGCATTTGGAGACTGCAAAACATTTGCTGACTGAGTGCTCGGAGATGGTTGGCACTTTTACCCCCCTTCTCGGCAGTTATGTGCATGAAACTACATATATTGGGGAAGCTCTGTTTTGGCATTACTGCCTCAACTCCAACAGTCTACGTCTCTTAATAGCTCTGTATACTGTTTGGTTGCAAATTGAAACAAGATTGGGTATAACTCTGTAGAGGAATAGGTTTTATGAAATAATTCTCATACAGATGGTATGAAATTTATATATATCTGTGTATAATGTGAATTATTTGTTCTTTTTAACATAGTATTTTGTATTGCAATTCATGTATATTTAAAAATTGTATTTGAAGTATGTTAGATTTTTTTATCATGTTAGTTGTGTTAAATTTGTGTAAAGTTTATAGTTTAAACTATAGCACAATAAATATTAAATAAATAAATAAAGGGTGGTACCACTTTAGAATTGTATATATTTGCCATTGTTGATTTTCCTAAGTACAAAGTGAGTTATTATGATAAGTGTACATAACCTTGAATATTGATTATATAAAGACTGTGTTCTAACCAATACAGTGTGTGGACATTCCTTTGTGGGGGCTTGGGGACTACATTGTACTTAACAACCAGCCTGCATCACCTCCTGAGAAGCTAGGCCTTGATTGCTCGACCATAGCTACCGAATAGAGAATCTAGGCTGGGGTCCTCTGTGCCTCCCCTCTACCATATAGAGAGCAGAAGTACAGACCACCCCCTACCAGTCCTCTACACGAGTCATCTGCGAAAGGCATTTCCTTTATCAATAACCAATCTAGTTTGCACAACGTGTTGCTTTTAACTGTCACGAACTATCTGGCTTGTTAGGGTCACGGGACACTGTAGACCAGATCTGTGCTTCAAATCGTAACCTAACATCCAGGTTAGACTGAATTGTGGCCCTTCAGCTCTAGGACTCATGCACACTATGAACAGACAGACTTGCATCAAGAATGTTTTCAATTAAGTTCCCTTGTGTATTTCCTTCACTGGTGTACTTCCCCTATCTGTCATGCTTGCCCATTCTTGGGAAATCACCAACTGACCGTGTGACTTACGCACTCAGATTCTATAGTCTCTTTTCCCTCATGGTGGCCTCCCTCCATTCAAACATAAAAACCGAATTATTTTCCAAATATAGCTCAATAAGGAAAGGACGGATGTGAAGACCTGGGAGAGCTCATGAGCAGGCATGGTGTGATGACATCCCTTCCCCCCCCCTGTCTTTAAAGTCGTGCCTGGCACACTGAGTTACCTGGATGACCCATGAGTTGAAACCGAGGCAAACATTTCAAGTTTCAAGCGTCTAGCTGGGCATAAACAGTTACTCATTCCATCTTACTCGCCAAAAGTCAATTATCACCAGCCAATGGCTATTGGCGAGTGCACATTTTGAGAGTACATTAGTTACTATGGTGATTGACCTGTACATTTGTCTAGGTGCACCTCCATCTTCTATCCCTTTTCTTCCATGTTTGCATCAAAGCCTCTACCTTCCAGTGTTTCTACTGATCCCCCATTCACACTCAATCTATCCCAGTCTTTACTTCACAGTCTTTCTGTTATGTTACTCTTATATCTTCCTCCTCTTCCAGTTTCTCAGGTCTCCATTGCTGGCTATTTACTGTTCCTCACCCTCTACTTGCTTTCATTTGTGGTTCTTCCTCCCTCAATCATCAAGTCGCTTCTTACCCTTATACACACACCCCTTACTCGCTCTCTTTTTCAATTTCCATCTCTACTTACAGTGAGCATCCAGGAACGTGAGCACTTCTCCCTTCGCCTGGGCTGCTCCTAGCAACCTAGCAGGTACTAGTCCCTTTCTCTCTACCTGTCGCAGGACCTTAACTATCTGAAGCCGCCTCACGAAGTTGTCCAGCGGCTCCTTCAGGGTCTCTGCAAAAAGAAGCAATGGGGAATAGCTGACAGAATGCACCAAGCACAAACACACAACATTAGGAGAAAAGTAGTCAATATGTCTTTCTGTTTCCCGAAAATGCCAATATCATTTATACATGGATGAAATCGTAGTGCATAGCAATAAGAGAATAGGTGCTGAGGAAGTAGAGCGTATGGGTTACAGCAAGCAGGGAAAAGGAAAGGGATGATGGGGTTGGCGGGTCCTATCTGCCATAGATATCCATGTATCAGGAGACTTTGTGACGCATCAAGGACCCATCAATCAGATTCAGGGCCTAGTCTGACCCAGGCCATGAAGATCGAAAGGCTTTATATCCTGTGGCTATTTATGGGAGTCGAACAAAAGTTCTGCTTGAATCTTCAGACAGGTTCTGAAGTACTCTACGTTTGACTTACCAGAAGAATGAACCCAGGTATGCTTGCTCACGATTGTTTGGGGCAATCGTACAGAAAACACGATGCCCACCCCCACCCACAGAAATTTGGAATCTGTGATACCAAATACTTTTCTTCATGACTCATCATGTCCAATGGTACATCCCTGATCCCCAGACCTGGGATCATAGAAGCTGCTTTGATACCTTCCATAGGGGTAACCCATGAATAAGTAAATTATTAATTCAACATACCCCCTTCCTGGATGTGCACCAGCTATTCCTCTCCAGACCCTCAGTGTCCCACTGTGGTAGGCACAGGACTACCATTGAGCTCTTCAGCGAGTTCACATGCATACTCTAATTCCGGGTGACTGAATCGCAGACCCACACTGAAATTCATAATTCCATTTTGTAAGTACACTTCACTGTGCCCTGATGGCATGGCAGTCAGCTTTCTACCAGACCTCTCCAGACCAGTGCGGCTGGGAGTCACCAAGGGCTCTTCCATGGGGAAGATGTTCGGGTACTCTAGAATCTAATTACGTTTATAGGATTTTCTTTTGGGTTTCTGTCCACTGGGCGGCCTTCCCACATTTGAGACCAAAAACTCTGCAAAACATTATAGAGAGGTTTCATTATGTTGTTCTTGCGCCTTCAAGTCTCATTCATCTTAAATGGGAGCTGCCAGGTGACAAAAGGAGAATGTCTGACTGAGCCACGTCATGGAAATAAATGTAGCTGGTGGGAGATATTTTAAGACGGCAACACCAGACTTTTGCTAACACTGACTTCAGTATTTAAAGGAAAAGAGAGAGCAATCCGATGGGGATAGCCGCGTCCCCTGCACACTATCTAACAGGCCAAATGGCCTAATGGAGATATTAATCCGAAGATTATTTTGCTTGTTTATGAATTTCTTTATATTTCAAATGTAAAAGATTTTGGAAAAACAAATTTAATAGACAATTAGTGATTAACAACAACAAATTTTGCCGTTTATTTGTATTTTCAAGTGCCCAACGCGTTTCGAGTCGTAAAAACTCTTCATCAGGGGCGGCATATTCATCAAACAATTTCTACAAAAAGGAAAATTGTAAACAATATATTAGCGTTTTGGATGGACTTAATAGTGAACAAAGGATAACAACAAAATCACATTTGTTATGTAAACAATAATCAGTTAGACACTTTTGCTGAATTGGTGGGTAACACATTCTATTGAAAAAAATGCCCAGCAGTACCTCAGTCTTTCCACATTCACCAAGCGAGTGTGATTAAGCGACAAGTGTGTCTATATGAATGGTGGATAACTGACCATATATTTTGCCCTTGGTGCAATTAATTTTTCGTGATATCTTACTATGGGGTGGGAATTAGTACCACCTGTGGTGAAATCATGGTGCTTGGTTGATGCATAATAACCTCTTACCTAGTTCTTTTTAGTCTGTTCCCCAAACGAACAGATGGGAGATGCGATTCTCTCAAGTCTAGAGAGAAGAAGAGATATTTTTGAAAAGATATTTTTGAAAATGAGAGGCTCTCAAAAAGACGTAAACAGGCTTGGAGCCAAGAACTAAGTGCGAGTGACAAGTAGTTTAAAGTCCGGCCAGGATACTCACTTCGATTCACGCCAGCAATGTAGGTGGTGTTCAGGAGCCTCTCATTTTCAAAAATATCTTTTCAAAAATATCTCTTCTTCTTTCTAGACTTGAGAGAATCGCATCTCCCATCTGTTCCTTTGGGGAACAGACTAAAAAGAACTAGATTCCGTGTGCCTACCAGACAGTGCACAATTGACTGCCCTCTGAGTCTTTGCTGGTTATAAGCATAACTCAAGGTAAGAGGCTATTATGCATCAACCAAGCACCATGATTTCACCACAGGTGGTGCTAATTCCCACTCCATAGTAACATATCACGAAAAATTAATTGCACCAAGGGCAAAATATATGGTCAGTTATCCACCATACATATAGACACACTTGTCGCTTAATCACACTCGCTTGGTGAATGTGGAAAGACTGAGGTACTGCTGGGCATTTTTTTCAATAGAATGTGTTACCCACCAATTCAGCAAAAGTGTCTAACTGATTATTGTTTACATAACAAATGTGATTTTGTTGTTATCCTTTGTTCACTATTAAGTCTATCCAAAACGCTAATATATAGTTTACAATTTTCCTTTTTGTAGAAATTGTTTGATGAAAATGCCGCCCCTGATGAAGAGTTTTTACGACTCGAAACGCGTTGGGCACTTGAAAATACAAATAAACAGCAAAATTTGTTGTTGTTAATCACTAATTGTCTATTGAATTTGTTTTTCCAAAATCTTCTGCATTTGAAATATAAAGAAATTCATAAACAAGCAAAATAATCTTCGGATTAATATCTCCATTAGGCCATTTGGCCTGTTAGATAGTGTGCAGGGGACGCGGCTATCCCCATTGGATTGCTCTCTCTTTTCCTCATATGTTTCCAGCCTAGATACCAAGGCTGTGTATTTTCTCCCCTGCACCTTGAACTCTGTAATCACTTTGTCTAAACAGTCTTCACTTTACAATTTAAACTGTTATTAACTTGGTATGCAAGTGTATTTACCAGTTTGTGTTTTTTCAGTATTTAAAAGCAGACCACAAGTACAATCAATTTTTAAACCCCACCTTACTGTGCCAGTTGAGGCCCTTAAATACACTGACAATTTTGTTGAGGAAGAATCTTATACTTTAAGATTTACATTCTAATTTCCTAAGTTGGTAGAGTTTGCCTGATAAAGGTTTTTTTAACAAGTATTTTTTTATGTAATTGTCTTGTTTTTATATTTTAACCCACGTATATGTATCTGTACTTGTGCAGCCTTTCCGAACATACTTCATAATGCACAATAATCAGTGCCTTTGTGTGAGCAGATCATGTTCAATAGGTACCGTGGTGGGTCAGAAGAAGGAGACAGATTCGGAACTTCCATATTGAACCAATGTTTATTTAAAGAAAATGCAAAAAACGCCCATCTTTCCCTAAACTATGGGTTTTCCAACCTAACAAAACTAACTAGGGTGCTTGTCAGTGAGTCTAAAAGGAAAGTCTGTCTACTGTCCAAAAGCTAATCTGACCGACCCTACCACTAACAAAACAACTAAGGCACAGGAGAATGACTCCCTTTTCCTGTGGGCTGCTTTCTCAGCAGATTCCGTTAGTAACTGTGAGGAGGTCAAAGAGGCAATAAAGATAAAAGACAGCCCCATTCTAACTTTCAGACCCAGCACCCAAAATTTTACATCAGCAGGACAGAACAAAACTACATGTCCCATAAACCACCACGGGAAATGGAGACCAGGTGGGGGAAAAGATAAAATGAACAAAGGGAAGCGGTATAGATACAGCCCTGTCATGCGGTACAGTGACAGATACCCACATAGCAGTACAGGTTGGGATGGACAAACAGTGCATGGAGCAGGGGGGAGATATGAAGGCAAGCTGGCTGCAGGTGTGGGACAAACAGTGCATGGAGCAGGGTGGAGGAGTGAAGGCAAACTGGCTGCAGGTGTGGGAAGTGGGCAGGAAAGGCGGATGGAAGCTGAGAGAAGGGGAGGAGCAAAGTATGAGTTAAAAGAAGCCCCGGGAAACTCATCAGCTGTCTCTCATTGCAGCAGCAGCCCTGGCCGGAGACCACAGAGGAGTGGGAGGAATCCCCAGGTGATGTACATTGGGCGTACTAGGAGGCTGAAGGCTCGGCACCGCGGAGATCCTTAACGAGAGGCAGAGCCTCCGCCAGGAGAGGCTCGAAGAGCGGCAGCGCCGGGGCACTACTGAAGCGGATTCACTGACAAGGAAAGTCTGGCTGTAACCCATTTTCAAAGGACAGTGTTTCCGTAGGTTTACCCTCTCTGTTTGTATTCCTTTTTTTCAAAACCCAATTGGGACAGCTGGCCAAGGAATGGAAAGCTAGTGTCCGGGGAAAGGAATTTATGTGACCTGATTAATTTTCTTTCAAAGAGGAGCCAAGCTTAAGAGGACATTCATGCGAACTCTGAATTGATCCACCTTTTTTCCGAGCAAGCCTGCTGAATCACATTTAAGCATGTTTTGTTGTTTATAACGAGAGGCTGTGTGAAAATTTAACTCAGCAATATATCATACCTTGTGAACCCTGCATTCCGACTACAGTCTACTACTTTACAGTGGTGGCAGCGGTGGGATTCAAGAGAACGCCAAGGCAGACAGAATGGAAGCTGTGATAAAGGCACTCACAGAGGGGCAGCAGCAACTGCAACAACTTATACAAGTGCAAGGCCATCAGGCGCAGGCAGACAGATAAGCCCTCCAACAAGCCATACAAGTGCAAAGTGCGGCACAAGAGCAAGGACGGGAAGCTTTAAGAATATTGGGAGAAGCAGTGGCCTCCACCCGGACGCATCCCGTGATATTACAGAAATACCAAGTAGGAGAAGACCCCAGTTTTTTCTTTGTGAAGTTTGAGAGAATAGCCAGAGCAGCTCAATGGCCACAGGACATATGGGCCTTCTACCTTGCACCCCTGCTCACAGGGCCAATGCAGGAGGCATACCAAGCTGTCAACCCCACAGGGGACACTCCTTATACCGAGATTAAAAAAACAGTGTTGGAAAGACTTGGTATGGATGAAGAATCCTACAGACTCAAGTTTAGAGAAACCAGATTGAAACCCGGCGAAAGCCCAAGACAATTGTTATACAGAGTGCAAGATTTGGCGGAAAAATGGCTTCAAACAGGCACTGCCACAAAAGGACAGATTAAGGATAAAGTAATGATGGAACAGTTCATTGATGCCTTACCCGGACCCATACAGAGGTGGGTGAGGCAACATCACCATCTGTCCTTAACCGAGGCCATAGATGTGGCAACAGCATATCAGAAGGCAGGTAACATTCGGCCCATCCCAGCGACCCACTTGAGACCAAGTATGGAGACTCCCGCCTTACGCAGTGGGCCTTATAAGGGGCCAAGCACCGAACCCAGGAACCGGCCAGAACCCCGACCTAATGGGGGTGTTACGAACAAAGGAATGGCACCACAATGTTTCGAATGTGGGGAATGGGGTCATATTGCTCGATTTTGCTCCCGAAAACCTAAACCTGAACCAATGGAAATTGGGACCTTACAAACTCAGGAATACAGAAGGAAACGGTTACCTTATGTGATAGAAGTCACAGTGGACGGACATCCCCGTCAAGCAATGGTGGATAGCGGAAGTCGACAGACGGCCATACAGCCCCATGTGAGCGAGCAAGAACACAAACAGGTGAGAACCATTGGCATCAAATGTGTGCATGGGGATGTGAAAGGGTATCCTACCAAAGACATTGGGCCTCATTACAACCTGCCAGTCCGAGACCGTGCAAAATCCGTGATGGCGGTAAAAACGTTTCCGTGTCCGCAAGGGTGCGGAAAAACCGCCCGATTACACGCTGTCGGTCGCGCGCACCACACGGACTCGGAAACGTTGTTACCGCCGTCACGGAATACCCCACGGAAATGGAAATAACGAAGCCACAAGTGGCGCAAAACCCGTTTCCGCCTCCGCCGCCACGGACACGGAACCGGAAATACCATGATCGCCAAAACAGGAAACAGAGAGGCGGCCATCATATAAAAGCACAATCCATTGCCATCCAGAGCCAGCACAAGCACAATCCTGACTCTGAGAAGCCAAAAGGGACCACAAGCATGTCTGCCAGGATTCCTGCTCAGAGGCAGCGCAAACAGCGCTTCAGCGAGGCGGAGCTAACCGTCTTGGTGGAGCACATTGTGGACAATGCTGAGATGCTGTTCAGCGCCGACCAACGGCGTGCCACACAGCAGCGGAGGAAGGAGGTGTGGGCCGAAGCTGCACGCAAGTGCACCGCTGTGGGCGTGGCAGTGAGGAGCGTGAAGGACTGCCACAAGCGTTGGGACGACCTGAGGCTGAGGGTACGCAACCTCATTTCCACGCACCGCCAACGCAGCAGTGGGACAGGCGGAGGACCCCCTTCCCCACTGAGGCTGCAAGCATGGGAGGAGCGTTGCAGCAGCGTCCTCCACCTAGAGGGAATCCATGGGATTGGGCAGGCTGAGGCAGGAGTGAGCCCACCTGCAGATGCCGGTAAGTGCCCAAACATGAATGCCACATGTAAATATGCAGTTGTGAGTACTGGGCCAAAGGACCCATTAACAATCCCCCCCCCCAGGCAGTGCATGTGTGGGCCAAAGGACCCATTAACAATCCCCCCCCCAGGCAGTGCATGTGTGGGCCAAAGGACCCATCAACAATCCCCCCCCCCCCAGGCAGTGCATGTGTGGGCCAAAGGACCCATTAACAATCCCCCCCCCAGGCAGTGCATGTGTGGGCCAAAGGACCCATCAACAATCCCCCCCCCCCCAGGCAGTGCATGTGTGGGCCAAAGGAACCATTAACAATCCCCCCCCAGGCAGTGCATGTGTGGGCCAAAGGACCCATTATGATCCGTATGGCAACCAATATCACTGAATGCAGACACCAGCAATCAGATGCATGTGACTAACACTATTCAATGTACAATCTTAATGACGCATGTGATGCACCCATCTGCCACCACAACAACACTAATTGCATGCCCTTTGTGTCCCCACAGCTGTTTCAAGTGACAGTGATACTGCACAACAGGCCAGCCAATCAGCATCGGCAAGTACACTAGCCACCGCCACCACACAGGAGGATGCTGCCGGCAGTTCTGCACCACTGGCCACATTACCAGCCACAACAGATGTGCAGCACACCACCACCAACATCCCCACCATCTCCACACTGGCTGACTGAGAGGAGTATGAGTACTCCATTTGTTATACTCAGTTCTTTCCCCGGGTCTCCCACTCTCCCGGTTACCTTCATAATTCAGGGATTGTGCCATCTGGTCTGCAGCTCCGACACAGCTTCCTTCTCTTTCTGTCAGGATAGTTTTATCGCCGTGATTCGATCTTCTTCCGGCATGCTCTGCAGTGCCGGTCTGCAAGTGGTTTCGGAGTCAGCGAGACACTTGCCCGGGTCTTCGGTCAAGCCACCTCCTCCGACTGGGTCTCTCCTGAGAAATGTTTTCAGTCCTTTGGCTTCCATCAGCCTTGCTTTCCTGGAGTGAAACTCTGGCAATTTTACACACTACCTTCCAAGCAGCATTGGAAACCGTGCTTCCCTGTTTCCTTCAGCTTTGTACCAACAGCTGATTTGGAACTCCAGGGCTTCTCTCTTTCACGTCTCCTCCCCTTGGCTTTATGACGCTGCGCTGGGACTTCCCACATCAGCTCTTCGTCTCAGTATCACACAAGTAATTCTCTACTGGTTTTCTCAGTGGTTCAACCTGGCAATAACAAATATCCACTGATCCTTTATGTTTTCTTCCAGCAGGATTTATAAATGCTGGTTTACTGGTAGATTTGGTAGGGAGTTCCTCACTGGAACGGGAGTCCTTGACCTCAAGTGAGGAGTCTCTCCCGGTAAAGTACTGCTTGCCTCTACCCCCCTAGGGACGGTATTTCGTAGCGGTCTCATCTCCCTAGCCCCACAGGGAAAAGCTTCCCCCTGGGGAGAAGTGACTGAATCCTGTGATTCGGCACAGTACATAGGGTTAAATGAAGGAGAGCATGTGAAATGTGCTCGCATTCATCAGTTAAGTTACCTGCACAACACAGATCAGCGTACAGATGGCGGCGGCCTAGGGAGTTAAGGTTGCTTTGCTACCTTAGCTGGTGAATTGGATGAACATTGAGGAACCGTAACGTCACTCTATACAATTTAAAAAACACCAAGTGGAAGCTTACCAAAGAAAGCCCACTTTTTGATTTTGCAGTAAATGTATCCTTGTTTCGCCGACCTTGATCACCCGTTCCAAAAACATTCAGAGTTGGCAAACCCAGTTTCTGAAAAGTATGAAAACAAGATTGAAACCTTAACTAGGGTGCCTAGCAAAACGCACAGCTATGAAAATCTAGTTTAAAAATGTAAAAAAAGACTAAAAGGATTCAATTATGGAATTGCAACAGATCTGCAATTGTGTACCATTTGCAGACTACATAGGTTTTTCATAGGCAAAATGGCGTTTTTGGCATACACTTCAAGCTGATTTTGATTCTAATAATTGGCGGAGAATGACAGGTTGTTAGTCTAGTAGAGGTTCTGGCTGCATATTATTTTGCTTGTTGTCAGAGTAAATCCCCACTTCCCTGTTGGCAACCTATTCTTTGCTAAAGTAGGTCGAGGCAGCCGTCTATGGTGCTAGCTGCTAGGTGCTTACGAGCTTGGTTCAGGCTGTGTTAATCACATACATAACAGGTGGGGCACTAGTTTGCCTATGTACGCTACACCGGTTGTCTGCTTTGCCAGGTTGGGTGGGAGGGAGGGAGGGGGTGGGTGAACAGCAAAATATTACTTCCCCTTGGTTGGTAAAAATTATTGCACCAGCCCAGTTTGCCACACACTACTAAAGGGGGGGGCCCTTTGACTCCTCATTTTGTGTATCATGGTGAGCCTGATTCTGTCCTTTGAATTCAAAGTGCCAGTCTCAGCTTCCCATTTCCACACTGGAAATAAGTAGATCTCAAACTTTTCAAAGAGACCTCCTATAATAGTCAGCCCACTCCCACCCTAACCCATACACCATGCACTTTAGGCCTACCTAATACTAGTTTTCCACTTTGAGGGGTCAGTCTCACAATAACAGCTGCTAAATCTTGTTTCTAGAAGTACAGATCTATGGGAAGAAAGGTCTTACCATCATCACTGGCATCGTCCACAAGGAGGATCTCCTGAAGAAGGATGCGCGGAGCAGTGTAGAGCACACTGTACACAGTGCGGAGAAGAGCAGAGAACGCCTCATTGTGGAAGACTATGATCACGCTGGTGGTGGGTAAAATGGGGCACCGTTTAAACCTCTTTTCTTGGCACCTGAGTGGATACAAGAAAGTTACAAGATGAATTTAAGGCACTTTCTCACTGCAGAACACAAGTGACAAACTGTGGTGAATTTGTGAAGAGCAGAACAAACCATCTTCAAGTTGGTAGGAACAAAATGGAGCCTCCCACCAGGTGCAGTCAGAAGGAACACTGGGCCTACAAGCCAATGTTTTGCAACTGCTTTCGTTGATTCATGAAAACTGGAGTGCTTTGATTTTCACTGTTGATCATCAACACTCCTGCTTCTTCCAAAAGACAACATGCATGGAGATATACACTTTTTCACTGCTCTCCTGCACTCTTCCTCCTCGTCATTCTCTCCCTTTCTCCCCTTCACCTCCTCACCGCTCTACCCTGCTCGAGTTATATTTTCTGCTTCTTCCTCTTTCGCCTCTGCACCTCCTTGTCGTTCTGCTATGCTCTACTCTGCACTCGACTTTCCTCAATCTTTGCACTCCAACACTTGATCCGATACCCACACACTCCCGCTGTGGTGCTCACCAGATATTTGCTAGTGGGTTGAGCCATGTTCTTTAGAAATCGGTGTCTGCTGTGTGAGCAGAGTGAACATGTGTGGTGAATGGGCAGGGCTGAGGTGAACTACAGTTTACAGTTACTCTAGGTTGCTTTGCAGACCATCCTGTGGTGCTGCAAGCCGAAGTTAGAAACCAGGGGCTTGCCCTCTTGGAAATACTTATCCTGCAGCTCCCAGCCGGCCAAGGCACTATGAAAGTCAATGGACCTTCCACTTGACTTCTTCATGAGCAAGCTTCCTGACTCTCCACCAAAGGCCAGGGTGCCCACGGTGAGAGGACTCTGGGCCAGTAAGTGTCACTCACTGCCTTTGGTATCTCTACCAGCGATGATCGGATAGGGTGACTACTTGACATGCAGACTCATGTTCCTTCAGCTGCTCATTCTCATATCGCCTATGCGATTCGAAGGCTAGAGAAGCATTCTTGGGGCAGGAGGGAAACCAAGGTTAGGGATGGTGTGGGAAACCTAGGATACCCTCAAAGAGTGGACAGCAGTCCCCAGTCCGCAGGGACACCCCACTTCCATCCCCTAGCCTCTTTCACGTGATATTGCAACAGGTGGCAATTTAGAGTTCAGGTTCTCTCCATTATCATTTTTAATTGGTGACTTTTTCTATTCTTTTGTTTCTTATGAAAGATTGACTTCAACATGTATATGTACTGTAACAATACAACTAAAGCAAGCACTAGCCTCTCTAGGGGACGAATTTCAGGTGCCTGAATGGTTGTCACAGTCTGAACTGGGGTTCCTTGTGTGACATCACAGTCAGACATCAAGTTCCTTGACTAAAGTCACAGACATGTTTGAGTTTTGTAATTCACATCAAAAAATATATTCTCGGAATGCCCGTGGTGATAAGTAGCAGACTCAGGCATACAGGATAAAAAAACCACTAAAAGGTAGTATTGCTACACGTGGACTCAACCCAATTGCTTCCTCAATGGGAGAACAGCCTTTTAATTGTATTGGGGAGCCTTTCTACTTGAACTCAAGGAATCAATCCCAAAGTTAATTGCCCATTAAATTGTCAAGGAAGAAAAACCACACATACTCAGTGGGGACTGTTGCATAGAATATGCTTAACTGTATTTGGACAAAAAACTAAAATTTCCTTATATACACTTACATGTGAAACATATGAATAGACTGTGAAGAAAAGACGTTGGTGTCATAGACCAAGGGGCAACATTTGCCATATCCTGGTCTGCAGAGTAGTGCAATTAACGAAAAAAGACAAGCTCACAACATAGACTGAAAATACAGCATATATGGTGGCTGTTATTAGTTTTGCACCTACAGTTGTTGTATTTGATGTTCAAATTTCTGGTACATAAATATTAATTTACAAAAAAATAACATGAATTATTCAAGTGCCTAGACAATTGTGCTGGTCATCCAACTATCTAATCAATTTAACATTGAAAAGTATGAATAATTCTGATAATCATGTGCCAACGTCGTCGGGGGTAAAGTGTGATCAAACTACTGACTGTTGTTTGAATCACATAGAGAATTAAAAATGTCCTTAGCATGTGCTAAAAATTCCCCCTCGTATACACTGGACGTTTCGGCGGCTGTGCCATCCGTCTTGAGGCTGAGTAAGATGGATCGCTTATGTTTTCATCAAACTAGCCGCCTTCTTCAGGGCGTATAAACAGCCCCTGTGGTGAAGAAACCAAAAAGAGGAAAAACATTGTAAATATAGTATCCTCTTAGTTGAGTGTATTTCCTTACTGGACATTTCTGGGCAAATTGGTAAGGTAAAAAGCACTTAATGCAACAAAAGATCTGGGCTGGTGGAAGATCAGGGTAGATAAAACATATATATGGCGTGGTGCCTCTGACAAACTGGGGTGGACGTGATTAGTAAGTGTCTCACCGCAGGTAACTTGTATGAAGTCTCTGGGAGTTGGGCGCCTCCGGGCGAACGGGCTGCAAATAGCAGGATCACTTGTCACATATCAGCGTGAGTATGATGCGCTGGGGAGAGCTGCATCTGGAGTCCTCAGTCATTCTCATATCGCCTGTGCGATCCAAAGGCTAGAGAAGCATTCTTGGGGCAAGAGGGAAACCAAGGCTAGGGATGGTGTGGGAAACCTAGGATACCCTCAAAGAGTGGACAGCGGTCCCCAGTCCGCAGGGACACCCCACTTCCATCCCCTAGCGTCTTTCACGTGACATTGCAACAGGTGGCAATTTAGAGTTCAGGTTCTCTCCATTATCATTTTTAATTGGTGACTTTTTCTATTCTTTTGTTTCCTATGAAAGATTGACTTCAACATGTACATGTACTGCAACAATACAATTAAAGCAAGCACTAGCCTCTCTAGGGGATGAATTTCAGGTGCCTGAATGGTTGTCACAGTCTGAACTGGGGTTCCTGGTGTGACATCACAGTCAGACATCAGGTTCCTTGACTAAAGTCACAGACATGTTTGAGTTTTGTAACAAATGCCAGGGTATTGTTACTTCTCCCACGGTGGGAGCCCCTTCCCGTGAGACCGCTACCCAATAATCCCCCTGGGGGTGGTACTAAGCGGGTGGATCTCATGGGAAGGGAAGACCTCCACGGGACCGGTGACTATTATCTTGGGAGAACGCGGTATTCACCCCCTCCATTTCTGTCCTCTCTTTCCTCTCACCCCACTCAGGTCTATTTTGTCCCCCACATGTCTATGTATCTCTGTAGAGTAGAAGACCTCATCCATACAGATCATACTGGGATGAGGAAGAGTGAGGCTTTCCGAGATGGCGTGCATTCAACCACTGACACTAAAGAAAAACAGGCAAGGAGTCAAAAGCCCACTGAGGAACCAATATGCGCGGTACAGTTAACTAGAGTCAGCACCAGCGATAAAAAGGGAAGGACTGTGTACCTTGTCAGATCCTCTCTGGAGAAACCGAGAGTCGGCTGGAGGCTTGCCACGGAGAACAGGAAAGGCTGACAGAGCCTCGCCGAACACATGATGTGTTCCCCGTTGTCCAGGCTGTAGAATTGGAGGCCCGGAAAAGATCGGGAGCCGGACTGCATGGTCGGGCCGAGAAGCAGATGCCGAGATGGACCAGACCTGGGAACGATGAGAGGACACTCTGAAACCGCTGAAAAACATGCAGAAACACACAGCAGGAAGAAGTAGTTCCGTAAGGCCGCCCAAGCAAGCCGTTAATGTCACAAAAGGTAATTGGGTTACCGTAGCAGGTGGTGGTGATAGAAGACAATGAAGGAGGCAGTTGGGGGAAGGCTGAAGAACCCCATCTCCGTTGTACCAGTACTTGGGAAAAACTAAGACAGTCACATGAAAACCAGTGCCTGGCAGGCTAGTGAATCAGGCCTGGGTATCACATACGATAAACCCGAGAGGGGTCTGGGACCCATATGAAGACGGGGAAACCCTGCTAAAGCAGCACACTAGGGTTTGGGACCCATACGAAGTTGGGCGAGCCCCGCAAGAGCGACACACAGGGGTCAAGGACCCAAACAAATCCAAAGAAGCACACAATGAAGGAGCTGGGGCCAAGAGCAAGTCGGGGAGGTCCTGAGATAACAAAGGGGTCTGGCACCCACACATAAGAAAGACAAGCTACACAATAAGTCGGGAGATCCCGGGACAACCTAGAGGGGTCTGGGAGCCTCAAAGAGAGGTGCAAAAAAGTGAAGACATTGGGTCAAGGAACCACTGTCAAAAGATGAGACATTTTCTGGAATACTAAAATCTACAGTCACGTCTGGCAGGATAGTGAACCAGACTTGATGCTACATTCTTGAGCTGGAAAAAGAACAGGGGAAGATACTCCTACCAGATACTTGTGAACTGTGTTTTGTGGTAAGAAGATCTGCAGTCAAGTCTAGCAGGATAGTAAACCAGACAGGATACTACATTTGTGTACTGGAAAAAGGAATAGTGGGAAGAGTCCCCTCCTGATACTTGGGAACTGTGTTTTTGTATACGTTTGGAAGATCATCCAACATCAAGAACTTTTAAGTTAAAGAATCATTCATAGTGTTTTCTCATCAAGAAATGAACATTTGAATGTGTACCTAGAACGAGAGAAGCCTCCTTCTGGATCAAGAAGACACCCAGTTTTTCCTTAGTTAGTCTAAAGTGTAAGGTACAGAAACAGGTTTGGAAAAAGGATGGTGGACATTTACTTTCATAGACATCCTGACAGAGTTCTTAGCCTTTTTGTTGAAATAGGGCAACCCATCGGACAAATAGGGCACGATTGTTTTTCCTTTACTTTTATATATAAATAACTATCAACAAGAACAGGACTGCAAGACTTGTCCTTGGCCTCAAGCACAGGGATCGTATTTTTCCAGCACTGAAATCTCTGCACTGGCTCCCAGTGGCTGTGAGGATTAAGTTCAAGACCCTCTGCATTGTCCACAAGGCCTTCTGGGGCCTGAGGCCTCAATACCCCCAACTCTCTCTTTGTAAATATCTTCCTACTTGAGCTCTTCGCTCCTCTGCCTCCAACTCTCTCAGGGACAGTCGCTTCTCCAAGCAACGAGTTGGTGGTAGATCTCTTTCTTCGGCTGAGGCCTCCCTCTGGAACAGCCTCCCTGCCTCTCTGAAACTTAAGGATAACCATCTCCGGTTCCGGAAGCACCTCAAGACTTTCCTCTTTGCTTCTGCCTTCTCTCTTCCTTTCCCCTGCTGAATTCCTGGTTGAAACTGAAACGGCACTGGTCATCTGGCTACCCTCTGATCTCAAGCCCGGGAGGGAACTTCCCTCCCCGCCAGTTGTACACCTGGACTGCCCCCCTAGCAACCCTTGCACTTGGATCTGTATCTGTAACCCTACAGACCCCATACCTGCACTTTGGACACCTGCTGTCTGCACTTTCCCTTGCACTTGCTACCAGCTCGCGGCACTTCTTTTATTGTTTGATCCCATGTACTGCATTGCCCCTTCCTCTTTCCCCTCACACTTTTCCCCAGCCCTCTCCCCTGTACTTGAGCGAGCTCAATGTCACTGGGCCTAGTAAGATCGTTTTCTCTGTCTCGGTCTCTGTCTTCCCTTTGTTCCCCCTCCCTTGCCTCGTTGTGCCTTGAAACACTTGTGTATAGGCGCCTTTATAAATGCTATATCATATCAAGTCTTTGCCAACAAGCATGCCACCACTGTGTCAGACTCTTACTTCTGCAGTTTCCTTAAGTGATTTCTGAACTTGGGTTCATAGAGTGTTGCCAGTGTGAGATATCGGATTCCTGGAGAGAAGTCGCACATTTTTTGGTGTGTTCCGGAGTGATGTCACAGTCTGATGTCAGGTTAATTGGAAAGTCATGCAGCTCACCAGTTCTCTGTTCTTTGGAGGAACGTGTGAAGGGTCAGAAATGTGAAGTGGACACAAAAGTAAAGTTCTCAAGGTTTGCCATTTATTCAAATAAAAAAGGGTTTGAAAAACTCCTAACATTCCCTATCCTAATAGAGAGGTCATTGCCTAGCTAACTAAAACAAAGGAAAGAATTACATAGTGTCCAAAATATTTCTGACCTTCACACTGACACACACAACAAAATTCTTTAAAGGGAAATATAGGTAGCTTTAGTTCAACAAAACAAATTTCTTTATTCAAACGCAAAAGTTCTTGAAAGCACTCCTTGCGGCCAAGGCTGAGTTCCCTTCTCTTTACCCACCTGCCCGCAGAGCTGAAGGTTCCTCCTGGACCTTCCACAAAGCACTGAAAACTTGGTTGTTCAACTAAATCTGCCATGTAAACTAAAACTTACTGCTTGATACTGCATAACGATGTACGCTGACTGCGCCTCTATAACATGACTATCGCCTTTGGGCCGCATGTAACTGGTTCTATAGTGCCCTGATTCCTGAGGGCTTGTGTGCGCTTTACAAGTGAAATACATAAAATAAATATATCTAAATGGCCTTGTGATTTGTTGAGATATCTTTCAGATATTGCGTAGATGCCTTTTCAAGGTGATTGTCTGCACTCTACAAGCTCTAATATCGATACCAACGTCTAAGGTTGGGTTCTGGAGTGATGCTAATCGGACAATATCAGGTTTCTGGATTAACATCTTGAAGTGGTATGACAGCATGACACCAGGTGCCTTAGTGAAGTCAACGTGGCACGTCAGATTCCTGGGCCGATGTCCTGAAGTGGGACAGCCTGACAAGGCACAACAAAAAAGGAGATGACTGGTAGTTTTAGAATTAATCTGAACTTCTGGCATGGATCTGGCTAACCCGCCAGACCATTGGTCTTCTTCCTGCCAAGCCATTACAGAAAGGGGGTAAATCCATATGCAAATCAGGCTTGGTCCTACCCCAGACCATATGGTCTTTTCCCTTTCTGTAATGGCTTGGCAGGTGAAGAACGAGTGCCCGGAGGGTTGCCCAGAGTAATGCCAGAGGTTAAGATGAATTCTAACCCTTCCAGCCACCACATCTTTTGTTTTGCTGTAGCCTGACACAAGGTCCATGATTCACACAATCAGGTTCCTGGAATGATGAGCACAGGTCCACCGCAGGATCCCAATGTCAGTCATCAAGTGTAACTACTGTTCTCTTCATATGAGTCTACGGTAACGGTTTGAACAGTTAGAAAATGTAGCTGAATTGACACAAATCTGGTACTAGGTGGCTGCACTGATCTGCCAAAGTTAAATAATTAAGTTAAATACTTGCACAGTACCTTTTTCAAGCGAATACCAAATAGTGCTTATATAGAACGTGGTGTAGTTAGTAACCCCTTTCTGCATGTTTCCGGTAGACTACTCGAGGCTTATGCTCCAAATGACCCTTGCTATAGGATGTGAATGCAGACAATAGTTGATTTCTTGCTCCGAGGACAGCTAGATTCTCACAATAGCTTGCAGGACCGGACAGTGCATTAAAGTTCTGTTTCTCTCTCACTCACTCACTCACTCACTCACTCACTCACTCACTCACTCACTCACTCACTCACTCACTCACTCACTCCTCCTACGTGTCTTCTTTTCTTTGATATAAGACTAACCCCAGGCAGGGGCGGGCAGGGGACAGAAAATGGGCCCAGACACCTCAAAAAAGTGGCCCTCACCTAAAATGATACTTATGGAGGGTTAATGGTGTTTGTTGCATGTAATGTTTTGTGTAAACACTTGAGAAATTGAGTGATAACATTCCTTTTCCATTGCCCCGGCATTTGATAATGATTTGTTATTTAAATAGCGCGTTTGCTAACGCACTGTACATAGCACATATTTACATACAATAATTCCCAACCAAAGTAGTTGGTACTCATTTATCAACCTCTAATTAATAAAAGGCTGAGTTGGCCTTGCCAGGATTTGAACCTGCTAGCTGCAGATCATGCATAGATTGCAGCAACCTGCTGGTCTATATTACTAGAGTAACCTAGGAGGAGCAAGCAGTTCCTTCCTTCTTCCCTCCCAGCATCCATCACTCTCTTATCCCTACTTAACTTCCTCTTGATTTTCTTCTTTCTTTTTTCTTGTGTTCCTTCCTTTTTTCTTGCTTCCCCTTCCATTCTCCACCCCATCTTTCATGGGCATCTTTCCTCTCCTCCTTTCCTTCCTGTCTCCCTACCAGCTTTCCCCCATCCTTCTGCCCTCCTTGTTTTTGTCTCTTCTACCATTCCTCCTTATTACTTTCCTTCCACACTCTCTGTAAATCCTACCCCATTGTTATGTTGGAAAATAGCAGTTAAAAAGATGATACCAAAGGGCAGCTGCATCAACAAGCCCTTAGTCGAGACAGCATGAGTGTGATCAATTCATGTTCAGACAGAAGCATTTAATCTAAACATGCATGAACCACACATCTGGGTCTGTCTAGGTATAGATATCTCACGGGATTAGGGGACAGAATTTACAATGGTTGTATGTGTTGTCTAGTAAGGTGCCAGGAAAGGGTGAGTTTGCAAGCATGCAGTTTCAGCTACGACTTAACAATGCACAATTCCCCACAACCACAGTGCCACCAAACACCTCATGCCACTCAGACAATCCCCAATCTAAAGCAGTGCCACACTACGGTTACCACCTCCACAATGCTACCAAATTCTACAGTGTGAGAACCATCCCTCGTTAAATCAGGGTAATGCACCTAAACTACTGAGGTGCGATTGCTGGCTGGAAAATTAGGAAAACCTGTCCTCAGCGCACCACCTGATGCTCATACCAGTATGGCACAACGTGATGCAGAACTGGCAGTAGCGATAACCAGGCTTTAGATCGCTGTATTTAGACTTTAGTGAAGTGAGAAGCTCTCACTTTCCACAACTTCCTGTTTTTTTTTCAAAACCCTGAGCAAACATGCCCTACACCAGAAAACATGTATTCAAAGGAAACAGGGTGCAATAAACCTTATGTCCCTCGGCCTCCCTCCCAGGCACACAAATGGCCCAAGAAAATAGGCCTTGATGCAACTTCAGAAAGGGTCCTCAATGCAGCCACTGAATCTGAACCATAGACAGCCTCTGAGAGGTCCCTTACTGAGGGTCCTGTAACAAAACTCCCAAGGCGCAGGGTGGCACGGAGAAAACATTGTTTCGTATCATTTTGTGTATTGGGGTTCAGCTTTGCTAGTGCACAGGCACAATAAAAGGTAGGATCTGTACATTCAACCATACACCCAATATATATTAAAGCCGGCTGTTTGGAATAAGGGCCAGCGTTTAGATGCCAGAGACAGTGACTAACGTTGGAATAAACAAAACTGAGCTTTTAAGAGAGAATAATGATAGTACCCCTTAGGTATCAGCAAATGCAACCGTCTGCCAGCACAAATGTTCTTTTTATTTCACCCACCCTTGACTTGCAAAGGTAAGGAAAAAGCAGTGTGCAAGGCATTCTGGGAAATATTATTTTTTAATTAAATTAGTTTTGCTGATTGCCTTAATACCCATATTCTGGATAAATGGTACATTCTGAAATACAATCCTAGAGTTTACAGAACGCAACAGCCATATGCTGTAAAGTTTGGAAGAAAGGTCAAACAGTAAAGCCAACAGTTTGGACTGAGAGCGAAAGGACCACATTATGACAAATTATAGTGCACTCTTGTGCTTGCCACACTTTATACCTAATGCAGAATACAATTGACTGTGTCCTATAATTGTACACTGGAACTTAGGAAATCAACTCTTACAAGAAGCACTGTGCATTGGACACTCCTAGTCAACGGGCATGCACAAAATACACATAAATGCAGCAATATTTACTACAGCTTAAGGGAAATGTCTATAAACTACAATTATGAAGCTTTGTCCTGGCCTGCAGCGGTTTGTCCATGTCGAATTTCAGACATTTTTAGAAAATAAGAGCTTTCGATCATGGGTTAGAAAGAGACATGTGGCATGGATGCAGTTCGTTTTAAGTCTTAGAGAGCTTTCAGAGAGGCTTGATTATGACCTGATAAGTGTGTCAAGCATACATACCATCTCACTGCATGAAGGAGCCAGCAGGTACGACAAAATAGATTTAGGGCAGACCACATTGAAACATAGAGCTTCCTGCACATATTTATTGTGACACTGGAGCCATCTAAATACTGTATCGTCACCACTCCCTCCCAGGCCCACCAAACCTTTATAATTAACCGCCTTTACTGTGCTTTTTTAACACTGACACACTGAGTAGCATCAAATGCCTTTACCACTGGGCAGCACTGAGTGTTTTCATCACAGAACACCATCACATTCACATGCCTTTAACACAAAGCAGCACTGACAGGCGCGTAGCACCTTTGACAGCAGCGTTAACATCTCTTTTGCTGAGTAGCAACACAGAGCAGCATTAATGTTTTATACATTAGGTTGCACATTTGGTAACTCTGTCCTGACATTGCCGCAGCAGATAACCACTTCAGAACCAGTCCCGCCTGATTTGCCTAAACTGTAGTCGGACCTCCTCCATTTGTGGAGCCCTCCCACTGGGTAGCACCCCAAAGAAGTGAGGGCTCGTGCCCAGCCTGGGCTATCTTAAAATTCATAGGCAAGCACAGACTGTCTCGGACTTGCGACCAGAAACCCAGTGCCCACTAGTGAGCATCAGTGCGGCTGCCTCCAACAAACCAACTGAGCCGCACCATAAAAGCCTTATGCACAGATGAGCAACATGGACAGCCAAGTCCCTAACACCCCCTAGGCCCACATTATGAGAAATCGGATTCAATTGAATACTTGGGGCCAGGCTTGATAGAATATGGCGGGTGGAGACAGGAAGATAAAGGTAAAAGGGGAATGGGAATTTGGAGCAGGTCGACGCTTCAATTAATATAATGAAAGACTGCACACTGGTACCATTTCCGAAAACTTCACATCAACCAGGATACCTAGGCCCTGCATGCACCACCAGGACAGGATCTTTCACCTTTCCTTGCACCTGGTCTGTCCAGGGACGCTCTTCCATGTGGGCTGAGTCCACACTACTTTAAGCGTGTTGTTCTGGCATTCATTCAAATTGGCAATCCTGCACGCGCACATTTATATACACACAAATGGGTAGTTTTAGGATTCAGTGTTTACCTCTGCCATGGTGCACTTTTGTAAGGACTAAACCTACTACAAAGGCCGGCCCTCCACCGCTGTCTAGCCCACACTGAGCCAGGAGTTGCAAGCAATGACCCACGCAGACCACGACACGGCTCTGTTCCGCACGAGATCCAGATACAGTGCCAGGAACACAGTAAGTATTAAAACATAAAATTGAATGGGCCAGCGGGAGTCGGGAGTAGGAGAAGAGGCAGTCACTCTGAACGAGAACAATCAAGTCTACAGAGACTCTATTACAGTTCACGGCTGGGCCAGGCAGCTCAAATAGGCCCCTTGTCGTTGACGGGTGTGCTTTGCTTGAAGCCTACGCCCTCCTCTCTCATCAACACTTCCTTTTGAATATTTGCGCATTGAGCTGGGTGTGCCACCCAGCAACACATCAATGCGCATGACGGACCACGCGTCTTGAGCATGATTGGCTACCACTGCCAGCCTGCTACATATCAACAGACCCCCTGACCCTGCCCTGAGAGGGCGAGGCTCAGGAGTCATCACTGGGTCAGCCCCGCCCTGCCCCCCACCCAAGGCAGGCAAAAGCAAACTCTATGTAGAGCCCAACCCTCCACGATAGGAATTGTTGGTGTTCTCGAAGAGAACGTGTAGCTGACTGCCTGGCGCCAAGCCAGTGGATGGCTGGGGCATTGGCAGCCCCACGACTCATGCTATTGGTACACCATCAAAGCAAAGTTAATTCTTACTAAGTGTTAATTTTTCTTTGATGATGTTCTCCGTGTGCATTCTGGCGGCAGGCTGTGTGAGGCTACGCAACAAGTACAACTTCAGTTACAAAAATCCAGCCCATCTCCATGGATATTAATGTGGCTCATAAAACCGGCCCCAGGGCCATCCAAAGTCCATTTTGATTCTGCTGGTGTAAGAATGGCAGATAGGGGGGGCGTGGCCAAGAGCGCCACCGATGTGGCCGCTCTTCTAACAGCCTCCATGGGGAGCCCGCTTCGGTATCGAAAATTAGGCGGTTCCCGCGGGGTACGAGAAGCGGAATGCGGGGCTGCCGCTGTCGGACCACCCCAGGCACATTGGGGGCTAAAAATGTATAGCCATCGCACCTCCTGAGCCCCAAAACTGATGTGCGAGGAATCGGCCCGCTGGCCTCGGAGGCCCCAAGATGGCGTATGGGCGTCCCGGCGAGAGGGGGAGGGACAGCAACAGCGCGAGGAGCAGATGAGACCCAACGTCCCATGGCCCAACAGCTTCACGAGGTCCTACATCCCACAAGACCGGATGGGACCTGCTGCCTACGGACGGCATGCACAGAGATCACAGGGGCGCCGCCCCCACCCACCACACGGTGAGCGGGGCATCTGCCATTACATCGGCTCTGCAGAAGACTCTGGGGACGTGCTGCCCTGCTCCCCGCCTGCTGTCCTTCCTTGAGCCTCATTTTGGGGGCTCGGCGGCTCCCGGCCGGGACGCTCAGCAGGCCGGATCCGCACCGCGGGTAAGGCTGCCACTCTTGAGAGTCTGCTCCGGTCGGAGACGGCGGCAGCGACTCGCAAGCCGAAAGCCTGCATTTTATAGACTTACCATCGTGCTGCGCGCCCCGCAGAGCCCGCCTAACCAGCGGCAGCGGAGGACATCCAGCCCCACATCAAGATTCCCCCCGCCTGAAGCCGGGGCCGACCTGCATCCAGAAACGGCTGTGGGGCTAGCAGCCTCCCTCCAGGAGCCCGCTTAGATCGGGGGCGGCGAACCGCGGACTGGAGCCCGAGGCCAGGGGTCTTCACCATCGCGCTGCACACCACCTGGGGGGGCGCTACGCCTGCAGCAATCAAGGACACCCAACCCGAACACGATTCACGCCTGAACCTAAGGCCTCCCTGCACCCGAAAACAGCCAACTGACTGCTCGCAGCGACGAGGGGAACCCTCTCCCCCCTTTTTTTCCCACGGCCTTTGGAGAGAGGAGTACAACCATCGGGGGAACCGATGTGGATGAACCGGAACCCTGCAACGTAACACACATGCACCCCGGTAAGTGCACTCTGCCCCAATCACAAAGCGTCATAACGCTGGCCTTCCTCAGACTCTGCAGACCCACCAGGCCCCCTGGGGCACCTAGAACCTAAATACCACTCCTGCGGTGCCCTGGCCCATTCAGCGACCCCAGCCCCCCCCCCTCCTGGGGACCTTCCCGGATGACCTGCAGCACCGGGGGAGGGGATCCGCCCCCCTCCACCTTTCTCGCCTCTGTGACCCGCACATGAGTCTTGGTTTCCCAGCGCCCATGAGCAGGGCACCCCCGGGATCTCCCATTCTCCCATTCCCGCCTGCAGAGTGTGGTACGCCTTTTCCTTGTCCCTAAGACCTGTGAGGCCCTCGCCCGCTTACATCCCACTACGGCCTGTGGACTCTTGGCCTCTAAAGACTTCCAGCACTATTCCTGGGGTGCCCCGGCCCATTCAGCGATTCCCCATACTCCGTTGCCTGTCCAGAGAAAGGGGCATCATGTCAAAACAACCAAAACTCATGAAAAATACAGACATTGCCACAATGCTGCTGGCAGCGGATAAGGGGAGGAAACAAGATCCACTCGGCTCTACTCCACAGGCGGACCAGGAGGGTAAGGAACACCTCGCAACCAGAAGCGATTTACTGGCCTTTATGGCCAACATTAAAGCTGAATTTTGGTCCTGTATGACTGAGCTCTCGACAAAATTAGAACACATAGACCAGAGAGTAACAGAGGCAGAACAAAGACTGGGGGAGGTTGAGGACCAGGCCCAGGACCACGCCACGGCTATAGATGGAATCCAGCAGTCAATCACAGCATTACAAAACAGATGTGAAATCCTGGAATTCAAACAGGAGCACCTCAAAAATCGAGCTCGGCACAATAATCTACGAATTCGAGGTATTCCCGCCTCGGTCCCGGACCGAAAACTAACTGAATATCTCAGGGATTTCTTCCAATGCCTTCTCCCAGACTTAGACAAGGCCCAACTTCTGCTGGACCGCACCCACAAGTTACGCTCGCTCCATGGAGTGGAGTCAGATTCAAGTTCTCGTTATCACCAGAGTACACTTTTTCACCACCAAAGAGGCCATTGCATCAATTTCCCACACCCGAAACTAAATAACTTTACAAGGATCCCCACTCCAAATTTACCAGGACCTTTCCCTTCTCACCCTGCAAAAAAGAAGATCTCTCCGTCCATTGGCTCTCTTTCTTCAGGGCCAACAAGTCCGCTACAGGTGGCTCTTCCCAACAGCATTACAATTTACCTACAAAGGCACCCTACGAAGAATTACCCACCTGGAGGTCGCCGCACAAATAATGTGCCCACCCTCACCCGGGACGACCTCTCAGGGGGCGTCGCCGAGGGGACTCCGGTACCCCACCAAAAGAAAAATGAAACACGCGGACAAGGGTCCCGAGGGACAGAAGGAGGAGGTGACCATACACTGCAGGATGGCGCACAAATAGGAGGCCGGGAAGCGAACATTCAGAGCCCGACCTAACGCGACCCCGTTCCTCTTTGGCCCTGGTTCCCCTTGACCCTGGGGTAATGCCATACACTGTACCTCCGCAAAAGACCATCATACATCCACCGCAGCAGGCCCCCCCCATAGGTCCTGCCCACTTCCAAGGTAGGTTACACCTACAGATCCTTGGAATGCCAGCCATAGACTGGCCACAAGTTTCAGCAACCTTGGCTGACTTCTGTTATTTGGCCCAGTTGGCCTGGGGTGGCACGGCCTCACAGCGCCGATCCCCCCGTTAGTTAACACCCGACCTCCCCGTTGGAGGCGGGGACTAAAAACCCAAGAGCAGGATAACGGCCATTCCTACCCATTCGAGCAATGGCTGGCCTCAACCCAACCTATACCTCTCACATGAACCCTCCAGAGACCCCCCTCCCCCCTTCTCGGGATCATAGCACTCTGAGAATCGTCTCCCTCAATGTCAGGGGGCTGAACCCTCCCCCCTCTCCCCCCCAAACGCAAATCTATTCTACAGAAGCTCCAGGACAAGGAAGCAGCAGTGGCCCTGCTCCAGGAAACCCACCTATTGCCAGTGGACTTCGGGCGCCTACGCTCCCAACAATTCCCTAAACAATTCATTGCCTCAGGTGGCAACAAGAAAGGAGGCACAGCAGTCCTCTTTAAGAAGGGACTGAACCCCCACGTGCTGGACAATAAACTCTGCCCAGAGGGACGATTTGTGGCAGTGAAATGTCTCCTGCTGAACCAGCTATACACCTTCATTTCGGTCTACGCCCCGAACACGGGACAGGTCGCATTCTACGAAGCCCTGTCCTCCGCTCTGATTCCCTTCACGGAGGGTCAGGTCGTGTTGGCTGGGGACTTCAATGGAGTGCCAGACCCCTCGAGGGACAATTCACACCCGGCCTCCTCCGGAGACACCACCCTGGCTCTTGGTCTGCTACGACTACTCAGGGCCCTGGAGGTGGTCGACTCATGGCTGTGCTGCACCCCTCGGAAACAGATTTCACCTTTTACTCTTACGTCCACAGAACTTTTTCAAGGATTGACCTCTTGCTGACATCACCGAAGGTCCTGGCCTTCACGAATGAGGTGTCCATTGGATCTAGAATACTGTCGGACCACGCCCCGGTAACCCTGGAAATCCGTGCCCATGACTCTACCCCCACTGCCCACCGCAGATGGTCACTGTATGACCCATTGCTGAATGATATGTCGATCAGGGACGCCATAGCAACATCAATTTCGAACTTCTTCCAGGAAAACCCCATCGAGGACACCTCCCCGGCCAATACCTGGGATGCCATGAAGGCAGTCATCCAGGGAGAACTTATAGCACGTGGGGTAGCATAGCATAGAAGCAGAAGGCAGACCCGCGTTGGCTCTCGAGGAAGCCCTCTGGGAAGTGGAGACTAGGCACAAAGAAAAAGGTTGGTCCCCCAAAATACGAGCGCTCCGAACAGCGCGGATGAAAATTGAGGCGCACTATGCCGAGCACACGGCACACCTTCTAGCGAAAACCAAACAGTTTTATTATGTCAGGAACAACAAAGCAAACAAGTTAACGGTAGCAAAGCTCGACAAAATCAAAAAGAACAACACCATCATCGGTCTGCGTGACCCTCAAGGTATAACCCAATACTCGGAGCCGGAGAAACTGCGCTTAGCAGCCGAACACCTTGTACAAGTAATGTCTGCGCAGCCGCGCAACCAACAGGAGCAGACTGCATACCTACAAAAGGCTGCCCTTCTCCAGCTGAAGCTTTCAGCCCGAAATACTCTAGATGCGCCTATCTCAGCAGAGGAGGTCGAAGAGGCCATAGAAACCCTCAAACCCAGAGCCCCCGGACCAGACGGATACACCACCAGATTTTACAAACTCTTCAGGCACCAACTGCTACCACCATTGGTGAACCTCTTTAACTCTTTCCGGAGCACAGGCACGATAACCCCCTCCATGCAGGAATCTATTACAATCCTCCTGCCTAAACCTGGGGGGGACCCAGCAAATCCAGCCTCTTATTGACCTATTGCACTGCTGAATATCGATGCTAACACCTTCTCGAAGGTCCTGGCAATGAGTCTTTCTCGCATCCTGCCCGACATAATCCACCCGGACCAGACCGGATTCATCAGAAACAGAGCAACAAGCAACAACATTCGCAGAACGCTAGACCTAATAGACCTGGCAACCGTAACTCCCAAGGCCTGGCATTGCTAGCCCTCAACGCCACCAAGGCGTTAGATAAAGTGGACTGGACCTTTATGAACCTCACTCTGGAGGCTTTTGGCTTCGGATCAGAGTTTCGAACCATGGTCCTGGCGAATTACAGATCCCCAAAGACCCTCTTAAGAGTTAACGGCTCCCTTTCCCCCCCAATCCCTCTAACCAGCGGAACCAGGCAGGGATGTCTCCACTCTTATTCACCCTGGTTATGGAACACTTTGCCCAAAGGATTAGATTAAATGACTATCAGGGGGTTCCAGGTCGGACCCTCCCAACATAAAGTGGCCTTATATGCGGACGACGTCCTACTCACCATCTCACAGCCTTCCCTCTCACTGGAACACACCCTGGCTGAGATAAAAGACTATGGAAGAGTCACCAGTTGCACTATTAATTTCAACAAATCCACAGCCCTAGGGATAGGCTTGACCCCGTTGGAAAAGGCAACCCTGACCCTGCTTTGTCCCATTTAGTGGAAAACCAAGACGATCCCCCTACCTTGGGGTCCCGGCAAACCAAAAAGGAGGTCTACCCCATACATTTCCCCCCTCTTTTTAAGGAACTAGCAGATGACCTGAAGTGGTGCAAATTGCAGGAAATCTCATTAATGGGCCGTATAACCGCCTGTAAGATGAACCTTCTCCCCAGATTCCTGTATGCCTGCTCCTCGCTTCCGGTGCCTATCCCACCACCGGCTCTTTGGGACCTCCAGAGGAATGTGCTGCACTTTATCTGGCAATCCCCCTGAAAACAATGCTGGGGAACGCCAGGCTGGGCAGCCTGGGAGTAGCCGACCTACAGGGATACCAGATGGCAGCACAATTGGCAATCACCCAGGCTTGGCAGGTGTCCTCCGACCGCCCTAGATGGGTCGAACTCGAACAGTCTCGCCTTGCCCTCTCCCTGCGCTTCCTTCCGCACATTCCACCTCCTATGCGACAGCCAGAGAGGCTACTGCTGGCCACCAGACACACTGTGGACGCATGGGATAAAGCACGAAGGAAAAAAGGGGTTCCCAGAGGGCTGAGCCCCTCATCGCCAATCTTTCTTAATCCTATCTTTTCTCTGGGTATGAACCCTCGGAACTTTAAGAACTGGATCGCGAGACCGGCCACCAGGGGGCGCACGGATAAGCATGCTCTGTGCGTGAGCTCCGCTACCACGGCCCCCAAAGTGGACTGAGCCCCCACCTAAGGCCCCCCCCCCGCGGTAAAAACGGACTCACTGCTGTCGGAAGGTCCCCCCCCCATGCGGCGAAAATCCGGAGCAAAAACGGTGGAAGACTCGCCCAGAAATCGCCCCGTGAGGCCGAGTCATCATACGGGCACGGAGACGACTGGCGAGCCCTCAAGCGACAACGAGCGGCAACTAGCAGAGGAACTGAAGTAGGCCCCGCGGCTGAGACCCGGAAGCGAAGGGCACTGCCCGCAGTGAATGGGCGCCCCTCCAACACGAAGGAGTAGCGCCGTGGGTTGGAAGCCGAAACAGGACCGAACTAAAGGTGGGTGATACGCGGTGCGAGGCGGCACTCCCCAGAATCCTGCCCCTCAGCGCCGCGGAGGCTGGAATAGCTAAAACCCCAACGGAACTGAGCGCGTGGGGCCGGAGCCTGCCCCCGACAAACCCGAGAGACAGTTTCACGGGAAAAGGACGGGGCGGATACCGTATCTCACGGCCTCCATACACAAGAGTGATAAACTGTGCCCCCCCGCGGCCCCCAGCCCCCACCCCCGTAAGTGCGCTGCAGACGAGAACACCACCAGGAACACCCACTACACCCGGCCCATCGGACCGTATTGAAACACAGGGGGCCAAGCACTGGCCTCACCATCAAGGATCAAAGCCCACGACCGAGAGGAGAGGCCTCAACGGAGGAAATGATCATACCGGACTGAAACGGACTGAGGAACGTATCGTGGTACTGGGGGACAGTCCGCTGTGCCCTCCCAGCGACACCACCCGCATCCACCCCGCGGGCACATCCCTCCACATTGCAAAAAAAAAAAAAAAAAAAAAAGAAGAAGACGGCTCCCCGGCCTCACCCCAGGCGACCCACGTGCCCCCAGTGAATCTACCACACTCCGAGCACAATCACCGCCGAACCAGGATCTCACGACCCCCAACGAGCCAAGCAAAACCGTTGATACGGAAATACAGAGGGTTGGGCCCCCGATTTAGGGGCGTGTGCCTCCTCTGAAATTTGGCAACCCAAATTCCCCAAGCAACTCCACAGTACCCTGGGAAAACCAATGGACATAAAGAACAAACTAGCCACATACTCCTACGTCCCGTCCCCTACCGAGAATCTGGACTCTACGATGGCGAACCAGAGCTCCTCAGTGAGTGAGTCCGCAGCTACCAAAGGAGACATCGCTGCTCTCCTGGGAGAAATTAAGAACATGGGAGCCAGTATTGGCTCCAAAATTGATAAAATCACCCGAAGACTGGATACCATGGAAGAAAGGTTGGACGGAGTCGAGAATAATCAGACATCAATAGACACCCTGGAGGCACAATTGGACCAGCGGATGACCGAACTGGAGCAACGTGAAGAAAGCTTCAAACTTAAGCTTGATGACTTGGAAAATCGGGAGAGACGGAACAACTTGAGAATCTTCGGTATTCCGGAACAACAGGGGGAAACAGAGAGTGACCTGAGGAATGCCCTCCATGATATCATCAAGCTTTTACTCGCCGATGAAGAGGTTGACGAACCAAAGACAGAAAGAATACACAGAGCCGGCGGCCCTCCAGGAGGACCCAGATCGGTCCTGGCTCGATTTCACTGCTTCCAGGACAAAATGAGGATCCTAGAGAAAGCAAGAAGCAGTGACTCAATTACATTCCAAGGATCCCAAGTCACGATATATCAAGACCTATCCACTATGACCTTGGCACTCCGACGCATGTGTGGCCCCCTCACC
Organism: Ambystoma mexicanum; assembly: GCF_040938575.1. Lineage (NCBI taxonomy): Eukaryota > Metazoa > Chordata > Amphibia > Caudata > Ambystomatidae > Ambystoma > Ambystoma mexicanum. The sequence goes on from NC_090938.1 coordinate 760,732,032, forward strand.
AAACATCTGAAGGAAAAGAATATAAGATACAGATGGGGATACCCCTTCTCCATATCCTTTGACTATAACGGGAACAAAACCAAGTTAAGCACGGAAGGAGAGATTAAAGCATGTATTTCGGAACTCCTCGGTTCAAATATGGAAGAAGATGGGCGAGAGGACCAACGCAGGGAAGAAAGAAGATGGCGCATACAGGGCCCCAGAAGAAAACGAGTCAAGGGTTCAAGAAAGTTTCGGAGAGGTAACACGCCTCCAGGGGGTGAGAACTGATGAATCGCAATGCTGGTAAGACGGCACACATTTGTTTACACCTGTGCATGACCCGAACTGCCTAAGGATCTAGGAGCGCTGACGAGATTTGGGTCATGTAAACTGAAGGGGGGATGAACGGGGGCTCAGTCAAAACAAAGATGTTAATGTGGTCTTGGGGACGTGAAGTAACGGTCCCCAAGGGTGGTTCGATGCCGGATCCACGTCTCTACTGGGACCTGCACGAACGCCGTCAGGTTGGGTGGGGTGGGGGAAGGGAAGGTGGGGCGGACGACAAACGAACAGAATATGATGCGACAGTGGCAACACAAGGGGCAGCTCAAGAACCTAAGAGACTTTATCTGGGATACACCTACTCAACGAAGGGCACAAATTTGCGACTGAAATACTTTGAAAATGACACCGGTTGAAGAGCAGAAAGACAGGGAGTCCCTTCGGATAGGAACACTTAATGTGAAAGGCCTCAATTCACCAACCAAGAGATCACTGGTGGCAAGGGAATTTCGAAGATCCCAAATTGACATCCTCCTTCTACAAGAGACGAAGTTCGCTAAGGGAGAAGAGAGGGGGATATTAGGGAAAAAAGGAGGAAAGGAATTCTGGGGCTCTGGCCCACTTAGGAAGGGGGGAGTCGGAATCTTGGTCAAAAATGGAATTAATTTTGAAGTTGATAAGACTTGGTCTGATGTGAGTGGGCGTGCCCTCCTGATATCCGGGAGGATCACAAAGGTCAGAGTGACAGTGGCGGTAATATATGCTCCCAACACGGGGCAGTCCAAATTTCTAGAGAAGACAATACCCAAAATAATGTTGGAAGCATCAGGCCAGGTTGTTCTCGGAGGAGATTTCAATCTGTGGGCAGACCCGAATAAAGACTGGGAACCAGGTAACCCTGAGGCCAAAAACCAACCGAGAAGTGAGTACACGAGTCTCCCTGACATTATGGAGATATATGACCTACAAGACGCATGGAGATCTAAACACCCGCATGATAGAGGTTACACATTTTACTCCAACCCACATAAAACCTTCACCCGGATCGACTATTTGTATCTCACTAAAGACCTCCTCGAATCCACGATGTCGTCAGAAATCATTCCGATAACGTGGTCAGACCATGATATGGTCCTGTCAGACATAAAATGGGCAGACTTGCCTGTTCCAGGAGGAAAGTGGCGCTGTAACGAAAGCCTGTGGAAGGACGCAGTATTTAAAATTGAAATGGCGACTGAAATCGAGGAATACCTTAAACTGAATAATAATGGAGAAGTCTCCAAGCAAACAGTATGGGAGGCGGGCAAAGCTACTTGGAGAGGTATCCTAATACGTGAAGGATCTACCAAGAAAAGGGAAAGGAAGATCATCGAGCATAGGCTCCGGTCTCAAATACGCAAACTGGAAAGCGAAGACAAGGGACACCTAGGGGCAGATTGTGATAATATTAAAATAGCACAACGTAAAAGGGAAGAACTGAGATTGCTGGAACACGAACAAATCGTACGCAAACTTCGACTTCTCAAACAAAAATTCTATGAGAAAGGAGACAAAGCTGACGCACTACTGGCAGCCAGATTAAGAAAACAAAGAGCGGAACGAAAAGTGAAAGAGATAATTGAAGAAAATTCTGAGACCTCCCCCATCCCCCTCACCATACCGGAGAGCTTCGCCAGCTTCTATGAGCACCTGTATACCTCAGAAGTGACCCCAGGCCAATTAGACGCAGATCATTATCTCTCCCTGGTAGACATGCCCAAAATCTCATGCTCCGAAGCTGAACTGTTGGAATCCCCGATATCTGAACCCGAGGTCCAGGAAGCGATTAAGAGACTCACCGTAGGCAAATCCCCTGGTGAGGACGGGTATACCGCAGGGTTTTATAAAACTTTCAGCGCGCAACTTACACCATTCCTGACCATACTCTTTAATGAGATACTAGAAACAGGGACAGCTCCCGACTCCTTCATGAAGGCCCTTATAACAGTAATTCCGAAAGAAGGAAGGAACCCCAAACATTGTAGCTCATACCGCCCAATTTCCCTACTTAATTTAGACGCCAAAATCTACACTAGGGTGCTGGCTGCTCGACTAGAGGTATTAACCCCCCACCTGATACACAATGACCAAGTCGGGTTTATAATGGGTAGGCAAGGAGCCGATACCATGCGCAAAACTCTCCATCTCATTCACTCATCACCAGAGCTGTCAGGTAACCCTACCCTACTGTCGATAGACGCAGAAAAGGCCTTTGACAGAGTGGAGTGGGGGTTTTTGTGGGCAGTCCTTAGCAAAGTAGGAATAGGGCCGAGATTTAGGAAGGGTATACAAGCTGTATATGCATCCCCCAAAGCGTCTATTTCGGTCAACGGGGATTACTCCAGGTGGTTCGGACTAGGACGAGGTACTAGACAAGGATGTCCCCTTTCTGCGATTCTTTTCGCGCTCTCCCTGGAACCCCTAGCCCAAAATATACGAGCCAGCGCCAGAATAGAAGGCATGCGATTGGGGACCAGGGAATACAAGATAGCACTCTATGCAGATGATATACTCTTACACATCACTAACCCCTCTACATCCGTCCCACATGCTCTCCAATTAATAGAAGAATATGGACAACTCTCTGGGTTCAAAGTTAATAAGTCTAAATCAATATTATTCCCTTTGCAAGGTACACTTGAAGAAAACGAAACTAAGTACTCCCCCCTTGGCCTCAGACTCGAACACTCAGTTCTTAAATATTTAGGCATCCAGATCACCAAAACCTTGACAGGTCTATATGAAGCAAACTTCCCCCCCCTCCTCCGTAGTTTCTCGGCTGATCTGCAAAGATGGGACAAGCTCACAATCTCGTGGTTAGGGCGGATTAACGCCATCAAAATGGTATGCCTTCCCCGTTTCCTGTACCCTTTCCAGATGTTGCCTATCGAATTACCGGATGAATTCTTCACAGAGGCCAAAAGACTTATGTTGAGATTCCTCTGGCAAGGGAAGAAAGCGAGAATCAGATACGACACCTTAACGCTCCCAAAAGATAGAGGAGGAGTAAGCCTTCCAGACCTGCGAGGATATTATATAGCCTCACAACTACGTGTCCTTATCCCACACTTACGAGACCACAACCACCTACAGTGGACCCACATGGACAACCACTATTTCTCCCCAGCCACAGTATCAGAATGGTTATGGACCCCCCGTAAGAGAATCCAGCGGAAAATCAGAGACCATCCAATATTAAGTACCTTATGGAAAATCTGGCAACCAGGCAAAGCGATGAACAAGATCACCACCTGGCCGTCCCCACTGAGCCATTTATGGTCCCCTGGTATGAACGACCAAATACCCGACGTAGGTAGATACCAGTCCTGGTACGAGGCGGGCCTCGAAAGAGCAGGGCAACTTCTGAAAAAAGACACTTTCATATCTCTTCCGGATCTAACTGAAGCTCTAGGAATAGGCCCATTATCCACTTTCCAATACATCCAGATAAAAGGAGTCCTCACGAAACCTGCATGGAAGGAAAAGCTCCAGAGAGACCTCACCCCGTTCGAACGAATCCTGGACTCCAAATCTGAACAAAAGGGTCTGATATCCCTGATGTACAGGGAACTCATCGAAGCAGGCAACGGATCCACGGAACATCTCAGAAGCCGATGGGGAAGAGACCTGGGAGAAGAGATAAACCCTGAACAATGGGAATTGATGTGTAAAGCAGCATCCAATACATCCCTCTCTAGCCAATACAAGGCACATGCCATCAAACTCCTACACCGCTGGCAATACGACCCACTCAAGTTGTCCCGGATGTTCCAGACACTGAGCCCAAGATGCTGGCGAGATTGTGGAGAGACAGCCGACTACTGGCACATGTGGTGGACCTGTCCACACATAAAGGTCTTTTGGGAAGAAGTCCTAACGTGGATCAAAGATATAGATGGCATACAAAGAGATAGGGATCCACACCTGATTCTCTTTGGATTAGAGAAAGACGAGGACGGATGGGCTAGACTTAGAGGTCTTGCCCCACAGTTACTCCTCGCGGCCCGAGCGTTACTTGTAACAAAATGGAAATCCAGAACAACCCCAAGTAAGAAAGAATGGATCTGCCTAACCACCAACATCTACACGATGGAGACGATCACTGCTTCACTACATAATAAAGCGCTACAATGCGAGACCCTATGGTCGGAATTCCGAAGTAAACACCTTTCTGAGAAAATGAACTCCCAATCAGACAATGATACTGGACCGTGATTTGAAAACAAAACTTAATGGCCTTCGTTGAGAAATGGTGTTGACCCTAGAACCAGAGAACTAACAATTATGGTTATATTGACGGAGAAAAATGACGTCGCTAAGATGCACGCCCCATTGGGGGGAGGGGGGTGGGAGGGTACGGGTTATGTTACTTTCGTTGTTACAACCGAGGAACGGACTTGAATATAGTAATGATTTACTGAAGGAAATATTCTAACGATGTTGCTTTAATGTAGCCATACGCCAATAATGTTGTAACAAGCGAAATGTTTCATCTGTTTTTCTTTTTGTTGCCTTAAAACCAATAAAACCAAATTTAAAAAAAAAAAAAAGAACTGGATCGCATGGGGCCTGGAGTCGTTGGGGCAATTGTTTGAAGGGGGGGAGCCCCGCACGTTTACACAATGCAAGGAGACCTTTCATCTGCATGAGGCCGACAGGTTTTCCTATATCCAGCTTCGTCACTGGTGCTCCCACCCACAAACCCGTCTCGCAGCAGTCCACCCTCCCACAGCTCTGGAACTAACCCTGTTGGACCTCCCGGCCCGAGGTAAAATCTCGGCCCTATACAAACGCTTCCAGGGTGACTTCCTCACCTCTAAAACCCGCGCCTTGGCGCAGTGGGAGGCGGACCTGTGCCATCCCATAGAAGACCAGACCTGGATAGACATATGGTCCCGAGCACACTCCTCCTCAGCCTGCATCACCAACACGGAATGTGCCTATAAAATATTGTTACGCTGGTATTACCCCCCCCCTGAGGCTCCACCACATAAACAGTTCCCTATACCCGGCATGCTGGAGACAATATGGACACACGGGGTCCTTCTTCCACATGTGGTGGACATGCCCACAAGCCCAACAATTCTGGAAACAATGCCTGAATATTATTGAAGATATCACTCAAACGACGCTCCCCCTAGAGCCTGAACCTGTCTTGCTAGGTGCTCCTATCCCGGGAATATACTCGAGGTCAGGGCCCAAAGCCAAGCTCCTGTCCCAATGCCTTCTAGCAGGAAGGATAACAGTCGCCCGCTCCTGGAAAACTAAAGAGGGACCGCTCCTGCTCGTAAGGTAGACCAAAATGTAGGATATCCTCATCGCGGACAATGTGACTGCGGCGAAGGCATGACTCTTCACCGATTCCAGAACATTTGGGGTCCTTTTCTTGACTATGACCAAAAATTCCCGGCTCTCACCTACAAGCCCCAACGAGCCAAATGGATTCTGGACAGTGGCGACACTTCCGATAAGGGGGGCGAGGCATGAGGGGGAGGGGAAGGAGCGCCAACCTCCGGGAGTGTAATCCAGACGGGTGTTCGGGATGGGGATGGGGGCGAGAAGGAGGGATAGAATGCTCGTAAGTGATTGAGGAGGCCTGGACGGCCAAAGTAATGTACCGATTTGTTTCCTGCCTTGTTTAAAATAAACAGATAAAAAAAAAAAAAAAGAATGGCAGATAGGCCAGTCCGCCCGTGACCCCAGGAATGCCTTTCTACCCCTGGATTGCGTGTTGAGAAGCACTCATCCTCACTGTAGCACAGCCAAACAGAGCAAAGTCAAGGTGTCATGGCACTGGGCGCACCTCCTCCTGTGGTGCATTATGACATTTGCTCCTAAGGAGGCCATCTTGACACTTGCGCTATATTTACATCTGGGGGAACTGTGATATCTGCAACTTTCTCTGAGGGACCCATTGTGATGTTTTCACTGTGAAATCTGTCCTTAGAGGTGGTACACTGAGTTTTCCTCCTCGTGGACCCATTTTGTTAACTTCACTCTGTGCAAAAGCCGGTCCTTTTTGATATTTCTTGCAAGAGGGGGGACCATGGTGACGTTTGCACCACGACACAGACCAAGATATTAAGTGCAACTGTTGGAAATGTGATACTCTGTACCCCTCACCAACCTGCTCAACACCCACCTTTTTACCTAAACTACAAACGAAGACCAAACCAGTTACACACAGCAAACAAACAGCAGCTAACACACTCTCCCCAACACATACTCACTTGTATACACCAATAACCATCAGAACTCTAAATCTCTCAAACCAGCTTGTAAAGTGCTTTAAGGGTGTACAAAATTGAGGGGGGACTCTGGAAAGAGGGCATGGCAAAACTATGCTGGCTGTGGCCTGAAGGAGGGGCAGGTGACTTATGCAAGACATACTGGTGATGGATATTTGTGATTTTTATTCCCCACAGTGTAGCCATGACTCCCAGGTTACAGACGACTGAGTGATTTTGGTGGCTGCATTTTGCTGGTTTTTAACATTTCCTCTTTGAACAACGTTATTTTCTTTTGTCATAGCTTTGCGCTCGCAAATAACTTGTCAATTAGCCAGACTGTTATTTATAGTGATGCACACTAAATGAGTGAGTGTTAGCCTTTACGGCAGTGGCTGCAACCGCCTAAGGTCCCCTGTGATTAGGATGACAAATGTCCATAAGACCTATCATTGTAACCTAGGGGCGTGGGGTCAGGAGATGTACCCCATTGTGGCAGTAGCCTATGACTATTTTTTGATTGTTTAAGGGACTTAGGTTTAGTCACCCTAATTTTTCTAGGATCAGCCAGACGTGGACCCCTTTCTCACTGTGCCCGGAGAGGCACTGCTCCACCTCACTGATGAGGCCCAACAAGGCTGAAACGTGTGTCTGGGATTGCTGTTGGTACTCTTGTTCAGAAGAGAATTGCCATAGCATTTCGGTGCTGGACTGCCCAAGTGGGCAGGACAAAGAATGATATGCAAATGGTTATTTTGGTTCTGTGAAAGGTACAGTGAGCTAAAGTGTGGCTACAGACTCTCGAGTGGGTACCATCCCAAAGAACAGGTAATTTAGTAGTGTTATTTCTCGTAGAGGGGCGCCTATGACTATTCTTTTGCTTATTCAATCAATATCCCCCTCTGGACAGGGCCCAGATGTACGCACTGCTTTGAGGCAGGACTGTGGTGCTCTAGGTTTTCTGCCAGTTTCAACAAACAATGATGCGGCAGTGGCTGCTGATACAACAAGGACAATGTAACGTGGTGACATAAGACCACTGAACGAGGAGCAAAGGGGGTACCACGCACAGCAAGTGAGCGATCATGGTCCCGAATTGATAGGCCCTATAATCCAATACCTTGATAGCAATGATGCATTATGTGAGTTACCTGAAGAGGCAACTGCAGTCGCCCCAATTACTTGCTCAGATGTAAACATGGTATGGAGCCACAGCGCAATGGCTACTGATCAAATGCCATATGCCGGTCACAAGCTAACCAGCACCCAGAAAAACTCCAGCATCTGTGTGTTGCATGCCCAAGGAGACTAGCAAGAGCTGACCAATCAAAATCTTACTTCCTTGTGCTTGTCACTTTCTCGCCACTCTTTTGCCACCTTGGTTCCTCAATGCTATCAACCACGCTGTCATCCTTGACGGATAACGAGCCTGTGCCATCCAGAGAGGATGACAGCGCAAACTCCAAGCAGTTGAGTAAGTGCCACCGGCCATCAGCGGAAAACATGTACCAACAGGGCAAGAACGCTGCAAAGTAGAGAGGCAGAACACAAGGGACGTGAGGACCTACTCCCCCAGAGACAGAATTTGAAGAGGAGGGGCAAGGATACCCAACCATCCCACAGAATGCACAATAAATCCACCCACTTCTTGGGCTGGCACATACAGCATTAAATACCAACATTCAAGCCTGTAACCTGAATAAAAGACAGAGAGCCTGTTCAGCCCCAATTCATAGAGTCTTCTCAACTTCTCCAGTGTTGGGGCAATCCGGTTGTCTACAAAGCCAGCCCTTCCTAGTCGACACCTGCCACCTAGGAGTAGGGTTCCAGATTCTCTTGAGGCTGGAAGCATCACCCTTGCATTATCAGAGTTGGCTCCATGGCAAGAATGAAAGGATGTTATTTTTATGGAGGATCATTTGATATGTACCTAAAATGCTCTAGGGCATGCACTTTCCAAGGAGTAGAACCTTATGGCATACACAGCATCATTCTCCGGCCTATTGCACGATATATAAAAAGTGTTTGACACCTCATCAGACATATCACACTTGGAGATAAAATGTATGCATTATATAGCTTTTATTAAACATATGCAATGTGATTAATAATTGTTCTGAAAAACGAATGCACAAATGCTTAAAATCACTCTGCTCCCTGAGAACACTGTGATGAATCTGATTATGTCATTACTCCTTTCCGGGAGGAAGCCTCTCCTCATGTGGCCAGGGGACGGCACCCGCTACCTAACCCTAACCCTGGGGGGTGGGTATACGAGCAAGGACTACATGAGGGGAGGCGACCCTCAGGGTGAGGGACAGGCATCATCAGACGAGACATGGTATCCTCCTTTTCCCTAAGGAAATGATATGCCTTAAATCCCACCAATCCCCATGGCATATTGTAAGGTTGCATTAGAACGTCTTATGGCAACTCACCGTCAAACGTTTGTGTACCCCCAGTTAAGGTCATGGGATAAAACTGCGACTAAGAAGATGACAGAGTAAGCGGATCACTCCTGAGAATCAGAATGACCAGTCTAGTCTCTGCCCTTTTGGGATTGGCTGCAAGAAATACAAGGCCGCAGAGAGAAGCCGGTTAAAGAGAGAAGCAGCAAACCGGAACAATGAGGCCGGCTGGAGAACATTGGGCCGGGAAGAAGAAGATGGCTGAAAAGCAGTGGGCTGGGATTGAAGCAACGCTCCGCCAGGAAGGTTGGGAGAACCCCGAACTGCCGCACGGAAGCTGCAACGAAGGCCCCACAGCCCAGGAAGGTGATTGGAGGTGACGGGTTGGTCCAAAAACGAATACCTCCCGGACATGTTACCCAAACCGGTCACCGAGCGGGTCCTGGCCTAGGTTGTTATGGGAGAGTGAGCTCCCGTCCTGAGAGAGAAATTGAAGGGGCGAATGTAATGGCCACGGCAAGGCCGAGCCAAGCAGGGAACAAGCAGTGGGGACAAAGCAGCACAAACTGAATGTCCACGGCCAGGTTGAGTAAAGCAGAGAGCAAGCAGCGAGGACGCCGTAGGCCATAGACGGCCCGAACACTGACAGATGCTCAAAGAATGGCACAATTGCCCAAGAGAAACTAACCAAAGATACAGGTACGTGGGCAGAAGAGGAGGGTGCTGGAGGTCCATGAGCTTGTGGGAGGCAATCGTAGACAGAGAACAGAAGGGCCTGGGACCCCAGAGGAAGCCACGCTAACCAGCTCTTCGCAAAGAAACATACCAAGGTGCGAAAAATCACTGTTGCGGGTCTGGAACTCACCCAATTGTCTACAGTGTATGATAAGGAAGTCCTGGCAAGAGAGTATATCAGGTAAGGTGGTGTGTTGAATCTGATGATGTCATCACTCCTTTCCCGGCGGAAGCATCACCCCATGTGGGCGGGGGACGGCAGCCGCTTCCTGACCCGGGCGGCAGTTACATGAGGCAGGACCACATGGGGGGTGACCTGGCATCGGACGAGACATGGTATTTAGAGATACTTTGACACTGCAAAGACCTTTAGATTTGGTTGAGGTAGGGTAATACCTTCTAGAGTAGGGATAGTGAGGCCTTTCCCAATCCCCCCTTTTATTTTGAGTAAAGGTTTATAGCCAAAACTATAAGCTCACTGTGTCCGTGTCTCATTCCTGGCTCCTCTCAGTGGTCACGAGAAAGGCCACACATTGTGAGGTCCTGGTAGGAGAGTATACCAGGCAAGGTGATTGAAGGCAAGCCACAGGGGTGGGAGTCTGGAGACCCGCCCCCACTCTGCAGGCCTTGATGGCATATTGTACCGATTCCCTTCAACCATCCATAAAACCTACTGGTAACACCATTCCAATACTCTATACACAAGACACCAATACGGCCTACAACTCCCACACATCTTAAAACACTGGGACGAGGAGGCTGAATGGAGTAATGCAGAGCACCAGGGACGAGAAGCACCAGAGACACTCTAGTGTTTGTGAACATGTGATAGGTGCAGGGACATTTAAAAGCTTTACCTAACATGGAGTGAGAGAGCAATGGTGTTGACTGAGGGACTGTGAGGACGGCAAGATGACTGTGGAGCCGGCAGGCTTGGGAGGAAGGCAAGAGACAGAGGACTGCAAAAAACGGGAGAGGGAAGGAAGAAGAAGCTTCCTTGTGACCACGGGAATCTGGATGCAGCCTCACCGCCACCCAAACACAGTGCAAGAGCCCAGAGGAAAACAGGAGCCGCGAAGGATGTGGAAGCTGCACAGTCAAGCCGGGGAGCCCGCAAGGTGGAGGCAGAACACTGGAGTGCTGCCTCCGGTCTACCGCAAAGGAACCAAAGGATGCCACAAGACACTAGTGAGTCCTAGAGAGAGAGAGAGAATTGGACACTAGGGCGCTTCGGCACACTGCCAAACACAAACATGCATGAAGTGAATGAGAAGGAATATGAAACCCAATATTACCCAAAAAGGGTATACCGAATAAATGTGAGAGAAAAGCAGGTTTGCAATTGCATACAATCAATCAGATGAATGCGACAGAAAAGCAAGTTTACAATTGTATGAAGCCAATCAGAAGAGAAGCCCCGGCAGGAGAGTTAACCAGGCCAAAGTAAAGTTTGCAAGTGTGCAAAACAAATCACATAAAGAAGTCCTGGCAGGAGAATACACCAGGCAAATGCAAGACTGAAAGCAAAGTTAAACACAGTGGAAAAGAACCTGGCAGGGGAGTACACCAGGTATCCCACGAAGTTGGGACTTACATCCAAGTTGGTTTTTGTATACAAGTATTTTGTTGAACAAAGAACCCTAAGGAAGATACAAGGCCTTAAGGATTTGGATTGTCTTGAAGAAAAACCTGGGAAAGGGAGTTGTCCCCTGGAACTGTGATCTTTATCCATTGGGAACCTTTGTGCTGGAGTTTGAACTTGAACGTTTGGGCACTTACCAGGCCAAAGACATTACCCTTCACATATTACAGTTGTTTTATAGAATGGGAGGGCAAGGACAGAAATTCAGGACATTTTGTTTGATTGTTTGATTGTTGATATAGGAAAATACTTCCTAGCTTAGGGATAGTGAGGCCTTTTCCAACCCCTTTTAATTTTTAATAAAGGTTTATAGCCAAAACGATGACCTCACTGTGTCCGCTTCTCATTCCTGGCTCCTTACAGTGGTCACAAAAAAGACCATACATTGTGAAGTCCTGGCAGGAGAGTATACCAGGCAAGGTGATTGGAAGACAAGCCACAGGGGTGGGAGTCTGGAGACCCGCCCCTAAATTGTGTAAAGGAACTATATGAGGGAGCCCGGCCGGAGAGTATACCAGGTGTTTTGTGAGTCTGGAACCCACACCCAAGTTGTGGCATCTTGACAAGTGAATCCCAAGGAAGATGCATGCCCTTAGGATTGCCAATTACATTGAATGAGGAAAAGACGAGCGGAAGGAAGGAAGGAAGTCATTTCCTCCAGAGTGGTTTGCAATACCAAGAGGAGGTGATTATCTTCTTGGACTACAACAAACTTGGTTGTTCTTTTGAAATGCTGTTTTGTTGGAGAGAAACCTGGGAAAGGGAGCCATTCCCTGGAACTGTGAACTTCATCCTTTTGGAAAGTTCGTTGGATTTATATCTTTTTGTTGAACTTGAACATTTGTGCACATTCCAAACCAAAGTCAATACCCTTAACACCTTAGATTTACTTTTAGAATTAGAGGGCTAGGATAAAATTTCAGACACAGGACACTTTGCTTTGGACATCTTGACACTAGACAGACCCTTACGTTGGTTGAGGTAGGGAAAAACCTCCTACATTAGGGACAGTGAAGTATTTTCCAGCCCCTAAGTCTATACCCAACACCATGAGTACTCTGTGTCCGTGTCTCATTCCTGGTACCTCACAACACACAGAAGGTAAACTCAATACAAAGTTCACTTGCTTATAAAAATAGTATGTTATTAGGAAATGCACTTGAATTCATGCAAAACCTCTCTTTTACTTAAATGTATATATAATAAACAGCTAGAAATCGTTATCATAGTTGTGAGGAAAAGGCATTGTTTGCGGGCTAAGACGGCCCGAGGACTACATTTGCGGGCAAAGATGGCCCGAGGACTACATTACCCAAGAGGACATGAGTTTCTGTGTACCGGCGCATACGAACGCTCGCTCATGCTACTTAAACCCCTCCCCGTGCTGCTTGCTGGCAATTGTTGGCATTGCAGGAATGGGCCGGAGGTGAGCAGGTTACAGCGTTTGGGACCCCGGGCACCAAATGTGGGGGAGGAAGAAGGACACAGCTGGGAGTTGATGTGCGTTCTGGGGAGCCTCTGTCCCTCATGAAGGAACGAAGCAGACTGATGGCGGTGTGACCGCTCAACGCTGGAGTGGCATTGCCTGGGGAGATGCCGTTGGGTCCCCCAGGCCTCAGTTAAGTGCACGCGGGGTACCAGAGAGGGTGTGAAAGGGTTGGGAAAGACTGTCAGTAACTCTGGATTGCAAGCGCTGCCCGCTGTTCATGGCTGCTTGCTCTTGTCAACTCATACAGATGAGAAATATGTTCAATGCATGTTACTAGTTCTAAGTGCATCCTATGGAAATAACCTCTGCGGTAAGGCAAGGGGTGTCTGGAGGACCAGCGGGGGTGCTAATACTACATGCAAAATGTATATGTTGTCCTTCATGTTGTGTGCTATAGCTGTTATCAGGAGGTTACTCTGATAACACATCATGTGCTTATGTTAGTCGCTAGACTAGGAATGAAAGGTGTGTGATACAGGTTCTAGGGCCAATATCCTAATTAAGAATGGTATTGAACTGATGCCAGGAGTAGGTGCAGGAGGTCTTTTCACGGTACATGGCTATGTGTTATAGTGGGCATGATATTATGATTATGCCCAATACCTATCCAATTCAAGAACCCTAAACCTCTTCCCGGTTACCCTAAACACGCGCTACCTATCCACAACTTCTCCCTAATCCTCTTCCCCCCATTGGCTACCTCGAGGTTACCTGTGGATACTGGAATCAGGAGCCTGTGACAACAAAGATGGGAGGGGTCAACTGCATTTGGCTTCAGTGGCTAGGAAGGAGTTGTGAGATACTGCAGGGGTGTGACAACAGTGTACAGCTGTAGCTGCTATAATGTAACTTCGAGTGGATGGTTTCCTCCCACTTATTCCTTATCTTTGATATTTCCAATATCCCAGCTTTGCTGCTTTGCAATTTTTTTTTCAGCAGGGGGCACTGTATGTCGATGCCTGTCGAGTCGATGTCCCTCGGAGGCCTCCGTATCGACATCAACGTCACCGCAGGTATATGTAGCACGCACAGCGCCCGCTGGCCTCAGTCCCGTTTTTCCACGCTTACAGCTTCGGTTGCGGTACGTCTCGTTCCTCACAGGAATATCTTCGAAAACTTCTTAGAAATCTATTCACATCTCGAGTTCCAACAGGAAATGGCTTTGTCTACGGCGTCATCCACTCCTCGCTCCGACTTCAAAAAATGCTGTGAATGCAGAGCAAAGATGTCCGTGATGGACCCTCACAGGATCTGCCTGGGGTCAACACATCCGTCTTCAGACTGCGAGGACTGCCTGTCTATGATGGCCAAGGCCCTGATAGAGCCTAGGGGGAAGCTTGTGGCAGGTAAGGCCCAGAAATCCCCTTCTACCATGTCAAAACAAATAACCTCAGATGAGTCGAGGGCAGTTTCTTCTCATCAAAAAAGTCCAAACCTCCCCGTTCATGAAGTGGTTCACACCATTCGTCAACTTCAAGACACAGAAAGAAACGGTATCACAGATAGCCATCTTCCACATCTTCCAGTTCACCGGAACGGGTTGTTTGCCCCCACTAAATCCAGTTCACCGGCCCAGTGGGAGGAGTTTAGACTCTGAATGTTAAAGGTTTTCGAGAACGCAGCCTTGTCTCCCTCAAACAGACCTAAAGGCAATACTCTGGTCGAAAGACCTCTGAAGCACGAAAGCCGTGCGTCCTCGGACCCGGTGGCCAAGTCTCCTCGAGGGCGATCCCATCCCTTGAGAAAATGTCGCCTGGAAGACTAAAACGTCAATGTGATCGGCACCGAGAGACTTGATTGAAACAGGACCTAAAAGTGCATCATCAATGCCATCGCCGCCGATAACTAGGGAGAAGACATTGACGCCTCGAGTGTCAGCCTCCTCGACAGTATCAGCAGAGCTATGGCGGCTAGTACAGTGATGCAGAGATTTGCCTGGTTGCGAAAGTCTGGATTTGCCCCAGACGTACAATCCAGGTTTCTCAACATGCCCTTTGACGGCACGCATTTATTTGGCAACAAAGCTGATGAAAGTTTTGAGAAGTTGCAAAATTTCAAGGCGGCGGCAAAATCCCTTGGAGTTGCAATAAGAAACTCCAAACCGCCACACAGGTACACCCTGCAGAGGTAGGTCCTTTTGCCATTACTCCACATCTGGAAGAGGCAGAGGACAGCTGGCTCAAAGATGACGATTCTCCCACAGTGGACGGGTAAGAAGTACTAAGACCGCAACAGCAGCAGCTACCTTACCTTCAGCCACTGCGTTAGCCGCTCCAAAACCTCTGTGAGGTCTTCATTCACAAGACTGCAGTAGGAGGCAGGTAGTCACAGCAATCTGACAGAATGGCAGGCTATTACTTCAGATGCTTGGGCATTGGAAACAGTTGCCCAAGATTACTGCTTACCTTTCCTGCAAAAACCTCAGAGTAATCTACCGGGGAACAACTCTTTAAAGGTTCCAGATCCGCTCCTTATGCAAGAGATATTAACCCTGGTAGAGAAAGGTGCTATAGAACCAGTACCTTTGGCGGAGAGGAACAGGGTTGGCACTCCCCATATTTCCTAATCCCCAAGAGGATTGAGGCCCATCTTGGATTTAAGAGACTTGAACAAGTTCCTCCGGAAGGACAAGTTCAAGATGGTAACACTTTCTCAAATCCTTCAGCTTCAGGATTTGCTGGTTATCATTGGACTGTCAGGATGCTTGCTTTCATGTGCCGATCCATCACAAGCACAGACAGTACCCGAGGTTCGCCATTGGCAGTTCTCATGATCAGTTTTGGGTTCTGCCATTTGAGCTAACCTCCGCCCGAGGGTTTTCACCAAGCTAATTGCAGTTGTGTTAGCAAGTCTCAGGAGAGGGGGGATTCACGTCTACCCCTACCTAGACGCTTGGCTGATCAGGGCCAGTTCCCCAGAACAGGCCCTGGAACATCTCCGATCAACCTGTCACTCCCTTCACAGGCTGGGCTTCTCCCTCAACTTCAAGAAGTCCTATATGATACCATCACAAAGACTCCAATTCATCGGAGAAGTCCTGGATGCATCCCTGGGAAAAGCCTTGTCACCAGAGTTGAGGGCTCAAGACATTCTGTATATGGTGACCAAATTCCAGAATGCCCAACATCTACCGGCCTTCGATTTTCTGAGGTTGCTCGGCCTCATGGCATTCTGCATTTTTCTGATGCCAGAGGCTCGCCTGAGAATGAAATCTCTCCAGTGTGCTCTCAGGACCCAGTGGTCACAATTCTCAGGAAGTATGTCAGACCTCCTACAAATCCCAAACAAAGTGTCACTGGTTCTTCAGTGGTGGGCCTGTCGGGAGAATATTTTGAAAGTAGAACCTTTTTGACAACCATGGCCGGAGATAACAGTAGTGACGGACACCTCACTCACGGGGTGGGGGGCCCATAACAATGATTTGACCATCAGCGGTCGTTTGTCGCCATCGGAGTCTAAACTACATATCAACCTTTTAGAGATGAGGGCAATCTGAGTAGTACTGAAGGCCTTTCTGCCCTCTGTACAGGGAAAGAATGTCCTCATAATGACGGACAAATCAGTGCCCATGTACTACCTCAACAAGAGAGGTGGTGTACGGTCACTACCACTGTGCAGAGAGGCAATGCAGCTCTGGTTCTGGGCAATACAAGAAGGAATATCTTTGTCCACAGTTCACCTAGCCGGAGTAAGAAAACAACGGCGGTTGCTCTGAGCAGGCAGAGCACAGTCTCCCATGAGTGGGAACTAGCTCAGGAAGTCCTTCAAGAGATCTTCATCCTTTGGGCAACCCCTCAAGTGGATCTGTTCGCGACCTGTGTCAGTCGGAAGTCCCCAAGAGGAGCTAAAGGAGACGCGTTTGTGGTGGACTGGAAATTTCCACTCCTGTACGCGTTTCCTCCAATCCTCATCATTCTTCACATGATCAGGAGGTTGAGAAAGTTCAGGAAATCCATGATCTTAGTTGCTGCGGATTGGGCCAGGAGGATGTGGTACCCAGACCTTCTGGACATGTCCATCTGCCCTCCAATACGTCTTGCACAAAGAGAGGACCTTCTCTCGCAAGAGGAGGTTCGGGTTCCCCATCCGGATACCAGGACTCTCAGCTTTCACGCATGGTTTCTGAGAGGTTGAGATACAAAGATTGGGACCTCCTGGACGACGTAATGGAGATTTTGCTTTCGCCCAGAAGGCCAGCAACCAAATCTTTGTACTGCTGCCGCTGGAATAAGTTCTGCAGCTGGTGTAGAGATAAGAATGTTGACCCTTTTTCATGTAATACACCAATGGCGTTATCCTTTCTATTACACCTGACAAATCTGGAGCTCCAGATTGGTACCACCAAAGGATATCTGGCAGCGCGTTCTATTTTTAAGCGCACTTCAGAGGAAGTCTCCTATTTTAGGATTCCTCTAATAGTACAATTCTTAAAAAACTAATGTTTTCCCTCCAATCCCGTTTCAAGTCCCACTGTGGGATCTCAACTTGGTGTTATTGATGGGAGCTCCTTTCGAGCCTTTATGCTCTTGTCCCTTAAGACTGCTAACACTGAAAACTGTCGTTCTAGTGGCAATTACATCAGCCCGAAGGGTGAGTGAGCTACAGGCTTTATCCTGCAAGCCTCCTCATACTGTCTTTTGTAAAGAAAAAGTGGTACTGAAGGTGAAACCTTCTTTTCTCCCCAAAACTGTCTCTGAGATTCATCTTTTGATCCTCCTCCTCGATTTATAGTGATATTTTCGAATTACATTATGTCGAAAGTCATAATGTCGAGAAAAAAAAGTCGAAAAAAAATATTTTGAATGTCTATTATTGTTTGTTTTTTGTTCGAAATGGGGGGGGTTTACAGGCTTGACGCTAGACGTGCACTGAGCTTTTACATACCCAGATTGACACAATTACGTCAGCATGATCAATGTTTGTGGGCTATTCAGGTCACAAACTAGGACTAGCCATTACCAAGCAGACTATATACAGATAGATAATAATAACTATAACGGAATGCTACAAGCTGGCAGGTAAAGATCCTCCAGAACACCTAAGAGCTCATTTGACCAGGGGCATTGCAACTTCATCTGCCTTGCAGAGGGGAGTTCCGATAAAGGATATATGTGCAGCTGCACTTGGTCGTCTGTGCACACCTTTACTAAACATTACAGTTTGGACTCTTCCTCAGGCCAAGATACCGCTTTGGGGAAAGCAGTGTTGCGTTCAGTGCATACACAGCCATAAATTCTCATGTCATACTAATTTCTACTCCCACCTCCAAATTACGTAAACTGCTTTGGGATTGTATCAAAGATGAGGAATACGTGGGAGGACACAATCCATTTGAAGAACAAGTTACTTACCCCTGGTAACGTTCTTTCAACTGGAAGTTACTCCCACATAGTCCTTATCGCCCCTCCCAACCTACCCCGCAGTAGAATTTCCCTTGCTGTTGGAGCCTATGCTCTGTCAGGTGGAGTAACCGTCAAACACAAGGTAATGCTCCATTCGTAAAAACGAAACTGAGGCCAACGGGCGCTGCACGTGCTACATATACCTGCGGTGAAGTCGACATCCAGACAGAGGCCTCCATGGTTCATCGACTCGACAGGTGTCGACGCAAATCGCCCCCCTGCTGAAAAAATAATTCCAAAGCAGCAGAGCTGGGATATTGGACATATCAAAGATAAGGAATACGTGGGAGAACCATCCAGTCGAAAGAACGTTACCAGGGGTAAGTAACTTGTTCTTCTAAAGCAAATGTCCTTTTGACCCATAAAAATTCAAATTCAAAATGTTGTTAGCTTAGCTTGCTTTCTTACTCTCCTATTGTATCACTAAAATACAGGGTGTTCTCTCAATGATGAAAATAGCTTCCTAAGCACAATTATAGTGAAAAGAAAACAGTTCTACTATCTGAGTTAGCTTAGCCTAAATGTGTGAAATCAAAACAATAACTTCCTTTAGATCACACAGGTGTCTGCAACCTTTGGCTCCTCAGACGTTTTGGACTACAAATTTAATCACACATAGCCAGCATATTTAATGCGTAGCGCCATTAGGGCTGTAGTCCAAAACATCTAGAGAGCAAAAGGTTGCAGAATTCTTACCCATGCTAATTGCGAAATGCACAATAAATAGTTCTATTTATATCTAAATTCTTATTCTGTTGGTCTAAACAGCTATGTATTGTAAATTCTCATCTGTCAGATAGCCACATTTCCGACAAAGCAGTGGTGTTCATTGTATACCAATTCTCGCTCATAGATTTTTAACTAGCCTGTCTCAGCTCCCATTTGAGCAAAAAACATGTATTCAACCTGGAACGGAAATCCGTAAACGTCTCATCCTTTGTGCCTTTGTCAAACAGCTTAATGGTTAGCTGCACATGCCCCACATCTACATCTGACACGCTTTTCGGTTTCCATCGGTGCTTTTCCCACACCAGCCTTTGTCTGTTCTTGTTAGCCTGTGGCTGCCCCATGCACACCTCTGATATCGCTTGCATCTGCTGGTCTAACAGATCCCATCTGTGCTTCATTGTCCACCGGTGTTGAATCTCTGTCTGTGCGAGCTTCTCACAACATGAGCCATTAGTCTATGCCTATGTAAACAGAGTCCCCTTTTACATACAATTCAAGCTTCCCTGAAAACCAATGCATAATGAGTATCTAGGTATTATATAGAGAAATACCCCCAATTCAAAGCTTCTTTGTGGCAGACGGGTAAAGTTTTAAATGATTTGCATTTATGTAACATGGGGGATCTACTTGTGCTTGAATACAGGTGTGTACCGAGTGGCTACAACAGAAAGACAGGCTAATGAATAGCCTAATTGAGGGGTTAGACAACAGGGGAGGACTGGCATCCTTTGGCCTGGAGGCAAGTTTACTTTTCTGGCCCACAGTACAATGGCCCAAACCCACAGTGAAGCACCTCAACTTACCTAAACCAAGAACAAAATGTACTAGAATTATTCTCAATGGGTCCCCTCCTTCATTTCTGCACAACTTTTTGACTGATAGCAGTTTGGGTTACAAGCTTCCTCCAGTTCAAATCCCAAAACCGAAGAGTTGCACCCTTGTCGTCTTAATATGGTTTCACAGTCACTTGGCTGTTGGCAATCTGAGCTACAAACTTTCCCAAGAGTATATCTGTATGCTTTGGTTGCTTTATTAAGAGTTTCTAACAACTTCTTGGCTGGTAGTAATGCTGGGTATGAGTCTCTCCCAGTGGTTGTCTTTATACGGTATGCTCATAGTC
The DNA here is from genome assembly GCF_040938575.1 of Ambystoma mexicanum. Taxonomy (NCBI): domain Eukaryota; kingdom Metazoa; phylum Chordata; class Amphibia; order Caudata; family Ambystomatidae; genus Ambystoma; species Ambystoma mexicanum. The sequence goes on from NC_090938.1 coordinate 760,752,087, forward strand.
TCTTGGCTGTGGGTAGTATTGGTTAGAGGCTTTCCCCACTGGTAGTTTTCCCAAAGTCTTTTGACAGTCTCTTGGCTGTGGGTAGAATAGGTTATAAACATTCTCCTCTTGTAGTTCCCTATACAAGAACTTTCTTCTTTGTCACTTAAAATCATTTTCTTTAGCTATTCGGCATTCAGTAAAGTTTTGCTTTGCATTTTCAATTGTTCGGTATTCAAAATTATTATCTGGTGACAGCTTTCATGTTCGGAGCGCCCCGGGGTTAGCATTCAGTCTTTGCTAATTCACTGGTTCTCTGCAGCGGCTTGCTCCTGCTGTCAGGCTTTGCAGCGGTCCTTCATCCTTCGGTCTGCTGATTCTTCTACTCCCGCGAGCCACTGGTAAGTGGCACTGCGGTCTTCAGGGGCATTGGCAGCTACGTTGATCTTCTGTGGCTTCGTCAGTCTGCCTCACACTGCTCTGGGGGCACATCTCCCCCTCAGTTGGGCTTCTTGTTAGTATGCCGCTCTCCACTGCACGTACTCTGCAATTCTGCTTACTTTCACCCTTCGGGGTGACTCCTGCAGGTGGGCTTCTCTCTGTTGCTGCTGCTGCACCTCAGATAGCTTAGATTCTCCCGCACGGTCATTCACGGCTTCTTGGCCTTCTTCCTCTGCTTCACCTTCGTCTTCTTCGTTCAGTGCTTTTTCTTCATTCCCTCCATTCCACAGCTGGGCCTCATCTTGGGTTTTAAATATCCTGCTCAGGTGCTTTGAATGACAACCACTAGACTGCACCTTTGAATATTCACCACTCTGGGTCCTCATTGCCTCTGAACCCCTCTTCCTCACCCCAGCACTTTCAGCATTAGGGAAATTGAAGTCCATAGAAAAATGTATAACATGAAGTTGTTTCATGTTACTTTTAACTAAGTCAGTTTGTTCCATGAACTGAGAGTTATCAGGCTACTTGTGTCTGTCTTACTTTAATACCATGCCTTCCTTACATATTGTGTCAGGAGTGGGATGTGATTCAATTGATAAAAATTGAAGATCCATGGTGATAATTGCCATACCATCAGAAGGGGAAAATAGAATAGTTGAACTTCTTGACTCTGATCGTGTATCCACTCTAAAAGAAGACTTTCTCAACTACGTATCCCGACTGGTCAACAAGATCTGTTCTTCAAAACACAGGTACTCTTAGATACCCTCCCACTCTTTCATTATAATATAAAACACTGGGATCGAATAATATTAGAAGTTCGACTAGCCTTTACCTTTATTAGGCCTAGTGCCCTAAAAACCGCCGATCATTAGACTTTTTCTTTTTTTTTGATACCCCACTGCTATCCGTTGCAGGACCATCAGGATTGAAATCATTCCCTTTGGCGGAGTTAGATGACTTTGAGACTTTATCCGAAGGAGTCGAGACCTGTTTCTTTTCAGATTCAGAAAAGAACACCGAAGGAACCCTTACCCCACTGGAAGAAATGGGCGACTTAACAGCGATTATAGCCCAGTTAGCAGCCCATCAGATGCAGGCCGAAGCTAGAATCCAAGAAAACCTAATGAAATTGGTTGAGTTGCAAGTTGCAAGCTAGGCCCCTCTTACCCCAGGGGATACTTCAACCTTACCTACAAGGCGAAGATCTAGGGAACTTCTTTTTGAATTTCAAAAGGTTGGCTGATCAAATAGGATTCTTAAAAAGAGTGGGGCAAACTTGCAATTTCTATTGGCAAAAATGGAGGACCTTTAGATTAAATTTAGGAGAAACACCAGTAGAAATGGGTGAACGTATCAAAAACACTGTAGCCCTTTGGATCAATAACAAATCCTTAGAAGAGTTCATAGAAATTATCACACTAGAACAGTTCACCTATTCCTTGCCCTCGTTTTTGCAAAAGGCTGTTTTACATTTAAGTCAACCTACCCTAGCCGTGGCCATTGAAACCACACAAAACCACTTGGATGCAGCCCAACATTTCCACCCGGTACATCTAGGTGAGGAACAGAAAGATCAGAAACATGCCCACCGGCCCCAACCTCAAGGGATAGACAAACAAGGAGGGTTGTATAAAATCAAAGAATGGATACCAAGAGAGAGAATAGAAGCCAAGAGATCTGGCCCTAAAACCAAAGACGAAAGTAAGAGGGAGGAACCTAAAGGAAGCAGACTACGCCTCTTATCTGCTTTTCGTCTAGAGAACCTGGGCATTTGGCCAGGCAATGTCTGAAAAATTTTAAAGACGAACCTGTGGAGATAGGTTGCTTAAAGGGAGAAGAGTGGGAAGAACCCAAAGAAGAGCCTTCAGCATATGTTTGTGTCAGTCCTCTACTGATTTCACATATGAAAAGGCTCAGGTGAATGGGAAACAAGTAAAAGCATTAATTGACTCAGGCAGCAAGCAAACCACTATAAGAGCTGACTTGGTCACAACAACAGACCTCGAGAATGCTACCCTGTTTAAAGTTACCTGTGTACATAAAGACAATTAAGTATACCCCAAAGTACCTGTACACATTAACATCAGGGGCGAATCCTGGTTAATATCAACAGCCATCATTCCTGGACTCCCCAAAGAAGTTATTTTGGGTTGGGATTTCCCTACCTTTTCCGCTCTCTTGCAGGGAATTCCACCTTCCTCTAGAGAGTTCTCACTCACGGACTGCTGGCTCTCAAATTACTACTCCCAAAACTCTCCAATATGGGACTGGGAAAAACCAGAACCTATAAAATCAGAGTCAACCCCTAGAGACCAGTTCATAGGATATTGTCGAGAGACTGACAAAACCACCACACATCTACCTATATCATCAAAAAAAGATCAGTGTATTATGTGAGAGTCCCTGGATATATTTCATCCCTGTTCTTTCCCAGGTCTTAACAATGAAGAACCTGGACAAAGACGAATCATATCCACCTCGCATACAGGAGGGTATGTGAGACACCTGAAGGTGTCTTACCTGCTTGTCCCCCGAATCTGTCATCCAGGTGGCCAGGACATGGCCATCGCTATTGGATCCAGTTCCTGAGGGTGGGCCAGTGTGGAAGGATCACCTGGATGAGGGATCTTCGGGGAGTGGAAGTGGGACACCGAAGGGTGAGACACGGTATCCCCTTCCCTGTAACACCTTTTCCCCATCCTACCAGGTAGGATGCCTAAAAGCTCAACCACTCCACCTTTCTCGACACAAACACTTTCTCACAGACAGTTCATTGTGAGCGACAACAGACTAACACCAGAGCCGTATACCTGACATGTCCCAACACCATGGTACGGCAGTTACTTATCATTACACACACCCGACTCCCATCATATTTCCTCCCCACCCCACACGGATAAAAGGTGGAGCACGAAAGCACACTCAGAGCGAGGATAAGCACACAAGGAAGTAGCAGTTCCAAGATGACGATTTAACACAAGGAGAAAGGGGGCGAGACCAAAGAGGGCTTCAAGGAGGGAAATGCCCTTGGCCTCTAGAAACTGTTACTTTCATAAATCTTGCAGAGTGAGAAGACTAAGACCGGGAACTGAAGCTGAACAAACCTACGCTGTGCATCAAAGGTATCTGCGGTACTCCTGTGTCGATAACCTAGGGTGGGAGGAGCGATTGCCACCGTGGCATTGTCCCTGGCTCCTGCAAGAAAGCCACACCAGTAAAAGTACCACAGCCAGTGAGTCGGAGAGACTGATACGAAATCACCTTGTGTTTGAACCAAGGTTTCAACAGGCAACATTGTATGAAAAATCCATAAAGAACAGTGTTTGAAGCGCATGTGATGAGAGGCATGAACAAGTAGAAACTAAAGGAGTGAATGTACTTTGAAAAAGCCAACTAAGATACTTTGTACAGAGCGGTCCGGAGCCATGTGGGTGCTCGTTCGAGGGTCTCTCTGTTAGGTATCCAACTGAAAGGCATTGTAAAAAGGGAACTTTGTATCAAGGCGGTTTGTCAGAGGGTCAAGCTAAACCCTGTTCACATTTGAAAGTCTTAAATATGTGTTAAGTGAACTGCAATGGGTCTGATCCCGGCTGAGGGAGACTAATTGAACGTGAAGAAGGGAAATGAGCCCGGCTGAGGGAGATATATGGTGAACTGTGAGTCACCCGAGAAGGAATAATTTTGGAAGCTGAAAATAAAGGAATCTGGCCGAAAGAGGGGGATTCACAGTAATAGAAAAGGGATCTGAGCCCGGCTGAGGGGGATTGAGGGAGAGACACCTGAATCATCTAATTATAAGAAGAAAATAACTTTCCATTTTTGTTTTGTACATCAGGCCCTTTGAATCAAGAGGCTTTGATTAGAAAAGAGACTTGGATGCAGAAGGCCCTGATGCTGGAATTGGAACTGTATCCTTGTGTCGAGGATGCTAGAGTGTGTGCTTGGCTCGAGTGAACCGACTTGGCCTGTGATGAAAACGTGGGGAAGGGAGGACAACGGCTCGAACATCCCGATTTCTCATTTTGTGAACACTTGGAACATTATCCCACACTATTTGTAAATTAGCAGTAAAGATTGGCAATAGGTTTTTTACTTTGACAAGACTCCACTAGGACTGCATTATTATTATTTGATGTTATGTTATGTTAAAGGTACTTATATAGCGCACCGTCACCAATGGAATTGGTCCCCAGGCGCTCTGGCGGATCTGTAAACTCGAAGGACGGGTACGGTTAGTCTGGAAGAGGGGAGCAGGAGAGTGGGAGAAGTGATGTGCTGTTGGCATCTTCAGCTCGGTATACACCGAGTGCTGGGCTTTGGTGCTAGTATCGGATCGGGCGAGACCTCGAGTGCTGTAGGTGATGTTTATGTGTTGTTGATGCGGTGTCGTAAAGTGCGTGCGGATTGCTGGGCGAGAGATGGTTGTTTGGTTTTGTGTGGTTTAAGTATGCAGAAGATTGAGGGTTGGGTTAGTAGGGTCTGTGTCCTGATTCAGGTACTTTCTGATTCCGTTAGAGTTGTATCCCTGTCGGTTTGGTTGATGCCGGTTCCTCATGGGCCGACTCGCTTTGTTGGTGCTGCGCTGACCCAGCTGTATCATAGTGAGTATTGTTTGGATTGATAGGTGCGTCTGAACCTTTCTTCGGGTGTGGGACTGGGTTGGTAATAACTCTATTATCTTGTTATCTGGTGTGACACTGGTCAGTTGAGGTTTTGAAATGGTTCAGGGTGGGAGTGGTGTTAATGTGGCGTTCTAGTGTTTCCGTCTTGGTGAGCCTGTGTATTCAGTCGTTCATTTCCTCCTGTCGTGAATGTCTTTCCGTTGGTTCATTAGTTTCTGTGTGGTGGGCATCCTTGGGGATGTTGTTAGTTGTAGTTTTTGTGTGATGGGGAAATGTGCTTCCCGCTGTGTGGTAGGTGGACAGTGTGTAATGATGAAACATTCTGTTTCTTACCTGTTGGATTGGGGCTCGTGGTGTAGTCCTTCCTTTCCCTCTCTGTCTGTTGTCCTTAGATCTGTTGGTTTGATGTTGGTTTGATGTTCGTAGCTTGCTCCCATCTGTAGATTTCGGTTTAGATGAACAAGTTACTTACCACATCTGGTAACGTTATTTCGATGGAATGTTCCTCCGACGTATTCCACATCATTGACAGGTAATGTCCACAGCTGTGCTGCTTCGGAACATTTTCGGCAGAGGGCATCCTGCGTCAATGGCGTTGATCCGTTGTCCCTCGAGGGCCTCCATCGAGGGTCGACATCATTGGATGTTATATATAGGACGCACAGGGCCCATAGCCTCAGTTGTAGTTTTGTCCCAGAACGTGTGGTACCAATCTCCTGCCAGTATGACTGCAGAGAGCCTTGCGGAAACGTAAGCTGCAATTGCATAGGAAATTCAGTAGAGGGGCAGGCTGGGAGGGCGATGTGAAATACGTCGAAGGAACATCCCATTGAAAGAACGTTACCAGATATGGTAAGTAACTTGTTCTTCGAGGGGATTGTGTCCTCGGACATATTCCACATCTATGACAGACTCCCAAAGCAGTACCAATTTATGGAGGTGGGAAAAGAATTTTGAATTTTAGAATGACCAATCAAATGTCTGAATAGAGGACTCCCTTCCCAAAGGCCAAATCCTGCCCATGGACGGAGTCCAAGGAATAGTGTCTCACAAAAATATGGACAGAGGCCCATGTGGCTGCTTCGCAAATATTGCGAATAGGAACGCCCCTCTGTAGAGCAGTGGAAGCAGCCACACCCCTAGTAGAGTGAGCCTGTAAGCCTAGTGGAGGGTCCTTTCCCGCCAAACGGTAACACTCAGAGATCGTCCAAATGATCCATCTGAACAAGGTCTGCTTGGAAACAGCCTGACCCAAGCACCTTCCAGCATAACCACTAAAGAGCTGATCGTCCACTCTGCCCCGGGACATCTGTGAGAGATAGAAACTCAAAGCTCTCCTAGGATCCAACCTATGGAGCCTCTCCTCTTCCTTACCAAGATGTGGAGGAGGATAGAACACCGGAAGAATCACCTTCTGGCTCAAATGGAATTCCGACACAACCTTCGGAAGAAAAGAAGGCAGCACCCCCAGGACAACCCTGTCCTTATGGAAAACAATAAAGGGTGGCTTGGTGGAAAGTGCCTGCAACTCACTCACTCTGCGTGCGGAAGTAACCGCAACTAAAAACACAGTTTTAAAGGACAACAATCGCAACGGACAAGAATGTAAGGGCTCAAACGGAGCTCCCATTAGGAACTTTAAAACCAAATTCAAATCCCATGCCGGCACCTGGAAAGACGACGGTGGAAACACATTAGTTAGCCCTTTTAGAAACTGGGAAATCAAAGGAATTTTAAAATAAGAACATTCCTTAGACGAGTGCTTAAATATGGACAGCGCTGCCAGGTAATCCTTAATGGTACCCACTTGCAGGCCCTTGTGGGCTAAAGAAAGCAAAAAAGACAAACCCAAAGGAACTGAACATTGGAAAGGATCCACATTCTGTACCCTGCACCAGTCACAGAACTTTCTCCAACGGCAACGGTACAGGGATTTCGTTGCAGGCATTCTGGCCGAAAGCAACACCTCCATCACGTCTTCGGGGAGGGCCCAATCGTTATACCTCAACCTTTCAGATACCAAGCATACCTCTGGATGGAGAACCCGAACCCCCTCCCGTGAGAGCAGATCGTCTCGGTAGGGAAGACGGCGTGGAGGGCAGATGGACATGTCTAGAAGGTCCGGGTACCACGCTCTCCTGGCCCATGCCGGAGCAATGAGGATCATTCGGGAACTGAACCTCCGTAACCTCTGCAACACTTGTGGAATGACGGGGGCTGCAGGAAACGCATACAGCAGTAGGAAGGACCACTCCACTACGAACGCGTCCCCTAAGGCTCCTCTTGGGGGAAATTCCTGCGAGCAGAATCTCTCGCACTTCCGGTCGACACTGGTGGCGAAGAGATCCACTTGTGGGGTTCCCCAAAGGGCGAATATCTCCAAAAGAACTTCCAGAGCCAGCTCCCACTCTTGAGAGACTGTGGTCTGCCTGCTCAGAGCGTCCGCCGCCGCGTTTTCGTCTCCGGCCAGATGAACTGCTGAGATCGAAATTTCCTGCTGGATGGCCCAAAACCAGAGCTGCATCGCCTCCCTGCACAACGGGAGTGACCCTGCCCCCCATCTTTTGTTGAGGTAGTGCATGGCCACTGTATTGTCCGTCATAATCAGGACATTCTTCCCCCGCAGAGATGGCAGAAAAGCCTTCAGGGCTAGCCTGACGGCCCTCAGCTCTAACAGATTGATGTGGAGTCTGGACTCCGACAGAGACCAACGTCCGGTGGCTGTCAACTCGTTGGCATGAGCGCCCCAACCTGTGAGGGATGCGTCCGTCACATTCGTCACCTCCGGCCATGGTTGCCAAAATGGTGCTCCCTTCGTCAGATTGCCTTTGTCGGCCCACCATAGAAGATCCTGGCTGACTGAGGTCGGAATCTGAACGGGATCCGACATCCTGCCGGAGAACTGCGACCACTGCATCTTGAGAGCCCACTGCAGGGATCTCATCGGCAGCCTGGCCTCTGGCACCAGGAAAATGCAGGATGCCATGAGGCCGAGCAACCTCAAGAATTCGAACGCCGGGAGTCTCTGGGCACGTTGAAACTTGTCCACCATCTCCAGAATGTGATGAGCCCTCACCTGGGGAGGTGAACACTGACCCAGGGATGTGTCGAGCACTGGTCTGATGTATTGGAGCCGCTGGGTAGGTGTCAAATGTGACTTCTTTAAATTGAGGGAGAAGCCCAGCTTGTGAAGGGAGTGGCAGGTGACGGACAGATGATCCAGGGCTTGCTCGGGAGAGCGCGCCCTAGTCAACCAATCGTCCATGTAGGGGTAGACGTGAATCCCCCCTTTCCTGAGATACGCTGCCACCACCACCATCAGTTTGGTGAAGGCCCTCGGGGCGGAGGTCAATCTGAACGGCAGGACCGGAAACTGAAAATGCGAGTCACCAACCGCGAACCTCAGGTACTTCCTGTGCTTGGGATGAATTGGCACATGAAAGTAAGCATCCTTAAGGTCCAGAGACACCAACTAATCCTGAAGTTGAAGGGCCTGGAGGACTTGAGAAAGAGTTACCATCTTGAACTTGTCCTTCCTGAGGAGCTTGTTCAACCAACGCAAGTCCATGATGGGTCTCAATCCCCTGTCTTTTTTCGGGATCAAAAAATAAGGGGAATACCATCCCTTGTTCCTCTCCACTACCGGCACCAGTTCTATGGTGCCTTTCTCCAGCAGGGATAGGATTTTCTGCGCAAGGAGCGGATCTGGACGCTTCAAAGAGAACTTCCCTGGTGTATTGTCGTGAGGCCTCTGCCGAAAGGGAGGACAGTAGCCTGGGTTATGATCTCCAGAACCCACACATCTGAAGTAATGGCCAGCCATTCTCCAAGATGCTGTGCAAGTCTGCCCCAAACCGGCGAACCATGGGACATGGCCTCATGACTGAGCAGACGCGGCTGCGGCAGTGACTGGGGGTAAAGAGGCAACTGCCCGAGCAGCATTGGCACCCCAAGTACCTTGCTTTCCACCCTGGGTCCTCCTAAGGTGGCCCCTTTGACTTGCAGCTCCTCTCGATCTACCAAAGGAAGAGTAGTACCGAAAGAAACCTCCCCTCCATTGCTGTCCCCTAGGACGAAAAAGCGGAGGTTGACGTACTGCAGCGCTCAAAGACATTGCTGCAGTTTTGGAGGTCTGCAACCTCTCAAGGCTTTTGTCAGCTTTGCTGCCAAACAGATGAACCCCTTCAAACGGCATGTTCATAAGCCAGGATTGCACATCAGGAGCAAACCCCGACTTCCGCAACCACTCAAACCTGCGTATCACGGTGCTCGCAGCCATGGACTGGCTGACACAGTCTGCCGTGTCCAAACCCGACTGAAGGGATTGCCGTCTTGCACGAGGGCTAGAAAACCATCCCTTTCTTCCCCTTCGGGAATATGCTCAGCCTCCAAAGACGCACAGTTCCACAGAGTGTGTGTAAATCTCGCTAAAGCACAAGTGGAGTTGGCCGACTTCAACGCCATACCCCCAGCCGAAAATACCTTCTTCGCCCAACCATCAAAGCGCTTATCGTCCCTATCAGGAGGGATGGTAGGGTACGCAGCCTGCTTCGAGGAGGCCGTAGCTGCCTGCACCACCAAACTCTCTGCAGTAGGGTGTGTCAATAAGTAGCAGGGGCCCCTACTGGATGGGTGGTATTCTTCGGAAGCGACTTATTAACTGCCGGTAGACTCTCCGGAGCAGTCCAAGCTGCCGCCACCCTCCTTTGCAAAGCCATGTGAAACGGCAACACCGGGTCAGTGGGCAGACCTTGATTCAGGATGTCTGACAATTCATCGTGAGCAAACTCAAGAGGTGGAGCAGACCACCCCAAGTATTCTGTGACCCTTGACATGAGACACCGATAGGAGGAATCTGCATGCGCCCCAGGCTCAAGTCGGCCAAACTCCACCTCCGGAGAGGTGTCAAGGCCACTAGCGTCATGCAATAACTGACGGAGTTCCTCCATCTGACTATGCCCAGACAAAAGGTCATCAGGGACATCAGGAGGCACAGGCAAGGCCATCTCCTCATCAGACAGTTCCTCAACCTCTGAAATATCCTGTAAAGGTTGGAAAAACTCCAATCTAGGAGGAACAGAATAGGGCTCAAAAACAGGCCTCATAGACTTACTGGCAGCCTTCCTCAGAGGTTTCACAGCCCTCAGGGGCACCTTCATCAAATCCTCCACAAACGGCATTGAGGGCTTCGAAGGAATCGGCGTCGAACAAGGCGCCAACGGCATCGAAGAATTCTTCAAGTACGGAGCCCCGAGAGTGTCCCTCGACGGACACGGCGCCAATGGCGTCGACGACTTCTTTGAGGCCGGAGCCTCGAGAGAGCCCCTCAACGGACACGGCGCCAATGGCGTCGACGCCTTCTTGGAAGGCTTCACAGGTTCTGACAGTCTCGATGGCGTGGAGGACTTGGACCTGGATCTGGCACGGCTATGGCGATCTCCCTTGTCCGAGCGGGACCTCAGCGGCTCTCGATGATCGTGCCGACCGCCCGAGCCCGAAGGCGTGCGAGTGGTGGACCTAGCCCGTTCCCCGCCGGTTGCTTTCGAAGGCGCGGCCAGAACTGTGCCTTGCAACTCAAAAATCGCTAACATCTGCTGGCGGAATGCATCCCATTTGGCCGGTGACGAAGACTTGGTGGGACAAGTGAACCGTCTGGCGGAGTCCTCCTCCGATGAGGACGAGGAAGACAACCGGTAACAGCGCTTCCTAGAATGCCTCGACGAGGCAGAGGAATAGCGGGAACCACTCCTAGACCGAGACCCCTTGGAATTTTGCCGACGCGGAGAGTCGCCCCTCGAGTCATCGGTCGAAAGCCCAATGGACTTCGATTTACGGGGCTTAGACACCCTAACTACCTTCAATTTCCCCTTACGTTCCCACAAGGCCTTAGACCTCAGGGACTGGCAATCCTCGCAGTCGACGGTGGCGCAGCTTTCGCCCATTCACCAGAGGCAGATGTCGTGCAGGTCCATGATGGACATCTTCGAACCGCAGTCCCGACATTTTTTAAAGTGCTCCGGAAGTGTGGATGTTGGGCTGGGTGGACTGTGTCTTCTGCTTCTGCTTCGTGTGGAATTCGTGTGCCTTTTGCTTTTTGACACAGCGTCGGCAAGGTGAAGCCGCTACTGCCGTTCATTTGCGCGTAACGCGCTGTCTCCGGACCCTGGACTACTTCCCAACCATCTTTGTTACTCAATGCAGGTGAACTCTTGACTCTTGACTCCTGCGGCTCTTGCCGCTTATCCAGTTTCCTTGCTGGGCGGAGAGCTCAACTCACTCTCTGATTCTTTCTTTTCAGCCCCGCCCTCTCTGCTCCGCCTCCCGCCTGCGCCCCACCCACAGCCTCTTCCATTTTAGCACTGGTGCACGCGCATCTCGCGCGTGCATCCGAAGTGCTCCGGAAGTGTGGCTGTTGGGCTGGGTGGACTGTGTCTTCTGCTCCTGCTTTGTGTGGAATTCGTGTGCCTTTTGCTTTTTGACACGGCTTCGGCAAGGTGAAGCCGCTACTGCCGTTCATCTGCGCGTAACGCGCTGTCTCCGGACCCTGGACTACTTCCCAACCATCTTTGTTACTCACTCCAGGTGAACTCTTGACTCTTGACTCCTGCGGCTCTTGCCGCTTATCCAGTTTCCTTGCTGGGCGGAGAGCTCAACTCACTCTCTGATTCTTTCTTTTCAGCCCCGCCCTCTCTGCTCCGCCTTCCGCCTGCGCCCAGCCCACAGCCTCTTCCATTTTAGCACTGGTGCACGCGCATCTCGCGCGCGCATCCGAAGTGCTCCGGAAGTGTGGCTGTTGGGCTGTTCGGCTGGCGGCGGTCGGGGGCTGGCTTACCAAATATTATGTGGTATTGACATTGTTATTGCTTTTGTACCCTTTGAATCCAAATATACTTTTACTTCTACAAGATGAGGAAAAACAAAATGTTGGCCATGAAAAATGATGTTAGAGCTGATTGATTTTTTTGGCTGCTGTCAGCACTAGACAGGCGAGCTTAGCCAGAGCTGCTGCCCTCCCTCTACCTGATATCAACGATGATGAGGAAGCACTGTTGCAATGTGCACAAGACTGCTCTATTGTAGGTAAAAATATTGAGGATCCAATAGACCCATCCCAACCTCTCTTTTTGGAACCCAACTCTCCTGATGATACCCTAATCACAAAGAAAATAGCCCTGCACAAAGATAAGGTTACTAATGTACAAGACCCATGCATAGCTAGCGATTTTGATTATGATAATTTCAATTAATCCCCTTCCTCTTTACTCTTAGGATCTGAGGATTTTGTTGCCTCGGGTTCGGGGAATTTTGCTACTGTGGGTATGGGGGAGCTGGTTCAATCTAGTCAATCTGCCAACACGGATTTTATGGCAATGATGGGGATTTTTAATCGGCCGATTCTGTCTGAACTGAGAAAACAAACGACTGCTATAACCAATTTGGCAACTGAAATAGATAACCTACCCAAGAATCTGGGGCAGTCCCTTACTACGGCACTTCCGCCTATTTTGGGGAAGGAGTTGAGGGAGGTTTTTGGTGCCATAATTCCGAATGTTAAGACCATTCCTTTACCTGCAGATGAAATAATTATACTACCTCCCACTCAGGAAGAAGGTAGTGTCGACCTGCCCCTGGGTGAAGGAACCACAGGTAACAAGTCTTCAACTGAAAAAGAATTACCTGACACATTTGAGGATTTTGAAGTAAAAATATCTAAACGGCAGGGGAAAAAACTGGCTAAAATCAAGAAAAAAAACTGCAACGAAGCCCTCAAAAAATCTTCTCGTAAATTTATGAGGGCGTCTGAACTCAAACATGCCCTGCTTGATGATGGGGATGCAATCTCTGTTCCCGAGAAAAAATGTGAAAATCAAAACAAAAACTTAAACACACAACACAATAACGATGTCATACTAGTAGAGAATGCCCATGACTCTCAAGGCTTTTTTTCTGAGGGGGATTTGGCTTTGTGTGATGTTTTAAAAAAGAAAAGGGAAGCCATGTATGAGATCTTTAAAACGATTCCTTCTCTAGATAATCTTATTGAGCGTTCGAACCATAATCTGGCCTGGGGTCGGAATGCTCAAGCTGATCCAATTGATAACAATGTTACGCTAGATTTGAAACATGATGATTATGTTCCCAATCCTGGTTTGATGACAAAACCAGGAAAAAAATGTGTTGCCACTGAAAACACCGGTACGACCACCACTGGTTCAACTGTATCTACAGTTCCTATTCTACCTATTTTGTCTAGTGAACATATTCCTGCCAATACTGTGGGAATTATCCAGGAGCCAACAATGACTCCCAATGCTGTGGGGAAAGGGCCGGTGGGGCCCACCTACAACAAAAAGGAGGATGAAATTCAACATATTATTTTGAAGATACTTAGGGATAATATGTTACTCCAACCAGAGTCTAAACTGCCCGTTCCTATTGTTCCAATTAAGACCATAGAATCTTCATATGTTAGCAATATAGGGAGTGATCCTGGTAGGACTAGGGGCCTTGAAGAGCAATGGTATTCGAACGAACCCTTTGAATAATATGAACACACTATCTTCTGCTGTGCTACCTGTCCCTGACTTAAGACAACCAGCCAGGCCTGAACTCCCTGGCTTAATCCTTAAAACGCTTTTTAAGGACAATGGTAATGCCCCTTTAAATGGATCCTATATTCTATCCTTGTTTGCCGCTATACCTGAACTCAATCTCATATCATCTGCGGATATCTATTTGGTTGATTTCATACACAAACACAGGTATGATTATGTTCTTTTGACTATGCCCTCACCTTTGGTGAGATCGTTACTCTTGAAGGAGGCTGAACAACTGCAATCTAGAGGTTTCAATATATATGAACATAAGGCCATCTCACCTAAGGACCCTATTTTCTACCTAGGCAGGTGAAACATGAAACTGGCCATCTATGGCCAAATCCTGATAGGGTGAATTCTAAACCCAATTCGGACCTGGACAAGCAAGAATGGAGGTGGTTAGCCCTGTCCCTGCGCGAGTCGATTGACTCGCGTAAGCGGCTGGGTAAACCACTCTAGCTCTGAACGTGCTCTAAATTTTGTGAGTTGGAATACAAGAGGTAGTTTTAACCTCTTGCAGAATGAGGACCTTATGTGTTTCCTTGCTAAGTTTGACTTTATCCTACTTCAAGAAACCTGGTGTAGAACTGAATTATGCTGGGATGGTTTAATGGTGACTTCTAACTGTGCTCATGGCGGGAATAAGGGCCGTCCCAAAGGGGGACTCATTATAGCAGCCAAGTTAACTACAGACTTAGTAAAAACTGGTGAATGGCGTTGTTCGCATCACTTTCTTATTGTCTCCTTTTTGTTGGGGGCAACTCATGACTGTTTAGCCATTCTTATGGTTAATGTGTACTGGAACCCAAACGAATTATCTGATCTGCAACTTGTCAATGAACTTACCAAGTTGGGAACCATCATTGAACAGTGGTTGGTTAATAATAAAGAGGGTCAACTGGTTATTGCTGGTGATCTTAATGCGGACTGTTATAGTGAATGCATGTCTGGTGATATGTTTTTAGCCAACACTTGTGATTCAGTCAGAATTGGTGGTAATCCCAAGCTGAGGGGTAGGATGTGGTCTCACTTTGCGGAACTGTGGGCTGTGGATTTACTGTACAATGACCACTTTACATGGAAAGCTTGGGGTCTTACCTCTATTATTGACTATGTCTTTCTTTCCAGCTACTTGTCAACTGCTATGAGTAATTTCGAGGTCAGGGAAACCAGTTGTAGTGACCATTGTTTCTTGATATTTGAAATTACTGTAAATGTCCAAAGTACGAGTGTACTTGAGTACAAACATGAGTTAACATCCAGTCCGAAAGGCAATAGAATCAAGTGGACCTTTAGGAAAAATGCAAAGTTTACCTCGACTATGGTGACCGATTTTGAGGGCATGACTCTGCACCAACGCGTGGATTGCTATTCTGCGGTTAATTTCGGTGCATACATTCACTACACGATCAATAGCTTAGAGAAACAATCTTTGAAATATCCTAAAGTAAATAACCAACATAAGCATTGCACTGATAGCAAAATTCACGAACGTAGAATTATCTATAGGAAACAATTAAGAAGTCTACGTAAATCCGATCTTACTCTACCTGATGTTGTACATAAGATAAAATTAATCAAACAAAGCTACAAAAATTGGTTGATCCATCATAAAGGCCAACTTTTGCAACAGGATGGTGAAGCCATGCTACGAGCACTAAGAGGGACCAATTGTTCCAACTTTTGGTCTCTAATTAATGAATCTGAAAGACCCCAAAAGCTAGCTAACTTGCATTCTATTAGCGAAGACTGTTGGCTGGGTCATTTTGCAAATGTGTACCCTCCGACCAACTGCACTGAATCGATAGAGCTAATTCAGAGTACGAGTTGGACCCTTGAATTTACTAAAGAAGACATCGCGAATCTTATAGTTAAATCTAAGAATTCGGCTGCTCCTGGTCCCAACAATCTTACTAACAAATTGCTTAAAGTTGATCCTGATCATTGGGCCCTCATTTTGCATTTGCTGTTTGTAAATGTTCTAAGAAGCAAACACATTCCTGTATCTTGGAGGGTTTCTATTGTAATTCCGGTATTTAAAAAGGGCTCTAGGAAGGATCCGGCTAGTTACAGATCAATAGCAATAGCTGACCCAGAATCCAAGCTTTTTGCCTTGTTGGTCCTACGGGATCTGGAAAAATGGATCACAGATAACCATATTCTTGACCCCAAACAGATTGGCTTCAAAACAAATATTGGTACCGACTGCGGAGGCCTAATACTCAAATCCCTCACGTCTAGATCCATTAAGGCTGCCAAACCATCTATCTTTGTGGCATCCATGGATCTAAGTTCGGCTTTTGATCTTGTAGATAGGACAATACTATGGCTAATACTAAAAGATCTTGATATTCCTAGCCACCTGTATGGCTCTCTATTCTGAGACTAGGATCAGAGTAAGACTTAATTTGGATGGTCTACTTTCTAAGGAATTGATTATCCCAAACGGCCTTCGACAAGGCTGTATGTTAGCCCCCACTATTTTTAATCTTTATGTTAGTGGTGCCAATAAAGCTTTGGATAACAAGGGTTTGGTCTGTCCCAAATTGAATAATATTTCCCTGGCATGGATGGCATACGCTGATGACTTTCTTCTTATTGACTCTACTAAGATTGGCCTACAGCGACTTCTTATGGCCTTTGAGAGGTTCATTTTGGACCTACGGCTCAAGATCAATCCTTCTAAGACCGTTATTGTGCGCTTTGGCAGATCCAACAAAAAGGAAAATGCTTTCACTTGGCTTTGTGGTAATAAAATCATCAAGGCCCAACCGGCCTTTAAATATTTGGGCTTCTATTTCTCCGGAACAGGAACGACTAATCTAATTAAAAGCCAGTTGAAAATAAAAGCTGAGATTGCAATTAGGCAACTACGGGCCATTGAATCAAAATTTGGGAAGTTTTCGGCGACCCCGCTTAGAGAGTTCTACATTAGAAAAGTCATACCTCGTCTCACATACGGCCTGGACCTGTTTTCAGACGACTTACATGCATATTTGACATACATTGAAGGCTACATTTGGAGGTCTGTTCTTTTCTTCCAACCCAAATGTCTGCCACTGGCATTGATCAAATATGAATTTGGTTTAACATCTCTAGCTACTATTGTTACTTGGAAACACATGCATCTGTGGCGTATATGCGACAGATCAGGGAAGGATACACTATATGCTTGTGCTGCAAGGGATCCTGAAAATCCTTTTTTCAATATTTTGCATAATGAGACGACGCAATGTCTAGCCAGAATTGGTATGTCCACAGTCTCACTTCGCAACAAACCCAAGAAAGTTAAAATGAGTCTCGAGGGTTTTGACTGGCAAACAACCAAAAGTAAAATTACTGAAACCAAATTGTATAAACATGCATGTTCCATCTGGAAATGGGTCCCGGCTATGGAAGGTTATCTTAAGAAATATCCAAGTAAACAAACACGGAATGACTTTATGCGCTTCAGATTCAATGCCATTCAAACTAACCAAATTAACTGTATTAGAAACTGTATATTGGGGGACTGGAAATGGTGTCGTTTCTGTAACAAGGAAGGAGTGGTTGAAACACTACAACATATTCTGCTGGTGTGTCCTGGACTTTTATCTTATAGGATACTTTATTTCGCACAATTTGTATATTCAACCCACGAGGTAAATAGAGAATTTATATGGCACAGAATGCTACATGAGAACTCACCAACTCTGATCATTCGGATCACTTCCTTTCTAAGAAATGTATGTGAACTTTGCTAGCCTGGTGCTAAATTCGCTGTCTTTCCTTATTTTCTGATAGAAAGCACTTTTGACGGTAGGGAATAATTTCCTCTTGTAACTTCCAACCAATATTGTGGTGTTTCGTTTTATCTTTCGTGCTGACTTGATTTATAATGAATTCCCTTTTGTTTTTAGGTAAACAAACTATTGTTTTATGGTTTGCTTTTTAAACAAAATCAATTATGTATTCAATGTATTGTTTTGGATTCTCTTAGTTTTTATATTTTGTAAAATGTTGTAATCAACCGATACTGTAATTCGTTTATGTGGTGATTCTGTTCATTGTCTTTTGCGTTTCTCTCAAATTTTGTAAAGGTTTATTATAAACCAAAACAAATAAATAAAAAAAATAAAAAATAAAAAAAAGCCCGACTTCGGGGTAGTAGAAGAAGATGAAGACATCATACACGAAGAAAGAATCGAGCGCGCCGAGATTGCGAAGCAAACACGTTTGCGGAAAAAATGGAACTGAGGCTACGGGCGCCGTGTGTCCTATATATAACATCCGGTGATGTCGACCCTCGACGGAGGCCCTCGAGGGACAACGGATTGATGCCATCGACGCAGGATACCCTCTGCCGAACATTTTCCGAAGCAGCACAGCTGTGGACATTACCTGTCATAATGTGGAATACGTCGGAGGACACAATCCCCTCAAAAGGCGCTTTTCACCCCCTTGTAAAGTTCAATAAACACCCTTGAACTGTTGTCACTTGTGTCTGTCTTACTTGGATACCATGCCTTCCTTACATAGCATGCCATTAGGTATCATGGAATTATTTCATCTTCATCCTCAGAAGGAAATGAATACTGTGTCACTCCTAGTGGAGTCGCCACCTCCTTTTGATAGCAGTCTCCTCCTATGTGATCCATACCCCTGATATCACCCCCGAGGTTTAGGATCACGTAGTGGCTGCCTTCTCCTGGCCACATGGGCGGAGACTCTAGGCTGGCACAGGATTCATCGCAAACCCATAAAAGCGCTGCTTTCTCTACAGCTAGCTAAGGAAAATAAGGCTCAGTGATGAAAAGTGATTTGCTCAGGATCACAATGTATGACGTGTTGAAGGTGAGGATTTCAGCCCTGTCTTCCTGGTTCCAGTTTCCAATTCAGAAGGTAGAGGGGACTTCATATGCTCCTGTCCTATCTTCAATTTAGAAACAAAAGAATTATTTCTGCAAAGTTGTTATTCAAGGTCTCAACTAGTGTACTGTTCAATAAATCTTGTTTTCAAAGCACCAATGTATCTACAAATAATGGGAAGCCTATTATCCGGCTGTATCCCGAGGCAAATACATCTACAAAACAGACTAATATAATTATTGTCATGATCAGAGGACCGTTCCATAGGACTTCCCCCAAAAGGTCTTGGGCTGCTGTGTATCATTCCTGGGCTATGAGTAGGGAGAACCCAGTGGCCAATTGTGATTCAGACTATCCCGCTTTACTCAACATGGCCGCCAGGCGGCCGTCCCTGAATCCTGGGAGCATTCCAGTAGTACAGGCTCTGCGAGTATTTAAGCCCCTCCCCTCGGTGGAGCTGCGCTTGGCGTCCTCTTGCTGTTAGCGGACACTTACCTCAGCTCGTTTCTGACAGGAATTTCTTTCCCTTAGTTTTCCCTTTAGTCATTGAAAATTCCTGTGCCTGTGTCACTCTCAGTTCACATTCGTTGTAGATTTCCTAGTTCCCAATTGAATTCCGTCAATTCACAGTTTCCGAGTGTCCGGTGAGGAGGAGCGTTCTTCTGTCAGGAATTAACAGGAGAAGCTGTCCGTGTTGTTTCTTCTCACCGCAAGTACAGTTTCTTGTGAAGCATTATTTTGGGCATCTAGTTTTCTCGTTAGCATGTTGGGTTAGTAGGTGAGCTTTTAGTCGTTCGTGTCACTAGGAATTTACTGTGGCTGTGGTATTGCACATTAATTGTTTATTCCGTAGTTGGGCAGTCTAGTCACAGCAGCTCTTTTGTTTTACATGGTTTGTTCACACACACGTAGGAACATACAGTATATGTAGAGTCCCACCTTGCCGGTTCCCTGAGTCCCTCTGGTGTTATTGGAGGAATATAATTGCTTGGTGCATTGCCTGACAGAGGTGTCTGGTTAACATTGTGTGTAAGAGCAACGCACTCTCTACTAAATGTTTCAGTGACATTCCCTTCATATTAGGAGTGATTTTCTCCTCATGTTTTTGGCACCCAGCGTCTCTCAGTCATTGAACATTTTCTAGCATACAACTTACCTCCTGAGGCATTAGTACTCCCGTAGCCCTTCCATTCTAGTTGGTTCTTTTTCCCGCTCTCATTCAATCCCATCTTCAGGACTTGCACCCCTGCACAGATGCAGGACGGATAGCTCATCAAAACATTAAAAGAGGTGAGCAGGGCCAACTCAGTGGGAAGGAGTGTTGGTTGGTGAGGAGACAATTCTCAGTTATCTTAGATTCCATTGTTGACTGGTTGTTCAATTCCACAGATCCTCAACTCATAGAACTCTAACAGGGAAGTAGTGAGAGAACCATGCACCCCGAGAAGAGTAGTAGAGGTGTTCCCGCGGAGCCTAAGGTAAGCGTTACAATTATAATGAAAACTTACTATAATTATAATCTTAGTCTGTACAATTGCATGTACTTTCAAAGCATCAAGTCACATGATAACGCAACCTGAACAAATATATGATAGTCAGTGAAACATATGTTCATAAATCAAGTATGCATCACTTAGAAAAAGAAAAGGGGGTCAAGCCACTCCCACAATTGAGTGCAGTAGCATGCATGTCAGACATAGACCTTAGCAAAAGTCAACCTACTGACCTACCATTTGAGATGTGTACCACTGTCTCATTTACCCTATTTTCCTTACCCATCATCCTCCTGTGTCCTTCCCTTGCACCACATTCTCAATGCACCTGTTTCTTACAGTTAACTTTCAGACCTGCGTTCCCCTTTTGCACCATCCTTTAGGTATTAATTAAATCCCCTCCACGTGCACGCACCTCCTTCCCATGCCCACATTGCTCAGTCACCAATTCCATGCCACTCACGCCCTCTGATTGTCCATCACACCAAACACATTCCTCACCCCTCACCACATTACATTGCCCTGGAATACAGATAGACAGTAGACCTCCTTCATTTAACCGTCATCCTCTGCCAGACCTGACCAGAAGCCATGGTCCTGGTCTTGCTGTAATTGTGCCTATGGAGTCTGCACTTGGATAATGAAAGATGGCAAGGAGATGTGGCTTTTTTTGTGCTCCCAAGTTGTACTTTTGTGGAAAGTCAGCTGCAGATTTCAACTCACGGAAGCAGAGAGAAATGCAAGGGGAATACGCCTTGGACCTGGTGATTGAGAGGGAGCAAGAGCAGCCTATTATATTTGTGTGCGTTTTCAAATAAGGTGGAATGCGTGTTTCAGTTTCTGTGACTGGGTTAACGTGTTTAAGTGTATTTGTGACAGTGTAAAGTATAGGTGGAAAGATGCATCTGTTCATGTGACTTTGTATCTATGTATCTAATCTGGTGTGGATTTGCAATGCAAGTGTGTCTTTTGTTGGTCACATAAGAGAAGAGTATTCTGGACAAAACAGTGAAAAATGATCACATACTTAGGGGGTCATTCTGAGTTGGGTGGTAACAGTAAAGTCGTCAGCATTTGGCAAATATTGTTGATGGTACCGTCCACCCAATTCAGGATTTGATCAAATACCATCAGTCATATTCCGTGGGAATACCGGCTGTGGTATTTTATGCTGACCTTTGCCGAAAATTCACCTAATTCTAACTTCACCTTCCAGGTCGGAGGTCAAAAATCTAAACTGGCCACAAATTATTTAAACCTTTCTTTTTACTGTATAGAGCGGAAGCACGGGTGCTTTCCTTCAACAGTGAAAAAAGATTGTACAAATGGCAATGATGAGGGGGTAAAAGCGTGGGCATCTCCGATATCCTCCTCTCTCTTCCTTACCCATATAATGCATAAAAAGGGCCATAACTGACCCTTTTTATGACTAAAGAAAATTAACAGTACTGATATGGGCCACTACTGTACATAATCAATTTCTCCATTCACATTGATGCTGAAAACAAATGTAATACAACACGTTTTACATGATCCCCATCAGAGAGGGTATTTATGAAATAGCACTGGAGGTGGTTTATAGTCAAAAAACCGAATAAAAAAATCTCGGAAAAAAAATTATCGAATTGAAAATCTCGAAAAAAAAATCTCAAATTTTTTTAAAATACGTTTTTATTTCGAAATGGGGGGGTTCCCCCCAAACCCCCCTTTTTTCATTTTTTTTTATTTATTTTACCCTTTTTTTATACTTACCTGAACCCACAAATACATATAAATAAATAAATAAATAATTCGAGATTTTTTTTTTCGAGATTTTGGTAATTCGATATTTTGTTTTCGGTTTTTTGACCGACCACCACTGGAGGTATTCCATAAATACCACCTCTGGTGGTAAACTTTGAGTAGGACATATTTTCAGACACACCAACTGGTAACTTTCTTCAGCTGTATTAAAAAATCTGCCCAACTCTGAATGACCCCCTTAGTTTGTAGTCTCCTAATAATTAATACCTGAATCTTGCTATGTGTGTTTTTCATCTGTGTCCAAAAGTAAGTGCCACAAGCAGTCCAACAGCTATTTCTATAACCACTATATAAGTAACATCCATGGATGTTATTGAGGGTGCTATTAAACTCTTTTTCTATGAGCACACTGGTCATCAAGAAATTCATCACAACATAGGTGAAGCATTCGTACAGAATCAAACCGAGGACTAACTCGAATAAGATAGGGACCCTTACTTCCTTGGCAAGCAGGCGTCATGAATAGGCTGCTGTGGATTGTAACAGACCAATGGTGTGTGGAGAGCAGTGGTGCCAACACAACATTGCCATCCAGGGTCACAGAATCTGTCATTTAAGTTTGCAGATTGCCAATGGGCGCAGTATGAGCATGCCCCTTCAGCTTAGACTCCTCTCCTTCTCACTCACTGTCTAGGCCCATGTGTGGGGACCATCCAGTCACTACAACATTGCTGAAATCAAGATGGATGCCTTGCCCCATTAACATAGAATCTGAGAAGGCTTTGCTGCAATCGGCTCCTTTGCAGCAGGCTAGATCTGAAGGATCTTGTCTTTTTCAATTATTTTTTTTTACATGTTGGAGCTCTGGCCCATGCGGCAACAGCACAGCCAGCATAGGGCACAATTGCCCTTTTGCCACCCTCGCTAGTCAGGCCTTGTAAATCAAGTCATTATTATCTGTTACATCAGTTCACTCTAACCGGCAGGTCTAAAATCCTACTGCTCACCAATGTAAAACAGAAATCGAACATGAACAGAGAAGATTTGCATATCCAGATTCTAGAAATGACGTAATTGTGCGAGCTCAAACCATTCTTTCTTGTGCTACGAGGAAATTAAGATGTAACTGCCCTGATCGGCTTCTGCTCTCTTGAGTATTGCTTCCCTGCCTTCCAGCTAGGCTAAAAATTACCTTTAGGGATTAAAAACACAGTTTGTGTATTATCACAACAGCTTGGCGAGGATGTCTATTAAGGAGTTTTTGCAGCGTTAGCAAATGTTACGGGTTTAATATGTGCGTTAATTCATAAGAGGTCCTAAATAATGTACACTCACACAATCTACTTCACTTAAAGTAAAATGGTAACTTTTAAATACCCCACATGGGGTGTTAATAAACTATTGCACAAAAATACTTTGGTCTGGAGACAGTGCCAAGCAACTATAGGTGCTTACATTTTACAGCGTTTAATACTACATTTTCCGACCCCTCCAGCTAATCCAGAATAGGGCTGCAAGATTGATCCTTGGCTTCAAGCTCAGGGACCGCATCTCTCCAGCCCTACAATCTCTCCACTGGCTCCCGGGTTGCTGCAGGGCAGGGGCGTTGCTTGCTAGGGGGGGGCTAAGGGGGCTATAGCCCCTGATCTTTTGGTTGTAGCCCCGGATAGAATCTCAGGAGCTACAGCCAAAAGACTAGCTAGCCCCCAGTCCCAACAGTTCCGACATCAGCTTAGCCCCGGATCCTTTCCAGACCTAGCAACTCCCCTGCTGCAGGGATCAAATTAAAATCTCTCTGTATCATCTAGAAGGCTGTCTGGGGCCAGGGACCACGCCATCTACAACTGGCTCTCACTAAATACTCTCCCTCCAGATCTTTAGGTTCCTCCGGCACCAACTATCTTTGTGTCAAGCTCTTCGCTAAATAGCGAGCTGGTGGCTGATCTCTTTCCTCAGCAAGCTCCCTCCTATGGAACAGCCTCACCCTTCTTCTTCGTCTTGAGACGGATCTCCGCAAATTTTGGAAGCTCCTCAAAACCTTCCTTTTCACCTCCTCCTTCCCTTCCTCTCTCCTCTGCTAAACTCCACAGTTGATGAGAATGGTGACCAGGGCCCTTATGTGTTCTCCTGGCCTCCCACACCCAATTGCCTGCAGCCTCCGCCCGCTCCCAGCACTTGCCTTGGCACCCACTGGCCTATGCCACCACAGGCCTGCACTTACTTATTTTTTTTTTTTTTTTTTTTTTTTTAAACTTGTATTTATTAGTTTTACATAAATAATACATGAAGAAGTTAACATTGAATCTTATAACATTCCCTTCCCCCTCCCCCCTCCCTCCCCACGGGACGGATGGAGTCTTTTGTCCAGGGATCCTTTTATGCGTTGAATATATCTGAGATTTTTATGTTATGGGGGCACCATTGTTCCATAAAGTCTGACTGGAGGTATTGCAGGGTCCCTTCCCATTCCTTTACAAATTTGTCTCCTGTTCCTTGAAGTTTGTGGGTAATTTTCTCCATTGTTATATGGGCCCATACTTTCTGTAGCCAGGTGTAGGTCAATGGGGTATTTTTATTTTTCCAGTTCTGTGCAATGGTGGTCCAGGCTGCAATGAGTAGTCCCATGAATGATCTCCATTGCGTTTTGGTGTATTGCCTTGCTGTGTCGTCTTTGATTCCACAGAGCCACACCTCCTCCCCCATCAGCCCCACATCCGGGAATATTTTGCCCATCTCGTTTTTCACTTCTTCCCAAAAGGGTCTGATGCCTTTACAGTCATGCCATATATGTCTCCATGTTCCCACTTCGTCACATCCTCTCCAGCAGTGGTTGGACGTGTTGGGGTACATTGAGTGGAGCCTCTCTGGGGTGTAGTGCCACTGTGTCATTATTTTGACCCACATCTCCCTAGTTTGTGCCGAGCGGGTCATTCTGGGGATCTGTTTCCATAGGTCCTCCCATTGTTTATCCGTTGGTTCCTCCCCCAATGTTCTGCCCCATTTTATTCTGTATGACCATTTAATGCTTTCCCCTTGTGAGTTTATGTATTTGTATAAAGTTGATACCCATTTTCTCTCCCCCGTGTTGGATGTGATGTATGTTTCGAACCCTGTAAGGTCCCTGGTTGCTGCCTCGATGATTGTCGGAGAGTTTAGCCAGTGCTTTAGCTGCTCATATCTGTATCTATCACTTTTAAGGATTCTCGTGCCAGCCACGCACGACTCCAGGGGGATGATTTCCTTGTCCATAAACATCTCTCCTATTTTAGTAATGCCCGCCTTCTCCCAGGTGTCATATGCCCCTTGTTCCATCCCCGGTGGAAATAGTGGGTTTCTACAGATGGGTGTAAAGGGCCCAATCGCTGTGGTCATTATGCCTTTTTTTGTTTGGCTATCCCATGCTTCTAACGTGGTCTTCATAATTTCGCTTAACCTTAGATTTTCGTGCCTGTGCTGCCTCTGTTTCCAGAGCAGTTCTACCAGTGGGGTCCTTGCTACTGCTCTGTCTTGTTTGGCCCATATCTGTTGCGGATCCTCCCCCACCCACTCCCTTAGAACTTTAAGCTGTGTTGCCTGGTAGTATTTTCTAAAGTGGGGTAGCGCCATTCCTCCTTCTCTGGTTGGGGCCGTGAGGACCTTCCTGGCTATTCTCGGTGTTTTCCCTTTCCATATGAAGGACGATACCATTTTTGTTAAGGTTTTGAAGAACGTGTCTGGGACCCCCACTGGGAGAGCCTGAAAATAATATAGTACCTTTGGGAGGATGGTCATCTTGATTGATTGTATTCTACCCCACCAGGATATCTGTAGTGGGTTCCATCTGTTTAATTCCCTTCGGATGTTTATAATTAGCGACGGGTAGTTTTCCCCGTAGAATTGTTCTATTTTTGGGGGTACATTTATTCCTAGATATTTAATGCCTTTCTGTACTATCTTGAGGTCCAGTATTTTTGCCTGCCTTTCTATGTTCGTTCTATCCCCTGCCAGGATGAGGATCTCTGATTTTTTTCTATTTATTTTTAGGCCAGAGATGGTCCCATAGTTTTCTAGTTCTCTAACTGTGGCCGATAAAGTGGATTCAGGGTCCTCTAAGGTTATTAGCATATCATCTGCATACGCAATTACTTTGTGTTGCTGACCCGCCATTTCTATCCCTTTGATGTGTATTGATTCCCGTATTTTAATTAGGAGGGGTTCTAAGAAAAGAGCGTATAGTAGTGGTGATAGGGGGCATCCCTGTTTCGTTCCTCTCGTTATCGTTACCTTGCCAGTGAGTTCGCCATTAATGGCTATTCTACTGGATGGGGAATTGTAGTTTGCTCTAATACTCGCGATATATTTTTCCCCAAACCCCATGGATTCCAGAACCCTAAACAGTATGGACCACTCCACTCTATCGAAAGCCTTCTCGGCATCTACTGACAGTAGTATCGCTGGGGTGCGGGTTATCCCTATTTTTTCGATCAGGTGGGCTAGCCTCCTAGTATTATCGTGGGTTTGCCTGCCTGGAATGAAGCCTGATTGATCCTCGCTAATCAATTTAGGGAGGAGCGGGGATAGCCTTGTTGCCAGGATTTTGGTATATATTTTTGCATCTAGGTTGATTAGGGAGATTGGTCTGTATGATGCGGGGTTAGTTGGATCTTTGCCTGGTTTGTGAAACACCAGCACCTTCGCTTCGTTCATTGTGGGGGTCACATTACCGGTGTCTTTGAATGAGTTTAGGAGTCTTGTTAGGATCGGGGTTAGTATGTCTGCATATTTTTTATAAAATGGTGCCGTAAACCCATCCGGGCCTGGAGCTTTGTTACTTGGGAGTTCTTTTATGGCTTTATTGACTTCTTCTTCACTGATAGGGGTCTCTAGTGACTGTTTATCTTCTTCTGAGATTTTCGGGATCTTTAGGGCCTCTAAGTATGAAGTTTGGGCGTTTGTATCGGGGTGTTCTGTGGAGTAGAGCGTTTGATAAAATTGCCTCATTGTTTCCCCCATGTCGTGCGTAGAGGTTTGAGTGGCACCTTTCGTATCGCATATGGCCTTAATTGTTGTTTCTTTTTGTTTCGCCCTTAGTTGTCGCGCCAGGAGTCTGTCTGCTTTGTTCGCTCTTATATAATATCTCTGTTTCAGATAGAGTAGATTCCTTTCTGCGCCCTTTGTACGTAACATCTCTAGTTGGCCTTGTGTATGTTTCAGAGATTTTTTCAATATCTTTGTGGGTTGAGTCGTCAATTTCTCTTGGATCTCCTCAATTGTTTTTTCCAGCTCTTTTTCCCACCGATCCCTTTGTTTATCTCTCGTGATTTTCATCGCTATCATCTTCCCCCTCAAGACTGCTTTAAACGCGTCCCAGACTGCGCTCATTGCGACCTCCCCCGTGTCATTTTGTAAGAAGTATTCCGCTATCATTTCCCTTATGGCCTCCCCTGCCACTGGGTCATGGATCAACTCCTGCGGTAACCTCCATTTCCATAGCCCGCTCTTCCTCCCTGGGAGAGTCACGTCCAACCATAGAGGGGCATGGTCCGAGAGGGCTATAGAGCCCTTATCTAGTCCTTGTATCTTTCCCAGTAGTCCCACTGACACCCATAGATAGTCGATCCTGGACATAGAGCTGTGAACATGTGAGAAATAGGTGTACCCCCTTTGTTCACCCTTCAGTTCCCTCCAGACATCATTCAGAGCCATTTGGTCCATTTGCTGTTTCAAACGTTTTGATGGCGCCCCCTGTCCATGTGTGTTTCCTGTGCTCCTATCTAGCTTTGGGTTCCACGCCAAATTAAAGTCCCCCCCCAGTATCACCTCCCCTCTAGCGAAATCTTCCAGTTTCGATAGTGCGTTTCTGAGAAAGCCATCCTGTCCCTGATTGGGTGCATATATTGAGGCGAGCGTTATGCGCCATCCTTCGATCTCTACGTCGGCAAAGGCGTACCTTCCTTCCTTATCAGTCATAGTGTC
The DNA here is from genome assembly GCF_040938575.1 of Ambystoma mexicanum. Taxonomy (NCBI): domain Eukaryota; kingdom Metazoa; phylum Chordata; class Amphibia; order Caudata; family Ambystomatidae; genus Ambystoma; species Ambystoma mexicanum. The sequence continues at coordinate 760,779,771 of NC_090938.1, forward strand.
TATTGGTTTTATGTCCTTTCCTTCTTTTATCGCTATCAGGGCTCCTGCTTTTTTTTCTGTTGTCGTTGCCTGTGCCCATATTTTATATCCTTTTATCCGCATTTTGTGCTTATCTTTAGTTTTGATATGGGTTTCCTGGAGGAGTAGTACATCCGCCTTCTCCCTTTTGAATTGTTTCTCCAGTTTCGTTCTTTTTGTTGGGTGGTTCATGCCCCTGATATTGTAGGTCATAAAGCGTATCATCCCCATTCTATTTTGTTTGTATGCCATTGCCTCTGGTCCCCTCCTGTTCCTGATTTAGCTCTTTGTTTCTTCCGATCCCTTCCCTTCCCTTGAACTTCCCTTCCCCCCCAACTTTGAACTTTAAACCAATCAAACTTTCCCCCGAGTAGGGCGAGGGTTCCTATTGACGCTAGGGCGTTGCGCCCTTCGCTCCCTGCCCTCCATACCCTCGGGGGGTATGTTATGGGGATTCCTAAACCCCACTGATCCATTTGTCTTTACCTGGTTCGCTACCGTTGGGTCTCGACCAGGCCGCCCTCCTTGAATTGTCCGTTCCGGTCCGTTCCCATGTTCCCCCCCGACTGGGTCTTCAGTGGCAACGTATCCATGTCTGTTCCCCAGGCATGTGTTTTTCTTATACTCCTCATGGTACCTTTCTCCGGGTGTCTCTCCCTGGATTTGCCTTCTTCTGCTTGCTGGATTCCCAGCCCATAGGTTTTCTCGTTCGTTCTCTCCTGTTTGTGGCCTCCCCCTGGTCCATCTGCTCCATCTCTTCATCTTGTAGTCCCATCGTGCTGAGGCCTTCTTCCAGCGTGGTCACTCTCTTCTGTTTTCCTTCCCATGTGAACAGCAGCCCAAACGGGAAGGTCCATTTGTAGCGGATTTGTTTTCCTATTAGCACTTTCACCAGTGGGGCCATTGCTCTTCTTTTTTGGAGGGTTATTAGTGCTAGGTCCTGATACAGTTGGATGTCTTGCCCATTCATTTTAATATGTTCCAATTCCCTGGCTCTCCTGAGGATCTGTTCTTTCTGCGGGTAGGAGGATAGCGCCACCAGAACATCACGTGGTCTTTCCCCTGGGGCCCCCGCTCTTTTCGGTCCCACCGTGTGGATTCTGTCGATTCCGATATCCTCGATATCTTGTGTTCCCAGGATGTCTCTGAACACCTCCTTCACCGCCTCCTTCAGATCTTTGTCCAGCACTGATTCCACCATGTTCTTGATTCGGATGTTGGAGCGTCTAGAGCGGTTCTCTAAATCCTCACATTGTAGTTCCAAGTTGTGAGTGAGTGTCACCAGGTGTTCTTGCGTTTCGCTTGTTTGTCTCGTGTCTTCTTCAAGACTTTGCACCGTTTTTTCCACAATATCTGTTCTTTCTTCTAGGTTGTTTATGTCTGTTCTCATGTCTTGTACCGCTTGTTTCATTTCGTTCTTCATGGATGTAAATTGTTCCTGAACTGTGGACATGAATTTTTCCTGCAGGTCCATGAACCAGGTTTGCATGTCCTCCCTGGTCAGTGGTTGCTGTTGTTGGGATAGTGATTCTGCTTCTCCCGTGGGGTCTCCCTGGGTTCTTCCTCTTGGTTGTGGTGTCCCCTCTGTTGACCACATCTGCAGAATGTCGGCCCCTTGTTTCACTGTTTGGGGAGTTTGCTGGATGGGGTTCCCCTTTCCTTTTGCCCTAGACATGATAGGGCGCTCAGTGTAGTAGACTATATGGTTCCTTCGCCCTCTTGTAACCCTTCGATGGGGCCTCTCGCTTTCTTGTCCTCCGAGGTGTTCTTCACTGTTGGGGGTCCTGCTGTATTCTGTTTCACCTTCCTGGGTTTCCCCCCTTTCCACCCTCTGTCTTGTTGGGGGACTTGTGAGGTGAGTCCTTGTGTCCCAGGGGGAATCTGGTTGGTGCCTGGGAGAGGTGTGTTTTTTTTTTTTTTTTTTTTTTTTTTCCTTTCTTTGAGTCCCCCCCCCTGGGGTATGTGCGCCTGGGCTGGCGCTTAATTCCTGGCCCCCCCCCGGGCCTGATCACCTTTGCCTCTGTGTCCTCCTGTGCGCTCCGTGCAGGGCGGCCCCCGCGGCCTCTCTCCCGCGGTCCGCCCTGCTCGCGCTGCTTTCTCCCGGCGGCGCAGCTGCTCCGCTGCACGCCGCTCTCCCCTCACCTCGGGGCGGCGCGAGGGCGGCTCCGTTCCACGATCCCGCTCACTCGCTGGTCGATGCCTCGCAATCTCCCGGCGCCGCGCCGGAGGGCCCCCTGCGACGCGGGAGAAACTCTTTCGGTCCCGATGGGGGAGGGGGCGGTTGCCTCGCTCTTCGTGTGTTCGGCGGCGCACTTCTATTCACGGCGCCTGCTTCCTCGCTGGGGGGGGGGGGGGTGTATGGGGGCAGCTTGGTAGTCGGGGGGGGGGGCCGAGGGACGGCCCGTCACGGCTTCGGTCGTGCTTCTTTCGGCGGCCCGGGCGGAGCGCGGTTTAGCTGCGCCTCCTCACCCCGGCGGCCATCTTGGATCTCCCCCCTGCACTTACTTATTTATTGGCAGCTGACCACTCTCACCTAGTCACCTAACAGCTGCTTACTCCTTAGCACTTCCTTCTCTGGTACACCTAGCACTTACCCTCCAGTCCCGCATCCCTTCTCTCTCCCTGCACTTGCATGTTCAGAATGCTCACATGGCCTAGTAGGTTCGCCTTATCTTTCATTGTGGTATTTGCTTTCATTCCCATGTACCCTCCCTGTTGCCCTGTGGGCACTTTGCAACACAATTTACTTGATGTATAAGCGCCTTACAAATAAACTGCCTTTCTTCGGGAAAATGCTGTCGGCATGCAGTAAACATGAACGCAATTGAGTTAAAGTTCACCGTTATGAATTTGTACAGACAATGTATGCCACATGGTTCACCACCTAAACATTGTCTCTAGGCCAAGATATAGAGCATCTATTTGTCGAGGTGTGGCCCGAAGAACATTGACCCTCCCCAATCGAGTATGTGGTGTGGTGGATCAGAAGAAGGAGTCAGACACATAAAGGATATTATGAACTCTATTTAATAAAATTATATCAAAAGGCCTAACTTTACCTTTTGCTAAAGGGATAGCCCTGCCTATCTAAAGAAACTAAGTGTGCTTGTCTGTCGTCAGGAAGTCCCAAAGTAAAGTGTCTTCGGTCCAAACCTGACTCTACTTGACCCTACCACTAGTTTGACCAAATTAAATTCCACTAAGAGAAAGTCTTTCTTTTCCTGGACTTCTCGTAGTTGCTGATAGTCTCTGTATAGTCTCTGTATGTTTGTATGGGAATGTCTCTTTCTTACACTTGGGTTTCTTTATCAAACCTTCTTTGATAAGCTCTGGATATATCCTCCATGAGCTCTTATTTAAGGTTATTCTGTTTACAGCTTGTTTTGAGATAATCTCTGTTGGTGGTTCCACAAAATACTTTAATTTTAAATAATAAAAGGGGTGGAAAAAATGCCTCACTTGTGCTAATTCTATGAGAGGTTTCCCTGTCAGAATCAAAAAAAGGGAGCATGTGACTATGGGGAGAAGATCCCTTCACTGGCTAAGAGTGGAAGAGAGAGTACACTTTAAGGCAATGACCATAGTTCACAGATGTCTGTATGGAGAAGCCCCAAGATATTTTAAGAAGCAATTTTCTTTGTACCTGCCTCAAAGACACCTTAGATCAGAGGATAAGGCTTATCTGAATATTCCTAGAGCTAAACCTGTGCAAGGGCGGGGGAAATCTTTCCCAGTGAAGGCAGCAAAATGCTGGAACGAATTGCCACTAACCCTACGACTAGAAGAGAACTACTGGAGTTTCAGGAAATCGTTGAAAACCCACCTCTTTCAATGATAATCTCAAATCTTTCCGCAGGCCGCACTCTACAGCATATAATATTATGTGCACTGAATTACCCCGGACACTCCCGCGCCCTGATGCCTGCAGGCTATCGAAGCGTTATAAACAAACACATAACATAACATAACAGAATGTCCGAAATAATATCCAGCGTCCCATGTCAAAACCCCTAATCTGGCCCTCACAATCAAATACTCCAAAACCACTATAAGGGAAAATAATATGTTGCCGGCTGCCTTCCTACAGCCTTTCTTCCCAGTCACTGTACCCAGTTCCAATTGGTGAATTACCTACTTAACTCAAAGTGTTCAAACACAACGTCACCCAAAGTTACTAGTAAGGTTCTCTTACTTCCTAGGTCACCCACTGTTTGGGAAGTGCTTTTCTTCCCTGTAATGTGTTTCTTAGAATGCCAGGGGCACCATCCCCATCCCTGGTCTTTCCTGTCTCTCCTATCGGTTACTAGGTAATTCAAAGTTTTAGGTAATTCAAAGTTCAAAACACGTCAAAATGCTGAGGGGACAATCCTCATCCCAGGTCTTTGGTGTGGTGTTCTCTTTGGTCAGTACTGCCAATTTTTCCCAAATGACTGGGACAATGAAGAGAAAGTATGATTGATTATCACACATATGCTAATTGTACCTTTTTCTAACTCTCCCCAGCATGAGTTTGAACAAAGGCATAGGAGGTAGGCTGATTTGATGAGGAATGTAGGACTGCGCAGAATAACTTATTGAGGATCTTGAGAGATATGAAAATCTCTAGGGGAGACATTGTTAAGGCCAGGGCCGCCTACAAAGAGACCATAGAACACAGAAAAACGCAACTGGAGCACAACGCCTGAGAAGACCTTTTGCGGGCTGTCTCCGAAAGGGAGTCCAAGAAATTCTGGGAGTTCTTAGTGGGAGGCCCACATTACAAACGAATTAAGATCTATAGATAAAACCATGCTGCAGCCAAATCCTGGTTTGACCAGTTCTCATCCTCATATCGGGGACAGGCCTCCAGGTATGGGTATGGAGACTGTTGTTTGTCGTTACGGCTAATTTTGAAGGCGGTGGAGAAGGCAGTCACCCAAATGTTACGCCACCGAGCCCCGGTACCGGATGCGGTCCCTGCAGATTTATAAAAAGGGAGAGATGAATCTGTGGGTTACTTTGCTGGTAGCCTGCTTTAATTCCTATTTGGCAACAGGTAACTATCCAGAGTCCTGGAAAAGTGCCATCATCCATCCAATATTTAAAAAGGGCAACGCCGGAAGCCCTTTGGCTTACAGGTCAATTTCACTGCTTGACACCTCCCTCAAGGTTTTTGGCTGGGTCATTTTGCAACATCTTGAGGACTGGATCTTAACCAGCCAAGTCCTCTCAGAGGTCCAATATGGCTTTAGACCGGGCCTGGGAACACAGGACCAGCCCTTGAATTTGTATTTAGTAGGAGCTTCCTCAGTCTATGGCAGGGGGAGCCGATTGGACCCGAGCACCGCATTTGATAAAGTGGATAGAGCTATTCTATGGCGGGTGCTTGGGTCCATGGGCTGTCCACCTGAGTTGCTAAGGATCATCCAATTGATTCATGAGGAGACTAGGGCATGTGTGCGATTTGGGAGAACAGGGCAAATGTACTGGCTATTTTGAGGTGGGTACTAGAGTGCGCCAGGGTCGTGTGCTTGCGCCAGTTTTATTTACTCTCTATATAAATGGTCTTTTCAGAGCGGTTGTAAACACAAAAGCAGACTATCAATGGGTGGGCGATAAAGCATTCCCTCTGCTTGCATATGCCGATGACACAGTGCTTATCGCCCGCACTCCACTATCCCTACAAAAGTTGATTAATGTCTACACTGATTTAATGACAAATCTAAAACTCACTATTAACACCAGCAAATCAGCAGTGATGGCATTTTCGCGTTGGGGGAGGGAGAACAATCAAAATGCGCACAATGTTGTGCAATGGGTCTGTTATTCGTAGGGTCACCAAGTTTGATTACTTCAGTATTTGTTTCTCAGACAAATGGAGGGGGATGGCCCATGTGCATATACAAAGTATTAAAATGAAACAGGTGCTGGGGGGCATTGCAAGATTCACAAAAATGTGTGAGGGTCAACCGCTGGGTCTTATAAAGGAAGTGTACTGCACTCAAACAAAGGCAGTGACCAACTACGGGGTGGCACTGTGGGGGATTGAAAATACATTGGCTATTGAAGTCACAGAGAATAACGTTTTGAAAAAAAACTATTGGGCCTTCCAAGCCCCACCCCCAATTATGCCATGCACGTAGAACTGGGCATAACCCACACTGGCGATAATTGGTACAAAGCACCTTTTCTGGACTGGATGGGGATTTGGTCAAATTCGAGAGCTACTCTGACACACAATATCATTAGATCTATGTTGCGGGCCTCCCATGGGCAAAAAATACAACGGCTGAAAAAAAATTTGTTTGTGTGTCTCAGATGAATGCCTCACCTTTACAATGCCCGGCTCAAATCTTTTACACAAATCGATTCGCCTCACTCTTGAGTCCAACAGGCAACATTTGTCCATCACGAAATGGGATACCATTCAGCCATATTTGACGGATAGCAATAAATCGGCTGATCGATGGGCACTCACTAGGGCACGCTTTAATTTATTGATGGTGAGGGTGTTATGCTGGAAATGCATCGGAGGGATAAATCCTCCGAATCCTTGTCCTTTACTGCTTTTTATCGTGTGTTCTGTCGTGTTTTCCACACAGGCGTTCATGTGGGACTCCTGGCGGTGCAGCTCTCTCTTTTGGTTTTGGTGAACAGACACATGGGATACCCTTATGGCACCCATGGGTGGGGGCACCTATGTGTGGCCCACAGAGCAGGGTACGGGCTGGTGGCAGCTCCGTGCTGAATTGACTGGTGCCCTGAGCGTCCTCCATTTTGGGATGCCCAGGCCATGTTATTGGAATCAGTAGATTCCTGATGGAGACAAGATGGTCCCCCGTGGCCTCTCGCTTTCCATTGCCTGTTACCTTGACCTTCCTGAAGTCCCGGGAAGCCCTGACTCTGTCCCTTCCCCTTGACTGGCTGTTGGGTGGAAGTTCCATATATGGTAGTGTGGGGAAGTGCCGACCAGACTGGCTGGAGCCTTCCCAACGACCGTATGTTGTGGGTACACCTGTGGGTGGGACCTGGGTGAATGGAGTGTGTGGCAAATATGCACTTCTTGTGGTGGATGTCTGGTTTCTAGTGGTTGACACAATGACTGAGACAGCCCTGCCCGAAACTGGTATGAATGCAGTGTGTAGTGTTGAATGGCGTGGTACTTGTCCCAATACACATAACTTGTTGTGAGTGTCTGGAGAGAAGTGAATGAATGGCCTGACTGCACCGTGCGCCTGATTGGCTGACAGACTGCTGAATGCCCTTCGTAGTGATTGGATGCTCGCGTGTGACGCAGCGGAATGAATGGGAGACCAACAGTATATCTGGGGGCCTCTCACTGCTAGGAACCGTGTTCAGAAGTGCTCAGAGCTGAAGTCCAAACTACGAAGAGTAACTGGAGCGAAACTGACGCTTGACCTTGAAGCCCTGCTGGAAGAGAAGCATTACTGTGGCTCTTCTTCATCAATCTGAAAGCTGCTGTGTCTCCAAGGACTGACCCAGAGAGGACCTGTTAAGGCACCCTCTTCCCGAGCTACGAGGGAACTTTGTGCACCAGCTGATCTTTGCCAAAGCTCCCTGGTTGACAGACCTACGACAGGCTGCTGACCGGAGACGGGGACTGCCGCTGAATCCCAAAGAGAAGCGCCTGGACTGTTGTCCACCACTGTCGACGACCACCGTCGCAGATCGGAGCCACCATGCTCCCATTGCCTAAGAACTTTTGATTCACGGACGTGCTCGTCCGCACCGCCGCCCGCCTTATCCCGCTGGAGAAGGCCAGGCCGTCGACACGCCAAAGAGCATCCGCCGGTGAGTTTCCCGCCACACAAAGACCACAGAGATGCCGACGACTCAATGCCCTTGCTGGGCCACAGTTCTTCAAGCTCTTTGCGGTCCCGATCTATCGACACTGAGGTGCCCCGCACGCCTCTTCCTGGCAGGACATTTACGCTTCCCTGTTGGCGAGAACCGCTAGGAACGAAGCTGCCACTTCACCGTAGTAGCTCACCCTGTTCTCCGTCGGACGTTCGACGACCCGTGACTCCTGCCTAAAAGGGAGGGCACTCAAGAAGGGCCGTCGATTCCCTGACGAGGAACGCTACAACGCCAGGTACTTTGGGATTGCAGAACTATTGGAAAGTCTCTTGTGAACAATATATGGACTGGCCTTGTTATGTATCTTTATTCTACAGGTTGCCCAGGTGGGGGGATCTCCACACAGAACTGTGCCCAGTGATATAGGGGCCAGTATTCTGCCAATTGTTCTAACCAACTGCTTTCATCGTATATCTATTGTTGGTTTCCTTTACGACCTGATTTGTGTGACATTTAACCGTACAGTTGATGCACTTTAAAGAGATCTAATAGTAATTGTGGTACCACGTAGAACTGTATATTTGCCATTATAGATAACTGAGTACAAAGTGAGTTATCGTGATATTGTACATAACCTTGAATATTAATTAAAGACTGTGTTTTAACTAATATAGTGTGTGGACATTCCTTTGTGGGTGCTTGGGGACTACACTGTACTTAAGAACCAGCCTGCATCACCTCCTGAGAAGCTAGGCCTTGATTGCTCGACCACGTACCAATAATAGAGAATCTTGGCTGGGGTCCTCTGTGCCACTCCTCTATGATATAGAGAGCAGAAGTACAGACACCCCCGTCCGGTCTTTACAGAGGGATATCACGAAGAAATAGCAGGAGCAGAACCTGGCCTGCCCGGGTTGTTGGGGCATGACAGAAGATCTTTTACACTTTGGGCCTCATGTTAAGTTTGCCGGTCCGGAAATAAGGGTGCCGGTAGGCTCACCGGCACCCTTGTTTCCAGACCGGCAAACTACGTGTTTGCTTGCCGGAGCCGACGTGCCCGACAGGTCTTACCCTGCCGGCGCAGTGGTCACGGTAAGCAAAGCCGTCACAGAAGCACTGGCACCATTAACAACAGTGCCGGTGCTTCCGTGTCCCCACTCCCATAGAGTCCTCTTGGACTCTATGGGAATGGGGATTAACACATTTACTGGTGCATGACTTCCGCGGCCGACGGAGTCGTAATGAGTCAGGTGCCCCTAAATATTTACGGGTCCAGCGGCAACCCGCCGGTAGCACCGGCAGGGTTAATGCCAGACCCATAATGAGGCCCTTTGTCTTGTTTTGTCCACGTTATCATGACATTAGGAAACAGACTATCACCCCACTCTTGAGAGAAGCAAATTTTACTCAGCATCGCCCCGCACTTCTGTTTCTGCTACGGGCTGAAACACTTATCGTTGCCTGGGGCCTGTCAGAATACTTGAGGAAGGCATGGAATCGATGGAAGCGCATTGTGGACGCCCTATAACAAGTTGCTCTATCTTAAAAGCTACTGTACCCACTTCTACCTAGATGGAAGACTTTGCACCGCTGTTCGTTTTATTGTGTTCTTGCAAATTGAATGTTATCAGCATTGAATGTATTTTTAAATCTGTCTATTTTCACAATGGACTGTGTATATTTGTACATGAGCACTAGTTTATGGACTTTTTGATCCGAATAAACTGTTTTGTATTGAATTGAATTGTGAAATCTCCCCATCAAGTCTATGTGTTCGTTGGGTCACACCACCAACCATTTGGTTATATTCTTATTTTGGGACTCTCACACGATATGCCTGCTTTTTCCACACACACTTTTACTAAGTTCCCCCTCCTGCCACCAAAGGACCCGGGTTCCTTGATTCTTAAATATCGGCATATGTTAGTATCGAAAACCTAGAAACCGCTCTCTTGGAGCTTTTCCCTCCCCTATTATCTGCATACCCTATTCTGCTCTTGGTCGAGCAGGACACCTCTCCAAGGTTTTCGGCGTTCTGTGGGGCTGGGGGGGTGAAAAAGCTTTTGCCTTCCTCGCATCGGCTCAGTTTCACTCCATATTCTGTGGAGTCTCCTCACGCTGGTGATTACGGACTTCAGCAGCTGTTCCCCTGGTCCTTGGGAAGCCTGTGTATGTCCTGCCCAGGGGCTAGTCGCTTCTGTCAAAAGGTTGACATCGGTGACCCTGGTAGGGAGCGGAGAAGAGGCGAGCCTCCCGGCTCTGCAGGGCTTCACTCTCTGCCTCTGCTCACATGGCTGGCACGGAGAGACAGGTCACACACGTCTCCACAGTGTCTGCTCCTTGCCGATGCTCCCACCAGTTGGCCACACCTCCAGCTTCCTGAGGCCTTCTACCAGCCTCAGTGAGAATGCTGCTTGCGTTCTGCGATCTTGTGAATCCCTGGTTTCTGACAGCTCTTGGGCTCACACCATGGTTTTCCGCCGGTCTTTCGATTTGAAGAATGGTTTGGTCCACTTCTTCCTCTTCTTTTCTTCTGTTTTTACTTTCTCTTCTTTTCTTCCTTGCTCGCCTGCAATTGTATAATCCACTTCTACAACTCCTGTTTTCAATACTTCCTCTGCTGCGGTCTTCACCACGACCGCTGCTGCTACTTTCCTTCTGATAACCACTGCCTCTGCCTCCACAACCATGTACCCTACTGCTACTACTTACTCTACTGCACCAACATCAACACGTACTTTGGTTTTTGGGTATTTTTATTCCGGAGGCAGTTATCCTTGTAATCACTAGACCGTTGCCCGCAGTTCTGGGGCTCCTTCAGTAGCTTCTCTGTCCAAGTACTTTATTCATTAAAGGCTGATTTTACTGGAACTCCTGCCATGTTGTGTTTTATTACTATTACTGACAGGGAAAATAGGGAAAATGTTTGGAATCGGTTGTTTGGTCAGTATGGGAGTAGTGCGCATTGTCCCAAACAAAGGGGTGATACCTCTAGGTTCTCACACTCTCGTCTTCACATATGATCCTTTTACAGTCTCTCAATTCATCCTTGGCTACTTTGCATGTACTTGATCCCCTTTTAAAGTCACCCACTTTTGGGTTCTCTCTTTTATGCTCTTTTTTCTGTTATCTGGTTCTCTTGATTGTATTATATCATAGTCCTCAGAAGCCGGGCTTGTGCTTTGTTTTGTCTCTTTCCTCATTACACCTTTTCCCTTTTTCTCTGGGTAATTGTCTCCAATCCCTCTTTATTCTTCTTACAGGGTTATTTGTTACTTGCTATATGAGCATTTCACATTGGCAAGCAAACAACTTTGTTCTTCGTATCTCGTCTTTATGACTGGGGCGGGTTGCACTCTTCATGTACTCTTGCCCCAGCAGCCTGCCGCTTTTCCTGTTCTCCCCGGTACCTTCATCTGCATAAGGGAATGTTGCAGGGATTGGCACGTGCTCGGGTATTCTAGTCTGTTCTCGTTTTTCCTGTTCTCAGTGTTCGTCTGTGTCTCATTCTTTATTTCCCCTCAGGCTGCAGCGACATGGAGCTCCCCGCGCTCCCAGAGGTGATGATCTCTGCTTCGTTCAGTGAGCGTCTCACCCACCACAAGGATTTCATGGTCACACCACCACCACCAGCTCCTGGATACGTCTCTTTCCTCGGGCAGTAGTTTCCCCATTGCCGTTCTCGCCATACTCCAGGCATCTCACTGTGGCATTCCTCAGCAATTCGAATGTTGCTGGCTCCGTGGCTTTCCTGCGTACCATACTCTCTCCTCCTTCTTCCTCCACTGGTCTCAGTTAAATACAGGTCTCTTTAAGAGACATCCTCTTTTCCTTTTTCTAATAGATTCAGTTTAACGCTGCCTGCAGCCAAATATAAAGATGTTACATTCTTCTTCCCAGCAAGTAGGCCAATATATGCCGATATGTTGGGCAATCTAGGGAGTTACTTATAGGAACGCAAGTCCTTGTCCCCTACGGGGGAGTCACTCCAAGTGAGGTCCCACTTGCCCATATCCCTAGGGAGGGTATTGCAGAGCGGGCTCACCTAGTTAGCCTCAAAGGAGTCTGCTCCCCTTTGGGAAGAAGGGACGAATGCCTTTGATTCGCCACAGTGGTTAGAAACTAGGTGCGCAGAAGTCTGTGTGCTGGGAACAAGATTGAACAGAAGAACTGAAGAAAGAGGGGAGAGAGACTTGAATCTCCCAATGTTAAGGAAGTAAAGCCAATTTCAGGGATTGAGTGGCCAGAAGCAGCTTGACCAAAACAAACACCATATAGACAAATTGTGTACAGAACAACAGCTGGCAAGAAAGAGAGTACTGAATAATTGTAGGAAATAGACAGTATCCCATGTTTCAAGCAAGTAAGGATCAGTATTGGGATTGGACAATATGACAACATCAATGAGGAGAAACTGAGGAATAGGTCCAGGGAGAACCTAGGGGCCAGGGACCACTGCCTTTAAAGCGATGATGCAACCAAGTGTGTTGTATGGATGATCCCCCAGGTTCTCCAACCCATCCGTAGCCTTGTATGTAGTGTCAGCAGCTTCAAGTTCTGTCCCAGTAATAGCCCCCATAAGTAGCATCCCTGTGAATGGAGGCGTGCAGGGCAAGGTCTGTGAAACAGCAGAGCAGAAACATGGGTTACACTATATGTTGTCAGCAAATCAAACCATGCATGCACATGCAAACCTGCATCCAAAGGCAAATTTGGGGTCAGAATGGCAGGAGGTGCATGAACGGAGAAGCTGGGCAGCAAGGGGATTGCGCCGAACCATGGCAGTCAAGTGCTGCCATGACAAGGTCCCTTTACTTCAACTTTGTGAGCCCTCACATGGCTGCGGTCCACGGAGGCGAGAATCACCTTACAGGCTTTAGCTAGGTTGTGGTGGGATTAAGAACAAGCATCCAAACCACATTTGTGAAAAATAAAAGAGCTCATTGACACACGTGCCAAATAGCCGACACTCGACCCCTCATCCCGATCAATTACAGACCCATCTCAAACAACCGATTCATAGCTAAACTAGCTGACCGAGCAGCATATTCACAACTATGCCAGTTCACAGAATCAAATCAGATCCTCAACCTCGCCCAATCTGGCTTCAGACCCCAACAAGGAGCTGAATCTTGCCTAGCTTCAGTATGGGATGATCTTAAAAGACGCTCGGAAGGCTATGCCATCCTAATTCTTCTCGACCTCTCAGCAGTCTTCAACACCATTGACCACCACGCACTCACGGACAGACGTCACTCTCTCGGCATCAGAGACTCAGCTCTGAAGTGGATATCTTCCTTCCACTGAAACAGATCCCAATTAGTACACCTGCCTCCTTTCTCGTCTACCCCCACCCAGTCGCCTATGGTGTGCTGCAGGTGGCCTCTCTCCCCTCTGCTCTTTAACCTCTACTTGGCCGCCTCTTCCCACACTAATTCTATGACATGGCCTAACCTGCTACAACTACACAGATGACACTCAAATAGTCTTCAAAATCCCAAAGGACCCCTCCGCCCTATCCCCTGATCTCACAACATGCCTCTTGGGAATTGAGCATTGGATGACAGTCAACCACCTCCTACTCAACCCAACAAAAACTGAGATCATGCTCTTTGGGAAGACTGCCCTCTTACCCCAACCGACCCCATGGGCACTCTCTCTAGGCTCCCCACCAACCTCTTTCAACACAATAAAAAACATTGGATGTATTATGGACACGGACTTGACCCTCCCACAACTCAACTATGTGACAGAAAGCTGCTAGTTACACTTTTGCATTCTCCACTGCTTATTACCTTACGTGACCTTCCCTCGCAGAGTCTCAGCAACAATGGATATCATCCTTTCATACTGAAGACTATCCCAATTATGATAAATCTGATGGACTCTATCACTGATTCCAAACAGTGATCTCCGATCATGTAACCAGGGGATGGCAGCCGCTACCTGATCCTGACGCTGGGGGTGGTTATATGAGGGAGGATCACATGGGAGGGGACAACTACCGGGGAGAGGGGATGACTCCACTGGATGAGACGCGGTATTCCCCCCCTTTTCTCTGACACAGACCACATATTATCCAAGTTCTTGGCAGCTGGTTGTCACTCCACAATTCCCCCTTATTGCGAGAATCAGAAATCCCTTCCTTTCTGTCACTCTAGACAAAACTCCATGCATACCTCAAACATTCCCAACACACATAACACATCTTTTGTTTCTCACATTTCGTTGTAAGATTGTTGAAGAACAGCAGTTTAGAAGTTCAATTACATCTATGGACTTCAACTCCCATAATGCCTCAAGTACTGAGACGAAAAAGAGGAGGGAAGAGTTGATACAAACCAAGTCAAGCCCAAAGAGTAACATGCAGCCTAGTTGTTCTGTGGAAACGGAAGTGCCTGGGACCTTTAAAAATGGCATCCCCAATATCAAGCAAGGCAGAACGGGGGAGAACCGGTCAGGAGAAAGCAGACAGCTAGAAGACGGGCACATCTGTGCGGCGGCTCGTGAACGCGAGTAACACACCGGCATGGTGTGAAGGAAGGAGATGTGCAGCAGACATACCCAAAGAACTGTGGGAGCACTGAAAGACACAGCGGAGCTCCTAGAGGTATGATTGTGCAGGGATACAGCATTCTCCGGTCCAAGCCACAGATGCAAGCCGATGAGAACACGGAGCTGTGGGAACCGCTGGGGAGATGGTCGCAGCCTGTCAGAAGCCAATCCAGGGAGGAAGCTTCACAACAGGGACACGCCATAAGTCAGAGATGCTGCGAACAACCGGTGAGTCTGGCCAGAGCCACCAGGGAGTCTGGGGTGTACCGATACTCATGTAATCAGGTGAGTGAAGTACGTGAGCCTGATATCACGGACAATGCCCAAAGGCAATTTAAACACAGACAAAACCTAATGTTAAATTGATGCTTGAAAGAGAAACGATTTGAATACTGACAACAGAAAGTGCAACAACAAAAACTGAACAAATACCTATGCATGAGATGTCAATGTGGGGGAGAGCTGAAACAAGTGTTACCCTAAGTAAATATATTAAACAGAACAAAGCAGATGCTGATGTAGTATATTCAAAAGGATAGTGAAACCAATACGAAGTCCTGGTAAAGAGAGGCAGGTGACAGGCAGGTGACATTTGGCTGAGAGATACCTGGCAGGGAAGTATACCAGGGCATCTGTCAACCCACACATCAGGATTCCTGGCAGGGGTCTATACCAGGTAATCCACCAAAGTTGTACAAAGAATTTAACATTGTGGCAAGATACCTAGCAGGAGAGTATAACATGGAATCTGAAGAGCCCCATGAAAGGATCCCTGACAAAGGAGATTAGGAATTGTGAGGGGTCAGAAATGCAAGGCAGACCACGTTGTGAGGTTTTCTCAACAAATGCCATTTTATTATAGTATACGATTGGATGAACGCCTCAGTATTCCTACCCGGAAGAGGATATCCCTGCCTAAAACAAACTAAAGGAAACACTCTAACAATGGATATCTGTCCCTCACACTAATACATATATCAAATAAACAAGGAAATGCATGGCAGTTCAAAACAGTGATGATTTAAATCACAATGTAAGCACAGTCTTTCTTCAATAACCTGGGGGCGAACTCCCCTTCCCCAGGTTTAAACGTGATTCTGCTTCACAGTTGAAGAAAAGAACACAAGGAAATCCTGATTCATCACAAAGTTCCAATAAAGTGCGATTCAACTTCAACATGTCAACAGAAAGTTCCAACACAGAAGATATAAGTCTCCTCTCCTTCTTTAAACAGGTTTGCAGTTCCTCAACGGCAACAATAATTGTCTTAGTCAGGATGATTTGCCACTTTGACAACTCAAAGAAATACAACTTCTCTGCCACAACCTTGCACAGCTCTTCCTCCAGCACCACTAACAACAATGTGTTTCTGTCAGGACCAGCTTGTAGCACTCCTTCAACTTTCAACTGGCCTGCTTCCATGCCAGGCCTACAATCTCCAAAGGTTTGCCATCCGGGTATACTTCCATGCATGAGCAGCTTTTCACAAAAACAAGTGATTATGTGGTCAATGTCAACTGACAAGAGGTTTACAACAGCTTTAGACCATTCAACAAATTGCAGCTTCAAAACTTTCAACAACTTTTCAGGGAAAACAAGATTCACATTGATGCACTTTAATACTCTATTGCAAAATGATGCTCTTCTCCTTCTGGATAAGGTTTCCCAGAAGGGCAGGCTTTTTGCCACTCTTGTTTCCCTACTACACAAGCAACCAAAGACTGACAGGGATAGGGTCTCTTCCTGCCTCTCACCTGGTTCTGGCAATGTGTGTGTATGGCTTGTAGCAAATATTGTATACAATAAGAGCAACAAGTTTCAGAGTTTATAGACTTTGCATTAGCCCCCTTCTGCTGTTGAAAATATTGGCTAGGTTGCATTGGCCTTGGTTTCAGATTTTCTTGGTTTGGACAATGCTTATTGAATTTAACTCTTAACAAAGTCACCCCCAAAAGTGGTTGGATTTCCAACAGACTCACACTTTCAAGGTTACAGTCATTTGGCTTTGATATTATAGGTTTGTGCTGCTTTTCCTCAATTCCGTATTCAAAATTAACTTGGGGATCACTGCTGTACATCAATAGTTTGGTATTCAAAGTAACGCGTGAATCACTTTCATTCACACGCGAGTGCTGCTTCTGCTGCTTTGCACTAGTTCTCTCACGCGAACGGGAACAGAGCGCTCTGGGGTCACTGTCAATCTGAACTCATCAGATCAGACGTGCGCCTCTGTTCCCCTTGCCACTCGCAGGACTTCTGCTGCTGTGGCTCCTCGCGACTTGGCAAACTGCTTTGGTAACTCTGCCTTCACCCACACCACTTCCATTTGGAGCTCCTCTTGCTCCTGAGGCCCTTGGGTGCACAGCAGCCACCAAAGACACCCTTGAGGCCCTCAGGTGCACCCCAGCCCCCTGAGACAACCACCTGCACGCTTTCCACTATGCAGCCTATGCAGAACTAGTCACAAGGGGGGAAGCTTCCTTCTGCACGACCTCTGCACTTTTTTTGGGGTACAGACCCTATCAAGACCGACAGCTGATATCTGCCAAGCAGTGGTTCCGGTGTCTTCTCTCTTCTCCCATTTTCTGCCTAGGCTGCCAGCACGAAACACGCTGCTTCTACTTCTGACTTTCTCTACTCTTCACCAACAACGGCAACTCGTCCTTTGTGGCCTGTACCCAAGAGGGCCTTTTAAGCCTCTCGGTCTTCCTTGGGTGTGGGTCATCTGCATTAATGAACTGACCACCCCTGCTACATGCCTCTTCAGCCCACTTCTTCATACCCGTACTTAGGGAATTAAGGGACTTGAAGTCCCTAATGGAAAAATGTGGTTTTCTTATTTCTGTTTTACAACTAAACCCCAGTTTGTTCCTTATAACACTCTTTAAAAGAACATCATATGAATTAGTCATTAGCCTTGATTTAACAGGGGAAGGCAATTCTTTTAGGCAAAATAAATAAAGAATAATTCTTCCAAAAGAACATGAGTAATTTGTTTGCTTATAAACTTATTCACAAGTTTCCTTTCGCTGCCCCTTTGGGTGTTAGGGCGGTTTCCAGCTTTACAGGTCTCCTGAATTTTAGAAGGGTTTTGATTTCTCCCAGGCCTAGGAGTGTATGATTTAGTTCACCCCTATTTACATGCATAGATTGTGGAACAGCAAGATGGTTATTACAACAAGCCATTACATACTTCGGCATTGTGGAGCCATCCTCCCTAGAGGAAGACAAACACCATGCCTCATCCCACAGATTCCTCTCACTACCATGGGCCTTTTCTCCTCCCAGGTTATCCTTTAGCAGAACACCACCCCCAGGGACAGGCTCAGAAAGTGTAGCCTTTCCCTGGCCACCTTGGAGGAGACTATAGGCAGGGAACTGGTGAGGAGTCTGTACGATTCATCACATAATCCACCAAAGAAGAATTTTATAAAAGAAGGCTTGGCAGCTAAATCTACTAGGTTTTGTTTGGCAACTGTGGGAAGATAACTGGGAGGGAAGTAAATCGAGCAATCCACCAGAGTTGTAAAAAGAAAGTTTAACAGTGATACAAACACCTGGCAGGGAAGCATACCAGGGAATCTGAAAAATATATGAAAGATGTACTGATATGTATGTAAATGCACCAGGCTTTTGAAGTTGTATTAAGACTAACATTTTGGAAGAATACCTGGCCTGGGAGTACATTAGGAAGTTTAAAAAGCCCATACGAGGATCTCTGGTGGAGGAACACACCAGCCAATCCTTCAAGTTTACAGAACAAGAAATTGTTGTTCAAGACCTGTGTCCTCATCTTACTTGATCTCTTTTCTGCCTTTTATACGGTAACCCATGCCAGCCTGCTCAATGGTCTCCATGATAACCTGGGCATCACTGGTCAGGCCGTGGCATGGCTGACTTCTTTCCTCTCTGACCGGCCCTCCCAGGTACAACTCCGGTCCTTCCTCTCATCCATCTCTATCTCCACCTTTGGTGTTCCCCAGGGGTCTAACCTCTCTCCCTGGCTATTTAACCAATACCTGCCACTTCTTGCACACCACATTGCAACGCTCTGCCCCAACTTCCAGTGCTATGCGGATGACACTCAGCTCATTTTCAGGCTACCCTCTGCCTCCTCCTCTCCTTCTCTCATCTCTGACTGTCTGTCCGCCATCCAGGAGTGGTGTGCTGCCAATGATCTCTGCCTTAATGCCAGTAAGACTGAGATTCTCCTCATTGGCACACCCGCTCCCTCCAGTCCCGTCACTCTCTGGCCGGCCTCTCTTGGCCCTCTTCCTGCGCCCACCTGTGAGGCCAAAAACATTGGGGTAATCTTCGACTCCACACTCTCCTTCTCTCCTCACATCTCTGACGTCTCTAAGAAGTCACTATACCAGGATTGCGTCCTCCCACTTATTCCTGACCTTTGATACACTCCCAAAGCAGTTTACATAATTTGGAGGAGGGAGTAAAATGTAATGTGATCATGTATGTACAGAATGCAATACTGCTTTTCCAAAAGCAGAATCTTGGCACTTGGAGGAGTCTATACTGTAGTATTTAGTAAAGGTGTACACAGATGACCATGTGGCAGCTGCACATATATCCTTTATCGGAACTCCCCTCTGCAAAGCAGACAAAGTTGCAACACCGCTGGTCGAATGAGCTCTTAAATGTTCTGGAGGGTCTTTACCGGACAGTCTGTAACATTCCGATATAGTTAAAACAATCCATCTGGAGATGGTTTGTTTGGTGATGGCTAGACCCAATTTGTGACCTGAATAGCCCACAAATAACTGGCAATTCTGCCGCAGATTTGCCAATCTGGAAATGTAAAAACTCAGTGCACGTCTAGGATCGAGTCTGTGAAGTCTTTCCTCCTCTTTCCCCAGAAATGGTGGAGGATACAAAGATGATAATGTAATTTTTTGAGTAATATGAAACTCAGAAACAAACTTGGGGAGAAAGGTAGGCTTCACCTTTAGTACCACTCTGTCTTTATGAAAAACAGTATGAGGAGGCTTGCAGGATAAAGCCTGTAGCTCAGTCACCCTTCGGGCTGATGTTATTGTCACTAAGAAAACTGTTTTGAAGGTAAGACGTTTTAATGGATAAGAATGTAGAGGCTCGAAAGGAGCACCCATTAGAAAGTTTAAAACCAAGTTGAGATTCCACAGTGGGACTTGAAAGGGGGTCGGAGGGTAAACATTAGTTAATCCCTTTAAGAATTGTATTACCAGAGGAATCTTAAAGTAGGAGACTTCCTCTGAAGTGCGCTTAAAAATAGAAAGTGCTGCCAGCTATCCCATGATGGTACCAATCTGGAGCCCCAGATTTGCCAGATGTAACTTATTCCAGCGGCAGCGGTGTAAAGGTTTGTTTGCTGGCCGCCTGGCCGAAAGCAAAACCTCCATTACGTCGTCCGGGAGGTCCCAATCCTTGCATCTCAGCCTCTCAGAAACAATCCGTGAAGGTTGAGAGTTCTGATATCCAGAATGGAGAACCCGACCCTCCTCTTGCGAGAGAAGGTCCTCTCTTTGTGGAAGATGAATCGGAGGGCAAATGGACATGTCCAGGAGGTCCGGGCACCATGTCTTTCTGGCCCAGTCCGGGGCAATTGGGATCATGGATTTCCTTAACCTTATCAACCTCCTAATTAACTGAGGAATCATGGGGACTGGAGGAAACAAGTATTGGAATGGAAATTCCCAGTCCTCTACGAACGCGTCTCCTAAAGCTCCTCGTGAGGGAAATTCCCTTGAGCAGTACAGTTTGCATTTCCTGTTGGCACTGGTCGCGAACATATCCACTTGAGGGGTTCCCCAAAGGTGAATATCTCTTGAAGGACTTCCTGAGCTAGTTCCCACTCGTGGGAGACTGTGCTCTGCCTGCTCAGAGGATCCGCCGTCGTCTCTTCGGCTAGGTGAACTGCCGACAGAGAGATTCCTTCTTGTATTGGCCAAAACCAGACCTGAATTGCCTCTCTGTACAGTGGTGGTGACCCTACACGTCCACTTTTGTTGTGTTAGTACATGGTCACTGTGCTGTCTGCCAATATCAGGACATTCTTTCCCCGTACAGATGCCAGGAAGGCTTTCAGCGCTAGTCTGATTGCCCTCAGCTCTAAAAGGTTGATGTGTAGTTTGGACTCTGATGGAGACCAACGACCGCTGATGGTCAAATCGTTGGTATGGGCCCCCCACCCCGTGAGTGAGGCATCCGTCACTACTGATCTCTGGCCATGGTTGCCAAAAAGATTCTCCTTTCAGAATATTATCCCGACAGGCCCACCACTGAAGATCCAGTGAGACTCTGTTTGGGATTTGTAGGAGATCTGACATCTTTCCTGAGAACTGTGACCACTGGGTCCTGAGAGCACACTGGAGAGATCTTATTCTCAGGCGAGCCTCTGGCACCAGAAAAATACAGGATACCATGAGACTGAGCAACCTCAGAAAATCCAAGGCCGGTAGATGTTGGGCATTCTGGAATTTAATCACCATCTGCAGAATGTCTTGAGCCCTCACCTCTGGTGGCGAGGCTTTTCCCAGGGATGAATCCAGGACTGCTCCGATGAATTTGAGTCTTCGCAATGGTATCATGTGGGACTTCTTGACGTTGAGGGAGAAGACCAGCCTTTGAAGGGAGTGACAGGTGTAGCTGAGATGTTCCAAGGCCTGTTCTGGGGAGCTGGCCCTGATCAGCCAATCATCCAGGTATTAATATACGTGAATCCCCCCTCTCGTGAGACTCGCTGCCACAATCCCCATTAGCTTGGTGAACACCCTCGGGCGGAGGTCAGCCCAAATGGCAGAACCCGAAACTGATCATGAGAATTGCCAACGGCGAACCTCAGGTATTGTCTGTGCTTGAGATGGACTGGCACATGAAAGTAAGCATCCTGGAGGTCCAATGATACCATCCAATCCTGAAGCTGGAGGGCCTGAAGGATTTGAGAAAGGGTTACCATCTTGAACTTGTCCTTCCTGAGGAACTTGTTCAAGTCTCTTTTAAGATGGGTCTCAATCCTCCGTCCTTCTTGGAGATTAGTAAATATGGGGAGTACCAACCCTTGTTCCTCTCTGCTACAGGTACTGGTTCTATCGCACCTTTCTCTAGCAGGGTTAATATCTCCTGCATAAGGAGCGGATCTGGAACTTTCAAAGAGTTGTTGCCCGGGGGATGACTGAGGTTTTTGCAGGAAAGATAGGCAGTAACCTTGGGCAATTGTTTCCAGTGCCCAACCATCGTAAGTAATAGCTTGCCATTCTGTGAGATGTTGTGACAACCTGCCTCCTACTGCAGTCTTGTGTTCGAGGACCTCAGAGATGTTTTGGGGCGGCTGACGCAGTGGCTGAAATTAAGGCAGCCGCTGCTGTTGCAGCCTTATTACCGCTCCCCCGTCCACCACTGGGGAATCGTTTATGTCCTCTTTGAGCTGGCTGTCCTCTGCCCCTTCCGAATGCGGAATAATAGCGAAAGGACCTACCCCTCAGGGCGCACCTCTTGGGCGGTTTGGAGTTTGCCTTATTGCAGCTCCAAGGGATTTGGCCACCGCCTTGGAAGTTTGCAGAATCTCCAAACTCTCATCAGCTTTATTTCCAAATAGATGTGTGCTGTCAAAGGGCATGTTGAGAAGCCTGGATTGTACGTCTGGGGAAAATCCTGACTTCCGCAACCACGCAAATCTGCGGATCACTGTACTAGCCACCATAGCTCTGCTGATGCTGTCAACAGAGTCGCAACCAGTCTAGAGGGATTTGCACATAGTGTCTTTCCCATTCTTGACAATGTTAAGGAAACTGTCTCGTTCTTCCCCTTCGGAGATATGGTCAACTGCCATAGAAATGCACTCCCAAAGGGCGTGGGTAAATCTTGCTAGCGTGCACGTAGCATTGGCAGCTTTTTAAAGCCATACTGCCGGCCGAGAAAACCTTCTAGGCCATGGTGTCATAGCGTTTTATTATCCCTGTCCAGCAGTATTGTGGGATAGGCATTTTTTCTACCTGAGGAAGTGGCTGCCTGCACTACCAGGCTTTCTGGTGTAGGATGCTTTGAGAGGTACAGAGGGTCAGAACTAGAAGCTCTGTATTTGGCTGTTTTGGGACAACCTCAGGTGTTTCCCAAATGGAAGTCACACTCCTCTGCAAAGCCTGATGGAAAGGGACAATTGGGTCCTTGTTAGGACTCACTTCCAATACTGTAACCAGTGGGGAGGGAGCGCTGAACAATGGAACTGGAATTCGTTGAAGAATTCTTCCCACTATTGTAACCCTCTGCTGTATAATAATAACAGACAGAAGGATCAAATAGTTGGAAGAGGAGACACACACCCAGGAGTCGCCAGCTGGTGTAACAAGAAAGAATAATCAATACCACGGAAGATATTAGGAACCATGCCACCTTCAACAGGGTAGGCAAACCAACCTGATCTGTTGAATTCAGCAGTTTGATACAGGTAAGTGGGTGTGGATGGTAACAGTCCCCAAAAGATTCCGATGACAAATCACTAAGTAACCTATTCCAAGAACATACTATGAATGAAACCGAAAATTGAATTGGTACTAAATATACAGAAGAGTATTAGTTCAATCCCTGAAGTCCAAGTTCAATTAGTTAAATCTCCTGTCCCGACGGCACAAGGACGCCTGGTAGTTCCTTGAAGCACAATATCCCAGATAACCTACCCCGACTGGTACAAGGTCGACTAAGATGGAATACAAACACAGCAAGCGTCTCTAGTCTTTTCTTGTGCTCCTGCACTTGTTGTTCCCGTTCTGGGGGTAGGAGGGATGAATCTGCCATTAGGTGAATTGGGGGGAAGGTATGTGGGAGTTGCGTGAAGAAGTAGAACACAAGGTATTGCCAGTGCTTCCACAAACGGTATAGCCAATGTACTTAAAACAACAGTGAATTGAACATGAAGAAAAAGCAATACAGGATTCAGAAATGGGTTCGGGCAACTTGCGAGCAGTAGCAGGAATTATAAACGTGTCACAAAAGCAGTCCGTGTTTCAGAAATGGGTCGGGCACTGTAAAGACTGGAGGGGGGGTCTGCACTTCTGCTCTCTATATGGTAGAGGAGAGGCACAGAGGACCCCAGCCAAGATTCTCTATAGGGTAGCGCTGGTCGAGTAATCAAGGCATAGCTTCTCAGGAGGTGATGCAGGCTGGTTCTAAAGTACAGTGTAGTCCCCAAACCCTCCACAAAGGAATAGCCACACACTGTATTAGTTAAAACACAGTCTTTATATAATTAACTTCAAGGTTATATACAATTACAATAACTCACTTTGTGCTTAGTCCATCTATAATGGCAAATATATACAGTTCTAAGTGGTACCACAATTATCATTAGATTCCTTTAAAGTGCATCAACTGTACTCTGGTTAAATGTCACACAAATCAATTAATAGACGTAACCCACTATAGACATAGGAGAAAAGCAGTTGTTTAGAACAATTGGCAGAATACTGGCCCCTACCACTAGACACAGTTCTGTGTGGAGATCCCCCACCTGGGCAACCTGTAAAGTAAAGATATATCACACGCCCAGTCCATATATTGTTCTAGAAGTCTTATTTCCTTCTAAAATAGTTCTACCACCCCAATGTACCTGGAATAGCAGAGTTTGTCGTCGACGGATCCTTCTTGAGCGGCTCCCTTTGAGGCAGGAGCCACAGATCGTCGAGATCCCACAAGGAAAAGGGTTGAATAACGACGGTGAGGTGGCAGCTTCGTTCCTAGCGGTGCTTGTCGATGACGGAGCGTTGGTGTCCTGTAAGGAAGAGGTGTGCGGGGCACCTCGCTGACGATAGTTCAGGACCACAAAGAGATTGTGAAGAAATGTGGCCCAGCAAGGGCGTGGAGTCGTCCGGCGTCTCTACGGGCGTCAAGTGGCGGGAAACCCACCAGCGGGTGCTCCTTGGCACGTCGGCAGCCTCGACTTTCTCCGGAGGTACAAATCGGTCGACGGTGCAGGTGAGAGCGTCCTTGGATCAAATGTTACTTAGGCAAAGTAAGCACGGCGGCCCCGGTCGGCAACGGCGTTCGGCGACAGTGATGGACAACAGTGTCCGGGTGCTTCTCCTTGGGATTCAGTGGCGGTCCACGTCTCCGGTCAGCAGCCTGTCGTAGGTCTGTCTATCAGGGAGCGCTGGCAAAGATTAGCAGTGCACGATGGTCCCTCGCAGCTCGGGAAGAGGGCACCTAACCAGGTCCTCTCTGGGTCAGTCCTTGGAGACACAGCAGCTTTCAGATCGACGAAGTAGAGCAGCAGCAAGACTTCTCTTCCAGCAGGGCTTCAAGGTTAAGCTTCAGTTTCAACTCTACTTTCTCTTTAGCTTCTGAACACGAATTCTAGCAGTGAGAGGCCCCCAGATATACTAGTTGATCTCCCATTCATTCTGCTGGGTCACACTCAGGCAACCAATCAGTCAGAAGGGCATTCATGCAGGCAGGCAGCCAATCAGGTGCATAGTGCATTCAGGCCATTCACTTCTCTCCAGACACTCACAACAAGTTATGTGTATTGGTAAAAGTACCCAGCCATTCAACACTCCACACTGCATTCATACCAGTTTCGGGCATGGGTTTTCTCAGTCATTGTGTCAAACACCAGAAACTAGACATCCACAACAATAAGTGCATATTCGTCACACACTCCATTCATCCAGGTTCCACCCACAGGGTGTACCCACAACATACAGTCACTGGGAAGGCTCCAGCCAGCCTGGCCTGGACTTCACAACAACACCATATATGGAACTTCCACCCAACAGCCAGTCGGGGGGAAGGGACAGAGTCAGGGCTTCCCAGGACTTTGGGAAAACAAGCTAACAGGCAATAGAAAGCAAGAGGCCACTGGGGGCATCTTGTGTCTTATCGGGAATCAACTGATTCCAATGGCAGGGCCTGGGCCTCCCAAAATTGAGGACACTCAGAGCATCTGTCAAATTCAGCATGGAGCAGCCACCAGCCCATACCCTGCTCTGTGGGCCACACACAGGTACCCAAAAACATACACTAGGGGCCCAGGGCTGCACCCCCACCCATGGGTGCCATAGGGGTATCCCATGGGTCAATACACCAAACCAAAACCAGGAAGAGCTATACTGCCAGGAGTCCCACATGGACTCCTGGGCAGAAAACAATACAGAACACAAATGAAAAAGGACTACAGGACAAGGACAGGGAGGCACTGTCCCTCCAATGCATTTCCAGCAGCACAGGCACCTTGCGAGCAGCAGCAGGAATTATAAACGTGTGACAAAAGCAGTCCGTATTTCAGAAATGGGTCAGGCAACTTGTGCTGAGTAGCAAAAGGCCAAGAACTCAGGACAGGAGGGCTAGAGCAATGCAATCCGGGAAACAAAGCAGAAGTCAAAATCACTAAATCGTAACAGCAAAACAGAACGCGAAGGCTGTTGCTCTTCAATCAGAAGCACTGGGATATGCTCTGGGGGCACGCTTTATTCACCTAATGCCACGTGTACCGGCATCACGTGATTTTCTTCCGGCATTGCGACGTGTTGGGAATAGCTTCCCTCGTCGCCATGGCAATAGGTAACGGGCTAGAAACAGAGCTCTCTGCTGCAGTGAATATGGTGATGACAACGTGGATCTTTGAGGAAGCATTTTAATTCTTGTCTGCGAATCTGCTGCGGGAGATGTATTTCTGGTAGGATCTTTAACCAGACGCTGTGTGTATTTGATTCCTTAAAAGTCCTCCTGGGGTCCTTTGTCTAATGTATCAGTTAAAACGTCCTGTTCAAAAACAGGCGTGGGTCTGAACCATCCCATATACTCCATGACTCTTGTCCTGAAAAGTCTCTAAGCGCTTGCAGTAACCTGCACTTGCACTAACCTACTGAGCTATCTTGTGTGTATTAGAGCTTATTCGAAGCGTGGAGGAAAATGCTGAAATCAGCCAGGACTCTCGAACTGGGTGAGCCTGTATGCTTGTAAGGGGTTAACTGCGAAGGCCCTTCTTGAAGAAATAAACATCTAGCTTTTGCAAGAGGCTCTACGCAGCCCTTCGGAGCCAGGCACAGCTTTGCACAGCCTTGCTCTTTTTCGCGCTGTGAGTCATGTGCACTGATAACACAGGAATGCCAAAACAACGTACACGGAGCCTGGGAGCCAAACTGGCTGTTTCTGAGTTGTAACTTTCCAGGGGAAAACATGTTTGCTGCCTGGAAGGGTGAGTCTAGAAGCTTCTCGAAGAGCTGGTACGTCATAATGATTGACGTGCAGCCCCTAATAAGAGAACTATACCTGGGCCAGTGAGGGAGGGACTCATCCTGGGCTATTGGTGAAACGCATGCACGAAGAGGAACAGCTCCTGGACGACCAGCCGTGCATTATCTGGGCCGAGACTCCTAGCATCACATCCCTGTAGGTGTAGGACTGTGGGGGGCTTGGCCAGTCCTCCCCTCCTCTCTCTCGAGGGGTGCCGGGCACCTGTAGTGGCGAGGGTCCCGGGTGTGATCCGATCGTACCTTCATCTTCATTATCTAGGAGCGTAAGACAAAATAATTGCATATTCATCTATGACTGACAATTGGCATTATACACCCATATTATTGTAAAATGCTGCTTAGTTCTCACTAGACACTATAAAAATAAATGCAAGCATCATATATTCTGTGTGATTGGCTTTCTTTCAGACTGAGTTCATCGTGCTTCGTATAAACTTACTTGTGTGGGAAGGTGATTAGGAGTGATTTTATTGCACTAAGGGCTGGTCCCAGGGAGGTGCGGGTTCTCCTTTTTCACTACAGACTCTATTCCGGAGCTGTCTGTATGTTACTTCAGCATGGTCCCCGGGATCTGCCTTTCCAAAATAAGTATCAATACCACTCGCTTCATGAAGACAATCTTGCAAATTCTTCGTGCGAGATTCTTCGGATACAAGTTAATGCGAAACAGATGGTGTCCCATATTGCAACCCAAAGGGTCATTCATCTTCAGAGGACTCCTCTGGGTCTTCATTAATTGAAGATAGTGTTTTAAAGTACTCTGTACGTGGTTGTGGTGCATAGGTTTTCTCAAATGAAACATGTGTTATGGAAGTCATAAGAGGAGCCCAAAAACGCTGAAATTGTTGATGTCGACGTCGATGTCTTGACACAAGTGCCGATGACTTCGATGGATTAGGCGTCGATGTCTTCATCATTATCGTCGATGTCGTCGACGAATGTGTCAAAGGGATTGACGCATGCAGCGCCAAGGAGGTCGACACTTGCGTCAATGGCTTCTCCATCGGTACCAGCGCCGAAGAGGCACTCTTCGGACCTGGTGTATAGATTTCCTTTGGCGTCGATGACGTCAATTTTTTATGTTTTGAGGAGGCTTTCTCTCGACTCCAGGAAGGAGATGGCTCTTGAGGAGGTTCAACAGCCGGGTCCGAAGACGCACGACTCTTGTGCTTCCGAGGTCTTTCAACTGGAGCATCGCCTCTAGGTGTTGTGGAGGGGGGAATGGCTGCATTCTCGAACACCTTCATCATACAGAGCTTAACTCCTCCCACTGAGTCAGAGTACTAGGGTAAACGACCCGTTCGGGTGAACTAGATGATGAAGTGGATGGCGACCTATGGCGCCTCTTTTTGCCATGCCTCGAAGATGAGGAATGATGCAAACCACTTCTCGAACGGGAGCGTTTAGACCTCTTGGTCTCGACTTGTCTGATGATTTACGTTTATAAGGGGCAGAAGGGGATTTTTTAGGCTTACTCCTCGCCAACCTCCCTCTGCTCTCTCTCAAGGCCTTGGCCGTCATCGACAGACAGTCCTCACACTCTGAACACGGATGTTCGGACCCTAGACACCACAAGCAGATCCTGTGCGGGTCCGTCACAGACATATTAGCACCGCAGTCCTGGCACTTCTTAAATCCGGACCGAGGGGTGGATAGTGCCGATGATGAAGCCATGTTGTGTCAAAAATTCTATCAATTTTCGAAGAAACTCAAAGTTATATTTCTGACTAGGAACAAGGCGTTACGTTACCGAAGCTGTGAAGTGCAGAAAAACGGAACTGAGGCCAACGGGCGCTGCACGTGCTACTTATACCTGTCAAGACGGAGGCCTCTAAGGGACATCGACTCCACCAGGCTTCGACGGACAGTGCCCTCTAATGATAAACAGAATTCCGAGGCAGCAAGCTGGATATTGGGAAATATCAAAGATAAGGAATACGTGGGAAGACATAACCCATTCAAAGAGAAATTACGACCTTGTCTCTTAAATGCTGCTTCTGTACAGCCTCTTGGCTGTGGGTAAAAAGGGTTGCAGGTTTCCCCCAGTTGGTGTCCCACAAAAGAGGAATTACGTGCTTGTTTCTTATATGCTGATTATGTACAGCCTTTTGGCTGTTGGCAATGTGGGTTATAGGTTTCCTCCAGTTGATATCCCATATAAGAGGAATTATGCCCGGCTCGCCATAGTGTTACTTTCTTGGTTCGGTATTCAAAATGATCTTTTACTATTAAACAGTCTTTTCGGCGCGCCCCAGGGTCACCTCTGTGTTTAGGCCAACTCACTGGATTAACTTGGCATCACCGCTTCTAGATTATTGGAGGTGGCAGACATGCTGTGGCCTGCCTGTGCCCCTGGCAGCAGCTACTTAATTTTAGTGGACTGCTCCTTCTGCTTCTGAAGCTCTGGTGCCACCTGCGCTTTGCTGCTTCACGTCACACTTCAAAGCAGTGCCCGCCTGACTGGGATCACTTCTCCCCTTCAGCCGGCTTCCCTCTTCTGATGCTGCTTCCTGCTGTGAACACTCTGCACGGTCCTCCGGTTGCTCATTTCGCAGCAGCTGGGCTTGCTTCTACTCGCATGGCGACCTCAGCACTTTGGTCGGCTTCAGCTACGCTGTTTCCTCCTTCTCTCAGCTGCACTTAATTTCTCCATTTAAATGTCCAGCTCAGGTGTTTTTCTTTGTAGCAACTAGACCGCTCATTCAGATTAGTTGCTCTTTGTATCTTTACTACCTCTGAGCCCTTCTTCCTCGTCCCAGTACTACAGGCGTTCTGGACCTTAGTAGTGTTGACCCTTTTGTACTTATTCTATTCAGATTGTTTTAAAAACAGAGTGTTGTCAGGTTTATGAAATGGAAAAATGGTTTTTGTTTTAATGCTCGGGATTAGGACCTCTATCAGAGATAGTTTCATGACAATGAGAGGGTGTTGTATTTAAGTCTCGACCTCCCGAAGTGCAAATGTAAGTCTGATTATTTGACTTTTCATATAATCTTTTCTGGGTATTTTCATGAGAGGGAATCGTAGCAATGACAACATGCCATCAGGTATCTAGGAATTAGAAGATTCTCATCCTCAGTAAAGGATGAATACTGCGTCCCTCCCAAAGGAGTCACCACTTCCTCTTGACAGCCATTTCCCCCTGTGTGATCCTCCGTCCTGATACCACCCCCAGGGTTAGGATCTGGTAGCAGCTGCCTTCCCATGGCCACATGGGAGGAGATTTTGGGCTGGGGCTAGTAATGACTCCACAGGATTCAACACAGCAGCAATATCGCAAATTGTTCCAGGACCAATCATTTTATAATTTGTTGGGTGTCCCTACTGCCAAGCGACCATCAGACCAAATCCTCCATTTGTCCTGCTAACTGTTGTGGTTAGAATTCAGCTGGACTGAGCTTAGCTTCTTCTGATAATATTGCTGTGTCCAGAGCATTCTAATATGGCCCTCTTAAGGGTTTCATATGCTGTTATCCCTCTGGGTTTAATGCCTGATAGGCACCCTGAAGGTCTCCTATGAGCAATGGAACGAAAGTCTATTTATGCAAAGACCAAGCTAGAACAGTGACTCACTGTTTGTAGTTAGAGACGAACACCCCAAAGTCTTCTCCTTTGCGGTATGGTTGTAGCAGAGTAAAAGGAATGGGTTGTTCCCTATCTCTTGCCATGATGGTCTGAAGCAGCTGAAGGGACTCTTGGTGGTGCTTATCAGCAGCAGTTTGAATGGCTGCTAGTAAAGCCAGTACGATCCATAGTGTGGCTAAGAGGGGCGGGGGTGACACATAGCGCCACTTGATAGTAAGCTCTCTGGTTCTACAGTGTGTGATACTCTGGTGGTCAACTGGGTGGATCCCTGTAATACTATCACAAGGTGGTTTTCTGCACTTACTCCTGTTCCGGTGATCCAAGGTGTTATGGAATCAGCAACTACCTCAGCATGAAATCTCTCTGTGGACTCCAAAAATACCTATAGTTTATACAGACCCATTGGAGCCGGGTGACTGGGAATCATTAGGCAGGGGTGGAATCTGGGAGTCTCTCTAGATGGTATTAATTCCACTGGTAATGGGCAGATTGAGTGAGTTATTTTCCTTAGACTGGATTTTATCCAAGGGAGTTTTTTCAAATTGTCCTGGCGTTTGGACATGGATGTTGTATGTGGGTCAGTTCAATTATACCAGGACTTAGCCACACCTCCCACTTCTGACACCAATTTGTGCTGATGACCAGGTAAACAATACAACGGAAACTAACTTCCAGAATGCAACACGGAAGTCCATGTTTGACATCTCTTTATGATGCCAGAGGACAAAAATTACAACTTTTGTGCAATAGTGGTTAAGTTTGACTGAAGCATTGCAGGCAACAAGTGACGCGCATGTGCCCATTTGTACCTTGGGACCTTTAAAAATGGCATTTTTAAAGGTCCAATATCAAGCAAGGCAGTACGGGGGAGAACCCGGCAGTAGAAAGCAGACAGCGAGAAGACGGGCACATACGTGCAGCGGCTCGTGAACACGAGTAACACACAGTGATGCGGCATGAAGGAAGAAGTGCAGCAGACATACCCAAAGCACTCTGGCAGCACTGGAAGACACAGCAGAGCTCCTGCAGGTACGGTCGTGCCGGGATACAGCATTTTCCGGTCCAGGCCACAGAGGCAAGCCGATGAGAACGCAGAGCTATGGGAAACGCTGAGGAGATATTTGCAGCCTGTCAGAAGCCAACCCAGGGAGGAAGCTTCACAACAGGGGCACGCCATCAATCAGATATGCTGCGAACAACCTGTGAGTCTGCCCAGAGCCATCAGGGAGTCTGGGGCACACCGACACCCATGTAATCAAGTGAATGAAGTATGTGAGATTGATATTATGGACAATGCCCAAAAGCAATTGAAACACAGACAAAACCTAATCTTAAATCGATGCTTGAAACAGAAAAGGTTTGAATACTGACAAGAGAAAGTGCAACAACGAAAACTGAACAAAAACTTATGCATGAGATGTCAATGTGGGGGAGAGGTGAAACAAGTGCTACCCTAAGTAAATACGTTGAATAGAACAAAGCAGATGCTGATGTAGTATATTGAAAAGGACAGTGAAACCAATAAGTCATGGTAAAGAGAAGACAACAGGCAGCCGACATTTGGGCGAGAGATACCTGGCAGGGAAGTATACCAGGGGATCTGTAACACCACAGAGCAGGATTCCTGGCAGGAGGTATACCAGGTAATCCACCAAAGTTGTGCAAAGAATTTAACATTGTGGCAAGATACCTGGCAGGGGAGTATAACAGGGAATCTGAAGAGCCCCATGAAAGGAATCCTGACAAAGGAGATCACAAATTGTGAGGGGTCAGAATTGTGAGGCAACCCACATTGTGAGGTTTTCTCAACAAATTCTATTTTATTATAGTATAAGGTTGGATGAACGCCTCACTATCCCTACCCTGACGAGGATTTCCCTGCCTACAATAAACTAAATGAAACACTCTAACAAAGGATATCTGTCCCTCACACTTATACATATATCAAATAAACAAGGAAATGCATGGCAGTTGATTACACTGATTATTGAATTCACAATGTAATCACAGTCTTTGTTCAATAACCTGGGGGAAAACTCCTCATCCCCAGGTTTAAACGTGATGCTGCTTCACAGTTCAAGAAAAGAACACAAGGAAATCCTGATTCATCACAAAGTTCCAATACAGTAAGATTCAACTTCAACTTGTCAACAGAAAGTTCCAACACAGAAGAAAAAAGTCTCTTCTCCTTCTTTAAACAGGTTCTCAATTCCTCAATGTCAACAATAATTGTTGCAGTCAGGATGATGTGCCACTCTGACAACTCAAAGAAATCCATCTTCTCTGCCACTGTCATGATGCCTACCCCTGGGCATCCAGACCAAGTCCATCAACCCTGGAAGCAGGCATCATGTTACCCAGAGAAAGCCCAGCAACCCCTGTTAGGGGCTATATGGGTACAGTCCTGGCGTCTATGGAGCCAGGCTCATATGGGGCAACAGTCCTGGCGCCATAGGTGCCAGGCTCATATGTTAAAACTTACCTGATGCAGACCACGCTGCAAGAGATCCAAGCCCATGTGAGGCTTGAAAGGGACTTCTTTACCTAGGGACTATTTTGTTACTCGAGTGTGGTTGTGGAGGAATACTTACCTGGGACTACTTTGGGGGCTATTTAAACCACGCCCGAAGAGCAGCACACGCTTTGCGTTATTCTGCATCCTGCAGCGTAACGCTCACAGTGCCTGCAGTCAGCATCCAGCCTCTTGCCACGCCCGCCTCGAGTTCAGAGCGCCTAGAAAGAAGGGAAACAAGAAGAAAGGTTAGAACAAGAACATTATTGGGTTTCTTACCTGATTCCGGATTCATCGCACCTTTGAACCAGAAAAAGACTGTATTTTAAACATGTTGCATCGCCAGCAGCAGCGCCGCGCCATACTCACCGTTCCTCGCAGCATCTCTACGATCCGGCGCAGTCTCCATCATTATGTTGCCGCATTCCAGCACCTAAGGGGGACAAGAAAACAACAAGGTGAGCCGAGGGGAACAAACAAGGACAATCTCTTGCCACCATATACTTACCTGATTTTACCGCCGGAAGTATTATTCACCAGCATGCCAAATATTCTTACGCCGCACCTGTAAGAAAAGAGAAAGCTGCGAGTTAAACCTTGGCATCATTTAACGGACAGTGTGGGATAGCACAGACTCTTACCTGAACGCTTTCAGCTGCCAAAGGACTATCTTCTTTTGGGTCTAAGCTGCAAGATAAACAAAGGAATTGGACAAGAGTGATTATTCAGACATTTTTTAACTCTTAAGAACTATATACTTACGGTCCTTTGCCAGGAGTTTTGGAGCCGAGATTTGTCTAGAACTCTTCCAATATCCTCAAGCCAGTGAAGTAACTGGCCATCAACGCGCCCCTGCGTTCCTCGCAGGATGGAGAGCTCATCATTCAAAACTATAAGGTGAGCTTTGTGAACGGGAATATCAGAGGTGATAAATGGGGACGCAGTGAGGGGCTATTACTCAAATCCACGGGTGGCTAATTCCCTTTCTCCGCCTTTAGGAGACTACTTCTACGGGTCAAGCAGACAAAGCTAGGTGGGCCAGTCCAGTCAGTCATCTCTGCACTACGCATCACGTTGGTGGAGACCGTGGCTGTCCAGTTCCACCCGACACCCCTGTGGGAACCAGGTGAGCGTAACAGAACGCGAAGCCTTTCTACAAATCCTCACCCGGGTGTCATGGAGACCTCAGAAACTGACCAATTGGCCCCATTATTAGGGGAATTTAGGGCTGAAGTACATGCCGCTCGCCAAGAAACCAATACCCTCAGGAGAGAACTGATTGTTTCTAAGGAACGCACTGATGATCTTGCTAGACAATTATTGCAAAACCAAGCTGGGCAAAACACCATTAACTGGACTCGGGGGGAATTCAACTCCTGTTTCATCGAGCAATCCTGTACAAGTGGTTCTACCAGGGAGCATTCCTTTAGCCCGCCGGAACGTTTTGCTGGGGACCCGAAAAAGTTTTCCGTGTTTATGAACCAATGCTGCTTGCACTTTTTATGCAGACCTGGAGCCTTTCCAAACGATCAAGCCAAAGTAGCCTTTGTATTATCATATCTCAGCGGCAGTGCAGCGGATTGGTCAATTCCACTAGTCAATCAGGATGACCCTATTCTTTGGGATTTTCAGGGTTTTCAAATGAGCATGGAAAGACTATTTGCCCGGCACTCCCAAGGAAAGGCCCTGGATAACGAACTTTTGTCCCTACGACAGGGTAACCAGGACCTTCTAACCTACAACGCAACCTTCAATAGGTTGGTGGTGGAAACTGGATGGCCCGAGGTAAAACGGATTACGTTATTTCATGGAGGACTTCGAGGAGAACTCAAAGTTGTTTTGGCTCAAGTTGTGAACCCACCTCAAGACTGTGCTGAATATATAGACTTAGTGGTCCATTTAGATCACAGACTTCAGAACAGAAAGGCCGACCGAGCCAAGTTCGAGAACCGGGTGTTGGTTAAACCCAACGCTACCCCCAAAGGAGCAGATGCCTCAGAACCCATGCAAATCGGAGGGGTTAAAGGACCCTTGACTCAGAAGCAAAGAGAAAGGAGAC
This sequence comes from Ambystoma mexicanum, assembly GCF_040938575.1. Taxonomy (NCBI): domain Eukaryota; kingdom Metazoa; phylum Chordata; class Amphibia; order Caudata; family Ambystomatidae; genus Ambystoma; species Ambystoma mexicanum. The sequence continues at coordinate 760,814,536 of NC_090938.1, forward strand.
GGCAAATGCAATTGTGTCAATACTGTGGAACTTCGGGACATTTTCTACGGGATTGCCCTGTAAAAGCACCCAAGAAAGTGGTAGGAGCTGCTGATAAAAGCCATATGAAGTCTGACTCGGGAAACGACCACGCCCGATAAGCATAGAGGTCTGCTTGCCGAGCTTGAAGAAGGATACTCAGACCTCGCACTTCATCATACCAATGGTCCTTATAGATCCAAGGCAACCATCACGTATGCACGCAGTAAGGGCATACATTGATAGCGGGGCCATAGGAAACTATGTGGACCACGAATTGGCTTCTAGGACGAATCTACCTCTCTGCAGAAAGACCACTTCGGATCTCATCACCACGTTCAATGGAACTGAAATTGCCTCTGGGCCTGTAACTCATTCCACCGCAGAGATGACACTATTGGGTCAGGATGGGCATCGAGAGACTATTGTGTTTGATTTAATCAAAGCTCTGCAGTTCCAAATAATACTGGGGATACCTTGGTTGGAAACACATAATCCTTGTATTGATTGGCGAGAGAAGAGAATAACCTTCCCGGATTGTGCACATACTTGTTACCCGAAAAAACCCTTGAACGAAGGCCTGGCCGCAGTCGCTACTCCAGTCGTGCAGTTACCTCAGGAATATCAAGAATTCCAGGATGTTTTCTAAATTTCTAAAAAGAACAGGCAAACACCTGACCACCTCACAGATCATACGATTGTCAAATCGATCTCATACCCGGTGCACAACCTCCATGTAGTAGGATCTACGCCCTTACTGAACCTGAACACCTTCACCTACGACAATACTTGGACCAATATCTTGCCAATGGCTTCATTCGTCCATCAAAGTCCCCTGCATCTTCAGATTTGTTCTTCGTGCCAAAAAAGGAAGGTGACCTCAGAACGTGCATAGACTACCGCGCATTGAATCAGATCACGGTTAAGAACCGATACCCATTGCCTCTGATCCCCGAATTACTAGACCAAGTAAAGGACCCTTGCATCTACTACACTAAATTAGATCTCCGAGGGGCAATCATCTGGTACGTGTGAAGAAAGGCGACGAATGGAAGACTTCTTTTCGCACTAAGTACGGGTTATTCGAATACCAGGTGATGCCCTTCGGGTTGTGCAATGCACCAGCAGCCTTCCAGTATTTTATGAAAGATGTCCTTCGTGAACTCATTGACGTCTGTGTTGTCGTATACATAGACGATATTCTAGTGTACTCCTCTTCAGAATCAGACCATGTGAAGCACGGTCGTGCAGTCCTTGAGAAACTACGCCAGCACAAGTTATATGCAAAATTGGAAAAATGCGTTTTTCATGCTACGGAAGTTGAATTCCTTGGATTTATCCTGACTCCAAAAAGAGTCAGAATGGACTCTCGAAAGGTGGACACAATTCTCAAGTGGCCATCACCCAGTTCAGTTAAAGGAGTACAAAGCATGCTCGGATTTGCTAATTTCTACCGTAGATTCATTCTGGATTTCTCACATGTTGTAAACTCTATCACAGCACTCTTGCGAAAAAACAAACGCTTCTTGTGGACCGAAGAAGCTGAAAACGCCTTCCAAGAGTTGAAAGCGAAATTCACGTCTGCACCTGTATTAAAGCACCCACGCCCAGAACTTCCATACATAGTTGAAACTGATGCATCCAGTTTAGTCATGGGAGCTGTCCTGTCCCAGAAGGATCCTGAAACTGGTCAACTTCACCCAGTAGCATTTTGGTCCAGAAAGTTCTCGGCACCCGAGTTAAACTATGTGGTTACTGATAAAGAGTTATTAGCCATCAAATCCGCCTTAAAGGCTTGGCGGCACTATCTTCTTGGTGCCAGGTATACCATTACTTTAATCACCGACCACCGGAACTTGCAGTATTTAAAAACAGCCAAGGCCCAATCGTCACGCCAACTTCGATGGGCATTGTTCTTTGCCGAGCTCGATTTCGTGATCACTTATCGACCAGGCTGTAAAAATGGCAAGGCAGACGCCTTATCCCGAATAGGGATGGAAGAAGCATATGTGAACCCAGAACCGGTACCTATAATTTCAGAACAAAGAATTCTTGGCATTACTACTCTACAGACACTAGAGGATATTCAGGTAAAGATCCAACAATTATTCGATCCAACAGCCCTGCAGGACTGGGTAAAGAAAGGCCCGGACTACTCAGTCATCAATGATCTACCTTATTATCAAGGGCGACTATTTCTGCCACACAAGGAACTACAAGAACTAGTCATCTCCAATTATCATGACACCCTGATGGAAGGGCACCCAGGTATCACAAAGACTGAAGCTACAATTAAGAGACAATTCTGATGGCCCACCTGGCGAAAAGACGTAAAGTCATTTGTAATGTCTTGTGGCATTTGCGCCCAAAACAAAAGTCAGAAGAAAAAACCAGCTGGACTTTTACAACCTTTGGATATTCGGCCTACACCATGGCACACCTTATCGTTAGACTTTATTACAGATCTACCTCCATGTAATGGATTTAACACCATTCTAGTTATTGTGGATCTTTTTTCCAAGATGGCCCACTTTATTCCTTTAAAGGGATTACCTTCTGCTTCAATTCTGGCCAAGGAGTTCCTCGAAAACATTGTTCGAATACACGGATTTCCTTCCGTATTGGTCTCTGACTGAGGTAGTCAATTAATTTAACATTTTTGGAAGAAATGTTGTCAATTGGCGCAAATCGACGTAAGGTTATCAACCAGTCACCACCCCCAGACTGATGGTCAGACGGAGAGGACCAACCAGACTCTTGAACAGTACCTGTGTTGTATGTTACACCAGACTGAAGGTAATTGGAAGGACATTCTATGGATTGCCGAATACGCATACAATAACTCTGTACATTCTGGAACTGGACAAGCCCCTTTTATACCATATACGGGCACCATCCTCGAACCTCAGAACTTGACTCACCTCAACACTTAGAAATGCCCGCAGAGAACAATCTGCACGCTACTATTACACAAGCCTTTAAGGAAGCAACTGAACATTTGAAACAAGCAAAAGAAAAATACAAGAAAAATGCTGATCGGCATAGAAGTGATGGTCCACAATACCAGATAGGGGATCAAGTTTGGTTGGCCAGAAATCACATACCCCTAAAGGGAACGCAGACCTTTAACCCTAGATATTTGGGACCTTACTCTATTAAGGCCATTATCAACCCGGTGGCCGTCAAATTGGAATTACCTGCTAGTATGCAAATTCACCCCGTCTTCCATGTGTCGCTTCTGAAGCCAGTACAACCTGGAACAAGACTAACCAAGCCACCTGACCCCATCCTCGTAGACGGGGAACCCGAATTTGAAGTTAAAAGTATCCTGGACTCCAAAATGGTTAAGTAAAGACTTTTTTATTTAATAAACTGGAAAGGTTACGGACCACAAGAAAAGTCATGGGAACCTAGTGACCACGTTCATGCACCTCGGTTGGTGAGAAGATTCCACCAGAATTTCCCAGACAAACTAAGACCAAGGGGAAGAACGACTTTAGGAGGTACCTTTGGGGGGAGTGCTGTCATGATGCCTACGCCCAGGCATCCAGACCAAGTCCATCAACCCCGGAAGCAGGCATCATGTTACCCAGAGAAAGCCCAGCAACCCCTGTTAGGGGCTATATGGGTACAGTCCTGGCATCTATGGCGCCAGGCTCATATGTTAAAACTTACCTGATGCAGACCATGCTGCAAGAGATCCAAGCCCATGTGAGGCTTGGAAGGGACTACTTTACCTAGGGACTATTTTGTTACTCGAGTGTGATTGTGGAGGAATACTTACCTGGGACTACTTTGGAGGCTATTTAAACCACGCCCGAAGAGCAGCACACGCTTCGCGATATTCTGCATCCTGCAGCGTAACGCTCACCGTGCCTTCAGTCAGCCTCCAGCCTCTTGCCACGCCCGCCTTGAGTCCAGAGCGCCTAGAAAGAAAGGAAAGAAGAAGAAAGGTTAGAACAAGAACATTATTGGGTTTCTTACCTGATTCCGGATTCATCGCACCTTTGAACCTGAAAAAGACTTTATTTTAAACACGTCGCATCGCCAGCAGCAGCGCCGTGCCATACTCACCGTTCCTCGCAGCATCTCTAAGATCCGGCGCAGTCTCCATCATTATGTTGCCGCATTCCAGCACCTAAGGGGGACAAGAAAACAACAAAGTGAGCCGAGGGGAACAAACAAGGACAATCTCTTGCCACCATATACTTACCTGATTTTACCGCCAGAGGTATTATTCACCAGCATGCCAAATCTTCTTACGCTGCACCTGTAAGAAAAGAGAAAGCTGCGAGTTAAACCTTGGCATCATTTAACGGACAGTGTGGGATAGCACAGACTCTTACCTGAACGCTTTCAGCTGCCACAGGACTATCTTCTTTTGGGTCTAAACTGCGAGATAAACAAAGGAATTGGACAAGAGTGATTATTCAGACATTTTTGAACTCTTAAGAACTATATACTTACGGTCCTTCGCCAGGAGTTTTGGAGCCAAGATTTGTCTAGAACTCTTCCAATATCCTCAAGCCAGTGAACTAACTGGCCATCAACGCGCCCCTGCGTTCCTCGCAGGATGGAGAGCTCATCATTCAAAACTATAAGGTGAGCTTTGTAAACGGGAATATCAGAGGTGATAAATGGGGACGCAGTGAGGGGCTATTACTCAAATCCACGGGTGGCTAATTCCCTTTCTCCGCCTTTAGGAGACTACTTCTACGGGTCAAGCAGACGAAGCTAGGTGGGCCAGTCCAGTCAGTCATCTCTGCACTACGCATCACGTTGGTGGAGACCGTGGCTGTCCAGTTCCGTCCGACATCCCTGTGGGAACCAGGTGAGCGTAACAGCCACAGCCTTGCACGGCTCTTCCTCCAGCACCAATAACAACAAAGTGTTTCTGTCAGGACCACCTTGTAGCACTCCTTCAACTTCCACCTGGCCTGCTTCCATGCCAGGCCTAAAATATCCAAAGATTTGCCATCCGGGCATACACCCCTGCCCGAACAGCTTTTCACAACAACAAGTGGTTATGTGGTCAATCTCAACTGACAAGAGGTTTACAACAGCTTCACACTATTCAACAAATTTCAGCTTCAAAACTTTCAACAACTTTCAGGGAAAACAAGATTCACATTGATGTGCTTTGATACTCTTCTGCAAAATGATGCTCCTCTCCTTCTGGATACCTTTTCCCAGAAGGGCAGCCTTTTTGCCACTCTTGTTTCCCTACTACACAAGCAACCAAAGACTGATAGGGATAGGGTCTCTTGCTGCCTCTCCCCTGGTTTTGGCAATGCGTGTGTATATCCCTGGGTCCACGCTTAGAAACTTCTGGGTATTAAGCGCGTTATAAATAACCTATCATATCATATCATACATATCCCAGCATGTACCAGATGTTGTATACAATATGGGAAACACGTTTTAGAGTTTATAGACTTTGCATTAGCCCCCTTCTGCTTTTGGAAATATTGGCTAGGTTGCATTGGCCTTTGTTTCAGTTTCTCTTGCCTTGGGTAATGCTTATTGAAATGAACTCTTGACAAAGTCGCCCCCAATGGTGTTTGGGTTTTCCACAGACTCACACCTTCAAGGTTACAGTCATTTGGCTTTGATATAATAGGATTTTGAAGCTTTTTCCCAATTCAGTATTCAGAATTAACTTGGGAATCACTTTCACGTGAGTGCTGCTGCTGCACAACAATAGTTTGTTATTCAAAAGTAACATGTAAATCACTTTCATTCATTCGAGTATACTGCTTCTGCTGCTTTGTACTTGTTTGGTAAAAAGTAACATGTGAATCACTTTCATTCACACGTGAGTGCTGCTTTGCAGTAGTTCTGCTTCTCGCACGCGAGTGGGGACAGAGCACTCTGGGGTCACTGACAACCTGTAAACTCATCAAATCAGACGTGCGCCTCTGTTCCCCTCGCCACTCACATGACTTCTGCTGCTGTGGCTCCTCACGACCCGGCAAACTGCATTGGTAAGTCTGCCTTCGCCCACAGCACTTCCATTTGGAGCTCCTCTTGCTCCTGGGGCCCTTGGGTGCACGGCAGCCACCGGAGACAGCCTTGAGGCCCTCGGGTGCACCCCTGCCACCTGAGACAGCCTCCTGCACGCTTTCCACTGTGCAGCCTATGCAGAACAGATCACAAGGGGCGGAAGCTTCCTTCTGCACGACCTCTGCACTTCAGATTTCTTGGTGTACAATGACCCTACCAGGACCGACAGCTGATATCTGCCAAGCAGTGGTTCTGGCGTCTTCTCTCCTCCCATTTTCTGCCTGGGTTGCCAGCACGAACCACGCTGCTTCACACTTCCTCTACTCTTCACCAACAACGCCAACTCGTCCATTGTGGCCTGCACCCAAGAGGGCCTTTTAAGCCTCTCTGTCTCCCTCGGGTGTGGGTCATCTGCATTAATGAACTGACCACCCCTGCAACATTATGCCTCTTCAGCCCACTTCTTCGTCCCAGTACTTAGGGAATTAAGGGACTTGAAGTCCCTAATGGAAATATTAGGTTTTCTTATTTATATTTTACAATGAATCCCCAGTTTGTTCCTTATAACACTCTTTATAGGAACACCATATGAATTAGCCATTAGCCCTGATTTAACAGAGGAAGGCAATTCTTTTTCCTTTCACTGCCCCTTTGGGTGTTAGGGAGGTTTCCAGCTTTACAGGTCTCCCGAATATTAGAATGGTTTTGGTTTCTCCCAAGACCTAGGAGTGTACGATTGAGTTCACCCCTATTTATATGCATAGCTTGTGGAACAGCAAGATGGTTATTACAACAAGCCATTACATATTTTGGCATTGTGGAGCCCTCCTCCCTAGAGTAAGACAAAAACCATGTCTCATCCCACAGATTCCTCTCACTCCCCTGGGCCTTTTCTCCTCCCAGGTAATCCTACAGCAGAACACCACCCCCAGGGTCAGGCTCTGAAAGCGTTTGCCTTTCCCTGGCCACCTAGGAGGAGACTTAAGGCAGGGAACTGGTGAGGAGTCCGTAGGATTCATCACAGAATCCAGCAAAGAAGAAGTTTATAATAGAAGTCTTGGTAGACAATCTGGACGCGCTGCTGAGAGCCTCTGCCTGAGGTCCAACTGCCAGCACGGTTTAAAGCGTCCATGCCGTTAATCCATTAACAGTGATGCAGGATTCCTGGTTGGCAGCCGAGAGGGCCAAAAAAGACAGTAATTTGAGGGGCCGGTACCCCCCTATTAGCGGTCGATCAACCGATGCCTCCGACAGCCGGGGGGGAAGGTGAGCGCTTCAAATATACCAGGCGCAACTCGCTCGTCCACAGGAAAACGCACGGAAGCAACCCTAGGAGCCCAGCCCTCCTTTCAAGCCTGCCGGGTAGAGGGAAAGGCGGCGCACTCATGGCCCCAGGAGTATCGCATCTGATATGGAGAGAATCAGTGCAGCCCGCTCAGCACACATCAATCCTGTAGGCGGTTGCCTCCCAGGGAGCCCTTCCCAGCAGTAGAGGTGCCGGAGGTCCTGGATTGAGGACCCGTTGGAGAGCACGACAAGGGGCGCATAAAGGGGGAAAGGTGAGTGCGGTGTCCGGGAGGCCGCTGAGGCGGACAGACACCCCGGTACACCACAACCACCACCCCCTCCCGCCTTGCTCATTCCAGAGAGGCAGCAAGGAGGCACAGATAAGGGGGTGTCCACATCCACGGGGAGGAGGAGGTGACCAGCGGGGACCCAAAGGCACAACCATAACTTTGCAGGGAGGAGTCCCAGAAGCCCCTACTGCCCGACATCCTTAGAAGCTGCAGGGGCTCAAGGCCCTATTCCAACAGGGGCCACTACAGCCTGAGGGGAGCCTCTGGACCACAGAGGGGTCTGTCTGGGGGGGATTTGGCACCAAACAGAAGAGTGGAAGGGGATGTCGAGCCGGTGTGGACGCTAACAAGATGATCTCTCCTTCCAGGGGTTGGTACTACAGATATTCCAGAACCTGGCCTGGCCTCCCTCACCGTTCAGAAACAAAGATCTCTCTGTCCTCTAACGACCTTTCTTCGAGAGCAGAATGTCAAATACCACTGGGTGTTTCCGGACTCCATGCAATTCACCTTGTTACTCACCGCTCCGTAAAAAGGTCAGGAAGATAGATAGATGACCTTGGAGACGATATGTTCACAAGAATCGATATCCAGCCTCCAACTCCAGCTCCCCTGAGTTCAAGACTCAGTCTTCCTCAAGAGAGGGGCTCTTCTTTACAACGTACCTCTGCTGTTTCAATTGGACCAGGCAGAGGTGTCAGTTGAATAAAAGTGCGGGGAGAACACACACCGCCAATACCCAAGCTGCAAAGGAATACAAAGAGATTAGACAGTGCTGAGGAACCAAGTAAGCAAACAAGCACAGTATGGGACAGGAAATACCTAGGCAGTGATTGGAGTGGAACTTTCCCCGGGAATGGACCTACAAGTAAAGAAGTAAACCCAAATGAGTGAATTAATCTAATGGATTCTTCCTGTAGAGAGTTTTAGTCAAACATCTACAGACCTGAATTGTGGGACTCTCAAGGGTTAATGAATTCCAGGATTGGACTAAACGACAGGAAAAAATAATAAACAGGGAAGTTAGTACAGGGAAGTTAACCCGGGCGGCACGAGGGTCGCGCTAGAGCCGGGGTTGGTGCAGGAGCAGGAGAGCGTCAATATGCACTTTGAAAATAAGTTCGTTGAGAGTTGCAGTTCAATAAATGTCCCAAATCCAGTAGTGAGGAATACCAGCAGAGCAGTAGTAGTCAAAGATGGCGCTGACAGAAATAGAAGAATGGTGCTGGCAGAAATAGAAGAAAATCAACATAGTTGGTTACCTGAAACACAGACTTCCTAAATGATAGTTGGAGCAACTGAAGTGTTCCGAATAACTGCTGACGAAGGTGTTGCAAAGACAGCAGGAGCAGGGAAGAATAATCCAAGTAACGTTCCGTGTCAAATATCAGAAGATCATAACAATGGTAAGGGCGTAGAGAAGGCAGTGCAGGGGCAGTCCGGGTCGATACCGTAGTGGTCTTTGAAGTGTAATTGGAATAGGAGACGTAACAATCCAAAAGTTCAGGCGTGGGTCGAAACCAGGAGATCAAGTTGGGATTTCGTGACAGGATTTCACGAAGGAAAACGGACGTAACCGCAAATAGTAAGAAACACGAATTAGCAGCAACAAGCCCGCTGGAAGATGCTGGTTTTAAACCCATAAGGGGGGCGTGCCTTGTTGTACGTCCTTCATGTACAAGCCGTGTCAGCTGACACGGGTTCTGCCGTAGCTTGTACAGACGTCATGGCAACCTGCATCTGCTCCACAAAGAAGCCTGTGAATGGGACGTACGCCGCAGGGAAGTTTTTGTCTGCCGAAGTGTAACACCTTCACAGGCACCTACCGATGAATCAAAAAGATAGAAGAGGCGGAGGAGATCCTGGGTCTCCCCTCCCCACGAAAAGAAAACAGCGTTTCCAGCCCACCAGAGATCCAGACGTATGGGAACGGGACATTGCCCAAGGCAAAAGGGAAAGCATGGGTGAAGGTGGTTAATAGGGGGCCGGCCGGGCCGCACCTCGCCTAATACCTGAGATTCCAGAAAAGCAAGGCCGCAAGCTCCACCGCGGGGAGTCAGAATATTGTTGGATGGAAACGCCTCGGCCAGCACATGCCCAACCCTGTGTTGGAACTCACTCTGGAGCCACAATGGCGCATTGCCCAATGTTCTACAGTCCAGGTTTGGTTGTTGTGTGATTGGTTGGTTAAAGAAAATGTTGGTTGTCACATGGACATGCCATGGCTGAGCCCCCACGAGGGACCTCTCCCGCCACCATAAAGGAATCTGAGTACATACCCCCCACTTCCGCCCCACCAGAAGTAGAAGTTCATCTCACTAAATGCAAAGGGTCTAAATTCCCCTGGTAAGCGGAAGTCGATTCTCCACCGGCTGAAAGATCTGAATGGGAGTTCGGGGATAGCATTCTTACAGGAAACACATCTCTTGCCCCCGGACTTCTAGCGGCTTAGAAGCAGAGACTTCCCAAGGCAATATCTGGGGGAACAGCAATCCTGGTGGCAAGGGACTTCCCGTTTGTGGAGGTGGATACGCTGGTGGACCCAGAGGGGAGGTAGGTGGGGGTCAAGGGGCTTCTCTTTGGGCAAATGTATTCCCTGATGTCCATTCATGCCCCAAGGAGGCGCAGGAAGGATTCTTCCACCACCTAGAATCCAACTTTCTCCCCTTTGTGGAAGGCCAGCCACTAAGAGGAGGGGATTTTAATGGGGTCCCAGACCCAGTAATGGATAAGACTCACCCCCTCCCTCTAAAAAGGATTTTAAGATAGCAACTGCTATCCTCCATTTCTTTAAGACCATAGGGGCGGTGGATTCTTGGGGGGTGTTGCATTCAGAGGAACAGGATTTTACCTTTTTTTCACACATCCACCGCACATATTGTCTAAACTGGACTATTGTAACACCCTATTCCTAGGCTCTTCTGAGCATAACCTGAATAGATTACAAGTTCTCTAGAACAACGCCCTTCGCTATGTCTTGAATATACCTCGCTGAAGCCATATCTCGGCCACCAGACGTGACTCTCACTGGTTTCCAGTATGTGACAGAATTATATTTCCCACACTCATCATCATGCACAAATGTCTGGCCACCATAGCCCCACAATACTTGTCAGATAAATTCTCAAGGCACCATTCTACCAGCCCCACTAAATCCACTCACATGCATTGCCTCAATATACCCAAGTATAAACTGAAAATGGCCGGGGGGGAGTACTCGCAGCCAAATGCTGGAACTCCCTCCCGTCAGCTATTAGAGCCGAACCCGCCTTCTGGTCTTTCAGATCGAAAGTAAAGGAAAGCCTATTCAGTGGCTTTTTACAAAAGTAAGCGGCTCTTAAGGGCCCAGATGGAAAAAGAAATCCAAGTTTTGGAAGGAGAATGGACCCTGAAGCTTCACCATTCCCTGCAAATCGCAAGGAATATGCTGGAAGCCCTCTACGCTGAAGAGACGGCACAGTCCCTCTTAACCACAAAGCAAGGGTATTATGCCAAGGGCAACAAAGTCAATCAGATTTTGGTGAGGAAACTGGCCGAGTCACGAAGGCAAACACAATTATAGGGCTATGAGACCAACAGGGCTCAGTCCTTTATGGGGAAAGGGAGAAGAGGCAGCTAGCAGAAACTCATTTCAGGGAATCCATACAGGGGCCGGCCTATCCCTTAGAAGATCAGAAGCAATATGTGGAGGGTGCCGCTATGCTCAAGCCCCCAGCGGAAAACAGTGCCGCTCTCGAAGCCCCAATAGAGGTGGGGGAGGTAGAGGCGGTCATTAAGGCCCTGAAATCTAGGGTCCCAGGCCTGGATGGGTACTCCACTAAGTTTTACAAAGTCTTTAGACCCCAGCTGGCCGGGCGCCTCACAACCCTCATCAACTAATTTAGGGTAACAGAATCCACCACAATTCTGCTTCTAAAACCTAATAACGACCCCAGGGATTGTGCTTCGTATAGGCCAATTTTCCTTTTGAATATAGACACGAGCATATACTCAAAGGTTTTAGCTAATCGCCTGGCACCAATCCTTCAGGTTCTTATAGACGCGGATCAAACAGGATTTGTGATGGGAAGGAAAACCGGGGACAACATCCGTCGGGTCTTAAACCTGATAGTAAAAGCCGGCTTGGGTCAGCAGAAACTAGCGGTCCTGGCACTCGATGCCACAAAGGCTTTTGATAAAGTTGATTGGGCCTTCATGGAATCGAGCCTGGAGGCCTTCCGGTTTTGCCCTTTGTTCAGGTCAATGGTCATGGCCAACAATGCCGCTCCATCTACATCCTTAAGGGTGAATCAGGGACTCACCCAACCCCCCAACCTCCTCACATGTGGGACAAGGCAGGCCTGCCCACTTTCCCCTTTACTCTTCGCTTTGATCATGGAGCCGCTAGCCCAGCACCACAGACGTAACCCCGCTGTCAAAGGGCTAAATATCCAGGACACTCAACATAAGGCATCCCTTTATGCCGATGACGTACTGCTCACTCTAACCGACACCCAGGCATCTCTCCCGCAAGCTCTGGAGGAGCTAAGGCTCTTCGGCGACGTAGCCGGGTTCAAGATTAACTATGGCAAATCGGTGGCATTAGGGGTGGGACTCTCTAGCGAGGAGGTGGACGCCATCCGCCCCCCTATGTCCTATTAGAAAGACGCCAAAGATGATTGAGTACCTGGGAGTGCGGCTCAAAGGCTCCCCCAAGGACCTGCTCAGGACAAACTTGCCTCCGCTCTTTAGGACATTGGAGAAAGATCTGACCAGATGGGCTACTCAGGAGATCTCATTATTAGGCCACATAACGGCAGTAAAGATGAACCTACTCCGCTGCTATATAACAGATGGGATATATGTATATATATGTGTGTGTATATATATATATGTATATATATATATATATATATATATATAGCAGCGCAGTAGGTTCATCTTTACTGCCGTTATGCGGCCTAATAATTAGATATTTATGGGATACATTACTCACTGTAATCGTATTTCTGATGCTTGTATCTGCTTAGATTCACATGCCATGCATAGGCCGGCATCTAGTGGAATCTGCAGAGTATTACAGTTGTTATTTTCTAAATAAATTCGAAAAGGGACGTCGACAGGGCATGCCAGTATTACTATCCCTAGTGTGACGTCCACTGTACCCATGGTCTTTCACGCGTCGAGGTCCCTCAGATAGTTTTGTTCTGACATGAGGTTGCATGAAGTGTAATGTGAGTACAGTTGTATCCAAGCAGATAAAGACAGAAAGCTCATATAACATCTATGCACCTTCTCCCAGGAGAGGAAGCGTGGGCGCATGTGAATCTAAGCAGATACAAGAATCAGAAATACGATTACGGTGAGTAATGTATCCCTTCTTTTGGAATCTGCTTAGATCACATGCTATGCATAAATTAGCGAGCAGTGTTATGAGAAGGTGGTGGGTTGTGAGAAGGAGCAGCGGCAAATAAGATGTTTTAGAAACGCTTGTGCCACCTGTGTATCTGCTTTGGAATGTGTGTCAATGCAGTAATGCTGAGTTAAAGTATGTACTGAGCTCCATGTAGCTGCTTTGCAAATGCTGTCTAAGGGGACATTTGTGATAAAGGCCAGAGTAGCTCCAGTCCTCCTTGTGGAGTGAGCTCTTGGTGTAAAAGGCAGGGTTTTGTTTGATAATGAATAGCACAATTGAATACACCTTACTAGCCATCTGGATATGGCATTTTTCGAAATGTGGTCTCCTTCTCTGCCTAGTGCTATGGAGACAAACCGTTGATCTGTTTTCTTAAGCAGTCTGGTCTTGTTTGCGTAGTAAAGGACTACCCTACTCACATCCAGTGTGTTGAGTTTTACCTCAGCTGAGCTAGGTGGTTTCTGAAAAAGCCAGAAGCTCAATAGATTGGTTCACATGGAATTTTGAAATTCATTTAGGGGAAAACCTAGGATGAGTACGTAAAACCAATTTGTCTTTATGTATGATAAAGAAAGGGTCCTGCACTGACAATGTTTGCAATTCACTAACTCTTCTTATGGAAGTAATAGCCACTAAGAAGGCAGTCTTTTATGTCAGGTGTTTAAAGCTTGACTTATGCATAAGCTCGAATAGGGGCCCCATGAGCTTTGCTAGCACTACATTGAGATCCCATGCTGGTGGTGGGTTTGAAATAGGATGGTGGAGTCTCTTGACTCCCTCCATGAATTCTTTAATGACTGGTACTTTCCACCACAAGACTTTGCTCTGAGAGGTGGTATAGGCTGATAAAGCTGCCAGGTGGACTTTTATAGAGTTAAAGACTAACCCTGAGTCTAACAAGTGGAGCATATAATTTAGAATGTGTGATAGAGTACATTCAACAGGATTTATTTGTTTTGACTGGCACGAAATGACAAATCTTTTCCACTTGTCGAAATAGCAGTGCCTAGTGTTTGGTTTTCGTGCCTCCTTGAGGATATCCATACACCCTTGTGGAAGATTCAGGTGTCCAAACTCTATGACTTCAGGAGCCATGCTGCCAAGTTCATTGAGTGTGGTTGTGGGTGCACTGTTGTCCCCCCGTGTTGGGTTTACAGGTTGGTTAGGTACGGGAGCTTGATGGGATCGCACATTGCCAGCTTGCGCAGATGCCACGGTTGTCTCGCCCACATAGGAGCAACTAGGATGAGCGTTGTCTGTTCTCTGTGCATCTTGCTCACTATCCTGCTCATTAATGGTGTCGGGGGAAAAGCATAAGCAAATTTCCCTGACCAGCTCATCCATAGGGCGTTCTTCTTGGAGTCTGTTTGGGGGAACCTAGACGCAAAGTCTGGACATTGCTTGTTTTCTCTTGTAGTGAACAAGTCTATTGTAGGGTAACCCCACTGAGAGAAAATGTGTTCTGCAACATTTGAGTCTAGTTGCCACTCGTGTTCTTCTGGTAGTGGGTCTCTGCTCAGAGAGTCCACTAGAGTGTGGAGTACCCCTGGAATGTGTTGGGAGGATAGGGACATCCCTCGTCTGAGTGCCCACTTCCATATTTTCTGAGCCAACATGGACAGATTTGGAGAGTGTGTGTCCCCCTGTTTGTTGATATAAAATATGGCAGTGGTGCTGTCTGTTAGAATTTGAACTAACTGATTTGTCAGCTGCAATTCGAATGCCTGCAGTGCTTTGAAGACTGCTAGCAGTTCCAGTAGGTTGATATGGTTCTGTGCTGTGACTTGAGTCCACAGATTGTGTGCTGTGTGGTGAAGGTAATGAGCCCTCCACCCGGAAAGTGGCGCGTCTGTTGTGACAATCGCTTGCGCTTCAGGATTGTGGAAGGGTTTTCCCTTTAACAGATTTTCTCTCTACCACCAGCGTAGGTTTTGAACCAGTGTAGGTGAAACGACCACTAGATCGTCCCACACTTGCCTGAGACCATTGTTTCGCCAACCATTCCTGCATTGGTCGCATGTGCAGACGTGCGCGTGGGACCAGATAAATGCACAATGCCATCATGTCCAGTAACCGCATTGCTTTACGTACGCTTATCTGGAGACCGGCTTGATATTGGGGGTATTTGCCGAAGCATGTTTTGTACTCTTTCCATGGACGGAAAGGCTAAGCCTGCCTTTGTGTCTAATACAGCTCCTAGGAACCGTTTTGATGTGCTTGGTACAAGACTTGACTTTTTCTCGTTTATTTAGAAGCCCAATTGGAAAAGGAGATTTATGGTTCTTTGCGTGTTTTGTTTGCAAAGATGGGGAGTTTCTTCTGTGATCAGCCAGTCGTCCAGGTAGGGGTACACTGGGATTGATTCCCTGTGCAGGTGCGCCGCCACCACCCCAGTGCTTTGGTGAATACCCTTCGAGCTGAGGCTATTCTGAAGGGTAGTAGCTTGAATTGGTGGTGCTGGTCTGCTACCTTGAACCGCAAGAGCCTTCTGTGTGCTGGAAGCATTAAAATATGAAAATAAGCATCTTTCATATCCAATGTTGCCATTTAATCTCCCCGCTTTAGTAGGGGAATTACCTCATGAAGCGTTGTCATGTGGAATTTTTGTGGCTTTACATAAGTGTTTGCAGGGCGTAAGTCTAACTCTGGGCGCATGGTCAGATCTTTCTTTGGAACATGGAAGTATGTTGAATAGATACCCTTGTTTACCTCGTTGTACGGCACAATCTCGATGGCGTCTTTCAGGAGTAGTGCATTGACCTCTTCCATCAAGATGAGCTGTTCTTCTCTTGATGTCTTTCTTCGCTGCGGGGGTGGGAGGGAGGTATGATGGTTTTCCCAGGAGATCCATGCAATAACCTCCTGCTACCGTTGATAACACCCACTTGTCCGTTGTTATACCCTCCCATGCGTGGGTGAAGTTTGTAATTCGTCCCCCTACTGGGGAGGCATGGGAGGGGACCTGTAGCGGGGCGTCATTGTTTGGGAGGCCTACCTCCACCTCTGGAAGTGGAGGGCTTACCCCGGCCGCGGCCTCTGCGCTGGCCTCTCGAATACCCCTGGGACGCTTGTCCCTGGTTGTTATTCAATTCTTTATTTTGGTTTTGCCCGCATCCGCAGCCTCTTTGTGGATTTTGGCTGCGAAAACAGCGAAAATTGTTTCCACCTCTTTGTCCAGTCTGTTTGTTGGTAAGTTGGCCAAGGGACTTGAGGGTGTCATACTCATCCTTGGCCGACTTCAGAGCTTCCTCCACTGATTTGCCAAATAAAACATTGGGTTCTATTGACATATTGAGCAAGGTTGCTTGTGTCTCCAGTTTGAACCCGGACTGTCGAAGCCAGGCATGGCGTTTGAGAATAGTGCCCTTTGCGATGACGCACCCGGCATTATCTGCCGCATCTAGGTCATTTTTAAGCAGACTGCTGGCGGTGGCTCTGCCTTCGGTTGCTACAAGGGAAAGTTTTGATTTAAGAGGTTCAGGTGCAGAGTCAACTAGGGCCGTAACTTCGTCCCATTTAGTGCAGTTGCAGCTTGCCAACAGTGTGGAATTGTTGGCAATTCTAGCTTGGTAGGCTGCGGAGGTTGCTACTTTCCTCTTCCGGGTAGTTGTGACTACCAGTGAGTCCGGTTTAAGCTGTCCCCTTATGTATAAGGGATCTGATGGTGCCGAGCGGAATAGTTTCTCTATTCTTGGGTTGACTGCTCTAGTTTGATTGTGGGTTTCAAGTGAAAGTTGGATCCTCCTTTGAACAGATTTTAAAATTGGTATAAACTGGGTGGCAGCTTTCTTGTCCCCCAGGATGTTCTCGACAAAATCCTTGTCTTGCTCAGTTTCATGAGTTTGAATGCCAAAAAACTCAGCTGCCTTGATTACGATATCATTGAACAGGGCTGATTATCCACAGGGGAATCAGGTAAAAGGGGTTCCTGCGGAACTGGAGCGTTCATAGCATAGACCTCTGACTCATCGTCCTCATTATTGTTATCATCCCCATCGTCATCCTCACCATAGTATTGATCTTCTTGATATTCCTCAACCTCTTCATGTATATCATAAAGTTCAGTAGAGGTGCGAGACTTTTTTACTGATGGCATATCATAGAGATCAGAAGAGATGAGAGCTCTCTTGCTCGATGGCTGGAATGACGGACGGGGATGAGTAGTTGCAGGCAAAAGCTGAGAACTGGAAGCCTGACCAGTGGGGGGAGTATTTTGTAGGTGCTCCAAAGCAAAGCAAGAAAGAAATCCTGGACATTACTCTATTTATGTCCTCTGCTGACCACTTGGCTGAAATGGGGATAACCCCAGGGTCAGGTATAGCCGGTGTGTGGGGTGTGAGCAACTCCTTATCATCCTCCTCAGCCTCCTGTAGGATCTTGTCAGTCTCCTTTACAGTGTCTCTGTTAGGGGTAGGCTCCTTACTATGAGGTTTATTTTGTATGGGACTTCTGCTTGTCCTTCTGCTTATCCTTGTGATTGGAGCTTTTATAGGACGATTTCTATGAGCTAGAAGCTTTAATTAGGTCTTCTAGGACATGGGTCTTAATAAGGTGAGAAAGCCCCGACTCTTTCGGCCTCCCTAACAGGTTGAGTTTCGGTACTGGTAAGGGCCCCCGCCGCGTCCTTCGACGTTCGGCGGTCGGCAGAAGGGGTTTTGTGGGCAGCGTCTTTAGTCTTAAGGGGCCTGTCATGAGGCGATCGAGACTTCGAGTGCCCAGAGGAAAGTGAATCCACAGATCTGCCCTTAGAAGCTGAATCTTGGCGTGTGTCGGACACCTTGCCGTGGGGTATGTGTTTAGTGTGGGGCGATGGAGTGCTTTTGCCGCTGGGTGTAGTCCCCACAACAGAGCCGCCGGCCTGTCTTTCAGGGTCGGGGCTAGCACTGGGGAACTTGGCTGTTCCCCATCATCCTCGCACTCCGAAAAGACGACGTCGCTGCCGGCGCTGGAAGCTCCCTCCACGTCAATGGAGGCCTCGGCCTGCTTGGCGTAAAGGGCCCAATGTTTTGTCCTACGGTCTTTAAGGGTCTTAGGTCGAAAAAAGCTTGCAAGCTCGACAGTGCCCTTCGTCGTGGTCACGATTAAGACACAGGTTGCACTCTCTGTGCTTATCGATCCACAGGAATTTTTTATTACAGGATCGGCAAAATTTAAAAGGTGTCCTATCCATGTTTGTGGCAGGCAGCTGGGCGACAAGTGAAAGGGGACGGAAAATACATTGTGTAATGATCGCCCCCCACTCTCCCTACTGTAAGGGCATAGGCCCGCTGGGCCTTCCAAGGCCGAAAGGGATCTGTCGAAGTTGCTTCGTCTGACGGTACATCCTGTCCTTCGGTGTGAATCTTCACTGCGTAGAGACACGGCGGTCGAAAAAAGGACAGGAAAAGTAACTATTATTAAACTTTGTCAAAGTAAATGGCGTTAGCTGAAATTCCGCGAGAAGCGACCGCTCACGATGGTGGAAAAAAACAATCTGAGGGACCTCGCCGCGTGAAGGATCATGGGTACAGTGGACGTCACACTAGGGATAGTATTACAGGCACGCCCTGTCGACGTCCCTTTTCGAATTTCGAAAACAACAACTGTAATACTCCGCAGCTTCCACTAGATGTCGGCCTATGCATAGCATGTGATTTAGGCAGATTCCCATATACGGCGATGCCAGTGGAAGTCCCTAAAAAGGATCTGGACCAGTTGCAACGAAAGGTTTTAGGATTTGTCAGGTGGGGGATACGGGACAGAATCCCCAGAACGGTGGTACTGGGCGGTGTCCGCTGGGGAGGTCTAGGGCACCCAGATGTCTATAAATACTACCTAGCAGCCCCAATTTCACACCTACTCAAGTGGTCCTCTCCACCCCCACCTCCCTCAAATGGGCAGCCATTGAACAGGCCGGCTCATCTCCCTCTTTGGAAGCTGTGCCGGTCAACGGCCCCCACTCGCCCCCCCTCGGAATGGAAAGATTGGAACCCAGTGCTCCTCACCTCAACCAGAGTATCTGTACAAGCATGGGATTGGGCTCTCAAACTGAAAAAGGCTCCTAGGGGGTTAAACCCCAGCTCCCGGATCTTTCGTAACACAGCCGTTGCACCCAGGGGCCTTCAGACAATGGAGGATGGGAGGCCTTTGAATTTTAGCACAACTCTACGAGAGGGAGCACCCACTTACCTATGAACAA
Source organism: Ambystoma mexicanum (assembly GCF_040938575.1). NCBI lineage: Eukaryota > Metazoa > Chordata > Amphibia > Caudata > Ambystomatidae > Ambystoma > Ambystoma mexicanum. Next base: position 760,833,707 of record NC_090938.1, read on the forward strand.
TGCAGGGGGGCCTTCCAGTTAACGGAGATAGACAGACTTTCCTATGGACAACTGAGGCACGGGATAATGCACCCCTCAGTACGACAGGGGGCCACCCACAATTTAAGTGCTCTTGCGCTAACAGTCCAGGAGGGCACTCAGCACAGAGGGGTCTTGAGGATTTACAAACTCCTGCAGGGGGACATGCTGACAAATCGGCCCTCATATATGCATAGGTTGGAGGCGGAATTGGGTCGACTCATGGATGATTAGTAGTGGTTGAACATTTGGTTCAGGAACTATTCGGCCTCCAGATGCGTCACGAACAATGAATGTGCCCTGAAATGTATGCTTCAATGGTATTACTCCCCAGCGCAGTTATATCACTTCCAGGGCGGCCCATGCCCCCCTATTCTGGCGGAAATGTGGGGCTCATGGCTCATATATGCACATGTGGTGGGTCTGCCCCCTCATCAACGCCTTCTGGGAAGAGATAGTGACCCTAATAGACAAGGTTACCCATGAAATCTGGGTTCACCAAGCAGCAGGACCCGCTCTGATGCTTGCCTTGCCCCCGAATTACAACATTCTCAGAGAAGACAGAACCAATTCTTGAGGAGGCGGCCTAGCCATCATCGCAAAAAATAATCTCACCATAAAAATAGAAACGCTGTCAAACACCAAATCCTGCCAATCCTTAACTGCCAAACTCTTAACTTCATCCTCGCAATCTATCAATATACACCTCACCTACAGGCCACCAGGTCCCATTGGAACATTTTAGAAGGACATCTCTACGATCCTCTCAAATAACTTTAAAAAATTCATCGCAAGCCATCCTTCTGGGAGACCTGAACTTAGGTCTCAAAGACCACAAAGATGCACAAGCGACCAATATCGTCAATGTCATCACAGAATTAGGATTTACCCAAAGAATATCACAACCTACCCACATAAAAGATCGAACACTCGTCTGGGTGGCCAACCACAACTGTAATGTAACTATTACTGATGTCAGCCCACAAATTTGGACAGACCATGCGCTAATAACCTTCCTTATAAATGAAAACACTACCCAACCTAAGGAAAATATATTGGCTCCCCCACCCTACCAACCAGAAATAAAAAAACATAACCACGGACAAACTGTTACCACTTATCCTCCCAACTCTAAACGCCCTACCTGAATCACTAAACCCGCTCTAGTGAATGAATTCAACTCAACCATGCCCTTTGCCTTGGACACTATCGCCCCTTTGAAAATGAGAAAAAGTAAGCCAAGAGCACACTTAAACACCTGGTTCACCCCTCACCTCAAATCCCTAAGGATTGAAAAAACGCAAATGCGAATCCGCCTGGCGATAAACTCCATATGAGATTAATAAAGCAGCTCTCATCAACGCCTCTAAGACTTACAGAAATGAAATAAGGAGAGCTAAAAAAGAGAACTTCAATGACAGAATACTGCAGGCTAAATCCGGAACCAAAGAGCTATTAAATATACTAAAGGAACTGGAAAATGCCATCCCTGCCCCGGACAACTGCGTCAAAAACAAAATGTGGTGCTCCAACATCCAAAAAGCACTAAACGACAAAATAGCTACACTTCAAACTAAAATTGAGAAAAAGAAACAAAATATTCCTCCTTCAACCACTCAAAGAGGTAAACTACCTACATCTACCAAATCAGAACAAAACTTCAACTTCACTAAAGTGACTATTTTAGAGATTGAAAAGATAATACTCTCGCTCAAACCCTCCAACTGTCGAGGCAACATATGCCCAGCCCAACTGATAAAAGATGCGGCCAGAGACCTATCCCCTTTTATTTCTAAACTCATTAATTCTTTCTTTGCATCAGGCATGATACCAGACAACCTCAAAGAATCATGGGTCCTCCCCCTCCTTAAAACGCAAACCTTGGACCCGTCCATCCCGACTAACTATAGGCCAATTACAACGGTACCATTTCTGTTAAAAATACTAGACAGAGTGGCTTACTTACAGATCCAAAAATACTTGGAGCTGCATCAACTATTAGGTACCAGACAATCAAGTTTCAGGCCTCAGCACGGTACAGAAACCGCGCTCATCGATTCAAAACCTAGGTCGATGAGCTGAGAGACCTTGGAAAAACAGCCTTACTCCTCCTACTGGATCTCTCAGCGGCTTTTGACTTGGTAGACCATGATGTGCTCTTTACCCACCTGGAATCTGCAGCCCACTTCTCCACACATACCATTGCGTGGATCAAGTCGTTCTTAAGTGGCAGAACTATGAGGGTTTTCTCTGTCTCTGCAGCGGCTGACCCTGTACCTATCACATGTGGCGTTCCCCAGGGCTCCTTCGTCTCTCCTACCATGTATAACATTTTCACAAAGCCCCTGTTCGATGATCTGGACTTTCTGGGTGGCACCTACACGAACTACGCAGATGACACTCAGATCCTCATCTCACTTTCGGGGGATTATGAACAGGATTTGGCCTTGGTGAACAAGATATACCTCATCATTCAGGCATGGATGGCCCGTTACGGTCTATGCCTGAATGATGACAAAACGGAACTCATCATCCTGGGGAATACACAAAATATCAAAAAACTGAACGATGACTATTCATCATTTGTTATAGGTGGCAACACCATTAAAGTAGCAAAAGAGGTAAAAACATTAGGTTTTTACCTCGACTCTTGCCCTTGCCTCTCTCTAACAAAGCAGGTGAGTGCAATGGCCTCTAGCACTGCATACACCTGTAAGCTGATTAGAGCAGCAAAACCCTTCCTGTCCACTACCAGCTGCCTCACCCTATCAAGAGCTCTGGTATTATCCAAATTGGACTATTGTAACGCACTTTATATACGGTCTAATAAATACACGTTGCAAAAAATCCAAACCTTGCAGAATAATGCCCTCAGAGCCGCCTTAGGATTCTCAAAAAGAGAGCATATCTCAGATGTCAGAAGGCAATCTAATTCGCTCTCTACAGTGAACAAAATTAAACTTAAAACAGTATCACTAACATTCAAAAGCATTAATGATTTAGCCCCCAAATACCTAACAGAAAGGTTCAAAAGAAGAACTTCCACTAGACCCACCAGAGAAGCATACACTAACCAGCTAGTTGTGCCCCCATTTAAACTGAGCACTGCCGGAGGGAACAGCTTCCCTGTCAAAGCAGCCCAGCTGTGGAACTCCCTCCCTACCTCGTTAAGGTGTGACCAATCCTATCCACACTTCAGACTCAACTGTATTAAATGGCTCAAAGAAAATGACCTGTAATTTACCAACACCAGGACTACTCCATCTGTTAATCTGTAGTTGAACGCATACTTAAATGCTCCTTCCCTTGGCTATTTCACCCTGCTTTTGTCTCTCAATGTATACTGTATGTACATCTCTATGTACAAATATCTGTGTATATAACCCTGTATATTACCCTGTGTACAAACGTTTTAGGGTAATCATTTTTCCTGCTGTCAATGTATCCTGTATCTACTTGAAATGTGTAACTGTAACTTGTAAGCTTAAAGTATTCTTGACTCACGCCGGATACCTTTGGGTCTGGCGCACACTATAAATAAATAAACAAACAAATAAATAAACAAACAAACAAATGCTTAACAAAGGTGTGAACCGAAGCCCATGTAGCGGCATCACAAATATTCCTAATAGGAACACCCCGCTGGAGAGCGGTGGAAGCAGCCACGCCCCTAGTGGAATGAGCTCACAACCCTTCAGGAGGGTCCTTACCCACCAATTGGTAACACTCTGTAATAGTGAGGATAATCCACCTGGACAAGGTCTGTTTGGTAACAGCCTACCCCAATCGGTGTCCAGCATATCCTACAAAGAGTTGATCGTCCACTCTGACCCTGCACATCGTAACAATGTAAAAGCTCAGAGCTCTCCTAGGATCCAACGGATGGAGTTGATTCTCTTCCTTACTAGGATGAGGAGGAGGATAGAATGATGGGAGAACCACTTTTTGACTCGAATGAAATTCAGAAACTACCTTAGGTAGAAAGGACAAACGTACCCTAAGTACTACCCTGTCCTTGTGGATCACAGTAAAGGGTGGCTTAGTGGAAAGTGCCTGCAATTCACTCACTCTGCGAGCGGAAGAAACCACAACCAAGAACACTGTATTGAAAGACAACAGTCTCAAAGGACAAGAGTGCAAAGGTTAAAATGGAGCACCCATGAGAAATTTCAAAACCAAATTTAAATCCCAAACCGGCACCTGGAAAGGAGATGGCGGGAACACATTAGTCAGTCCTTTAAGAAATTGAGAAATCAAAGGAATCTTAAAGTAATAACATTCTTCAGACGAGCGCTTAAATATAGACAGCGCCGCCAGGTAACCCTTAATGGTACCAACTTGAAGGCCCCTGTGGGCCAAAGAAAGCAAAAAAGACAAAACCATAGGAATGGAGCACTGAAAAGCATCCACATTGTGACCTTTGCACCAGTCGCAGAACTTACGCCAACTGCAACGGTACAGGGATTTTGTTGCAGGCCGCCTGGCCGAAAGCAACACCTCCATCACGTGATCTGGGAGGTCCCAATCCTTATACCTCAACCTTTCAGATACCAAGCGTGAAGGTTGAGAGTCTTGACCTCTGGATGGAGAACCTGATCCCTCCACCCCCCCCCTCGCTCTCGGTAGGGAAGACGGCGTGTAGGGCAGATGGACATTTCTAGAAGGTCCGGGTACCACGCTCTCCTGGCCCAATCTGGAGCAATGAGGATCATGTGGGAATCGTACCTCCGTAACCTCCGCAACACTTGAGGAATGACGGGGACTGGAGCGTACAGCAGTGGGAATTACCAATCCACTACGAACGCGTCTCCTAAGGCTCCTCTTGGAGGAAATTCCCTTGAGCAGAATCGTTCGCACTTCCGGTTGACACTGGTGGTGAAGAGATCCACTTGCAGGGTTCACCAAAGGTTGAAGATCTCCTGAAGGACTTCCTAAGCCAACTCCCACTCGTGAGAGATCGTGCTCTGTCTGCTGAGAGCGTCCGCCGCTGCATTTCCGTCTGCAGCCAGATGAACTGCCGAGATCGAAATTCCCTGCTGGATGGCCCAGAACCAGAGCTGCATTGCCTCTCAGCACAACAGGAGTGACCCTACCCCCCTTTTTTGTCGAGGTAATGCATGGCCACTCTGTTGTCCGTCATGATCAGGAAACTCGTCCCCCGTACAGATGGCAGAAAAGCCTTCATGGCTAGCCTGATGGCCCTCAGCTCTTATAGATTGATGTGGAGTTTGGACTCTGACGGAGACCAACGACTGCTGGCTGTCAAGTTGTTGGCATGAGCGCCCCATCCTGTGAGGGAAGCATCCGTCACTACAGTCACCTCCGGCCACGGTTGCCAAAACGGTTTCCCCCTCATCAGGTTCCCTTCACAGGCCCACCACAGAAGATCCTTGGAGACCGAGAGTGGAATCTGAACGGGATCCGACATCTTGCCTGAGAACTGTGACCACTGCATCTTGAGGACCCATTGCAGGGATCTCATCCGCAGCCTGGCCTCTGGCAACAGAAAAATGCAGGATGCCATGAGGCCGAGCAATCTTTAGAATTCGAAAGCCGGGAGACTCTGGGCATGTTGAAACTTGTCCACCATCTGCACAATGTTATGAGCCCTCATCTTGGGAGGCGAGTACTTCCCCAAGGACGTGTCTAACACAGCCCTGATGTACTGGAGCTGTTGGGAAGGTGTCCAATGCGACTTCTTGAAATTCAGGGAGAAGCCCAGCATGTGGAGGGTGCGGCAGGTGAGACCGAGGTGATCCAATGCTTGGTCTGGAGAGCGCGCCCGGATCAGCCAGTCGTCCAGGTAGAGGTAGACGTGAATCCCCCCCTCACCTGAGGTACGCTGCCACCACCACCATTAGCTTGGTGAAGACCCTCGGGCGGAGGTCAATCCAAAAGGCAGGACCCGAAAACTGAAAGTGCAAGTCGCCAGCTGCAAACCTCAGGTACTGTTACACTCACCTTAGCTCTGCAGGAGCGCAGGGAACCTTTGTGCTGTGAAGCTGGATGGAAATGGACCCGTGGGACTTCGTCTGGTTCTTTTGGGAGGACTGCTCCTAGGATTTGGATCAAGTGTACAGGATGAATATATGTTACGGGTGTCTATTGTTTGTCCCTGCCGCCTCCCACCTCCCAGTGGCCGAACCCACTATGTGGTTGTATCTCACCTTGAATAGGTGGAATGGAGGCTAGCTGTCCTGCTCTCACTCTTTGGCAGGGGCGCAAATGTTCTGTGGGCACCAGTTACTTCACTGATGTCGGCATTCCAAGCCCAGGCCTGCTGTGGCGTCGGATGGCCGTTTGGATCGTGATTTGCGATGGCGAAAGGTGGTAGGGTGAGGCTGCTTGTGCTGTTTTCTGCTTGCTGTCTCTCTTTTTGTGCACTGTTGCCTTAGTCTGTATTTAGCGCTTACTCCTCTCTTTCTGTGCACTGCTGCCTTAGTCGGTCTTAAGCGCTTACTCCTCTAGTTTTCAGGCAACTTGCATGCATCAGTTCACTCACCACTCAGTGTCTTTCTCTTTCTGCATGCGCTTTTGTTCTGCTTATCTGCTTACTCAGTCTTTCTTTTTCTGTATGCACTTTTGTTCTGCTTATCTGCTTACTCAGTCTTTCCTTTGCTTGTGGTGGCTTTGAATGCGTGTCTCTTACTTTCTCTTCTTCTCCTTGCAGGTGTTTGTATTTGTATTTTAATGTACGTATAAAGTGCACCAGGCCCGAGGGCATCCGGGCGCATCACTTAGGTTACAATAAAGTATAAGCATAAACACAGGCATTTACAGAATTATACACATATACAAATTGTCAGGACAGTAAATTACATATTTGCGCAAGAGTGAGCCATAGGCAAGAGCATGAGAGGTCGCTAGCGCGCGGTCTGAAACAAGGGTAAGTCTTTGGTAGACAACCAAGTTTTGGCCTTTCTCTTGAATACCAGGAAGGAGGGTTCCGCTCTAAGTGGGTTGGGGAGCGAGTTCCAAAGTTTTGCCGCCATGACTGGGAAGCTGGTCCCGCCTGATCTCTGAAGGCTGAAGCGGGGTATGGAGAGGCCATTGGTCTGAGCACTTCTTAGGGGTCTGTTGGTCGTGTGGATGGAGAATCTATTGGCCAGATAGCTGGGCGCTTGGTTGGCGAGGCATTTATGGGTTAGAGCGAGTACTTTTAGAGAGATTCTTTGTGTTACAGAGAGCCATCGGATGTTCCGTCTAGTGTCAGAAATGTGTTGGTTCCTAGGTATGTTTAGTGCAGCTCTAATGGCATTACTTTGTATGATCTGTAACTTATTGATGTTGCAAAGGTTGGTGCCAAGATAGAGGACATTGCAATAGTCTATTTTGGACATAACCAATGTCCTGGCTAGTGTGGTACAGTTGGCTGGTGATAAGAATGGGCGGCATGCTGTAATGAGCTTACATGTGTATGCTGCAGCGGAGGAAACTGCGTTAGTTTGCCTGGCAAGAGAGAGGGTGGAGTCAATATAGATGCCTAACGTTTTAGTGTCCTTTGTGACCTTCCTTATAAATGAAAACACTACCCAACCTAAGGAAAATATATTGGCTCCCCCACCCTACCAACCAGAAATAAAAAAACATAACCACGGACAAACTGTTACCACTTATCCTCCCAACTCTAAACGCCCTACCTGAATCACTAAACCCGCTCTAGTGAATGAATTCAACTCAACCATGCCCTTTGCCTTGGACACTATCGCCCCTTTGAAAATGAGAAAAAGTAAGCCAAGAGCACACTTAAACACCTGGTTCACCCCTCACCTCAAATCCCTAAGGATTGAAAAAACGCAAATGCGAATCCGCCTGGCGATAAACTCCATATGAGATTAATAAAGCAGCTCTCATCAATGCCTCTAAGACTTACAGAAATGAAATAAGGAGAGCTAAAAAAGAGAACTTCAATGACAGAATACTGCAGGCTAAATCCGGAACCAAAGAGCTATTAAATATACTAAAGGAACTGGAAAATGCCATCCCTGCCCCGGACAACTGCGTCAAAAACAAAATGTGGTGCTCCAACATCCAAAAAGCACTAAACGACAAAATAGCTACACTTCAAACTAAAATTGAGAAAAAGAAACAAAATATTCCTCCTTCAACCACTCAAAGAGGTAAACTACCTACATCTACCAAATCAGAACAAAACTTCAACTTCACTAAAGTGACTATTTTAGAGATTGAAAAGATAATACTCTCGCTCAAACCCTCCAACTGTCGAGGCGACATATGCCCAGCCCAACTGATAAAAGATGCGGCCAGAGACCTATCCCCTTTTATTTCTAAACTCATTAATTCTTTCTTTGCATCAGGCATGATACCAGACAACCTCAAAGAATCATGGGTCCTCCCCCTCCTTAAAACGCAAACCTTGGACCCGTCCATCCCGACTAACTATAGGCCAATTACAACGGTACCATTTCTGTTAAAAATACTAGACAGAGTGGCTTACTTACAGATCCAAAAATACTTGGAGCTGCATCAACTATTAGGTACCAGACAATCAAGTTTCAGGCCTCAGCACGGTACAGAAACCGCGCTCATCGATTCAAAACCTAGGTCGATGAGCTGAGAGACCTTGGAAAAACAGCCTTACTCCTCCTACTGGATCTCTCAGCGGCTTTTGACTTGGTAGACCATGATGTGCTCTTTACCCACCTGGAATCTGCAGCCCACTTCTCCACACATACCATTGCGTGGATCAAGTCGTTCTTAAGTGGCAGAACTATGAGGGTTTTCTCTGTCTCTGCAGCGGCTGACCCTGTACCTATCACATGTGGCGTTCCCCAGGGCTCCTTCGTCTCTCCTACCATGTATAACATTTTCACAAAGCCCCTGTTCGATGATCTGGACTTTCTGGGTGGCACCTACACGAACTACGCAGATGACACTCAGATCCTCATCTCACTTTCGGGGGATTATGAACAGGATTTGGCCTTGGTGAACAAGATATACCTCATCATTCAGGCATGGATGGCCCGTTACGGTCTATGCCTGAATGATGACAAAACGGAACTCATCATCCTGGGGAATACACAAAATATCAAAAAACTGAACGATGACTATTCATCATTTGTTATAGGTGGCAACACCATTAAAGTAGCAAAAGAGGTAAAAACATTAGGTTTTTACCTCGACTCTTGCCCTTGCCTCTCTCTAACAAAGCAGGTGAGTGCAATGGCCTCTAGCACTGCATACACCTGTAAGCTGATTAGAGCAGCAAAACCCTTCCTGTCCACTACCAGCTGCCTCACCCTATCAAGAGCTCTGGTATTATCCAAATTGGACTATTGTAACGCACTTTATATACGGTCTAATAAATACACGTTGCAAAAAATCCAAACCTTGCAGAATAATGCCCTCAGAGCCGCCTTAGGATTCTCAAAAAGAGAGCATATCTCAGATGTCAGAAGGCAATCTAATTCGCTCTCTACAGTGAACAAAATTAAACTTAAAACAGTATCACTAACATTCAAAAGCATTAATGATTTAGCCCCCAAATACCTAACAGAAAGGTTCAAAAGAAGAACTTCCACTAGACCCACCAGAGAAGCATACACTAACCAGCTAGTTGTGCCCCCATTTAAACTGAGCACTGCCGGAGGGAACAGCTTCCCTGTCAAAGCAGCCCAGCTGTGGAACTCCCTCCCTACCTCGTTAAGGTGTGACCAATCCTATCCACACTTCAGACTCAACTGTATTAAATGGCTCAAAGAAAATGACCTGTAATTTACCAACACCAGGACTACTCCATCTGTTAATCTGTAGTTGAACGCATACTTAAATGCTCCTTCCCTTGGCTATTTCACCCTGCTTTTGTCTCTCAATGTATACTGTATGTACATCTCTATGTACAAATATCTGTGTATATAACCCTGTATATTACCCTGTGTACAAACGTTTTAGGGTAATCATTTTTCCTGCTGTCAATGTATCCTGTATCTACTTGAAATGTGTAACTGTAACTTGTAAGCTTAAAGTATTCTTGACTCACGCCGGATACCTTTGGGTCTGGCGCACACTATAAATAAATAAACAAACAAATAAATAAACAAACAAACAAATGCTTAACAAAGGTGTGAACCGAAGCCCATGTAGCGGCATCACAAATATTCCTAATAGGAACACCCCGCTGGAGAGCGGTGGAAGCAGCCACGCCCCTAGTGGAATGAGCTCACAACCCTTCAGGAGGGTCCTTACCCACCAATTGGTAACACTCTGTAATAGTGAGGATAATCCACCTGGACAAGGTCTGTTTGGTAACAGCCTACCCCAATCGGTGTCCAGCATATCCTACAAAGAGTTGATCGTCCACTCTGACCCTGCACATCGTAACAATGTAAAAGCTCAGAGCTCTCCTAGGATCCAACGGATGGAGTTGATTCTCTTCCTTACTAGGATGAGGAGGAGGATAGAATGATGGGAGAACCACTTTTTGACTCGAATGAAATTCAGAAACTACCTTAGGTAGAAAGGACAAACGTACCCTAAGTACTACCCTGTCCTTGTGGATCACAGTAAAGGGTGGCTTAGTGGAAAGTGCCTGCAATTCACTCACTCTGCGAGCGGAAGAAACCACAACCAAGAACACTGTATTGAAAGACAACAGTCTCAAAGGACAAGAGTGCAAAGGTTAAAATGGAGCACCCATGAGAAATTTCAAAACCAAATTTAAATCCCAAACCGGCACCTGGAAAGGAGATGGCGGGAACACATTAGTCAGTCCTTTAAGAAATTGAGAAATCAAAGGAATCTTAAAGTAATAACATTCTTCAGACGAGCGCTTAAATATAGACAGCGCCGCCAGGTAACCCTTAATGGTACCAACTTGAAGGCCCCTGTGGGCCAAAGAAAGCAAAAAAGACAAAACCATAGGAATGGAGCACTGAAAAGCATCCACATTGTGACCTTTGCACCAGTCGCAGAACTTACGCCAACTGCAACGGTACAGGGATTTTGTTGCAGGCCGCCTGGCCGAAAGCAACACCTCCATCACGTGATCTGGGAGGTCCCAATCCTTATACCTCAACCTTTCAGATACCAAGCGTGAAGGTTGAGAGTCTTGACCTCTGGATGGAGAACCTGATCCCTCCACCCCCCCCCTCGCTCTCGGTAGGGAAGACGGCGTGGAGGGCAGATGGACATTTCTAGAAGGTCCGGGTACCACGCTCTCCTGGCCCAATCTGGAGCAATGAGGATCATGTGGGAATCGTACCTCCGTAACCTCCGCAACACTTGAGGAATGACGGGGACTGGAGCGTACAGCAGTGGGAATTACCAATCCACTACGAACGCGTCTCCTAAGGCTCCTCTTGGAGGAAATTCCCTTGAGCAGAATCGTTCGCACTTCCGGTTGACACTGGTGGTGAAGAGATCCACTTGCAGGGTTCACCAAAGGTTGAAGATCTCCTGAAGGACTTCCTAAGCCAACTCCCACTCGTGAGAGATCGTGCTCTGTCTGCTGAGAGCGTCCGCCGCTGCATTTCCGTCTGCAGCCAGATGAACTGCCGAGATCGAAATTCCCTGCTGGATGGCCCAGAACCAGAGCTGCATTGCCTCTCAGCACAACAGGAGTGACCCTACCCCCCTTTTTTGTCGAGGTAATGCATGGCCACTCTGTTGTCCGTCATGATCAGGAAACTCGTCCCCCGTACAGATGGCAGAAAAGCCTTCATGGCTAGCCTGATGGCCCTCAGCTCTAATAGATTGATGTGGAGTTTGGACTCTGACGGAGACCAACGACTGCTGGCTGTCAAGTTGTTGGCATGAGCGCCCCATCCTGTGAGGGAAGCATCCGTCACTACAGTCACCTCCGGCCACGGTTGCCAAAACGGTTTCCCCCTCATCAGGTTCCCTTCACAGGCCCACCACAGAAGATCCTTGGAGACCGAGAGTGGAATCTGAACGGGATCCGACATCTTGCCTGAGAACTGTGACCACTGCATCTTGAGGACCCATTGCAGGGATCTCATCCGCAGCCTGGCCTCTGGCAACAGAAAAATGCAGGATGCCATGAGGCCGAGCAATCTTTAGAATTCGAAAGCCGGGAGACTCTGGGCATGTTGAAACTTGTCCACCATCTGCACAATGTTATGAGCCCTCATCTTGGGAGGCGAGTACTTCCCCAAGGACGTGTCTAACACAGCCCTGATGTACTGGAGCTGTTGGGAAGGTGTCCAATGCGACTTCTTGAAATTCAGGGAGAAGCCCAGCATGTGGAGGGTGCGGCAGGTGAGACCGAGGTGATCCAATGCTTGGTCTGGAGAGCGCGCCCGGATCAGCCAGTCGTCCAGGTAGAGGTAGACGTGAATCCCCCCCTCACCTGAGGTACGCTGCCACCACCACCATTAGCTTGGTGAAGACCCTCGGGCGGAGGTCAATCCAAAAGGCAGGACCCGAAAACTGAAAGTGCAAGTCGCCAGCTGCAAACCTCAGGTACTGTTACACTCACCTTAGCTCTGCAGGAGCGCAGGGAACCTTTGTGCTGTGAAGCTGGATGGAAATGGACCCGTGGGACTTCGTCTGGTTCTTTTGGGAGGACTGCTCCTAGGATTTGGATCAAGTGTACAGGATGAATATATGTTACGGGTGTCTATTGTTTGTCCCTGCCGCCTCCCACCTCCCAGTGGCCGAACCCACTATGTGGTTGTATCTCACCTTGAATAGGTGGAATGGAGGCTAGCTGTCCTGCTCTCACTCTTTGGCAGGGGCGCAAATGTTCTGTGGGCACCAGTTACTTCACTGATGTCGGCATTCCAAGCCCAGGCCTGCTGTGGCGTCGGATGGCCGTTTGGATCGTGATTTGCGATGGCGAAAGGTGGTAGGGTGAGGCTGCTTGTGCTGTTTTCTGCTTGCTGTCTCTCTTTTTGTGCACTGTTGCCTTAGTCTGTATTTAGCGCTTACTCCTCTCTTTCTGTGCACTGCTGCCTTAGTCGGTCTTAAGCGCTTACTCCTCTAGTTTTCAGGCAACTTGCATGCATCAGTTCACTCACCACTCAGTGTCTTTCTCTTTCTGCATGCGCTTTTGTTCTGCTTATCTGCTTACTCAGTCTTTCTTTTTCTGTATGCACTTTTGTTCTGCTTATCTGCTTACTCAGTCTTTCCTTTGCTTGTGGTGGCTTTGAATGCGTGTCTCTTACTTTCTCTTCTTCTCCTTGCAGGTGTTTGTATTTGTATTTTAATGTACGTATAAAGTGCACCAGGCCCGAGGGCATCCGGGCGCATCACTTAGGTTACAATAAAGTATAAGCATAAACACAGGCATTTACAGAATTATACACATATACAAATTGTCAGGACAGTAAATTACATATTTGCGCAAGAGTGAGCCATAGGCAAGAGCATGAGAGGTCGCTAGCGCGCGGTCTGAAACAAGGGTAAGTCTTTGGTAGACAACCAAGTTTTGGCCTTTCTCTTGAATACCAGGAAGGAGGGTTCCGCTCTAAGTGGGTTGGGGAGCGAGTTCCAAAGTTTTGCCGCCATGACTGGGAAGCTGGTCCCGCCTGATCTCTGAAGGCTGAAGCGGGGTATGGAGAGGCCATTGGTCTGAGCACTTCTTAGGGGTCTGTTGGTCGTGTGGATGGAGAATCTATTGGCCAGATAGCTGGGCGCTTGGTTGGCGAGGCATTTATGGGTTAGAGCGAGTACTTTTAGAGAGATTCTTTGTGTTACAGAGAGCCATCGGATGTTCCGTCTAGTGTCAGAAATGTGTTGGTTCCTAGGTATGTTTAGTGCAGCTCTAATGGCATTACTTTGTATGATCTGTAACTTATTGATGTTGCAAAGGTTGGTGCCAAGATAGAGGACATTGCAATAGTCTATTTTGGACATAACCAATGTCCTGGCTAGTGTGGTACAGTTGGCTGGTGATAAGAATGGGCGGCATGCTGTAATGAGCTTACATGTGTATGCTGCAGCGGAGGAAACTGCGTTAGTTTGCCTGGCAAGAGAGAGGGTGGAGTCAATATAGATGCCTAACGTTTTAGTGTCCTTTGTGACCTTGATGATATTACCATCAATGATGAAAGATTTAAACGAAGGTTCTAGTTTGCTGAGTCTTTGGTGAGAGCCTAAGATGAGAAGCTCTGTCTTTTCATCATTCAGACACTGGCGTAACAGGGGCCCCCGCAGCCCCCGCGACCACATGTCCTAGGAGGGGACTCCACTTGAAGATTAAAAAAAATGAAAAAAAAAAATTCTAATTTTTTTTTAATTTCTTTTTGAATTCACTGCATTTATAAAGAAATAATTTCTGTAACAGAAATCATTTCTTTATGAAGGCAGAAAAAAAGATACTTTCTTTTTAAAGTCGGGGGGGGACGACCCCCACCCCATCCCCATTACACGAAGACCCTAGGTTGGAGGCCTCCATGTCATGGGGTAGGTGGAGACGGAAATAATTTCTTTAGGAAGTCAGAGTGACTTCAAAAAGAAACAATTTATTTTTGAAGTATTATGGCTCCCCTCAACCCCATGACGTGTGCATGTGTGAGTGCATGGTGAAAGAGTGCACACAAATGTATGGGTGGCTGGGTATGCATGTGTGCGTGTACGGTGAAAGGATGCACACTTAAATGTATGAGTGGCTGCCTGGGTGTGCCTGTATGGTGAAAGGGTGCACACTTAAATGTATGGGTGAGTGCCTGGGTGGGTGTGTGCCTGTATGAGGAAAGGGTGCACACTTAAATGCACTGGTGGATGCCTGGGTGTGCCTGTATTGTTAAAGGGTGCACTCTTAAATGTATGGGTGGCTGCCTGGGTGTGCCTCTATGGTGAAAGAGTGCACACTTAAATGTATGGATGACTGGGTGTGTGTGTGTATATATGGTGAATGGTCTGTATGCTTGTGTTAAGGGGCGCCACAAAACCAACATTTCAGGGGGCTAACCATTCAAATGATGGGAGAGGCGCTAACTTCATGTGTGGTGGGAAAGGAACAAACATATTTGTGTGGGGGCATCAAACTTCTTTACGCATTTTAACAAGACTATTTTATTGCAGCTTCAATGTTACAAGCAGTTAACTCTCTCCTTTAAGTCTGAAAGCACCCACTTATGGACTGCTGTGAGAATGACTGGTCTCCTGTTCCCTCTCTATCCTTCCAGTCACTCCCCTGGCATGCAAGTACTAAACCCACATCACAATTTCAATTGCCTAAAAAATTTGGCATTTGAATGCAGGCACTAACAGTGAAATGCTGTACATTAGTAATTGCTGGGCCAGGACCTTCTTATCAGCAAAACCCAGGTGCTGTTTAACATCTGTGTCCTTTTCTGTCCGGCAACTGCCCTGTAGGCCAGCCAGGTCAAGTCAACATAGCCCACAATTTCAGGGGGGGAGTGCTGAAGCCCAGTTAGCTCAATGGCGTTGCCCCACTACTTGTGTTTAATGCCTTGATTACTTATTGGTAATCTTCATTATGCCTAGCCCTATTTTTCCTCATGCCAGTACTTGTGTATGAGGCAGTACTTGTGTATGAGGCACTATGCCACACGCACAAGTACTGGGATGAGCTAGAGGTATGTGAAGGTAATGCCTGACTTAGCAACCTGTAATCTTCTTTGCTCCTAGTCCCACTCTTCCTCATCCCAGTACTTACCTATGAGGCATGGAGCCTCATTCTTAAGCACTGGGACAAGGAAGAGGGACGTGGGGGTAATTCTGGGCCAATTAGCTGATTTTGGAGGTTGGGTAAGGGATGGGAAGGAGAGGGGATGTGTGGGGGGGGCGGGTTTGTGCAATAAATCATAATGGCCGTCCATGTCCATGCTAAGCAGGAATGATACGTGGTATTAGTGGCTAGAGAGGCATTTTGGTGCAGCCAGTCTAGTCATTCCTCAGTGTGGTATGACTTTTTTAACGGGGCATTTCTGATAAAGCAGTCCTGCTAAGTGTAATTACCTGGCTAGACTGGCATTTGGGTTCTGCCAGTCTAGCCATTTCTTACTGGGGCATTGTATATTTTTATGGGCATCTGTGATAAAATTATATGATATGATAAGTCATATATAACGCACCTGTACACAAGTGTTTTTATGCGCGAAAAGACAAGGGAAGGAAAACAAAGGGAGGACAAGACAAATGATCTTACTAGGCCTTGTATCATTCAGATCGTGCAAGTGCGAGAAAGAGAAGTGCAAGGGGAAAGGGAGCGTGGAAGTGCAAGGGAGAGGTGAGGGGAGAACAGGGCAGCAATGCTCTGAGTAAGTGTAAGGAGAACAAGGGACTGTAGGGTTACAGTTACAGCCCTTAACTGCATGGTAGGCCCAGAGGCAGTGCAAGGGTGACTGATCAAGAAAGGGCCTGGACTCAGTGACACTGAGGGTAGCCAAGCAACCAGTTAGTACAGCAGACAGGTAGTTCAGCAGGGGAAGGAGAGAGAGAAAGCAGATGAGAAGAGGAACGTTTTGAGCTGCTTCCGGAACTTCAGGTGGTCCGGCTCAAGTTTGGGAGAGGCAGGGAGGCATTCTGTAGAGGAGAGAGATCTACCCCCCACTCTCTGCCTGGAGAAGCATCTAACCCTTAGGGCTCGAGAAGGAAGGTATTTTGGAAGAGAACGTTGGATGTAGGGCGGACCCCAGCCCCAGAAAGCCTTGTGGACAATGGAAAGGCTCTTGAACTTGATCCTTGCAGCCACCGGGAGCCAGTGGAGAGATTTCATGATGGCTGGAGAGATATGGTCCCTGGGCTTGAGGTGAAGGATAAGTCTTGCAGTCCTGTTCTGGATTAGTTGCAGAGGGCAGAGAGTAGAGGAAGGCAGATTGAGAACGTGGCTGTTGCAGTAATCCAGCTTTGAGAGAACCAGGGCTCTGGAGACAGTGGGCTTCTGGGGGAAAGTGAGAAAGGGAAGAGTCCCTTTGAGAAGGTGCAGCTGGTAGTGGGACTTCTTGGCGACGTCTAAGATGTGAGGAGAGAAAGAGAGGGTGGAGTTGAAGATGACACCAGGAATGAGTGAGAGAGGAGGCTGAGGGGAGCCTGAACTAAAGCTCGGTGTCATCTGCATAACACTGAAAGTTATAGGAGAAGGTAGAGGTTAAGTGGACCAAGTAGAGGTTGAAAAACCAGGGTGAGAGGATAGAGTCCTGGGGAACGCCACAGGTAGTGACAGGTGGTGGAGAGAAAGGAACCAAGTTGGACCTGGGAGGGGTGGCCCAAGAGGAAGGAGGTCAGCCACTCCAGAGCCTGATCCATGATGCCCATGTTCTCACGGAGTCGATTGCAAGGAATGCTGGAATCAAGGTTAGAGATCAAATCTTCACAGGTGTTCAGGAGAGCAGTTTCCATGCCTCTGGCTGCTCTCAAGCCAGACTGATGGTCATGGAGACAACCAACAGATTCAGTGTGGAGAGTAAGCTGGGAGATGTCCAACTTTTCCAAAAGTTTGGGAGAGGGGAAAATTCCAGTGGCAAAATAATGATTAGAGAAATTGGTCAGGGCTGGAGCAAGGGTGTCAATATGGTCCTTGATGATTCTGGAGGAGCGGGCAAGCACCTGTTTCAACGACACTTCAATGGATGGGACTTGTCTAGAAACCTCATCAGGTGTTAGAGAGAAAGAGGAGAAGGGAGGAGGAGAGGGAAAGATGGCCAAAGGGGGGCCAAGAGAGGGAGAGGAAGAGGAGATGGTGGACAGGATGTCCTGAGTTTTAGCAGAGAAGCGAGAGGCCAAAGCCGTACAGAGCACCTGTTGTGGGGACAGGAGAGGTAGAGACCGCAACAGGATTGGCCAGTTTCTTTCAGATTTTAAAAAGTTTGGCTGTGTTGTTAGAAGCCGCAGAGACGCAGGCTTGAATGTGTGCTCTCTTCTTGATAAGTCTTAATGCTTTTGACTGGCATTTTGGTGCAATCAGTCTAGGTATGTCTAAATGTGGCCTGGCATGCTTTACTGTAATGTTATTGCGTGTCTACACTGGTCTACATTGTGCAGCCAGTTGGACATGTTTTCATTGTGGCATGGCATTTTTAAAAGCAAAACATTAATTGTCCTGTGCACTGTTGGTGACTTGCATGTATTGGATTGCTGTTACCCTACAAAACAATAGCAAACACTGGCTTTTAGCACAAGTGTGCTGCATATTGCATTAAAACACATATTTATATCTTTCTCCTAGTGCAGTGTGCAGCATACCCCTTCAGCAGCACGTTTGTGCGTGTTGCGCTAGCGTGGTAATCTAAGCCGGCTCAGAGTGTGGCACGACCCGTGATTTGTTGCCGAGTTGGGGGGGGGGGGCCCCTCAGCTTGGCTCGCAGGGGGCCCCCAGATCTTGTGTTACGCCACTGCATTCAGACAAAGTTTGTGTTGTGCCCTCCATGCTTGGATGGCTTGGTAGATGGAGTTAACGGTAAGAGTGTCAGTTGTGTGATCACCTGTAATGGGGATGAGTATCTGGGTGTCGTCTGCATAATTAGTGTAGATGACACCCAGATAATCCAAGATATCGAATAGTGGCTTCGTAAACACGTTGTACAGTGTAGGGGAAACACACGATCCTTGTGGTACCCCACAGGTGACTTGTGAGGGTTCCGCGGCCGCAGAGGGAGAGGAAACCCTCATGGATCTGTTATCCAGGAATGAACTGATCGAAGCCCTTGCTTTGTCATAAAAGCGGGCAGCCAGTTTGAGGTGTCGACAAACGTATTTGGTGATTAACAAGGTCAAACGCCACAGATAGGTCTAGTAGAAGTAGTAGGGCCAGTTTACCCTTATCTTTTAGGTCTTCAATCTGTGTTTTAAGATCGATGAGGGCAGTTTCAGTACCGTGCTGTGGACGGAACTCAGACTGCCTCAGTCCCAGGAGTTTGTTGGATTCCAAGTAATCTTGTATCTGCAAGTAGGTAGCTCTATCAAGAATTTTTTGCAAAAATGGCACAGTAGTGATGGGCCTGTAATTGGTTGGTATATTTTCATCCAGTGTAGGTTTTTTAAGGCGCGCGATGACCCAGGCGTCCTTCAGGTTGTCAGGGACAATCCCAGAGCAAAATGAGGAATTTATTGGAGTAGTAATGAAAGGAGCAAGATTATGAGAGGCCTCCTTAATAATAGGAGCAGGGCATAGATCACCTTGGCAGTTAGAGGGCTTGAGGTTGTTAATATTTTCAAATTCAGTGATGGTGAGGGGTGAAAAGCTGAATGGTTTCAGCGAGTCGAGATTGGTGTTGTTTTTGACCAAAGGGGTTTTAGGTTGCGGGTCAATCTGCAGATAGGTTTTTTTGTTGTCGATTTTAGTTTGGAGAGTAGCTATTTTCCCAAGAAGCACCTTTTGAATATTAGCACATCAAGTACTGTCTTTGGTACAGGTGTCAGGTGGGGTGACAAGGGATTCCAGTTCTTTTAGTATTCTGAATAGCTCTTTAGTGTTTGATTTAGCTTGTTCGATACGCTTGTTATAGGTGGCTTTTTTTGCCTGAAGTATGGCCTCTTTGTAGTTCAGGGTGGCTAGAATAATGCTTGCTTTATTTATCTCAGTGGGATTACTTTTCCAGCGCGCTTCTAGATTCCATTTTTCTTTGCGTAACATTCTCAGCTGTGGTGTAAACCAAGAGTTGAGGTGAGCCCGTGGTTTAGGCTTTCTAGATTTAGTGGGAGCAATGTGGTCAAGGGCTTTCAGCATAGTCTGATTGAACGTGTCTAACAGGACAGTTGGTTCAGTGCATGAGGAAGGGTGTTCATTGAGAACTGGGAGGATTAGTGGGAGTAGTTTTTTACAAGTTATGTCCCGCTTATTTCTTGTGAAGATCGCAGGTGCGACATCTAGAGTGGTACTGATAATTCTGGCAGGGATGCTAAAGGTGATTAAGTGGTGGTCTGTCCACGCACATGGTTGGTTAGAGTCCACGTTGATTTCACAATTTAGGTCAGCTATCCAGTCCAGGATTCTGTCCTTGGAGTGTGTAGGCTCGTCGATATGTTGCGTGAAGCCTAAATTAGAGAACAAGTTATTGATATCGTAGGCTGGGCATCATTAGTGTCTTGGGGACCCAAATTGAAATCTCCTAATACGATGATTTGAGATTTGGTTTTAGTGTTATCGTCAAGAATGTAGGATAGCTCTTCAGCAAAGGTGGATAAGGGCCCAGGGGGCCTATAGATAAGGTGGAATGTAACAGTCTGGTTCGGGGTAAGAGCTAATTTATCTGTAAGTACTTCTGCTGTGTTGGTGAGCCGTGAGGGGCGGAACGAGCTGATTCAGGCGATGGAAGAAGTTGGCAGTGGGATTGCAAGACTGAAGAGGACTTGGCGCGGAAACTGGAGGCTGAACACGTTCACTGCGGGATTGAAAGACTGGAGAGGACTTGCCGCGAAAGCAGGAGGCTGGGAGATGTTGGCCGCGGGATGTGATGGCTCGGTAAGTATTGAGCGTAGATCGGATTAGCTGAAGCAAGCTACAGCATCCGTGTTGTAGCTTTTCCTTGGGGGCTGGCGCACAGTGAGCATTATGCTGCCATGAGCAGAGCAACGCGAAGCAAAG
The DNA here is from genome assembly GCF_040938575.1 of Ambystoma mexicanum. Classification (NCBI taxonomy): domain Eukaryota; kingdom Metazoa; phylum Chordata; class Amphibia; order Caudata; family Ambystomatidae; genus Ambystoma; species Ambystoma mexicanum. The sequence continues at coordinate 760,854,198 of NC_090938.1, forward strand.
CTGCATGCCTGGGTGTAGCTTATATAGCCAGCCACACCCAGAGGCTAGTCTGCAGCGTACAGTAATGTTCAGGGCTGATCTTCTTCATGTTGGGTGGCCCATCCTGTGGAGTGGAATGCATACGGCGCCAAGTGCGCCAAGACTGAGTCCAGCTGGGTCTTCTCTGGACTCTTTGGGGGTTGGCTGTGCTGGATCTCCATGGATGACGTGAAACCCAATGGGGGTGCCAATGGGGGTGCCCCGGTTCATATGTGTGTATGTGGACTACAGGGCTAGTGGCTGCATGTGTTGCAGGACTGGTGGTGGTGACAGGTACTTTCTGTGCTTGGGATTAATCGGCACATGAAAGTAAGCACCCTTAGGTCCAGACCAGAGACACCAACCAATCCTGAAGTTGAAGGGCCTGGAGGACTTGAGAAAGAGTAACCATCTTGAACTTGTCCTTCGTCAGTAGTTTGTTCAACCAACGCAAGTCCATGATGGGTCTCAATCCCCCGTCTTTCTTCGGGATCAAAAAATAAGGGGAATACCATCCCTTGTCCCTCTCCGCTACAGGCACCAGTTCTATAGCGCCTTTCTCCAGCAAGGTTAAGATTTCCAGCGCAAGGAGCAGATCCGGAAGCTTCAAAGAGAGTTTCCCCGGTGGATTGTCGTGATGCTGCTGAAGGAAAGGAAGGCAGTAGCCATGGGCTATGGTATCCAGAACCCACGCATCTGAAGTAATAGCTCGCCATTCTTCGAGATGCTGAGACAGTCTGCCCCCAACCGGCGAACCATGGGACATGGCTTCATGACTGTTAGGAAGCGGCTGCGGCAGTGCCTGAAGGCAAAGAGGCAGCTGCCTGAGCGGCTGTAGTGCCTCGATTTCCCCCACCACCAGGGGTACTTTTTCGCTGGCCCCTTTGACTGGCGGCCCCTCTCGTTCTTCCAAAGGAGGCGTAGTAACAAAAAGAACCTCCCCTCCACTGCTGTCCCCTAGGACGAAAAAGCAGAGATTGACGCCCAGCTGTGCTTAAAGATTTAGCTGCAGCTTTCGAGGTCTGCAAGCTCTCAAGGCTCTCGTCAGCCTTGCTGCCAAATAAATGTGCGCCATCAAAGGGCATGTTGAGAAGACAGGGTTGCACATTTGGAGCAAACCCCGACTTCCACAACCACGCAAATCTGCGTATAACGGTGCTCGCAGCCAAGGATCGGCTAACATTGTCGGCTGTATCCAAACCCGAATGAAGGGATTCGCACATGGCATCCTTGCCGTCTTGCACGAGAGCAAGGAACCCCTCCCTTTCTTCCCCCTAGGGAATATGCTCAGCCGCTAAAGAAACACAGTTCCACAGAGTGTGTGAGAACCTTGCCAAGGCACAAGTGGAGTTGGCTAATTTCAATGCCATGCTCCCTGCAGAAAATACCTTCTGAGCCCAACCTTTGAAGCGATTGTCATCCCTATCAGGAGGGATGGTAGGGTACGCCGCCTGCCTCAAGGTGGCCGTAGCCGCCTGAACCACCAAACTCTCAGGAGTGGGGTGAGTGGATAAATAGCTGGGGTCGCTAACGTAAGGGTGGTACTTTTTTGTCAAAGATTTATTAACAGTCGGAAGAGATTCCGGGGAATGCCAAGCAGCTGCCACCCTTTTCAGTAAGGTGAGATGAAACGGTAACGCCGGGTGAGAGGATGGATATTGATCTAAGATGTCCGTTAGATCATCCTGTACAAAGTCTTCAGGAGGACTGGACCAGACCAGATACTCCGAGACCCTAGCAATGAGCCGTCTGTATGAAGACTCAGCATGAGCCCCAGGCTCAGGCATCCCAAATTCCACTTCCGGAGAAGTGTCCAACCCACTGGCATCATGAAGGGTTTGCCTCAACTCCTCCAACTGACTGTCACCAGAAAAAACTAGAGCCACATCAAGTTCACCAGGCTCCTCAAAATCAGACCTTTCTTCCTCTTCATAAATGTCGTCCAGTGGGAGTTGAAACCCTGGCCTGGGGACAGAAGAGGGCCTGGAGTCCAATACTGGCCTCACAGACTTCATAGTAGCCTTCCTACGAGGATCCATGATATCCGGGTACTCCAATGGCAAATTGCGGGCAAAAATACCTGAAGGTGTAGAGTGCGCCGAAGGCTTCGACGTCGAGAGCGTCGACAACCTCGGCGTCGTGAGCGCCAAAGGCTTCGGGGTCGATACTGGTCGACAACCTAGTCGACGCCGGCTTCGAGCCCATAGCAGGTTGCAGCGGTCTCGCTGGAGATGAGAACCGAGATCTGGAAGCACGTCTCTTGCGACTGTCCTGAGCCTTGTCCAGACAGGACCTCGAAGGTTCCAGGTGCGAAACGTGTGGCGGGCCCGAAGGCATGCGAGCCGCGGTACCAGACCGATCCTTGTCGGTTTTGTTAGAAGGTGCGACTGGAACCGTGCTCTGCGATTGAAATATTGCCAACATCTGCTCGAGCTTCCCCTTCCGCTCCTGCAAGGCCTTGGCAGTCAGCGACTGGCATTTCGAACAGTCGTCGGTGTCGTGCGACTCGCCCAAGCACCACAAACAAATGCGATGCGGGTCAGTGATCGACATTTTTGACTTGCAGTCCCGGCAGGTCTTGCAGCCAGATCGCGGAGTCGGAGAGGTCGAAGAAAAAGACATTTCAACGATGATAACACACAAGGCGCGCAGTGTTTCACGAAGCAACACGTTCGTGGAAAAAACAGAACTGAGGCTAAGGGCGCTGTGCGTCCTATTTATAACATCCGGTGACGTCGCCCTCGACAGAGGCCTTGGAGGGACATTGACCCAACGTCATCGACGCAGGACGCTCTCTGCTGAAAATGTTTCCGAAGTGCACAGCTGTGGACATTACATGTCAAAGATGTGGAATATGTTGGAGGACACAATCCATTCGAAATAAAGTTATGTTTAAAAAAAAGAAAATCTGGGTAACTAAATCTTCTAGGTTTTGTTTGACAACTGTGGGAAGATACCTGGCAGGGAAGTATACAAGCAAATCCACAAGAGTTGTAAAAGAAAGTTTTTTTTTTTTTTTTTTAAATATTTATTTTAAACAGGCAGGATTAGGCAATACAAAGTGATCAATCACGACAAATGACATAAAGAAAGCACAGTAGATTACTCTCCCTTTCCCTCCCCCGTGTCTTAACATTCTTCTTCTTCCTGTCGCCGCTGGGGGTTATCGTCCCGTAAAGTCCTCCTGGCTAGTTGGGGCTTGTATGTCAGGGCTGGATAATTCCGATCAAAGTCTAGGATTGGGCCCCAAATGTTTTCGAAGCGATGTAGGCGGCCTGCCCCGGCAGCCGTCACCTTCTCTGCGATTAAGATGTCCCAGATTTTTACCCACCAAAAGGGCATTAACGGTCCTTCTGCTGTTTTCCAAGTGCGAGCTATTACGTTTCTGCCCGCCAATAGGCATTGAGATAACAGTTTGGCCATAGGGCCAGATCTGGGGTAGATTCCGGTGACTGGGGCTCCCAGAAGGATGGGCTCGGGCTCCAGGGGAAGTCGCACCTGAGTGATGTCTGTGATTGTTGCTAGGCATTGTTCCCAAAAAGCCTGGGCCCTCGGGCATGACCACCACATATGGAAGAGAGTCCCTACTTGGCCGCATTGCCTCCAGCAGTTCGGGTTGAGCGTGGGGTTCATGTGGTGTAGTCTTAGGGGAGAATAATACCATCGGAGGAGGATTTTATAGGCGCCTTCCCTGTTCGTAATGCAAGATGAAGAAGTATGAGCCCGCGACCAAATGTCAACCCACAGCTGGTCCTCGACTGGGCGGCCCAGGTCTGCCTCCCATTGGGCCATATACCGGGTTTTAGAGATTAGGAAGTCAGGTTGGAGGCGTTTGTATAAGGTGGAGATGCTCCCCCTAGTTGGGAGATCATTTAGAGTCAGTTCAATGGCCGTGGGGGGGCGGGTGGCAGCTTGGCGGGTCTGTGGGTGGGAGCACCAGTGGCGCAGCTGAATATACGTGAATCTGTCCTGCTCCTGAAGTTGGAAGAGTTCTTTACATCGCCTAAAGGTGCAGGGCTGTCCTCCTTCGAAAAGTTGCCCCAGGGTCACCAGGCCTCCCGCTATCCAGGATCTGAAGTTCCGGGTGGCCCAGCCAGGTGTAAAGGCCGGGTTCAGGAACACCGGTGAGGAGGGGCTGAGTCCCACTGGGATTTTCTTTTGTTTCAGTGCTTTGTCCCAGGTAGCCACAGTGTGTTTGGTGGACCTCAGGAGGTTCTGCCACTGGCGGCGCTCGGAGAGATTGATATGTGGGAGAAAACGTAGCGGGAGTGGCAGTTGCGCCTGTTCAAGGTCCACCCATCTCGGGCGGTTGGTAAGTATCTGCCATGTTCGGATACAGGCGAGTTGGGCCGCCATCTGATATTTTTGTAGGTCTGGAACTCCGAGGCCACCCAGTCTAGCATTGCCCAGCATCGTGGTCCTAGGGATTCTGGGCTTTCTCCCTTTCCAAATGAACCGTGACATTTCCTTTTGCAGATTTTGAAGGGCCGGTGCCGGGATCGGTACTGGGAGCGAAGAGCAAGCATATAGGAATCTCGGGAGCAAGTTCATTTTACAGGCCGTGATACGGCCCATCAGTGAGATTTCTTGCGCCGTCCACCGTTTTAAGTCCGCCACGAGTTCCGTGAACAGTGGGGGAAAGTTTGCTCGGTAAACTTCCCCCGGGTCAGCTGGGATCTGGACCCCCAGATAGCTGATGCTCTTAATTGACCATTGTATCGGGCATAGCGGGGCCAGAGCCTCTCGAATCTCTCGGGAAAGGGCCACCCCCATGGCAGCTGATTTCCGGAAGTTGATGGCAAAGCCGGTGACCCTTCCATAGCTCTCTATCTCAGCTAGGGCCTGAGGGAAGGAAGTGCGAGGTTCTGTGATGGTCAGTAAGACGTCGTCTGCATATAGGGCCAGTTTATGGTGTGTTGTGTCCGATTGGAAGCCCTTGATTTCCGGGTTTCGCCTGATCCGTTGGGCGAATGGTTCCATGATTAACGCAAAAAGCAGTGGCGATAACGGGCAGCCCTGTCTGGTTCCGCAGGTCAGGCCAATAGGGGGAGAAAGGATGCCATTGACTCTGAGAAGGGTTTTGGGCGCAGAATAGTTAGCCAAAGCCATGGCGCAGAACTCTGGACCAAAGCCAAAGGCCTCGAGAGTAAGCCTCATGAAGTTCCAGTCCACTTTGTCAAAGGCCTTAACTGCGTCCAGGGCCAGAAGCACCAGCTCTCGGGAGTCTCGGGAGGCAAGTTCCACCAGGTTCAAAGCTCTGCGAATATTATCAGCTGTAGAACGGTGTGTGATGAAGCCACTCTGGTCGGCGTCAATTATCTCTGGTAGGGTCCGGGACAGGCGGGTTGCCAGAATTTTGGAGTATATGTTGGCGTCTATATTGAGCAGAGCAATCGGTCTGTAGGACGCAGGATTCTTTGGGTCGCCGCCAGGTTTAGGCAGCAAGACGGTGATTGATTCTTGCATTGACGGGGTTATAGTGCCCGTGGTTCTGAATGAATTAAACAGCTGTACCAGGGGTGGGAGGAGTTGGGGTTTGAAAATTTTATAAAATTTCGTTGTGTAGCCATCTGGGCCAGGGGCTCGAGACTTGAGGGATTTTATCGCCTCATCGACTTCCTCGCCGGTGATTGGGGCTTCCAATGAGTCCCGGGCTGCATCCTCTAGTCGGGGGAGCGCCGCGCTTTGCAGGTATTCCCTCTGTTCTTCGACCTTCCGAGGCGGGGCGGCCATTACCTGGGTCAGGTGGGCAGATGCAATTCGAAGCTTGTCGTGATCTGAGTATTGCGTCTTGCCCTGCTGGTCCCGTAGGCCCACGATTGTGTTGTTTCTTCTTATCTTAGCCAGTTTAGCCACCAGTAGTTTGTTTGCTTTATTATTTTTGGCATAATAGAACTGTTTGGCTTTCGTCATTTGATGGGCGGTATGTTCCGCATAGTGGGCTTCAATTTTCTTTTTTGCTATTCGGAGAGCTCGCTGCGTTTTAGGGGTCCAGCCCTTCTCCTTATGGGTCTTTTCTGCCTTCTCCAGTTCTTCTTCAAGGCCCTGACGAATTTGTTGTTTGTGTCTATGATAGGCTGCCCCTTTGGCAATCAGTTCTCCCCGCACCACTGCCTTCATTGCATCCCAGGTGTTAGCTAGGGAGGTATCTTCGCTAGGGTTTTCCTTGAAGAAATTGACGATCGTGGTTGCGATAGCGTCTCTGAGTGGCATCTCATTAAGGATGGGGTCGTATAGTGTCCATCTGCGTCGCTGGGGATCAGGGGGACCCTGAACTCGGAGTTCCAAGGTGACCGGGGCGTGATCGGATAGGATTCTGGAGCCTATGGTCACCTCTTCAGTGAAGGCGAAGATTTGCGGGGATATTAGAAGGAGATCTATCCTGGAGAATGTCCGGTGAACATAAGAGTAGAAGGAGAAGTCTTTTTCAGATGGGTGGAGCACTCTCCATGAGTCCACCACTCCCAGGGTCCTGAACAAGCGCAGGAGGGCTAAGGCCGTGGTGAAGTCTCCAGGGGAGGGTGGGTGCGATTTGTCTTTTACGGGGTCCGGGACCCCATTAAAGTCCCCACCGATCACTATCTGGCCCTCCAGAAAGGGCGAAAGAGTTGTGGTGAGCGAATCATAGAAGGGTGCTTGGCCCAGGTTCGGCGCGTATACGGAGACCAGGGAGAACAGTTGTCCCGCTAGTAGGCATTTCACTGCTATGTAGCGTCCTTCCGGGCAGCTTATGGTGTCCAGAATCTGGGGATTCAGCCCCCTCTGGAACAGGATTGCAGTGCCACCTCGCTTGGAGTTGCCGGATGCGAAGAGTTGTTTTGGAAAGTCACGAGAGTGTAGGCGGCTGAAGTCTGCCGGTAGCAGGTGAGTTTCCTGTAGCATGGCCACGGCGGCGGCCTCATTCTGGAGTTTTTGTAGAATTGATTTGCGTTTAGCCGGTGAGTTCAGGCCCTTGACGTTTAGAGAGACGAACTTCCAGGTTTGCTGTTCCGGAGCGGGACCTGGGGTCGCTGATGAAGCTTGTGGGAGGGGGGGAGCTACTGAAGAATCAGCCATTATGTCGTGGGAGATGAGACCATCTGTTATCCTGCTTCAGGGGTTTTTGCTCGGACCGCCAACGGGAAGTCCAAGTTTTAACTGGGGATAGAGGACCCATTATGGGGTTAGGCCCTCCCCTGGCCAACGGGGCCGTGAACCAAAGAATAGCCAACATGGCTGAAAATGTGAGTGGTTTGCTCCAAGGACTCATAGGTGGAATGTACCTTGAAGCTGGGCATGAGCCGTGGGGGGGGGGGTCCGCTGCATCGGGGATGAAATCCATCCATGTTTACAAGAGTGGCGGTTGGTTCCGCTGCGCCAGTATCGCTGAGTTGGGTCATAGGGGGTCGGAAGGGTCCCCTGCAAGGTCGTTCCAAGTTATCTTCTCCTCCTAAATCTCGGAACCCTCGACCATGTATTTTGTTTGGACCTAGGGGAGGCTATGAGGTCCGAGTCAGTTGCCGCTTCAGTGGCCTGTGAGGGCGAGGAGTTAGCGGGGACCGGCTGCAATATACTTCCAGCGTCGTCTAGATGATTGATCCTGCGTATGGTACCCTTATAGGAGAATTGCAAGGCTGTAGGAAAGAGCCATTTATAGCGAACCTTTTGGGCTTGAAGGAAGGTGGTTAGCGGGCGAAGGGCTCGCCTTTTCTGGAGGGTCAACGGAGATAGGTCTTGGTAGATCTGAAGAGGGATCCCTTGGAAGGTGATTTCGTTCTCAGAGCGACTTATTGCTGATATGGCTTCCTTTGTTGTAAAGAAATGCACCCTGGTGATCACATCAGGAGGGCCGTCTGACTCAACTCCACGGCGGGGGTTTAGTCTGTGGGTGCGATCCAGTAGCAGCAGTGAATCCTCCATGTCTGGGAGGAGAGACTGAAAGAAGAGGCCCACGTATCCGGCAAGCTCTTGGTCTGGGACTGACATAGGAACCCCTCGGATGCGGAGGTTGTTGCGCCGGGCTCTGTTCTCCAAGTTTTCCTGCTTATACTCCAGGATTTCGCATTTGTCCTGCAAAAGCCCCACGGAGCGCTGAATCTCAGACAGGGAGGAGGCGTGGTCCTGGGCTCGATCCTCAATCTCCCCCACTCTCTGTTCTATCTCCGAGACCCTTTTATCGGTAGTCTCCAACTTGGCCGTAAGCTCCGACATACATGATCGAAATTCGGTTTTAATGTCAGCCATGAAATCACGAATGTCCTCCTTAGTTGCTAACGGTCCCCTGTTGTCCAGAGATTCTCGTGAGGCGGGGGGAAGAGTGTCCAGTTTCTTTGCTTTGTCGGATGACATTAGCATTGTTGCTATGTCTGAGGACTTGGCGGATTTCGGTTGCCTAGACATGGTGTGGCCTGGCAAGCGTGGGTCAGGGCCACAGGCAGTTCATACGCAAAAGTGGCGATGGCTTGAGGGTAGCCTGAAACCCTCCGGGGGCTGGAATGAGTGTTCCGATGTCCTGGTTGCACGCAGGGGCTTCTAGTGCGAAGGGGAGGAGGATTAAGGTGTCGTCCCGGTCTCACTGGTACCAAGCTGGGCGGGGGGGGATGGCGGGCGTGGGCTGGGGCGCCCCAGGAAGCAAACAAGGGGACGAGCGGGAGCAGCTCAGGTGCCGGGGCACGCCAGTTCAGGCTGGGCTCTCAGAGAGGAGGGCGCGGGTCCAGATCGCCACGGGTGCCCACCGGATTCCTGGTGGTAATGGTGGCAGTAGAGGGTTTATGTCACCGTTAGGAGGGCAGTAGAGGGTGGCGCCGTTATCCGGAACTATGGGCCAGGAGGTCTGTTCCTGCAGGGATGCAAAGTCTGATGGAGGTGGAGTTGGTCCGAGGCTCGCCCTCGAGAACTCTATGGCCCCGGCCCCCTCCTCCAAAGTGGCGGCGGGGCGTAGCGGAGGGCGAGAGCCGAGGGACCGCAGCTGCGTGGTGTGGTGTGCCCCCGGTGTATCTGGGGCGGCTGCAAGGTCTTCTTCTCCTGGGGGCGTCCGGGACAGAGGGGGAAGCAAAGGGGGGCCCGAAGCTCCTACCTCGTCTCCCGCCGCCTGGGATGTCAGCTGGATCGCCGGAGTGCTCAGGGGTCCATAGGAGGAGCTCCGATGGCGAGGCCGCGTCTCGGCCGTCGTCGCTGGGTCCCGTCCGCCATCTTGGATTACGCGGCGGAGGGGCCGCGAAATGCAGGCGGCCCGATCATCTTTGTCTCGGCGAATCCGGGTCCCAGCAGCTCAGCGGCGGGGCTCCGGACCTTCTCACATCCCCTCACCGAGTTGGGTCCGAAAACGCTGCCTGGGAACCTTCACAAGCTGGGATGCAGCGGGCTTCCCACGGAGGCCATCAAGGAGGCGACTGCATAGTCCGCGCTCCAGGCCACGCCTGTAAAAGAAAGTTTAACAGTGATACAAACAACTGGCAGGGAAGTATACCAGGGAATCAAGATGTTCTGATATGCAAATGCACCAGGCTTTTGAAATTGTATTAAGGCTAACCTTTTGGAAGAATACCTGGCCTGGGAGTACATTAGGAAGTTTTAAAAGCCCATGTGAGGATTTCTGGTAGAGGAGCACACCAGCCAATCCTTCAAGTTTACAGAACAAGAAATAGTTGCTCAAAAGAAACATGTTTGCCACAAAGACATTATGAAATGTATTGGTTGAATAAGAACTTTCCGAATCCAGTGTAAAAGCCTCAAGGAATTGTTGGATAAAGAGACACTCTTGTGATACAGAGAAACTATTGTTTAAAAGAGACACTTTGTCATCCTACCTAACAATCCAGGGGAGGGGAACCATCTTCTGGACCCGAGAGTTTCTCCTAGGATAACACTTTTAGATGTATCCTTATATTTTGATTAAGACCACTTTACACTGAACATTTCCTTGCACCCTTAATTGTTTGTTTCTAGCGTGAGGGTCAGTTTAGAATGTTTTGGACACTAGGACAGTTACTAACTACTTGACACTGACTGATTCTTAGTTTTAGTTTCTTAGGCAGGAAACTTCTTTCTTTAGAATAGGGTTAGAGAGGCGTTCTTCCAACCCGTTTTGTGTTGAATAAAATGTCTTACTCTGAGAATATTACAACCTTGTGTACGCCTCTCATTTCTGACCTTTCAAACAATACCCTATACCTGGGTGCCAGTGCATCACAGCTATGTAAACTCCAATTGGTACAAAACACGTTTGCTAGGCTCCTTCTAGCCCCAGGCCCTACAGATTACATCTCAACTGCCCTCCATGTCCTTCACTGGCTCCCTATCCACGATCCACATTCAAGGCAAAGTGCATCACCCACCGGGCACTCCACAACACAGAACAAGAATACCTGCAGCACAAACTCACAAAAGAAAGGCCTAACAGAAACCTTTGATCAGGCTCAGCACTTCTGCTCGTAATACCTGTGACAAAATCAACAAGAATAGGGGGCTCATTCTTCTCGGTCCAAGCATCCACCATCTGGAGACCGATCCCTTCAACCACCTGTAGCATAGAATATCACCTTGCCTTCAGAAAACCTGGCTCTTCCCTTTAACAGTCAAGCAAACTCATCCCAACTTCAAAGGGGAATCTTTCTCATGCCTTAAAGGGAATGGCTTCTTAAAGATACTGTCCAGCCATGGTTTGTTTTACATGCTAAGACATATGCCACTGGTGTGCGAAAGGCATTTCCCCAGCAACAAATCATATGACCACATGAACCATTTCTCTTGGCGATAGGTCTTTGGGATCTACCAAGTTAGATTGGACTGCTGTTTGATTGCAGCCGGAATCTAGGAGACTGATATTTCTTTTGTTGATGAGGGCTGTTATTCTATACCCTAGGTTACCTTCTTGTGCTAATAAGGCTTGGATTTAGAGAGCTCTTCTTCCTCTTCCTTCAGTAGATACTGCTTTCCACTAGGCCAATCCTCAATAGTCCAGGTCCGACAAATTTCCATGGTCTCTGCTTAGATGTTGCATGGGCATTTCGTGATATATGGCCTGTCTGGCCATATGAAAAGCAGCATATATGTTTTGGGTCTGCCTCTGTTGGTTTGTGATTTTATTTAAAGGCGGTGGGAGGGTGTTAGAGGTTTGAAAAGTCCCAGAACCTTGTTCACCCCTGCTCTGGTTTTCCATGCTTGGGCCGAGGCTAAGTGGATTCCCTTCTAAAGGGTTTGTCGTTTCTACCGTGGGATGATATCGGGATTTTCTCTAGCTTTGCAGATTCCTTGGTCATATATTATAGTTCATAGCCAGGAGCTGTGAACCGCCTACCTGCTGGTGTCCTGAAGCTGTTTTAAGGTGGGGCAGAAATCTGCCACACAGGTCCCAGGGTGAGAGTAAGCAGTGTGAGGGGTCAGAAATGTGTGAAGGCATCATGAAGTAACACACAGACAACAGATTCACTTTTTCTAAAATCAAGATGTATTTCCTATTTGTCAGGATGGAGTAAGGACTAACTTGCCCTATGCTAAGGTCCGATTTCCCTAATTAAAGAAACTAAGGATCGTCTGTGTCCAGAAGTTCAACTTAAAAGTCTGTCTGTGTCCAAAACCTTTACTTGCCTGCACAACTGTGTAGGGATGTCAGCAATCAAAGAAATAGTGTATCAAAATAATGTTCAGAGCTTCTTCCAGCTCCTTGGCTTGTGCTACAGCCCCTTCGCCACTTTAAAAAAAGTTCCACACAAAAGACCTTGGTTACCTTCCCCAAGTTCAACACAGTTTCAAAAGGCTTCAGGGGTTCCCTTCTCCAAGGAGGCAGCTCTTTTAGCTTCAAAATCACAGTCAGTTCACTTGACTTTCAAGAAGTATTCCAAACCAACTTTGCAACCTTTCAGGCTTTTCAATAGTTCACTTAGCTTGCTCTTTTCTTGAATTACTTTAAAGGTTGGCTAGCACAACAGCTTCAGTATCTTAACTTTCCTTGGTTCATTCCAAGTAGGGGTTACTTGGTCTAGGAGCAGTTGTCAGACCACACGGTCCATCCACTACAGGTCACGCAACCGATAACCCATGGCAATTGTTATATTCACTTGTTCTCATTGGACTTCCTTGCCAACACAGGCTCCCTCTTTGAACCCGTGCCAATTGTCCATTTGTAGTTCTATTTCTCCTTGGCAGTGTTCTTGCCTCTACCACAATGTGACTTTCACACCATTCACTTCGTGGGGTGCTTTCCTTGTCCCCATCTTGCTTTCATACTGCCAAATAATGCTCATCACTTGCTTTCAAAGCCCTTGCTATTGACTTTGCTTTGATTCATACTTTCATATTTCCATCAATACTTTTGACTTGCTTTCACTGGTTTCGAAAATGCATATCACTTTAATTTCACTTGTGCGGTACTTTCATGTACTTTACATAACTTTTCATAACTTTTCTTTAGTTTGGTATTCAATAGTGCATGAAATGCTTTGCAGCTTGTTCGGTATTCACAAATCTTTCCTTGGGTCTCCTGACCCTTTTAGCATACGTTTTCATCTGATCGGCATCTCCTTGTACCCAAACCCAAGCCCCAGGAGCACACCTGCGTGACTTTCCCTCACCGTCACTCACCGGTATCAAGCGGCTCCTCCGGTTTTCTCCTCTGCGGTCGGTCACTCCCCTTTTACTCGAGAGCTTTTACGAGCAACGCTAGCCTCTTCTGAACCTTCCTGCTGCTTATGGTGGCTCCCTGGCATCTTCGGTGTCCCCCAGCTCCAGCAGGGGACACACGGCAGTGGATTCTGCAGGGCTTCTGACTTTCTCACAGCCCTCTCTTGGCTGCAGTGTCTCCCTCGTCTCTCCTGCAGCGCCCAGCATCCTTTTCACTGAGTGGTTTCCTCTCACCAAACGGGACACCTTCTCCAAAAGGGACTCTCCCTCCAAACTGGACTCCCCCTTATATGGAAGGCATAGCATCAACAGTAAAACAGACACAAGTAACCACAGTTCAAGGCAGTTTATTGAACTTCAAATAAGGGTGCGATAAATGCCTATCTAATCCTAAATCTACAGATAGGAGCAAGCTACGACCGTCAAATAATAACGCAGTCCTAGTGGTGTCTTTGTCAAAGTAAAAGGGCCTATACTAAAATAAATATTGCCAATCGTTACTGATAAATACAAATAGTGTGGGAAATATTGCTATGAAAAAGAAAGAAGTGTTAAAAAATGATATGTCAGGATTTCAGGCCTCTCTTCCCCATGTTTTTTTTTACCACGGGATAAGGCGGTTCACTCGAGCATAGCACAGTCTCTGGCTTCGTTAGCACGAGGTTACAGTTTTCTCATCAGCATCAGGGCCTGCAGAGCGTAAGGCTCCTTGCTTCCCAAAGTCTCTTCACTGAAAGGGCCTGATGCAACCAAATATATAACAAGTTCTTTTCCCCTTTCAGAATTTCACAAGTATTCACATCAGGCGATTCAATATCCACCCCGAATCCTCTTCAACCGGGCTCAGATCCTTTTAGTTAGCAGAACGTTCTGCAGAGGCTTCCCTCTGCCGGACTCAAGCCTGTCACACAAGGTACGTAGGTTCTTCCTTTTCGGGTGGCTCACGGTTAGTTTAGTTGAGTTTAGTTTGATTCATTTGTAATGTGCACCAGAACCAGGGGTAGCAGGGCACAGCAGTTACAAAAAATGCGAAGCTTGTTTGACAGGTTACATATTTAGCATAACAGTATAAATGGCGATTACACAATGAAAGATATACAATGTATACAAGTTGGTTACAGTATCTTACATGGTGCCAGTAACAGCGAATAGGTGTGATACATGTCAGCATATATACAAGTGGAAGTGGAGGTAGGTGGTACTGGAGTAGCATCCAGACTAGGGATAGGTGGAGGGGGGCAGTTAGATGTCATCCTGGTTCACCCCGGATCCCCCTCAGCTGAGCTCAAATCCTTTCTAGACCATTATTCTATTCAGATTGTTTTTAAAACGGAGTGTTGTCAGGTTTAGAAAACAGAAAAAAGGTTTTGTTTTCATCCTTGGGATTAGGACCTCTATCTGAGATAGTTTCATGACAATGAGAAGGTGTTGTATTTAAGTCTTGAACTCCCAAAGTGCACATGTAAGTCTGATTATTTGACTTGTGACATCATCTTTTCAGGGTATTGTTATGAGAGGGAATCGAACAATGACAAGATGCCATCAGGTATCTGGTAATTAGAAGATTCTCATCCTCAGTAAAGGGTCAATAATGCGTCCCTCCCAAAGGAGCCACCACTTCCCGCTGACAGCCATCCCCCGCCATGTGATCTTCCCTCCCGATACCACCCCCAGGGTTAGGATCAGGAAGCAGCTGCCTTCCCCTGGCCACATGGGTGGAGATTTTGGATGACTCCACATGATTCATCACAGCAGCAATATCGCAAATTGTTCCAGGATCAAATATTTTATAATTTGTTGGGTGTCCCTAATGTCAAGCCACCATCAGACCAAATCCTCCATTCGTCCTGCTAACTGTTGTGGTTAGATTTCAGCTGGACTGAGCTTAACGTCTTCTGATAATATTGTTGTGTCCAGAGCATTCTAATATGGGCGTTTTAAAGGTTTCATAAGCTGTTTTCCTTCTGGATTTAATGCCTGATAGGCACTCTGAAGGTCTCCTATGAGCAATGGAGCGAAATAACAAGCCTATTCATGCAAAGACCAAGCTAGAGCAGTGACTCCCCGTTTGCAGTTAGAGACGAACACCCCGAAGTCTTCTCCTTCTCGGTATGGTTGTAGCAGAGTGAAAGGAATGGGTTGTTCCCTATCTCTTGCCATGATGGTCTGAAGCAGCTGAAGGGACTCTTGGTGGTACTTATCAGTGGTTTGAATGACTGCTAGTATAGCCAGTATGATCCATAGTGTGGCAGGGGGGTTGGGGGGGTGACTCACAGTGCCACTTGATAGTAAGCTCTCAGGTTCTACAATGTGGGATACTCTGGTGGTCAACTGGGCGGATCCCTGTAATACTATCAGGAGGTGGTTTTCTGCACTTACTCCTGTTCTGGTGATCCAAGGTGTTATGGAATCAGCAACTACCTCAGGATGAAATCTCTCTTTGGACACCAAAAATACCTATAGTTTATACAGACCCATTGGGGTGACTGGGATTAGGCAGGGGTTGAATCTGGGTGTCTCTCTAGGTGGTATTAATTCCACTGTTAATGGGCAGCTTGAGGGAGTTATTTTTCTTAGACTGGGTCTTATCCAAGGCAGTTTTTTTTTCAATTTGTCCTGGCGTTTGGACACGGATGTTGTATGTGGATTAGTTCAATTGTACCAGGACTTGGCTGCACCCCACTTCAGACACCAATTTGTGCTGAAGACCAAGTAAACAATACAATGGACACTCAAGTTCCAGAATGCAACACAGAGGTCCATGTTTGACATCTCTTTTTGATGTCAGAGGACAAAAATTACAACTTTTGTGCAATACTGGTTAAGTTTGACTGAAGTATTGCAAGCAACAAGTGACACGCAGGTGCCAATTTGTACACAGTTTTGGTATTTCTCAATATGAACAAAAATGAAAAATCACGAGAGGCAGAGTAAATGGAAAATTACTCTAGGCAAGACATGTAGAAGTGATGATTATGTTTTTAGAAACCCAGGGTTCGTACACAATTAGGTTTTGATCCAGTAAACACTTTGTAAACATTATTTTAGCAAACCTGCTTGTATACATCCTCCTACACTGCTGCACTCTCCTTTCTCGCTCCCTGCATGGCTCATCCTCACTCACTTTAGCGCTGGTGAAGCATGCACGTGCCTTTCTATAGCTACTGTGTACCAACCAAAAAAAGAACCCCAACAAGAAGATCTCTTACTCAGAGGGTCGGGTGTCTGGCCCAAGGTCGCGATGTAATGAGATCCTGTCACTTGCAAAAGCGTTGAAGTTGTGTTTGGCATAGCCCATCCTGAGCTCCGTCTCCTCCTTTCTCGTTAGTCTGTGAGCTTTAAATGGTCCGCCTTCGAACCCGGGAAGGTCAGGGTCCTCAATTGGACGATGCAGAAAAGGACGCAGTTCATTTGGGGAGTAGTATCCTGGTAGGCAAGCACCAATAGTGCTGCCACCCCCCTCTTCTCTCGTCTTCTTGGCAGCAGGCCTAATCTGCAATGGGGGAGTTGGTCCCCGTAGCTGCGCCGCCAGGCTCATCACCATGCTCAGCATGGAATTCCTATATAGTGGGGCCCCTCGGCCATCCAGTAGGGGACGTTCTCCGAGAGGCTTGTGATCACTCAGGTACCAGTGCATGAGGCACAGCAGCAAGACGAACACAGAGAAGCAGAAGACTAGAACAGCCCTCCTTAGCCGCAGAAGCTTCCGTTGCAGCCGCCGCATCCCTCTGTCTTTTGCCTGTGGAGATTGTGGGAAGAAAAGAAATAAACACAGAAAGACCATGTTTATTACCAAGGTTCACATTGCTGCTTCCAAACAGGCAGCAGAGTGGGCAATCAAGCATATCACTGTCCAATAAACATCACTTATCACGGTTTTGTCTGAATATTAGCAAATATCCAGCATTCCACCATCAAGTGGTTATCAGAAGCTCCTGTCTGAGCATCGCCAATTACTTACAAACAACATGTTGTAGGTGCATACCTAATAATTGGGGTAGGTGTTTCAAACTTAAGCAATTCTGAGGTGCAAGGGAGAGATCACAGCCCTGGCATAAGGGTGAATACAAAATGTGAAGATAAGAGTCCTAAGATTGAGGGCCATCACGTCCCATGCACACCACTAAACTGTATAACCTTAAAGTATTTGCCTCTACCTACCTATAGTAGTTTTATTATTGACTGTTATACAGTTTAGTCGTATGCAGGGGACATGAGGGTCCTCAATCTTAGGACTCTATCCTCTCATCACCAATTACCTAGCATGTCTTTGCATTTACCTGTCAGAGCAACCTCTAGCTGCTGTCTGTGAGCAATTTGAACAAAACCAAAGTATTTTCCAGGAGTAACCGTAACATAACATGCACACACCTAGCAAACAATTGGGCATATTTCAAAGAAAAATACAACTCTTAACAAAAATAATTCCATTACTTTGTAAAAAAAAAATTACTATGCATATCAATAGCACAAACATCCAAAAAACAATAGGTGGTAAACGACAAAGTAAGAGAATAGTTCCATCCTTGTTCAATTGTTATCCACAGGGCCCCCTACCCATTGTTTCAATTATTCTTGCTCCAATAGGAATGGGAGATTGCAATATAAAACTGAAAACAGAACTCAGATATAAAGCTACAAAACAGTGTGAACATGTATCAGCTGTTTACAAAATGTATTAGTCACTTGAAAATAGTCTGCAACCTGAAAACCAGATTAAACATTAGGAATGTCCCTTTGTTTCTGCCAAACTAGCCAGATATATTTGGCTCCACTGGTTTACTGCTTGTACTCAAGAGTGCTGCTGGTAAAGAGAGCAAAGAACTATGCTGCTAGTTATCATAAATTCAGACAAAGTAGAATTACAATACTGCAACCAACCTGTAGAGTAGCAGGTGGGCATGTTATCCCTAGCTCCCGCCCCCTCACCTCCGTCATATTGGAACAGTAGGAGAAGAGCCCTATGTGGAACACCTGGTATCATTCCAATACCGCATCAAGTGTATGAGAGACGATATGCACTTGGACAACCATATTTAATGTATCCTCGGACTGAGAGCGTGGAAGGATGTCTGCACACACCATTGGACATCATAGAGCTATAAGTGAAATCTGACGAGAGCAGAGTGAGGTCAAACGAAAGATACTGAGACTCACTGAAACGATATACAAATACTCAAAGAGTAAAGATGTAACTGAAGTAACAAAAGACACATGTAATCGAATATGAAGAAATCATATATGCAAAGAAGATAAAGTAATCTGCTGATTAATAAATGTATATACGCAGAAACGCAAGGTAGATGAGACATATAGAAGCTTGCTGCAGAGGAAAGCAGAACATAGCTAGAGCGGCCATGATGGAAAGATGGACGTCAAACTCATATTAAAACCATTCAAGCTACCACAGAGACAGACCAGGGCTGCAGAGTCAGGAAACGCTGGAAAAACAGCTTTGTGTGAGGAATAAAGATGAGTCTATTGGCTTGGGATCGAGGATGCTATTTTAAAGAATAATTGCAAGGTACAAGGGGAGTCAAAAGGATAAGCCATGTACGTAAGACAGATTTCTCTTAGATTAAGCGAAGGAGAAAAACATCTGCAAGAGCCAAGTATTAGACAATCAAAGATGCGGAAAACCCATGTAAGATGGAGTGAACAAGTCTCCAGAGGCCAAGAAGTGTAAGGACACCCAGCACTATTGAATCAAATAGCATTAAATAGAAGTTTGAAATGGACTAATTTGTGGTCTCCTCACACGCGATACAGAAGTTAAAAACAAGGGATATTCATTAAGCCTAAAACAAAGATAATAGTGTACCTACACGCCCTTGAATGTCTTAGAAGAGAGAGCCTGCTTCAAGGTTAACTACAAAGGAGAAGCCTTGACTTGGGGCCTGACCGATGAGACGATGGACTAATTGAGAAGTGGGGAGTAGACTGATTTTTCTTGTGGCATCTGAGTTTTGTTTTGCTTACGTGCTTCTAACAAGCCAAAAGTCCAAGGTTGGAAAGCATGCCAACCAATCAGAGGGTCTATGTAGCAACATGCAATGTTGCAGAGACCAACCTGCTGCTGTTATTTCCGCTATAATCAGTATTATACGTACCTGGAGATAGTACAAGGTGTGCCCACCAGATAAGGGGCAGCCAATGAAGTCATGAACACCTAAGTATACTATAGGTACCTTTAGTTTGCCACGTAGGATGATGTGGCACATCAAGGTATAAAACCTTTGTATAATCACATTTGGTTGAGAGCGTGTGGATTACTGCCTGTTATTCACCAGATTACCCTACTTTATTTTGTGCAACGAATACTTTGCCATATTATTTGAGTCTGTCCGGTTATTTGGGTCCGAGATCATTATTGGTAATTCCATCTAGCAAATGAGACACTTCAAAGTGCTAGAGTACAAACCTGACTCTTAATATTAATTCAAGGAATGTATAGATATATCTCAGTTAGTTAGACCTGCCACGAAAATAACCTATCACAGTTATTTTGCATTTTTGTCCACACGTGATATACACCTCTAAGGGCTTCCCGAGGAATCACTGAATAAAAGCTGTTTGAGTTTAAGTGTATTTCTTTAATCTGTGTTCCTGAGAAAGGGCTGCATGCCTGCTAAAGTGTGCCTCTGTGGCCGCCCAAGCCTGGACGTACCTTAAGTCTTCGCTTGTTGATATGCTATGATATGGCATTTCTATCACACCTGTACACAAATGTTTCTAGGTTAAGCACGAGTTCTGATTTAGAAGAACAAGTTACTTACCCCTGGTAACGTTCTTTCGACTGGATGTTCCTTCCACGTATTCCTTATCTTTGATATTTCCAATATCCAGCTTGCTGCTTTGGAAAAAAATAAATTCCCCAGTAGAGGGTGCTGCGCGCCGGCGCCTGTCGAGTCGATGTCCCTCGGAGGCCTCCGTCATGACGTTGACGTCATCATGGGTATAAATATTGCGCACAGCGTCTGTTGCGCAGTTCCTTTTTGAAGTGTTATGCACTGTCCAGGATGAGACAGTTACTACCCTTGAGGGAGCGCAAACTGTGATCACAAGGGAAGTTTACAGTGGGGAAGGATGGGGGGGCTATAAGGAATACGTGGGCGGAACATCCAGTCTAAAGAACTTTACCATGGGTAAGTAACTTGTCCTTCGAATGGATTGTGTCCTCCCACGTATTCCTTATCTTTGATAGACTCCCAAAGCAGTAATGGTTCCAGATGTGTGTATAATCCCAGTTGCGCCACACCATCAAAAAGTAGGTTAAAGCACTTTTGTGGTGAGATCCAATTAAACTTAATTCCACTCTTTTGATTTGTACATTCACAATCTTTATTCAGAACTCTCATTCAGAACTCTCTACAAGTGTTTCACCCTTATATTGTCAAAGGGCTCATCTGGAGAGTATCTACAAAACAATTTAATGGTAAATAATAAAAGAAAGGAAAGAAAAATGGAAGAATATATAATACAACATTCTTAAACTTTGCTTAATTCCGGTATATACTTTCAAAGATGTGTAAAGGGCAAAAGAATAAATCAGAATCTTAAAGTAAAGCAGTAATCAAGCAGATACAGAAAATCTGGTTTCACATTCTTGAAACATTTCAATCCTTTAGTAAATCCAAAAAGTGATTCCTCCTTCCTAACTCATTTTAGCAGTTTATGGTACAAAAACAAAACGTTCTTTACAAATGCATTAGTGCTTCAAAACCACTTTAGCAATGTTAATTTTATTATGGAGGGCTACTCACCTAGTTGTGCTCTATGTGTTACTTCTGATGCGTGCTGCTTTATTAAGTTAACTTCTTTGGTGTCATTTACAATTTAAAGGATCAGAGGATCCAGGACTTTTCAGTAACTGGAACTTAACAAAGGAAAAAAGAGGGGGGAAATTAACCAATTTAAGTGGATAGTGCTACAAGTATAGGGATGATTTAGAAGGTTAACCCTGTTTATTAGGGGTTCAGGATGCAGAACGCTTACCTTTAAGTATTTGGTAACAGTCTTCTTTAAATAGGATCCGATTGTCCTTCTTCGGATGCAGCAAATTTGTTGCATAACAACTTAGTAATTTCGCTGGCTTTTTATACTGCAGGGAGAACGCCGCAATGGGGTCATCATGCCTGTGCGTGCGTGCGTGCGTGATGACGTCCCAAAGCAGTAATGTAAACAGGAGGCGGGAGTAAAAACGTAATTTCTTTTAAGTA
The DNA here is from genome assembly GCF_040938575.1 of Ambystoma mexicanum. Lineage (NCBI taxonomy): Eukaryota > Metazoa > Chordata > Amphibia > Caudata > Ambystomatidae > Ambystoma > Ambystoma mexicanum. The sequence goes on from NC_090938.1 coordinate 760,875,035, forward strand.
TGCACAGAATGCAATACTGCCTTGCCAAATGTAGTCTCTCGGTTAGTGGAAGAATCCAAACTGTAACAATTTGTACAGATGTTTGCAGACGACCATGTGGTATCTGCGCAGATGTCTTTTAATGGAACTCCACTTTGAAGAGCTGACGAAGCTGCGATACTCCTGGTTGAATAAGCCCTTAAGTACTCTGAAGGGTCTTTACCGGCCAACTTGTAACATTCTACAATAGTTAGAATAATCCATCTAGAAATGGTTTGCTTGGTGATGGCTAGACCCAGTTTATGACCTGTGTAACCGACAAATAATTGGCCAGTTCGCCTTAATTTTGCCAGTCTGCTAATATAGAAACTCAAGGCACGCCTTGGATCAAGTCTGTGCAGCCTTATTTCCTCTTTTACCCAGATGAGGAGGAGGGTAAAAGGAAGGCAAGGTTATTTTTTGGGTGATATGAAATTCCGAAACAACCTTGAGGACGAAGTTAGGCTTGACTTGTAAAACCACCTTGTCCTTGTGAAAGACAGTGTGAGGAGGCTTGCAGGATAAAGCGTGTAGCTCGCTCACCCTTTGGGCAGATGTTATTGCCAAAAAGACAGTTTTACGGGGAAGGAAGTCTCAATGGGCAGGAATGAAGGGGTTCAAAAGGAGTACCCATTAGTTAAGACCAAATTTAGGTCCCACAAGGGGAGTTGAAAAGGAATTGGGGGGTAAACATTACTTAACCCCTTAAGAAATTGAATTACCAAGCGTATTTTAAAGTAAGAGGGTTCCTCAGCAGTGCGCTTGAAGATGGACAGTGCTGCTAGGCAACCTTTTATTGTGCCAATCTGGAGTCCCAGATTTGCTAAGTGCAAAGGGAAGGATAACACCATTGGTGTGTTACATGTGAAAGGGTCAACATTCTTATCTCTACACAAGCTGCAGAACTTGTTCCAACGGCAGCGGTATAAAGATTTGGTTGCTGGCCTTCTGGCTGAAAGCAAAACCTCCATTAAATCGTCCGGGAGGTCCCAATCTTTGTATCTCAGCCTCTCGGAAACCATGCGTGAAGGCTGAGAGTCCTGATATCCGAATGGAGAAGCTGACCCTCCTCTCGCAAGAGAAGATCCTCTCTTTGTGGAAGACGAATCTGAGGACAGATGGACATGTGTAGAAGGTCCAGGTACCACGTTCCCCTGTCCTAATCTGGGGCAATTAGGATCATGGATTTCCTGGACCTCCTCAACCGCTTTATTACGTGTGGAATGACGGGGACTGAAGGAAATGCGTACAGGAGTGGAAATTCCCAGTCCACCACAAACGCGTCTCCTAGAGCTCCTCTCGGGGGAAATTCCCTTGAGTAGAATAGTTCGCACTTCCCGTTGACACTGGTCGCGAACAGGTCCACATGAGGGATTCCCCAAAGGGTGAAGACCTTTTGAAGGACTTCCTGAGCTAGTTCCCACTCGTGGAAGACTGTGCTCTGCCTCGTCAGAGCATCCGCCGCTGTGTTCTTCTCTCCCGCTAAGTGAACTGCTGACAGAGATATTCCTTCTTGTACTGGCCAGAGCCAGAGCTGCATTGCCTCTCTGCACAGTGGTAGTGGCCCTAGACCTCCTCTTTTGTTGAGGTAGTTCATGGCCACTGTGTGGTCCATCATTATCAGGACATTCTTTCCCCGTACAGAGGGCAAAAAGGCCTTCAGCGCTAGTCCGATTGCCCTCAGCTCTAAAAGATGAGTGAGGCATCTGTCACTACTGTTATCTCCGGTCATGGTTGCCAACAAGGTTCTCCTTTCAAGATGTTCTCCCGACAGGCCCACCACTGAAGGTCCAGTGAGACTCTGTTTGGGATTTGTAAAAGGTCAGACATCCTTCCTGAGAACTGTGACCACTGTGTCCTAAGAGCCCATTGAAGAGGTCTCATTCTCAGGCGTGCCTGAGGCACCAGGAAGATGCATGATGCCATCAGGCCGAGCAACCTCAGAAAGTCAAAGGCCGGGAGATGTTGGGCATTTTGGAATTTTGTCACCATCTGCAGAATGTCTTCAGCCCTCACCTCTGGTGGTGAGGTTTTCCCCAGGGATGCATCCATGACTGCTCCGATAAACTGGAGTCTTTTTGATGGTATCATGTGGGACTTCTTGAAGTTGAGGAAGAAGCCCAGCTTGTGGCGTGTGGAGCGAGTGGCGGGTATGGTTTAGATGATCCAGGGCTTATTCCGGGGACCTGGCCCTGAACAGCCAATCGTCCAGGTAGGGGTTGTTAGGCAGAAACCTGTGCAGTTCCCTCTGGGACCACTGCAAAAGATTTAAGACTACAGGTGTTTGGCAGTAAACCCACTTGGTTGCAGTCTGTACCACACAGATTCACTTGGTAGCTGTGGCTGAGCAGTCAGACTTCCCTCAAGAAGAGTTAGGCAGTATGCAAAGTATACACCATAGGCACTCAGATACAATAGCACAAACACTGAACAGAGCTTTGGTATCAAGGTATATACTTATTTATTTAAAAACACACTGATTGAAACACTCCAGCACTATTATTGTAAATCACTCTCAACACAGTTACTATTATTATATATACATCCCTTATTCCTTATCAGACAAGTCTTAGTTAACACCACTTATTTCCAGACAGAGGTGAGCGCTTAACTATACATGGCACTTCAATAAATTAACGAAAAAGGGAGGGAAAAAGGCAGAATGTAGGAAAATACACCACACTAATATTTAGGAACTCTTAAGCAAGGCAGGAAAGTCAAAAGTTACTTGTGAGTCCATAGGCCGGGCCCACTCTTGGAGAGAGCAGGGCACAAATGCACCCAAGATCACACAATGACAACAGGCTTAAAACGTCTTGCAGGGAGTTCAGAAAAGGTTTTAGTTAGGCTCAGTCAGAAAAGTTTAGCCAGGGTGTTCCAGGCTGACCCAGGTTCGAATGCCGGGGGCTAAATCTACCCCGTACAGTCGGTTGCAAGGGAAGCCAGGCGGAACACGGTACCTTATGGGGAAAGGATCCTCCAGCGGGGGCAGTTGTTCCTGGCAGCGGGTGCAAGTCGCGAAGTTGTCCAGAAGAAGAGAAGATCTCGACGTGGAGGAAAGATGAAGGTCGTTGCACTGCCAGGGAAGAAACCAGCCGCAGAGTTTTCCGGTTAAAGGTACTACCCTTTGATTCGCGGTAGTGGTAAAACGTGGTATCCCGGTTGCCGGGGTGCTTGGTACAGGCAAGGCGGCCACGAGATGCTCCAGGAAGCGAAAAAGGAAGCAGACTGGTTATCCCCACCAGTCAAAGGAAGAAGACTCTCCGGGCTGGAGATCTCCTCTGTCGTTGGGAAAAGTGGTGAGACAGTTCAGCAGGGCTCCACCGGTGGTGTCGTCGTAGCAGGTCGGCTCAGCTTCTCCCTCGTCGGATTCTTAGGTCCTGTGGCGACTTCTAAAGTTCCAGTCCCCAAAGCCCTGCTTTTATGCAGCATACCCCCATTGACTCAGCCTAGCTGTCAATCAAACATGCTAAGTGGTGAGCCGGCCGGCTCACCACTTGGGCCAATCACACAAGAGTGCGACTTGAGTTACCAAGGTAACTCAGTCCAGGGTGCCTAAACCCCCTCCTACACCCCCTGTGGTACCCAGACAGAGTGGCACCACTTTTGGAGGCTTCTGTGGAGATGCCCGCCAAAAAGTGGAACAAAGGGCTCAACTTGGGTTGGAGTCACAGAAGCGAACACAAACGCCATTTTAGAACCGAGTTCTGGCAAAAAATACCAATCGGAGAATTAATATTAAATAAATAAACCGGCGGTGTGTTCGAGGCTATAGGAATTAATTAATTAAAGTTGGTAGCCTCGAACAATGGGAAATCCCATAGAGATATATTTGCGGTCGAATATAAAAAGTAGTATCCACTGCCACCAGCCAAAACTCGATCAGGGGGGACGGAGACGTGCCCCCTCGACTAACAGACCCCGGGGCAATCGAATTGCCCCGGCCAGTATGTCCACAATATGATGGTTTGTACTGGTTCTATTCTGAATTTGAGACTAGTAAAGTCAATGGTGACTTTACATGCCCTGGGAGACAGTAGTCAGTCCCAGAGTATGGAGTCTATATTGGGGGGTCACTATGACACCCCTGTGTTACTGCACTGAGGGTGCTGTGTAACACACATCACAAAAACACATGAAGCCCTATGGAGTAAAAGACCCCATAGCCCATTAAACACATCTAGAGTCAAAGAAACACACTCAAATCATGCCCAAGAGTGAGGGTAAAAGAGTCTCACTCTTGGTAGGAGAAAATAATAAACCCCAAAAATCCAGCAAAGCTGCTGGGGGACTCACTAGGTTAGGAAATTCAGCCTAAACAGAGAATTCTCCCTAACAGGGGTAGACGTGAATCGCCCTCTACTGAGACTCGCTGCCACAACCGCCATTAGCTTGGTGAAAACCCTCTGGGCGGAGGTTAGCCCAAATGGCAGAACCCGAAACTGATAGTGAGAGTTGCCAATGGCGAACCTCAGTGTCAAGATCCTACTCCCCTGCCACCGAGCACCGCTACATGCGCCTCTGCCTTTATTTCCTTGTTTTACTGCTGCAGTTTTGGACTAATCTAATTGCGTGTTCCATTCCGGCTTTTGGGTTAAACCAGCAGATGCATTCTGGGACATGTATGCTGTCCAAAAGGCAGAGGGCTGGAGGAGGCATACTAAATACATTTGTTTGCAGCAAGCTACTAAGAGCTTGAGAGGGCCTGATTGCATTAACCTGTTCCAAGCTACTGCAGGCTAGACTGCAGAGAGCTGGAGAGCACTTGATTAGAAACTACTGCTGCAGGCTACTGAAGCCAGGGCTGGGCTTAATTGAACACAGCTGCCAGAGTCTGCAATCAGCTCCACCCTGCTGGCCTGCTGGCTGGGAGGGCCTTTATGAGCTCACTTCGAACAGAAGCAGTTGTCAGTCAACTGCTTCCACTGGGAGTTTGTGTTGGTGCTCCTGTTACCAGTTTCTGACCTTTCCTGGAAATCCTCTTTTGGCCTTTGATTCCTGTTGCTGTTGATGCTTGCAGCTCCCTCTCCAGTCTGCTGCAGCCTTCCGCCCTGCTCCTCTGGGCTCCCATCTGGCGGCTCTGCCTCACTCCACTGCCTTCCGCCCTGCTCCTCTGGGCTCCCACCTGACGGCTCTGCTGTACCCCGCTGCCTTCCATCCTGCTCCTCTGGGCACTCCGCTGCCTTCTGCCCTGCTCCTCTGGGCTCCCACCTGGCGGCTTTGCCGCACTCCGCTGCCTTCTGCCCTGCTCCTCTGGGCTCCCACTCGACGGGTCTGCCATACTCCGCTGCCTTCCGCCTTGGTCCTCTGGGCTCTCACCTGACGGCTCTGCCACACTCCGCTGCCTTCCGCCCTGCTCCTCTGGGCTCCCCCCTGGCGGCTTTGCCGCACTCTGCTGCCTACTGCCCTGCCCCTCTGGGCTCCCACCTGGCGGCTCTGCAACACGCCACTGCCTTCCGCCCTGCTCCTCTGGGCATCCACCTGACGGCTCTGCCACTCTCTGCTGCCTTCCACCCTGCTCCTCTGGGCTCTAGCCTGACGGCTCTGCCACACTCCGCTACCTTCCGCCCTGTTCCTCTGGGCTCCCACCGACAGCTTTGCCACACTCCACTGCCTTCTGCCTTTCTCCTCTGGGCTTCCCTGCTTGGCAGCCTTGCCACACTCCTGACATCTGCCCTGTTCCTCTGGGCTCCTTGCCTTGCAACCTGCCAGTTCTAACTTCTGATATCCTATCCTGTCTTGTACCTGGTTATTTCTTTCAACGCTGCTTTCTACTTCTATACATCTTGGTCCACTGTTGTGCCTCCACTTGAATCCGTTTTACAGTGTGGCCCTGGGTTGGTCTCCGTTCAGATCAGATAAGAGAAGACTTCTGTTGCCTTCACCTAGTCAGTTGAAGTCGTACCTGCCTCAGTATATGGTCTTTCAGTTTTACCCTTGCAATGAGTACAACAGATTCCTCGGCACGCCTAAGTCATGACGTTGCTGTATGACTGTTGTTAAGAGTAATCTGCTGGTACCTATCCCAAGGGCTTTCCTTAATCCCTGGAGACCCCTTATCATACTCCAGTACACCCTTATTTCTGATCAATCCAAGTTGCCCAGTGTACTTGCTTGTCTTTGCCTTTTCTCAGTTTCTTTGTTTACAGCCTGCTCCTGCAGTTCCTGTGAATACCTGTTTCAACTAACAGCTTGGTATGTACCTTTAATCTGTTATATTCTAGCATTGTCTCCGGAATCTCCCTTAATCTACTTGCATACAGTGAGACATAGCCTCTGCCTGTACTCCCCGCCTAGACTTGTGACACTCAGGTACATTCTGTGCTTTTGGTGGATTGGCACATGAAAGTAAGTATCCTGAAGGTCCAGAGATACCAACCAATCCTGAAGCTGGAGGGCCTGAAGGATCTGAGAAAGGGTAACCATATTGAACTTGTCCAATTCTCGTAAGTCCAAGATGGGTCTCTTTCCTCTGTACTTTTTCTGAATTAGAAAATAAGGGGAGTACCAACCCTTGTTCCTCTCCGCTAAAGGTACCGGTTATATAGCACCTTTCTCTAGCAGGTATAGAATCTCCTGCATAAGGAGTGGGTCTGGAAACTTCAAAAGAGTTGTTCCCCCGGTGGATGACTCTGAGGTGTGCGTAGAAAAGGCAGGCATTAACCCTGGGCAACGGTCTCCGATGCCCAAGCATCTGAAGTAATAGCCTGCCATTCTGTCAGATATTGAGTTAACGTGCCTCCTACTGCTGTCTTGTGATATAAGACCTCAGAGAGGTTTTGAGGCGGCTGACGCAAAGGCTGAAGGTAAGGTAGCCCCTGCTGCTGCGGTCTTAGAACCTCTGCCCCGTCCACCACAGGGAAATCAACTCTGGCCTCTTTGAGCTGGCTGTCCTCTGCCTTTTCCGAATGCGGAATACTAGCGGATTTGGCCAACACCCTGGAAGTTTGCAACTTCTCCAAACTGTCATCAGCTTTCTTACCAAATAAATGAGTACCGTCAAAGGGCATATTCAGAAGCCTGGACTGTACATCTGGGGCAAATCCTTACTTCCGTAACCACGCAAATCTGCGGATTGTTGTACTAGCCGCCATGGCTCTGCTGATGCTATCAACAGAGTTGAGACTGGTCTGGAGGGATTCGCATATAGCGTCCTTTCCATCCTTGATAAGGTTCAAGGAACCGTCCCTTTCCTCCCCTTCGGGATTATGGTCAGCCGCCATTGAAACACAATCCCAAAGGGTGTGGCTAAACCTCCACAGCGGGCATGTGGCATTAGCAGACTTTAAGGCCATACTGCATGCAGAGAAAACTTTCTTGGCCATGGCATCAAACTTTTTATCATCATGATCCTGTGGGAATGTGGGATATGCATTCTGCTTTCCAGAAGAAGTTGCAGCTTGTACAACCAGACTTTCTGGAGTTGGGTGTTTTGACAGATATAGAGGATCTGCAGCTGATGCTCTATACTTAGCTGTCAATCTTGTACTGACTGCAGGGATCACATCCGGTGTTTCCCAGTTGGTAGACACCTTTTTATGCAAAGCCTTGTGAAAGGGGACAATAGGATCCTCCTGTGATCCCTTGCCAAGTATATCAGTTAGATCATCTTGCTCGTACAGAGGTGTAGGCCTAGAGTACCCCATCTATTCCATCACTTGATTCATGAGCATTCTGTAATTGCCTTCTGCATGATCCCCTGGATCAGGCTTACCAAAGTCAACCTCTGAGGATGTATCAATCCCACTTGCTTCATGCAGGGAGACCTGTAGATGTTTCATTCTGGACTCTTCTGAGACAGTTCTTCTGGAATAGAAGGTCTTCCATAGACCAGATTGACAAGGGTGGTCCTGGGAGTCTCTCCGCCAGACATTAGTCCTGGTTGCGAGAGACTTACCCAGAGTCTTTAGCTCACTATCTTTCACAGAGAAGAAATATCCTAACCATATCAGTCTTTGTCCTGCCCTGGGGCAGTCCAGCACCGAAATGCTAGGCAATTCTCCTCTGAACAAGAGTACCAACAGCACCCCCAGACAAGTGTTTCAGTCTGGTTGGACCTCATCAGTAGGGAGGAGCTGTGCCTCTCTAAGAATAGTGAGCAAGGGGTCCACGTCTGGATTCCCCTAGTAACTTAGGGTGAGACCCAAAGTTACTTAAATATGCAAATTGACAAGGGGGGTCCTGGGAGTCTCTCTGCCAGACATTAGTCCTGGTTGCGAGAGACTTACCCAGAGTCTTTAGCTCACTATCTTTCACAGAGAAGAAATATCCTAACCATATCAGTCTTTGTCCTGCCCTGGGGCAGTCCAGCACCGAAATGCTAGGCAATTCTCCTCTGAACAAGAGTACCAACAGCATCCCCAGACACGTGTTTTGGTCTGGTTGGACCTCATCAGTAGGGAGGAGCTGTGCCTCTCTAAGAATAGTGAGCAAGGGGTCCACGTCTGGATACCCCTAGTAACTTAGGGTGAGACCCAAAGTTACTTAAATATGCAAATTGACAAGGGGGGTCCTGGGAGTCTCTCTGCCAGACATTAGTCCTGGTTGCGAGAGACTTACCCAGAGTCTTTAGCTCACTATCTTTCACAGAGAAGAAATATCCTAACCATATCAGTCTTTGTCCTGCTCAGGGGCAGTCCAGCACCAAAATGCTAGGCAATTCTCCTCTGAACAAGAGTACCAACAGCATCCCCAGACGCGTGTTTCGGTCTGGTTGGACCTCATCAGTAGGGAGGAGCTGTGCCTCTCTAAGAATAGTGAGCAAGAGGTCCACGTCTGGATTCCCCTAGTAACTTAGGGTGAGACCCAAAGTTACTTAAATATGGAAATTGACAAGGGGAGTCCTGGGAGTCTCTTTGCCAGACATTAGTCCTGGTTGCGAGAGACTTACCCAGAGTCTTTAGCTCACTATCTTTCACAGAGAAGAAATATCCCAACCAAATCAGTCTTTGTCCTGCCCTGGGGCAGTCCAGCACTGAAATGCTAGGCAATTCTCCTCTGAACAAGAGTACCAACAGCATCCCCAGACACGTGTTTCGGTCTGGTTGGACCTCATCAGTAGGGAGGAGCTGTGCCTCTCTAAGAATAGTGAGCAAGGGGTCGATGAAACAATTATAGGTTTCGAGGTTGTCGGCGAAATAGTCTGTGATGTGGATGTCTTCGACGGAGTCGTCGAGGGTAATGTCCTGAACGGCATTGAGGGGGTGGAGGCTTGCGGCGTCGATGACCTTTCCTTCGGCGGAGTTGCCGATGGTAGTTGATTTTTCACGCTCTCGAGGAGTATCTCTCGCCGAGGTTGAAGACTCACTGCTTTTGTGTTTGCCAGGCTTTTCTCCTGGGGTATCGCCTCTAGGTGTCTTTGAGGGAGGCAAGGCTGCATTCTCGAACACCTTTAACATACTTTTGCGGAATTCTTCCCACTGCGCTGGGGAACTGTTTTTGGTAGGACATATTACTCTCTTCAGTGAACTGGAGGATGAGGTGGATGGCGATCTATGGCACCTTTTCTTACTATGTTTCGAAGCGGATGAGTGGTGTGATTCGCTTCGAGAACGTGACCGCAAATGTTTCTTGCGACGAGGAGACGACGGTCATCGGAAGTGAGTTTGGAAGGTGTAATGGACTTTGGGGGCTTACCTCGCTTCAGCTTCCCTCTGCGCTCCCTCAAGGACTTCGCCGTGATGGACATACTCTTGTCACATTCTGAACAAGGATGCTCTGCCGCAAGGCACCACAGACAGAGCATTTTTTAAAACCGGACTGGGGCGTAGATGGAGCTGATGAAGAGGCCATCTCGTATCGAAGTTTAGAAGTTTTTCACAGAAAAACTTGAGGAATTACGATTTTCTCACAGAACCGAGCGTTGTGTTCCCGATGCTCATGAAGCGTGGAAAAACTGAACTGAGCAACGGATGCTGCGCTCGCTACTTATACCCATGATGACGTTGACGTCGTGACGGAGGCCTCCGAGGGACACTAACACGACAGGCGCCGATGCATAGCACCCTCTACTGGGGAAAAAAAAGAATTCTATTTCTGACCCTCTGCACCTACCAAAGCATCCTACACCAGAAAGCCTGGTAGTGCAGACGGCTACTTCCTCAGGTAGGCAAAATGCCTATCCCACAATTCTGCAGGATAGGTATGATAAAAGATATGATGCCATGGCCAAGAAGGTTTTCTCGGCTGGCAGTATGGCTTTAAAATCTGCCAATGCTATGTGCACGCTAGCAAGATGTATCCACACCCTTTGTGAGTGTATTTCTATAGCGGATGACCATATCCCTGAGGGGAGGAACAAGACGGTTTCCTTAACATTGTCAAGGATGGGAAAGACGCTATGTGTGAATCCCTCCAAACTGGTCTTTACTCTGTTGACAGCATCAACAGAGCTATGGCGGCTAGTACAGTGATCCACAGATTTGCGTGGTTGCGGAAGTCAGGATTTGCCCCAGACATTCAATCCAGCCTTCTCAACATGCCCTTTGATGGCACACATTTATCAGATAAGTCTTAGTTAACACTACATATTTCCATACAGAGGTGAGCGCTTAACTATAGATGGCACTCCAATAGGTTTATGAAGAAGGGAGGGAAAAAGACAGAATATGGAAAGGTACACCACTCTAAGGTTTAGGAACACTATTAGCAAGGCAGAAGAGCAAAAGTCACTTGTGAGCCAAAGTCCATAGGCTGGGCCCACTCTTAGAGAGAGCAGAGCACAAATGCGCCCAAGATCACACAGTTACACTAGGCTTAGAAAGTGGCTCAGAAAAGTTTAGCCAGGGTCTCCCAGGCTAACCCAGGTTCGAAAGCCGGGGGCTAAATCTACCCCATAGAGTCGGTGGCAAGGGAAGCCAGGCGGGACACGGTACCTTAAGTGGGAAGGATCCTCCAGCGGTGGCAGTTGTTCCTGGCAGCGGGTGCAAGTCTCGTCGTCGTCCAGGGGAAGAGAAGATCTCGACTTGGGGGAAAGATGAAGTTCGTTGCACTGCCAGGGAAGAAACCAGCCGCAGAGTTTTCTGGTTAAAGGTATTACCCTTTATTTCGCGGTCGTGGTAAAACGTGGTATTCCGGTTGCCGGGGTGCTTGGCACAGGCAAGGCGGCCACGAGATGCGTTGGGAAGGCGAAAAGACGGTGAAACTGGTTATCCCCACCAGTCAAAGGAAGAAGACTCTCCGGCGGGAGATCTCCTCTGTCGTTGGGAAAAGTGGTGAGACGGTCCAGCAGGGCTCCACCGGTGGTGTCGTCGTGGCAGGTCGGCTCAGCTTCTCCCTCGTCAGATTCTTAGGTCCTGTGGCGACTTCTGAAGTTCCAGTCCCCAAAGCCCTGCTTTTATGCAGAAAACCCCCATTCACTCAGCCTAGCTGTCACTCAAACATGCTAAGTGGTGAGCCGGCCGGCTCACCACTTGGGCCAATCAGAACGGAGTGCGACATGAGTTGCCTAGGCAACTCAGCTCAGGGTGCCTAAATCCCCCTCCACCCCTCCTAAGTACCCCAGACAGAGTGGCACCACTTTGGAGGGCTTCTGTGGAGAAGCCCGCCAAAAAAGTGGAACAAAGGGCTCGACTTGGGTTGGAGTCACAGAAGAGAACACAAACGCCATTTTAGAACCGAGTTTTGGCAAAAAATACCAACCGGAGAATTAATAATAATTAAATAAACCGGCGATATGTTCGAGGCTATCGTAATTAAATAAATAAAGATAGTAGCCTCGAACAATGGGAAAATCCCATAGAGAAATATTCGCGGTTGAATATAAAAAGTAGTATACAATGCCCTCAACCAAAACTCGATCAGGGGCGACGGAGACATGTCCCCTCGACTAACAGACCCCAGGGCAATTGAATTGCCCCAGCCAGAACGTCCACAATATAATGGTTTGTACTGGTTCTGTTCAGAATTTAAGACTAGTAACATGCCCTGGGAGACAGTAGTCAGTCCCAGGGTATGGAGTCTATACTGGGGAGTCACTATGACACCCCTGTGTTACTGCACTGAGGGTGCTGGGTAACACATATCACAAAAAAACATGAAGCCCTATGGAGTAAAAGACCCCATAGCCCATTAAACACATCTAGAGTCAAAGGAACACACTCAAATCATGTCCAAGAGTGAGGGTAAAAGAGTCTCACTCTTGGCAGGAGAAAAAAAATAAACCCCAAAAATCCAGCAAAGCTGCTGGGGGACTCACTAGGTTAGGAAATTCAGCCTAAACAGAGAATTCTCCCTAACATTCAGCCACTGTGTCAGCCAGTCCAAACCCTCTCTGAGGTCTTCGTTCATACGACTGCAGTAGGAAGCAGGTTGTCACAGCATCTGACAGAATGGCAGGCTATTACTTTGGGCATTGGAAACAGTTGCCCAAGGTTACTGCCTACCTTTCCTGCAAAAACCTCAGAGTCATCCACCGGGGAACAACTCTTTGAAGGTTCCAGATCCGCTCTTTATGCAGGAGATTTTAACCATGCTGGAGAAAGGTGCTATAGAACCAGTTCCTGTAGCGGAGAGGAACAAGGGTTGGTACCACCCTTATTTTCTTATTCCAAAGAAGGACAGAGGTCTGAGACCCATCATGGACTCAAGAGACTTGAACAAGTTCCTCAGGAAGGACAAGTTAAAGATGGTAACCCTTTCTCAGATCCTTCAGGCCCTCCAGTTTCAGGATTGGATGATATCATTGGACCTCCAGGATGCTTACTTTCATGTGCCGATCCATCACAAGCACAGACAGTACCTGAGGTTCGCCGTTGGCAACTCTCACAATCAATTTCGGGTTCTGTCATTTGGGCTAACCTCCCCCCAAGGGTTTTCTCCAATCTAATGGTGGTTGTGGCAGCGACTCTCAGGAGAGGGGGGATTCACGTCTACCCCTACCTAGACGATTGGCTGATCAGGGCCAGTTCCCCAGAATAAGCCCTAGATCATCTCAGCTATACTTGCCACTCCCTCCATAGGCTGGGCTTCTGCCTCAACTTTAGGTCCCACATGATACCATCACAAAGGCTCCAGTTCATCAGAGCAGTCCTGGATGCATCCCTGGGAAAAGCCTCGCCACCAGAGGTGAGGGCTCAAGACATTTTACAGATGGTGACAACATTCCAGAAAGCCCAACATCTACCGGCCTTCAATTTTCTGAGGTTGATCAGTCTCATGGCATCCTGCATTTTTCTGGTGCCAGAGGCTCGCCTGAGAATGAGATCTCTCCAATGGGCTCTCAGGACCCAGTGGTCACAGTTCTCAGGAAGTATGTCAGATCTCCTACATATCCCAGACAGAGTCTCGCAGGATCTTCAGTGGTGGGCCTGTCGGGAAAACATCTTGAAAGGAGAACCATTTTGGCAACCATGGCCAGAGATAACAGTAGTGACTACCGTCACGGATGTCTCAATCACGGGGTGGGTAGCCCATACAAACGATTTGACCACCAGCCGCCGTTGGTCTCCATCAGAGTCCAAACTACATATCAACCTTATAGAGCTGAGGGCAATCGGACTAGCGCTGAAGGCCTTCCTGCAATCTGGACACGGAAAGAATGTCCTGATAATGACGGACAACACAGTGGCCATGTACTACCTCAACAAGAGAGGAGGTGTAGGGTCACTACCACTGTGCAGAGAGGCAATGCAGCTCTGGGTATGGGCATTACAAGAAGGAATCTCTCTTTCTGCAGTTCACTTAGCTGGAGAGAAGAACATGACCGCAGATGCACAAGTGGGAATTAGCTCAGGAAGTCCTTCAAGAGATCTTCACCCTTTGGGGAACGCCTCAATTCGATCTGTTAGCAACCGGTGCCAGCCGGAAGTGCGAGCTGTACTGCTCAAGGGAATTTCCCCCAAGAGGAGCGCTAGGAGACGGGTTAGTGGTGGACTGGGATTGTCCACTCCTGTACGCGTTTCATCCATGTCCCCGTCATTCCTCACGTAATCAGGAGATTGCGAAGGTTCAGGAAATCCATGATCCTAATTGCCCCGGATTGGGCCAGGAGGACGTGTTACCCGGACCTTCTCGACATGTCCATCTGCCCTCCGATTCGTCTTCTCTCGCGAGAGGAGGGTCGGGTTCTCCATCCGGATATCAGGACTCTCAGCCTCCATGCATGGTTTCGGAGAGGCTGAGATATAAGGATTGGAACCTCCCGGATCACGTAATGGAGGTTTTGCTTTCGGCCAGAAGGCCAGCGACCAAATCTTTTTACCACTGCCGCTGGTATATATTCTGCAGCTGGTGTAGAGATAAGAATGTTGACCCGTTTTCATGTAATAAACCTACAGTGTTATACTTTTTGTTACATCTGGCCAATCTTGGGCTACAGATTGGTACCCTCAAGGGATATCTGGCAGCGCTTTCTATTTTCAAGCGCACTTCAGAGGAAGTCTCCTACTTTAAGATTCCTCTGGTAATACAATCCTAAAGGGATAAACTAATGTTTACCCTCCGACACCCTTTTAAGTCCCACTGTGGGATCTCAACTTGGTTTTAAACTTTCTAATGGGTGCTCCTTTCGAGCCTCTACATTCTTGTCCATTAAGGCTTCTTATCTTGAAAACTGTTTTCTTAGTGGCAATAACATCAGCCCGAAGGGTGAGTGAGCTACAGGCTTTACCCTGCAAGCCTCCTAACACTCTTTTTCATAAAGACAGGGTAGTACTAAAGGTGAAACCTACTTTTCTCCCCAAGGTGGTTTCTGAGTTTTATATTACTCAGAAAATAACTTAACCATCTTTTTACTCTCCACCACATCCGGGGAAAGAGGAAGAGAGACTTCACAGGCTCGACCCTAGACGTGCACTCAGTTTTTACATTTCCAGAATGGCAAATCTGCAGCGGAATGACCAGTTCTTTGTGTGCTATTCAGGTCACAATTTGGGTCTAGCCATCACCAAACAAACCATCTCCAGATGGAGTATCTTAACCATATCAGAATGTTACAGACTGGCTGGTAAAGACCCTCCAGAACATCAAAAAAGGGCTCATTCGACCAGGGGTGTTGCCACTTTGTCTGCGTTGCAGAGGGGAGTCCCGATAAAGGATATATGTGCAGCTGCTACATGGTCATCTGTTCACACCTTTACTAAATACTACAGTTTAGACTCATCAACAAGCCAAGATTCTGCTTTTGGAAAAGCAGTATTGCACTCTGGGCATACATAATCACTTTAAATGTTACTCCCTCCTCCAAATTATGTAAACTACTTTGGGGGTGTATCAAAGATAAGAAATACGTGGGAGGACATAATCCATTTGAAGAATAAGTTACTAACCCGTGGTAACGTTTTTTCGACTGGATGTTCCTCCCACGTATTCCTTATCGACCCTACGACCTATCCCACAGTAAAACATCTCTAGCGGTTGTAATCTGCGCTCTCTCAGGTGAAGTAACCGTCAAACTCAAGACAGTGTTTCACTCATCAAAACGGAACTGAACAACGGGTGCTGCGCACGCTAGTTATACCTGTGGTGATGTCGACGTCAAGGCGGAGGCCTCCAAGGGACATCAACTCGACCAGGCATCGACGCACAGCACCCTCTGCTGATTATTATTTTTTTCCAAGGCAGCAATCTGGATATTGGGAAATATCAACTATAAGCAATACGTGGGAGGAACATCCAGTCGAAAGAACGTTACCATGGTTAAGTAACTCGCTCTCCTCCCCTAGGGGGAGCCCCTTCCCATGAGGCCACGGAGGTGAGGCCGCTCCCTGAATGTTCCCCTAGGCGTGGTGCTCAGTGGGGTGGAACTCATGGGGGGGGGGAGCCCCAATGTGATTAGTGATGACCTGGGGAGAACATGGTATCCCCATAACCCACCTAACCCACACGCTCCTTCCTACCACACTCCCACCAACACTTTGTTCTAGTGTTCCTATATGTTTTTGTCATATCACCAATATAGGATGTACCGGGTCGAGGAAGAGTGTGGACTTCTCAAGGGACATGTATCCCTTAAGTACTGAGACAAGGGAGAGACCAATTGACTTGCCTAGAAGACCTCAAGATCCGTACTGGGGCGAAGAAGAAGTGCGGAAGCACAGAGAGCACTTACAAAAACCTGAATCAACAGTCTAGTTTTTCTGAAAACCTGATTGGACAGAGTCTATTCAAAACTGAAGAGGGAAACCAGGAAGTGGAGAGAAGCCCTCTCTGGAGGAACCGCGAGATAGGAACCAGACTGGAGTGGAGATCAATGGAGTGGAGAACAGGAGAAGTCGTTGTTGGGTACGCCTGCTTGCAGGCAGAGCGGTCCCTATCCAGTCCGCTGTGGAGAGACCGACAGGATCCGCAGAGAAGCAGGCATCCAGAAACAAGGAGCAGCTGTAAAGTGTGGTAGACAGGAGACGTGCACCCCGCAAAGAACCAAATGCTGCAGAGCTACCGCAGCACACCAGAAAGCAGCAGGGGCTATGAGAGGCTCGAAAGGGCACAGAGGAGAGCCTGCAACTGACCAAAGAACACCGGCAAGCCCCTTTCAGGTAACCTAGCTGCTGGGAAGGTTGGTGGGCTTCAAGTATTCAAACACAGCTCAGGGATCTGCACCCTTTCATGAAGGGTAACCTAAGTCATCTTCGTAGTCACAGTACCTGGCATGATAGTGAACCAGGTCTGCAGCACAAAGAGGGGAGTATCCCACAAGTCTGGGACCAACACCCTTTTATGAAGATCAACCCAAGTCATCTTCATAGTCACAGTACCTGGCAGGATAGTGGACCAGGTTTATTGCACAAAGACAGGAAGAATATACAGGTCTGGGACCCACACTCATAAGATTGCGAGCTCACGTAAAGTGTGAACTTTTGAAGTGCAAAGCAAACCAGGGGAAGAGAGGCATTCTGCCTGTTAATATTGAACTGTGAACTGTGAAAGCCAGAAGGAGCAAAGAAGCTAGGGTAAGGGAGGCATTCCTGCTGGCAGTGTGAGCTGCATGCTAAGGTCTAAGAAGGCCCTGGTGGAAGGGAGTCATTCCGTCAAACCCTTGTGAACTGTGAAACCAAGAAACCTCATGAGAAGGAAGCAATACCTCCTGGTGGTTTTCCCGAAGATTGTGTATCGTGAAGCCAATCAGAAGGAAGACCTGGGGAATGGAGTCATTCTCCTGGCACTGTGAGAACATTGAGAATAGAATACCTGGAGAAGGGGGGCATTCTCCAGGACCTCAAATAGTGAGGATTGTGAACCATGAAGCCAAACGAGAGAAAACCTGGGGAAGGGAGTCACTACCCTGGCACTGTGTATACATTGAGAACCAAATACCTGGAGAAGGAAGGCCTCCTTCAGGAACCTAATTGTGAAACAAAACTTTGGTCAATAAGGAATGATGTTGGAGTTGTAACTTTTTCTTTTGAATTAGAACTGAAACCTTACAGCACCACAAGCTGAAATTTTGTTTTCCTCGCAAAGGAACTGAGACCTGGAGAAGGGAGTCATTCTCATTGGCGAAATTCCCCTACGATTGGAATTGTGGCTCATTGTCCAGAAGAAGGGAGTAATTCTTATGGACCAAGAAGATCATCAACCCTTTTCTTATTAGTTACAAGTGTAAGGGATTAAAGTAGGCATTTTGACACAACGGTGGACTCTTACTTCATATAGCAAGACTTGTCCTCGGCCTAAAGCCCAGGGACCGCATCTCTCCAGCCCTACAATCTCTCCACTTGCTCCCGGTTGCTGCTAGGATCAAGTTCAAGACCCTTTGCATCATCCACAAGGCTTTCTGTGGCCTGGGACCCCGCTGCATCCAACTCTCTCTCCCTAAATACTTCCCTGCTAGAGCACTTCGGTTTTCTAGCTCCAACTCTCTGCAAATCAGATACATCTCTAAGCAGAGAGGGGAGGGGGTAGATCTCCCTCCTCTGCAGGAAAATCCCTCTGGAATGGTCTCCCTGCCCCTCTCAGGCTTGAGCCGGAAATCCTTAAGTTTTGGAAGACCCTCCTTTTCTCCTCTTCCTTCCCTCTCCCCCTCCCCTGCTTACACCCCCGTCTACCGCAGTGACTGGCTGCATGGTTCCCTCTGAGTTCAACAGGGCACCAGGCCCCTCCCACCCAGTCCAACCCCCTCCTGGCATTTAGCAGGTGGACCCTCAGCCCATGTGTTGGGAAGGAACCAGGGTCCTCCCGAACCCGCAAGCGATTTAGTTTAGTTAGGAAAGACATCTTCAAGGCACTATAATGGACTGGGGGGTGGGAGGGGCACTGGGAAGGCTCTCTCATGCAAGCATAATCATATACATATAGACATAGGTGAGCACTGACGAAGGTAGTCATTGTCTACAGAAGGATATATTAGGCGAAATTAACTATTAGTTGGATAGATTTGTAATGTCAGATCCCAGGCATTGTAAAAGCTTAGTGCTGTAGAGGAGTCAAACTCCCCCCTCCTCCCCAAAAGGAATGCAGCCTGTGGGATCTAAATAGAACACAGGCGCTTAGCGTGCAGTGTTCTTCACTATAGCCGAAGCACGAACTAACTTATAAGGTGTGCAACATAGGGCAAGGGTCCATGCGGGTTAAGAATAGGACTTGCATGTGTTGTGCGGCAAAGTGCAGAATGAGATAAAATACGAGTCTAAATTGTGGAGGTAACTACAGACCCAGATAACGTGAGCAAGATAAGTGGAATATGGATAGAATGGATGAAATATGTTTGTACATGGATAACAATCTTTAGTTTACCTTGGGCGCGGCCTCAAGGTTTGTAAAAGTAAGCAGAGCTGCAGTGTCTTTTTGCATAGTTAGCAAGATTGAGAAAGCATGAGCTGCAGTGTGTTTTTGCATAGCTAGCTAAATGAAGAACAGAATGCCCTGACAAAACCGCTGACAAAGAAAGAAATCTTTGAAGGATCCCTATTATGGAAAAAGGACGGATTGGGCTGAAGTTATGATCTAGCTCCAATGACATCACCATGGCAAGTTGGACCTATATAAACCCCTGCTTGAAATCACTTTGGCAGGAAGGAACGGTAAAAGGGACAGGAGAAGAACGTTCAGGCAGCAGAGTCCTTTGCTACCATCCTCATTTGTAAGATTAAACTGGTTATCCTTACAAGATCACCTTTGTCCTTATTTTCCCTAGTGGGGTGTATTGATTCTGGTCTGAGCGTTATTAGGCACACCCTTACAAATGGTTACTATCCCGACGTGATCCAGCTTTCCCCGTACCATGCAGAGGCTCCAGGCCATTCTCCCGAAAAGAGCCGGCCCACCTACAGTGACCCGTCCCCCAAATAAAAAAAACACACGTTTACTGAGCGGTTTTAGAAGGAACCATTTTAATAGAAAACCTCTCTGCTCTCTGAAGCGGGGCACGCATCCATAGAGAAGAACAAGTTACTTAGCCCTGGTAACGTTCTTTCGACTGGATGTTCCTCCCACGTATTCTGATATTTCCAATATCCAGCTTAGCTGCTTTCGGAAAATAAATACATTTCAGCAGAGGGTGCTGCGCGTCTATGCCTGTCGACTCGATTTCCCTCAGAGGCCTCTGTCTCGATGTCGACGTCACTATAGGCATATATAGGGAGCGCCGTCCGTTGGCTTCAGTTCCATTTATACGAATGGAGGATCTATCCCATACTCGACAGTTACACCTCCTGAGAGAGCGCAGACTGCAATAGCAAAGGAAATTCTACTGAGGTGTAAGTTAGGAGGGTCCATAAGGAATAAGAGGGAAGAACATGCAGTCAAAATAACGTTACCAGGGGAAAGTAAGTAACTTGTTCTTCGAATGGATTGTGTCCTCCCATGTATTCCTTATCTTATGAAAGACTCCCAAAGCAGTTTCTAGTATTTCTGGAGGAGGGAGTCAGAATTTTTCTGACAATTTAGTTGACGTATGTCTACAGAATGCAACACTGCTTTACCAAATAAGCCTTCCTGGTCTGAAGAAGAGTCCAAACAGTAATGTTTAGTGAAAGTATGTACATACCTCTTTCAACTGCCAGCCTGGAGGGATTCACACACAGCGTCCTTTCCATCCTTGACTATGTTTAAAAACCTGTCTCGTTCTTCCCCTTTGGGGATATGTTCAGCCGCCATGGATATACACTCCCAAAGGGTATGAGTGAACCTAGCCAATGTGCACGTGGCATTTGCTGACTTCAGGGCCATACTTCCAGCCAAAAAAACGTGTTTGGCTAGAGCGTCGTAACGCGTATCATCCCTATCAGGAGGGATAGTAGGGTTAGCATTTTGTCTAGTGGTTGAGGTGGTAGCTTGTACCACCAGACTCTCCGGAGTTGGGTGTCTTGATAAATAATAGGGATCACTGCTTGACACCCTGTATTTAGAGGTCAGTTTCTTGTTGACAGCCGGATTGAGTTCAGGCGCCTCCCAATTGGTAGCTACACGCTTTTGCAAAGCTGTATGGAATGGAATAATTGGGTCTTCCCGAGGTCCCCTGTACAGAATGTCAGTCAGGTCATCTTGTTCGAAAAACTGGACTTGGTCTAGCCCATCCCATATATCCAATTACCCTCGACATCAACTGCCTATAGGTAACTTCTGCATGATCGGATGGTCTGATCTGCCAAACTCTACCTCTGGTGAGGTGTCCAAACCACTGGCATCATGTAGGCACTCTTGAAGATCCTTTATTCTGGATTCTTCTGAAATTAGGGCCTCAGCGACTAATGGCGTACCATATTGGAGGCCAAAAGGTCTAGATTCATCTGATGATGGCTCTGCGTCCTCATAAATGGAGGAAAGAGACTTGAAGAAGTCAGCTCTAGGTAAAGGGGTATATGTTTTCTCCATAGTACCCAATGGTGTTATAATATTTGTCGACAAAAGTGCAGAAATTGTCGCTACTGTTGACGTCTTCGATGGTTGCATCATCGAGGAGCTTGAAGCCCGATGCGTCGATGGCTTTTCATGGGCTTTTGTTACTCATGGTGACGATGAAGAGTCTCTCGGCGGCAATGGCGTCGACGACTCCGTCCTCGTAGGGACTTTTCCTCGACTCGAGGGATCCTTAGACTGCTCTTGAGGTGCATTGCTTGCAGGGCCTGAATGCGCACGGCTCTTATGCTTATCGGGTCTTTTGACCAGAGGATGGCTTTTGAAAGTACTCGAGGGGATCACGGCCGCAATCTGAAACACTTTCATCATTTTAATTCTAAACTCTTCCCACTCAGCTGGTGAGGCTGTTTTAGTTGGGCATACGACCCGTTCCGGAGAGGAACTCGAAGACGTCGAAGATGGAGACCTATGGCGCAGTTTCTTTGAATGTCTTGACAATGACGAATGGTGGGAACCACTTTGTGATCAGGATCGCTTATGGCGAGGAGAAAACAGTTCTCGACTCGTCTGAAGTCTATCTTTTCGACAGTCGATTGGGATTTATGGGTCCTGCCGGCCGCTAGCTTCCATCTGCGCTCTCTCAGGGCTATCAACGTCATGGACAGGCAATCCTCACACTCTGATTAAGGATGAGCAGATCCCAGATACCGCAAGCATATTCTGTGGGGTCCCTAACGGACACCTTCGAACCGCAGTCACAGCATTTTTTGAAACCCGACTTCGGAGTATAAAATGCTGATGACGAAACCATAATTCGAAAAACATTTTTGAAGATTTCTTTTACAAAGGAATGAAGCGTACCGTATACGAAGCGTTAGCGTGGAAAAATGGAACTGAAGCTAACAGACTCTGCACGCTATATATGCCTTCAGTGACATCGGCATTGAAACATAGGCCTCGAAAGGACATTGAGTCGACAGGCATCGATGCGCAGTGCCCTCTGCTGAAAATTGTTTTCCGAAGCAGCTAAGCTGGATATTGGAAATTGATAAAATAAGGAATACGTGCGAGAACACAATCCATTCAAAGGACAGGCTGGTTGTCATGATCACAGCAAAGGTTCCTACAATTGCGTCCAAAAAGAGTTGGTCTTCAATCTACCATTCGTGGAGTTTAAGAAAAAGCAACTCAGGGCAGTATTAGGCATGGGCGGTACTTCCCAACTCTCAACAGGGCTGCCTGGTTTATGCTGGTAGAATGCGCAGCGTAGGTCTAGTTGTTTTCTCTCTCCTCCTATTTAAGCCCCTCCCCTCGAGCATTCCCTGCTTCGCGTTCGGAAGAATCCAGTCAACGCTTGCCGCTGTCCCGCTTTAGGTCCTGTCACGTTTTAGCGCCACCTGTTACTCTTTCCCTTCTGTCATTCCGGTCCCCTTTTTGGCCCGTTCCAGTTTCCCTGAGCTCCCTGCAATTCCTACAATTTCCAGTCATAGTATTTTCCACAGTCGGTGTTTTGGAACTCCTGTCACAGACTTCATTTCGGTCACTCCTTTAGCCCCGTCATTTTTCCAGTCACGGAACGACTTCCATAATTCAAGAGTTTCCTGTCAGAAAAGTTTTCGCAAGTATCTTTGCTCTATCCTGTGAAGCAGCATAAGTCTTTTCATGATATAGTGAAATTTAATGTTGCATTGTAATTAGTTTCTGAACATTGTTTGCGCGTAACGTATGGAGCTGAGTTGCGCTTCATAACTACTGAGTGTTCCTCAGTGAAGGATCTTAGCTTGGCGTGTGTTCTTTGCATATGGTTGTGAGTGCGTTTCCTGAGGTAAATTCGTTTTCCGGTTGTGGTGCCCATGAATGCGTGGGTGTAGAAATTCCTCACACACTCTAGGCACTCCTACATTTCCCAGTCCTAATTCCAGTCACTTCAGTCGGCCCAGTTATCCTGGTTCCATCTCCCCTCTTCAGAACTAGCGCCCCTGCACAGACGCAGGATGGAGAGCTAACAACATTAATCACTAAGGTAATTAAAGAAGGGGCTGTAGTGTCATATGAGAGTGTAGAGGTCAAACTCCATAGAAGTGCTAATCAAAATTCTTAGAAATCTCTTGTGTTTGTCCTAGGACTCACATTCGCATGGTTGAAGGGGGGACTGGGAGCTACACCAATTGAGAAGAACAGAGTCACGTAGTTCCATCGTGAGTGTCCCCGCAGAGTCCAGGTAAGCGTTACAGAACGCGAAGCCATTGAAACATACTCTGCCTGGACATCATGGGAACTCCTGAGGTTGATCTGTTGGCCCAATTGT
Source organism: Ambystoma mexicanum (assembly GCF_040938575.1). NCBI lineage: Eukaryota > Metazoa > Chordata > Amphibia > Caudata > Ambystomatidae > Ambystoma > Ambystoma mexicanum. The sequence continues at coordinate 760,898,097 of NC_090938.1, forward strand.
TGGGGGAATTGAGAGCGGAAGTGCATGCAGCACGTTCCGAAACTAATGCTCTGAGGAAAGAGTTAGTGGTAAACCGGGATAGAACTGAGGAGTTGGCCCGCCAATTATTGCAGTCACAAGCTGGTCAGGTTCCGTTGCCTCCTGGTAACCCCCAAGTTTCAGCCCCAATTGCTCCATCAGTTCCTGTCCAAGTAATCGTACCAGGAAATATTCCCTTGGCCCCCCCAGAACGCTTTTTCGGAGACCCAAAAAAGTTTGCAGTGTTTCTGAATCAATGCAGGCTACATTTCTTATGCAGGGCGGGAACGTTTCCCACAGACCAATCTAAGGTGGCCTTTGTGTTGTCTTACCTGGGTGGGTATGCTGCTGACTGGGCAGTTCCTCTTGTCAATAGAGATGATCCTGTGTTGAGAAACTTTCAAAACTTCCAATGCGAACTAGAAAAACTTTTTGCCCGCCACACCCAAGGACAAGCATTAGATAATGAATTATTGTCACTTCGACAGGGTAATCAAGATTTGCTAGCATATGTAGCCACTTTCAATAGACTTGTTGCAGAAACCAATTGGCCTTCAGAGAAAAGAACTACCTTGTTTTACCGTGGGTTGCGGGGTGAGCTGAAGGATGTCCTAGCACAAGTGGTGAATCCCCCAGAAGGAATTGCCGAATTCATAGACTTAACCATCCAGTTGGATCACCGACTTCAAGATCGGAGAATGGATCGAGGTCGCCCAGAGAGTCGTGCATATTTTGTTCGCCCCAAGGAAACTTCTGGAAGGGTGTCATCAGAGAACCATGCCGAACCTATGCAACTGGGTGTCATTCGTGGTCCTATCTCCCAAGCTGAGAGAGAAAAGAGGCGGCAGCAACAGCTCTGTTTGTACTGCGGGAAGGCTGGTCATTTCCTGAAGGACTGTCCTGTGAAACCTTCACGAAAACCACTGGGCGGTGTTAGTCAGGAAAACAAGGAGCAAACTCCGGAAAACTTAAGTGCCCGACAAGCATAGAGGTCAGCTTGTCGAGCGTGAAGAAGGTTTCGGCGACCTCACACTTTGTGATTCCAGTTATCCTATTCAGTCAGGATTGTCCTACAAAAAGATTCACGCTAAACGCTTACATTGATTGTGGGGCCATCGGCAACTATATGGATTTAAACCTGGCAAGCAGATTGGGCATCCCGTTAACTGATAAGTTGGAAGCAGAAAATGTTTCTGGAGTGGATGGCACTCCCCTTGTGTCAGGTCCAGTTACACAACGCACTAACGATATCATAATGCTCTGCCTGGGGGAACACAAGGAGGAGATTTCCTTTGACCTTATTCAGGCGCCACAATTCCAGATCATCATAGGAATTCCTTGGCTAGAAAGACATAATCCTGTCATTGATTGGCGTGCAAGAACTGTGGTGTTTGGTTCAGAGTGTAAAGAAACTTGTAATGGCACAGAACATGCTCAGGAAAAGAAACTACAGCCGAACACTCCAGAAGTCACGCTGGGTCTCATTGGGTTGTTGCCCTATGAATATCAACGGTTCCAGGATGTTTTTCAGGAGGAGAAGCAAGCTGAGGTCCTGCCCCCTCATAGACCTTATGATTGCCAGATAGATCTGGTTCCAGGAGCCCAACTTCCGTGCCATCGAATTTATGCATTAACTGAAAAGGAAAACCTCCATTTGAAAACGTATCTGGATCAGTATTTAGCCAACGGATTTATTCGACCATCCAAGTCCCCAGCAGCATCGCCTTTGTTCTTCGTGCCCAAAAAGGAAGGAGACCTAAGAACCTGCATCGATTACAGGGCCCTAAATCAAATCACTATAAAGAACCGATACCCCTTGCCTCTGATTTCCACGTTGCTGGACCAGGTGAAAGGAGCCAGGATCTTCACCAAACTAGACCTTCGTGGGGCATACCATCTCGTTCGTATTAAACCTGGAGATGAATGGAAGACTGCCTTTCGCACACGTTATGGACTCTTCGAATATCAGGTTATGCCCTTTGGGTTATGTAACGCTCCAGCAGCCTTTCAGTCATTCATGAATGACATTTTTCGGGAGCTTCTGGATATCTGTGTTGTGATATATGTGGATGACATCCTGATTTTTTCTGCCGACCCCCGGGAACATGTCAAACATGTAACTTCTGTTCTTCAAATCCTCGAGGAAAACTTCTTGTATGTAAAATTGGAGAAATGTCATTTCCATGTTCCAGAGGTGGAATTTTTGGGATTCATATTGTCTTCGGAAGGAGTGAAAATGGACAACAGAAAGGTTGACGCAATTCTATCCTGGCCAGCTCCAACATCAGTTAAAGGAGTCCAAAGTTTTTTGGGGTTCGCTAACTTTTACCGACGATTTGTGTCTGATTTTTCTCAGCTGGTTCATCCTATCACGTCGTTGCTGCGAAAGAATAAGACCTTTGTTTGGACAAATGAGGCTGGTGAGGCCTTCCAGAAACTTAAAGAGAAATTCACTGCAGCTCCTGTCCTTCAACATCCTAAGTTGGATCTTCCCTTTGTGGTAGAGACCGACGCATCCAACGTCGCCATGGGCGCAGTCTTGTCGCAGCGTGACCCTATCTCGCACGAATTACACCCAGTGGCCTTTTGGTCAAAAAAGTTCTCAGCAGCGGAATTGAATTATACAGTCACCGATAAGGAGTTGTTGGCGATCAAGTGTGCATTGAAGGAATGGAGACATTATCTGCTTGGGGCTAGGCACACAGTTACCATTTTCACAGATCATCGGAATCTGCAGTACTTGCGTTCAGCAAAGGCACAATCTTCGCGTCAGTTGAGATGGGCTCTTTTCTTTGCTGAGTACGACTTTGTTATCACATTTCGGCCTGGTATCCGTAATGGAAAGGCCGACGCGCTGTCCCGAATTGGTAAGGGAGAAGAAGCTTACAGTGCCACAACTCCAGTGGAGATAATTCCAGTTGAAAAGGTGCTTGGAGTCATGGATGTTACAGATCCATTATTTGAAAAATTGAGAGTTGAAACCAAAGCCAATATCAATACTGCAGAATTGCAAAAATGGGAATCCGAAAAGGAACAATGTTATGTACAGGACGAATTGCCCTTTTATAAGGGGCGACTATTCTTGCCCACTCAAAAGCTACGAGAGCAAGTGATCACAGACTACCATAGTGCACTGATGGAAGGACATCCGGGAGTCACTAAAACATTAGAAAGAATCAAGAGATCGTATTGGTGGCCAACTTGGCGTAAGGATGTAATTCAATTCATCAAGACCTGTGGAGTTTGTGCTCAAAATAAATCACAGAAAATGAAACCTGCCGGTCTTCTCAAACCATTGGAAGTTCCGCCTCTTCCTTGGCATACACTCTCCCTAGATTTTATTACAGACTTACCCAACCGTGGAGGATTTGACACCATACTGGTGGTGGTGGATCTATTTTCTAAGATGGCACACTTTGTGGCATTGAAAGGATTGCCTACTGCATCGGTCCTAGCCAAGGTATTTTTGGAGAACATTGTAAGGCTGCACGGCTTTCCTTCCATTGTGGTGTCTGATCGGGGAAGTCAATTTGTCTCTGAATTCTGGAAAAGATGCTGCAAGATGGCTCAGATGGAGATACGTTTGTCCACTAGTTATCACCCACAAACTGATGGGCAAACAGAACGCACAAATCAAACGTTGGAACAGTACCTCAGGTGCATGCTTCATCAAACTGACGACTCTTGGCAGAAAATATTGTGGATTGCAGAATATGCCTACAATAATTCCGTACACTCCTCGACTGGATTAAGTCCATTCTTCACTGTTTATGGGCGACATCCACGAACCTCGGTTCATGATCCACCTGAATCTCTGGAAATGCCTGCTATTAAGACACTGCATGACAACATTATAACAGCTGTTCACCTCGCCAGAAAACAGTTGTACTTGGCGAAGACTGCTCAGAAGAAGTTTGCTGATCAAAGGCGAAGAGACTCCCCAGAATACAAGGTGGGAGACTCAGTTTGGTTGGCCACAAGGAATCTGAGGTTGAGAGGATCCAGGAAATTTCTTCCAAGATTCTTGGGTCCTTTTACCATTGAGAAGATCATCAACCCGGTGGCCATGAAATTAACGCTCCCCAAAAACATGAAAATTCATTCAGTGTTCCATGTGTCTTTGTTGAAGGCTGTAAGTCCAAATACCCGAATCCAGGGTCCACCGGCTCCTGTAATTGTGGAAGGTGACCAGCCAGAGTACGAGGTAAAGGCTATCTTGGACTCTAAGGTTGTTCGCAGAAAATTGCACTACTTGGTGGACTGGAAGGGTTATGGGCCGCAGGATAGAACTTGGGAACCCCTCGAAAACATTCACGCCCCTCGATTAATTAAATCCTTTCATCTGAATAACCCCAGCAAGCCAGGGGGAGAAGGGTTCACCGTAGGAGGGGCCTTGGGGGGGAATACTGTCATGATCACAGCAAAGGTTCCTACAATTGCGTCCAAAAAGAGTTGGTCTTCAATCTACCATTCGTGGAGTTTAAGAAAAAGCAACTCAGGGCAGTATTAGGCATGGGCGGTACTTCCCAACTCTCAACAGGGCTGCCTGGTTTATGCTGGTAGAATGCGCAGCGTAGGTCTAGTTGTTTTCTCTCTCCTCCTATTTAAGCCCCTCCCCTCGAGCATTCCCTGCTTCGCGTTCGGAAGAATCCAGTCAACGCTTGCCGCTGTCCCGCTTTAGGTCCTGTCACGTTTTAGCGCCACCTGTTACTCTTTCCCTTCTGTCATTCCGGTCCCCTTTTTGGCCCGTTCCAGTTTCCCTGAGCTCCCTGCAATTCCTACAATTTCCAGTCATAGTATTTTCCACAGTCGGTGTTTTGGAACTCCTGTCACAGACTTCATTTCGGTCACTCCTTTAGCCCCGTCATTTTTCCAGTCACGGAACGACTTCCATAATTCAAGAGTTTCCTGTCAGAAAAGTTTTCGCAAGTATCTTTGCTCTATCCTGTGAAGCAGCATAAGTCTTTTCATGATATAGTGAAATTTAATGTTGCATTGTAATTAGTTTCTGAACATGGTTTGCGCGTAACGTATGGAGCTGAGTTGCGCTTCATAACTACTGAGTGTTCCTCAGTGAAGGATCTTAGCTTGGCGTGTGTTCTTTGCATATGGTTGTGAGTGCGTTTCCTGAGGTAAATTCGTTTTCCGGTTGTGGTGCCCATGAATGCGTGGGTGTAGAAATTCCTCACACACTCTAGGCACTCCTACATTTCCCAGTCCTAATTCCAGTCACTTCAGTCCGGCCCAGTTATCCTGGTTCCATCTCCCCTCTTCAGAACTAGCGCCCCTGCACAGACGCAGGATGGAGAGCTAACAACATTAATCACTAAGGTAATTAAAGAAGGGGCTGTAGTGTCATATGAGAGTGTAGAGGTCAAACTCCATAGAAGTGCTAATCAAAATTCTTAGAAATCTCTTGTGTTTGTCCTAGGACTCACATTCGCATGGTTGAAGGGGGACTGGGAGCTACACCAATTGAGAAGAACAGAGTCACGTAGTTCCATCGTGAGTGTCCCCGCAGAGTCCAGGTAAGCGTTACACTGGTGTTGGACCATGTAATGGAGAAACTCGGGTGAACACGCACATGTAAGTAGACTCTTGTAAGAGATAACAAGAAGAGGGCAAGTGTGTATGACAGTATGTGAGGTATGGATGGAGTATGAGGTCAATGACAGAGTGGATAGGACTTTTTGGTGATGCGTTTAGGTATAGATTGGATAGGATTTCGGTGATGTGGTAAGATATAGATTGGATAGGAGTTGGGTTATGTATTGAAATTGTCGCGTATTTCTGTTTTTCTACTTTTTATAAATGGCGAAAGGAAGCCACAGCGTATAAAGACTGGGAGGTAAGGGATCCTCAGCCATAAGAGGTTGAGAAGGTAGTGCCACGCGGAATTCTTTTATGACGATAAAAGCAATGGGATCCTCAGCATGTAAAAAAGCTGAGATGGTGGTACTATGAGGATATAAGGAAAAAATAAGTAGTGACTCAGTATAAGGAATGTGCCTGGATTTTAGTCAATTATTTTTAGTATATGTTCTCTTACTGTCTTTTGTGATAAAAAAGGAAGTAAGGTGGATGAGTCACGGTGTGTGTGAAAACAAAGTGGGGGAAAAAGGGGTAAGAGAAAGAAGTGGGTTGATCTGTATTTCTGTGTAACAAACAGCAGCATGTGCAGCATAGCAGTAAGGTCTAAGTGAAGCATACTGGACGCGTGCAATATTAGTATGGGGAAGAAACACCAATAAGACACATGAATAAGGCCCTGCCACTGTACTGTGACAGGATAGAAACAAATCATAGACAATGGGTGTTGGAAACACAGGAAGGGGGGATATCCAGCTCCTGGCCAGAGCACAGCTCCCATAACAGAAACACGCTAGAAAGAACGTCCATCTTTTTAGCAGCAAAATATAAGAGAAAGAAGTTACAAAACAGAAAAGAGGTTTAAGATCTCTGGTGGTTTTTCGAGGATATAGAAGATCAGGAAGTTAAAAAAGAGATCCAATGTAAGAGGATATACCCCGTAACGCCTAAACCTGCAGTAGGGTATACAAATCCAGTCTATAAGCCTCCACTGGTAGAGAAATTGTCAACAACAAGATCGTCAGGATCAGCAACTAGGAGTCAAGAGTGTCTCCACCTCCACCTCCATATAACCCACCCACAAGCGCTGACATGCTTGTAGCATCAGTGTACCCAGGGGGTTCACGAACAGGTATGGACGACGAGTTAAGAGTGTTGCGGGAACGGTTGGTCAGGTTAAAATAACCTGGAAAAGTAACACCAGAAATAAGGGTACCAGTGCAGAAAATAGGAGATTGGAAGTCAGGAGATTTTTTGGTTAGATTCAACCCTGGGGCAATAAGAAATGTTTGTGTCGAAAAAGATGATGGAGAAGGGGGTAGGGACGGTTCTAGCACAAGGAGTCAAACCGGTGAGGGAAAATGAAAGGGAGGATCAAGATGGCAGAAATAATGAAGAGACAGGGGAAGAAAGATCGAGGAGAGGAGGTGGCGAGAAACCTTTCCCTGCCACAAGAGGCATGGGGAAGGGATAGACTGAGAAATCGACCAGATTTAATGGTGATAGTGCAAGATCAGACACATACTAAAAAGGGGTTGAAAACAAAATAGACAAGCAGATCACTCTTATACATAAAGGAGTAGGGATAACGCAGCATGTGCAAAGAGCTAAAATGGACAAAAATAATTTGATTAAAGCTCTCCCCCAGCTTACAGCCGAAGCCAGTAAATGGATCTATGAATTTGAGAAACAAACAGCTGGGGTAGCCTTAGCACTAGGAGACCTTACTGGTTGCCATAGTTGGAGACCAGGCTGGGGACATATGGGTAAAGGCTGGGTACTCTGGGATAACTCTTGCAAAAAACTAACATGATAGAGCAGCCTTTAATGAAGTAAGGGCAATGGTATGGGATGCACTACGAAAGATGTACACAGACACCCCAGACTTACATTCTTTAATGCAGTGTACAATGGGTGATGATGAGGACCCAGTTAAGGTTTATTCTTAAGTTACAAGAAATGTGGAGAGTTGAGACAGGAGGGCAATGGGACCATTCAGTAAAAAATGTTTACTTTATTGTAAAGAGGGGATTACCAAAAGAGGGCCAGAAGGCACTAGATAAAATTGTGGGAGTTGAAGACAAAGGGTGGGCGGAGATACGAAGTATAATAGTCCACCATTGTAAGAGAGTCAAGGAGCGGGACAGGGAGACCTCCCAGAAGCGGCAAATGGATGAGGCAAAATGAGTGGAAAAGAAACTAAATAAGGTTGACGTCCAAGCACCAGTGACGACACCTGCTCAGGGGGAGAGCACAGGAAATACTCAACAGATTGTGAATGCCACAATTGCAGCATTATGGGCCGAAGGAGGACATGGACAGTGGGGGAGGAGTGGAGGACAGTACCACAACCCACAGTGGCAGTATGGAGGAGCACCAAGGGGAAGAGGGGTATTTTGAGGAGCAAGCGCAGGAGGATTGGGGGATAGGGCACCTGGGAGGAGGATTGGGAACATCACAGTGCTGTTATTGCTGGAAGTGGGGGCATTTCGCAAGGGAATGCAGAAACAGGCCCAGGATGGGATTTACTTATGGACCATCACCTCCAGGGCAGGGATTCCAAGGGCCTCAAGGAATGGGACACCCGCAATTTGGGCGAGGGAGTCAAAATCAGTTCCCTTACGGGTGCCCCGTTCAAAGGAGTTACAATGGCGGGGGGCGGCTCTTTTTTCCGTTCCGCGGGACAGATACATATTTTGATTAGGACAGCCCACAGAGAGCACTCTCGTGTCCAATCCTATTGACAACCGCACACCCTGAAGAGGAGCACTTGGTGGAGGCGGAAATAGGAAACAAGCAATTTATATCTATGGTAGATTCAGGTGCAACTAAATTATGCATTATGGAGGGGAATTTTCCGTTATCAGGTAAAACTCTTGACACGCAGCGATTCTCTGGGGCTATTTCTATGGTTCCATACACTGAGGAGCTGGATATAAAGGTGGCAGGAAAAGTAGTATGAGCCCCCTTGTTATATTCAGAGAGTTCCCCTGTTAACTTGTTGGGTAGGGATCTGCTCAGTAAAGTAAAGGTAACTAGTCCTGGAGGATAGCTCAAAGGCAATGTGCTTGCTTTGGAAGCAAGACGACACGGAGCAACACAGGTTTGATTCCCGGGTCCGCACTTAGAAACCTCTGGGTATTAAGCGCGTTATAAATAACCTATCATATCATATCATATCAACTATATCATTCACAGATCAAGGGGTAGTGTCTTGCACTCTGGGGATGTGTGTAGCTCGAGGAATGGTACTAATAAATGCAATGACAAGGGAGTCAGTAGTCCGTGGAGTTCCTGTGGTCCCGGACATATTTATCTATGGCATCAAGGTACTAGTAAAAGCAGTGCCTCAAATTGTGACAAAATGTTGGTGAGTGTCCACAGATTTTATTTTCCGACCCATGGTGCCACCCTAGGTGGTGGCAGAGACTATATTGTCATTAGATTTGCAAAGACTAGTAGTGTCAGATAAAAGAGTAGTCCTGATTGGAACAGATCAGGGCGGGTGCGAGTGGCGCATGGTACTATGTGTAGATCCGACAGTACAACTGATGGAAATGACTGATCAAGAGTTATTTGAGAACAGGACTCAAAATGGGAAGATCATTTTGGGAATCTGCATCCCCTGTGATATCATGGTGCAGTATAGGAAGGTACAGTGCCCCCTTGATGGCAGTGGTGACCGCATCTTTATTTTTGAGGAGGACATGCAATATCTGCCAGCACAATTATGTACTGTTAATCCACATGATGTTGGTTTACTGAGAGATAAGACCTGAGAGATAAGACCAGTACAGATTACGTTGAAGTCAAGAGCAGTACTTCCGAGGGTGTTGCAGTAGCGTTGACAAGGGAAGCTGAGGAAGGGATAAAAGGCACTATTCAGGCTCTATTAGAGCAAGGGATCATCATGCCATCCACGACCCTTTGTAATATGGCTTTCTACCCAATCAAGAAAGCAACAGGGGGTAATTGGAGGATGATTCAGGATCTATGTCCTCTTAATGACGTGGTGCAGAAGTTGTTTACGGTAGTTCAGAATCCTGCGACGATCCTAGGTAGCATTCCCAAGACAGCAACGTACTTCACAGTGGTGGGTCTGAAGAATGCGTTCGTTTCAGTCCCACTCCACCCAGATTCATGGTATCTCACTACGTTTGCGCATGGTCAACGGCACTTCGAGCACACGAGTTTGACTCAAGAGTACTGTGAAAGTCTGTGTATTTTCAATAGAGTGCTGCATGCTGTTTTGGGAAATATTCAGGTGCCTAGCATGATCATCCAGTATGTGGATGATCTGCTGGTATGTAGTGAAAATGAACAGCAGTGCAGGAGCGATTCTATTGCATTACTGCAATTGCTGGCTCACAAGGGGTACAAGGCAGATAAAAAAGAAGCTACAATACTGCCAACAGGAGGTACTATATTTGGGGCAATTTATCTCTGCAAACAGGAATAAAATACTACCAGATAGGGCGGCAGCAGTGCACGCCACCCCTATGCCCAGTACTGTCAAGGAAATGCAGCGGTTTTTGGGCTTATGTAATTATGGTAGGGCATGGATCCTAGACTACAAAGCCTACACAAGGCCCGGTTACAAATTCTCAGAGAAGGACAGAAGACAAAAAACAGGAAAATTAGAATGGACTTAAGAAATGAATAGACAATTTGAGGACTTCAAAGAAGCTATTTGCACGGCCCCTGTTTTGGCAACTCCGGATTATACACAGGAGGATACTTATTTTCCCACTCTGATGGACAGCTCATGACTGTAGTATTGGTCCACAAGCCATTGGCATATTATAGTGGGACGCTCGACTCAAGTCATGCAGGGACAGTTAGCGTGCGAGAAAGCACTCGCAGCGGCTGCATTTGAGATAGAGAAAAGTTCCAGAATTGTCATGGGGTTCTCTGTTCCCTTGTCTGTGGAACATTTGCTATTCGCCATCTTGGAAAGGTCTAAATCGACCTGGACGACTCAGAGATCCTCTACATATGAGATTATCATAGCCAAACCTCATATTTGTATAGTAAGGTGTAAGACGGTGAATCCCGCCACATTTTTGACAGAGGCATCCACTGATGATGACCTGAAAACGCATGACTGTGCTATATACAAGGGCGAAGAGGAGGGTAAATCTAAAGCTAGATACAGTGCGAGATATATTATATGTCGATGGGTCATCAACAATTGACCAGGATACGGTACGGAGGCACAAATGGGTGGCAGTGGTGCGCGGTAAAGGGGGGCAGCATGAAGTTCTGATCATGAAAAGATAACTATGCACTATTCAGCTCTGGCAGTAGAACGTGTCGCACCCATCGAGGCATTGAGAGCCTTTCAATGGCAGTGTGTCACCATCTAGTCAGAATCGACATATGTGACGACAACGGTGCATGCCGGTCTTTCTCGGTGGAAGAGGAGAGTGTTTCTGAGGGCAGATGGCTCTCCAGTGCAGCATACAAGGCTGTTGGAAGAACTGATTGAAGCCTTATCATGTCCTTCCGCTGTGGCAATCGTCAAATGTGCTGCCCATACTAATTCCACGGATAAAATCTCTAAGGGCAACGTGGCTGCGGACCAGGCGGCCAAGTTAGCAGCCTATCTCCCAGATACAATGTTAACTGAATGTATTTATTTTTTACTTAGTTTATTTATATAGCGCAAAAGACGAGCCCTTGGGCATAGAGGCGCTAAACAAGACATACATACACAAAACAGAGGGAGATGAACTGATTAACTGCTAAAAGGAACTTAAAGGAACTTAGCAGAAGACTATTGTCTTCAGGTTCTTCTTGAAGACAGGAAGAGATGAGCATGATCGCAGATTGAGCAAAACTTATTCCACAGACTCAGGATGTATATCGAAATAACCCCCTTGTCAAATATGAGCATTTGGAATATCGTGTCACCAGAAGAGAGGGGTTGCCAGAGCGCAAGCTCCTATGTGCGGGCAGCCAATGAAGATGTTGGGCGAGATATTCTGGGCCCAAGCCATAAAGGCATCAATGTGTTATGCAGTACATACAGTACATAATGTGGTTGTTCACCGGTAACCAGTGCAGGGCCCTTCTAGCTAGAGAGACATGGTCTGCCCTCCCTAACCCCATCATAACACACACTGCATTATTCTGAACCACACTGAAGTCGAGTGAGTTCCCCTTTGGCTACCCCCAGTAGCAGGCTAGCACAATAATCAAGCATGGCCACTATGATGGCACGCGCAATCATAGCACAGTTGGTAATACTCAAAAAGGGGCAATGTTGGGCTAGCAGTTTCAAATAATAGGAAGCACAGAGACTAGACTGCTCACATGTGCCTTCATAGACATATTTTGGTCAAGAATGACTCCAAGAGTTTTGACCTTAAGTTGGGTTTTGATTGGGCATCCAGCTATGTCAAACTGGCCATACTCTTGACCAATTTTACCAAGTTGGCGGCTGTGCTCACAACCATAAATTGTGTCTTTGAGTCATTAAGGGCTAGTCTATTCACCTGCATCCACGCTTGTACTTTCCCATACATACAGTTTAGAGCACTGGAGTCAATGCTGTAGTCCCCTGATAATGGTATGAGGCACTGAGTATCATCAGCAGAATTTGCATAAACGATTTCTGTTGCATCGGGTTGTTGAAAGAAATGGAGCATAAAGATGTTGAATAGCATAGGTGATAGACAGGAGCCCTGCGGCACGCTGCAGGTGAGCCAGAATTCCTCTGCCAGCGCATCCTGAAAAAAGACTCTTGCGGTTCGGTCAGATAAAAATGATCGGACCCAGTTAACTGCTCTGACAGAGAAGTGTGCTGTGCTACATAGTCTGTCCGCAAGGATGGCATGATCCACAAGATCAAATGCTGCGGACAGATCTAGTAGCACCAGCCGAGCCGAGTGCCCGCTATCAAACATATTGGACTTAAGGTCCGGAAGAGTCGACTATATAGCCTCGTCGGAAGCCTGATTGTTTTAGGTCCCAGGATGTTAGGTTTAGATAGAATCTCCCCAGTCTATAGCTGCGCCACTTTGTTCAGAATCTTTAGCAAGTATGGCACGCTCATAATAGGTTGATGGTAACTCGGCACATCCTGGTCAACAGTGGGTTTCTCTAGAAGAGGTGAGATACAGGCTTTTTTAATGCTAGTAGGGACAACACTCTCTTTAAAAGGGAAGTTTATGAATTTATTAATAAGAGGGGCAAGTTGGTTACTGCATTCGTTAACTATAGAGGCAGGACATACATCCCCCTTACAGTTAGTTTTTTTAAATGGCTAAGTACCTTTTGCAAATATTGCTTGGAAACGGACTGGAACTCAAAGTCAACAGTGGCTGAGTCAGAGCGTACTGGTGGCAAAATCGCATTAACTTCAATACCAGAGTCAATGTTGGTTACTACGTTTTTCTGTATTTCCTCTGTTTTATCCCTCATGGCCTGTTGGATAGATGAACACCAACTGGCATGCTTCACCACCTGTATGGAACTGTGCAGGGTCTTCCAGTTCCTTGAGAATCTTAAATAGTTCACATGAGCTTGAGGTTGCTCAGGAGATTCTATTGTCATAATAGCATCTTGTAGCATTCAACATAGCCTTTTTGTATGTTTTCATTGTGTTAGCAAAGATGATTATGTCTTCTGCTAAATGGGTTTTTTCCCATTGTTTTAGCGCCCTACGCTTAGCTGTGCGTAGGAGTTGAATATCAGGGGAAAACCATGTTTTATTTGGCCAATCTTTAGAGAGGCGCGTTTCAGTGGAGCCAGATGATTAACTGCTCTTTCCATGGTATCACCATAGGCCTGGGCTAGCTCTGCAGCAGTGTCTAAATTGTGTATGGTGGCAGCTATAAAGGGGGCCATGGTGTCCGGAGTCAGTTTACGCAGGTTCCTATATGTCACCCAGCTCTTGTGGGGTTTCGTTCTCTTAAGGCTTGGGAGAGACATATTCATATATATATTACATGGCCTGCGGTAGTTATGGTTAAGTTGCTCATCTCATAAGAAGAGCACTTTTTGGGCACCTTATAACTTTGCTCCCCCTGGACGAATCCTCACCTAACTTTGCCGAAAAAGTATATGGCCCACTCTGAATTTGCAAAGTTTGGTGAGGTTTGGTAAAAAACTTTGCTCACGCCTACAGCCCAAACCGCTGGACAGATTTCCACCAAATTTGCGGCAGGAGCGGCGGCTTAGTCCCGAAAGCGTGCTTTTGTTAATTTGGTGTAAATCCGCCCAGTTTTTTTTTTAAATGACCAAAACGTAAGGCAAACAAATGTGTGATATTTATGTCCGCTCTGCGGACACATTTCCCTGTTCGCTCTGCGGACAGGACACCGATTGGTTAGTCGGCTTGCGTCATGTCCACGGACACGCAACGTGTTCGCTGATTGGCTGAAGTAAGGCATGAGATGCGTCACGTTGTTTCGATGTGCCCGCCATCTTGGATCCGCGGACCTCTGCGGACAGCGCAGCGGCGAACAGAGGCAAAATGCAATTTTGAGGAGTGTGTTGGTGTATAGGAGTGCTTGGGGAGGGTTGGGGAGTAGGAGATGGGTCAAATACTGTATTTGTTTAGGTGGCAGGTGCCCCTGATGTGTTCGCCATGTCCGCGGTCATCGCGGCTGTCCACGGACATAATAAATGCACTACTAGCTATTTTACTTTAGTACGATGTTGGTTTTGGGTTGTTAGAAGAGCATTGATTGTAATTAATATCCCCTATAAGCAGCTCACATACCACAGTCAAAATGTTTGGTAGCATAGGTGTGTTATACTGCGGTGGTTGTGGCCACGGCCGACAGTCTTGAGTGTATGGGCGAAGGCTGTAGGCCTTCGGCCATGCACCCAAGACTGTCGGCCCTGGCCACAACCACCGCAGCATAACACACCTACAGAATCAAACACCCATCAAATATCCACAACCCAAAGGTTTGTGTACTGTTTCATTTGTAGAGTTTGTATGTGAAGTTTTGGCTAGGCTATGCAGTTAAGATTGTAGAGTTTATAACAAGGACTGCGGCATAAGATACCCATGGAAGAAAACATTTTGGATTGTGGTGTATGGTTAGATGTTTCTGGGTGTTTGATTCTATGGGTGTGTTATGCTGTGGGGTTGTGGCCAGGGCCTAGAGTCTTGGGTGCATGGCGGAAGGCTCTTTTTCGATCTTTGTGATAAAAGAAAAGATCATATGTTAGTGTAGGTAGTTCATAATGAGTTCTTGCATTGCATAAAAGATATTTCTGTATTTTTTGACCCTCATATTTAGTACTTTACAAGTACTTTAGTTCAAACAGTGTACCGCGCAATTTGCTCAGTTTCTGTGTTTGTTTTCTAAATCATTGGGCCTGTGGGAGAAAAAAAATCCATGCTGGATTAAAAATAACTTCTATGTTGTGGAACAATATATTTCTTTCATTGTTTTACTGTTTATTTTTTGTTTCTTGCTAATCTTCTATCTGTTGACTTGTTGCAGATTTTTGGGGCAGTTAGATACCTGTTGGCGTATTCTAACTGTATATTTCTTGTTTGATTTTAGTGGTATTTATTTATCTGTTTGCTTGTTGCAGAATCTTGGGGCAGCTAGGTACCTGTTGGCATATTCTAACTGTATATTTCTAGTTTGATTTTAGTGGTATTTATTTGTTTGCTTGTTGCAGAATCTTGGGGCAGTTAGATACCTGTTGGCGTAGTCTAACTGTGCATAGTTTTGAAGTTGAGGTTTTGCTTATGTTCATACACAGATTACGTATTAAATTTTGGTTTTAAGAATATTAAGTAAGCGTTTACAAGATTTGCTGGTAATCTCGGCTTTAGAGTAATGGTACTATCATTACTTTCGAACCATCCACAATTCTTTTTTATTTATGCAGTGTAGTGACCTGCATTGGTTGTGGCTCCTGCGTTGTAGATTATACCTATTGTTGTGAAGGTTTTCTTACCAAGTGATACTTGACCATGTGTGAATCCAGTCA
This sequence comes from Ambystoma mexicanum, assembly GCF_040938575.1. NCBI lineage: Eukaryota > Metazoa > Chordata > Amphibia > Caudata > Ambystomatidae > Ambystoma > Ambystoma mexicanum. Next base: position 760,913,667 of record NC_090938.1, read on the forward strand.
GTTTACAGTTGTTTTTGGTACCATCGGCATTGTAACGTAAAAGCATTACTATTACGTATTTACTATGTGTCTGTATTTGTAAGGCGGACCGATTATCTGAATTGCAGGTAGTATATAATCTGCCATGGTTTGCATTTTGTACAAGTTGCTGAAATGGAATGGATTCGCAGTTAGGTATGAATACATACACAAAGCGTTCATTAGGGACTTGTTCCTGTGCCACATGGCTGCAGAGAGTGCATGTATGTTTCCACATGTATGAAATCTAGAAGATTTCATTTATAGGTATGTTTTTGTTTTCCAGTACTTGTAGTAAGTACATTAGAAACTCTTGTGGATCCTCTTGTGAGTTTATAGTGAATTTGACCATTCCAGCACAGTAGTCCAATTCCTGTCTTATTCCATGAACACTGTAAGTGTTGTCAGGATTGTTGGTTGCATTTCTATGAAGGACTAATATTTGCAAACATAACTGGTCTGTATTGTGTAAGTGAATGTTGTCAAAAATTGGTGGCAATTAGAATAGAATATTTATTGCTACATTTGCGTGGCAATTTACACCAGTTGTATTTGAAAATTTGAATGGACCCGACAGTTCTGTGTTGAAATCATTTGTTCGGAGTGTGTGTTGCTTCTTTGAAGAAGTAGTTGAGTTACTTTGAGCAGTAGATTCTTCTTTGGTTGTGGAACTTGATGAAGTATTAGCTTATTTTACTTTCTTTGGAGGAATTGCAGTGAGATCCGGTATCGTTTCAATTTGAAGTAGTTTTCTTTTATAACGTTTTGCTTTTTGCAGAACAGGATAGGTTTTTAGATGGGGTGCAGAGTGAACGCAGTCTATTGTATTCTAGAATGCAAGGAATAATAGCATTTACCTAGAATGCAAGGAATATCAGCATTTCCTTTACTTGCATCAAAGTTGATTAGAAATAGTCTGTCAGGTGTACGTAAGCGTGATAGTGCTACATAGCTCATGCCTTCCTTAAAGACTGTGCTACCAATATCTATCGATGCTTTATCTAGGGTAAGACCTTGCGATTTGTGAATGGTAACTGCGTATGCTAGAAGAAGGAAGCGGGATGTTGAGCGTTCTATTCTTTTAACTTCTGATAGTTTGTCAAAGAGAATATTGACAAACTGAATGTTGTTGTCACGTGGGTATGTTTGAAAGCCAACAACTGTACCAAGTTCTCCATTAACTAGTCCTTGCTCCAGGTCAAGGTTATGTTTAAGCATTACTCTACAGTTTAAAGATAATTTTAATATTTTCTCCAAACCAGCTGTGTTGGAGATAGAGTTTTCTAAGGTATTTAGTCTTGTTGTGGCTTGTTGACACATGGGTAGTGTCATACCATGTACGTCCAGTTTATCTATGGAGCAAATTTCAATTATTGGTTGCATTTCTTTTTTCAACATTGTTTCATTGAATTTTGAACAGCTTGCAAGAGTTGGCATCAAGGACATACAATTGACATTTTTGTGTGCTAATTGTTCCATGACATCAGTAGCACATGAGTAATGGCCATAGAGTGCATGGATGTGCGTCGTTTTTAAAATTGATTGTGCTTCTTGAGATGGTACACCAACTCTAATACTTTTTCAAATGTTGGCGTATGTGAGGTCTGCAGACTGGCGCATGTTTTCTGTTAATTCTCTGTATTGGAAATGTTGCCAAAGGTTGACATTTCCTATGCTGCCAAGATTTTAACGGCCCAGTTTGTGCCCTAAGGTTTTAAAAATAGGTTCACCTTTCACTGGTGTCAACTGAAGAAGATCTCCGAAAACAATAATGTGTTTTCCTCCAAAGAGCTCTTCAGAGTCTGTTTTGAGTACCTCTTGTAATCTGAGGTGAATCAAAGCCAACATTAGGTTGGAGACCATGCTCACCTCATCTATTAGTATCATTTTCATTTGTTTCAAAACTCTGCGTAGTTCCATTGCAGCTTCTGTAGAAAGTTTGTAATAGTCTAATTTGTTTTGGTGTTCTACTGGAAGGAGTAGTAATCGGTGTAAAGTGACACTGCCTATGTTGTAGGCAGCTAAACTTGTGGGGGCAGTTACAACAGCTGACAGTTTGTTGTTTGTCAATTGTTGGAGGAACTTGCTGATGATTTTGATTAAGAATGTTTTCCAGAACCAGCTTGACCACTCACATATAGCAGTATAGGTTTGTAGTCTTGGTAGGTACAGTTTTTATTTTCATGTTGCACACCATGTTTAATTTATTTTGTTACTTCTTGGAAAATGCTACGCTGTTCATTGTTCAGTTGTGATTTCAGTACAGCAAAGTCTTCTGTAGCTTGTTCATACTGACACATGGTATTTTCTATTTCTGTCATGGCTAATTCTGCCTCATTTGCTATAAGTGGCTGTCCAAGTGGTTCTTGGCTCCCTGTTACAGAAGGTTGACTACTGTCGAGAGTGTCCACTTCTAGTTGGGCCTGGAGTTCTTCTTCGTGTTGCTGTTCATTATGCAACATTGTTTGGTACTGTGTAAAGTTTATATCTGTTATAGTGCTTTAATTTGCTTTGAAAGCGTCTTCATAGGAGTCATATGTATCCAGAAACTCTTCTTCTTTTCTCCATGGTTTAAAAAGTCGTAGCAGGGACATGTAATACAGTTCTTTATGTTGAGGAGTTTTTAATGACAATTTGATATGATTAGTTAAGCTGCGTTTGGTAAGTTTCACTAAGCTGCCTTCACAATTTACAACTCTGTATCTACCTTTCTTTTCATCTGGTTTAATATTATTTTTGTATGTGAAGTTTTGGGCTACGTGGTAGAGACACATGGTTTCCAAAGTGGTACTCCTGTTTGGGTAGTATGTGTCTAGTAAATAGTTTTTCAAAATGTCTTGACTGTTGGGATAATTTTTGGCTATTGTTTCTATGTCCTCATATGATTTGAGAACTCTTTTTCTAGATTTAGCAGGACCAAGACTTAGCCATACTATATTGTCAGATTTCCCATACAAGGCAGTACCGGTTAAACGGTCTGCAGCTTCATAGGAGCCACATTCTCTATGAGAGAGCATTTTTATGCCTAGGCTGTACAATTTCTGTGATAGTGTTTTGTCAGATGATATGTCATCCCAGAGGTCCTGAAGCTCCGTTTTCTCTGCTTTGGTTAAGTAGGCTGTGACATACCGTGCAACTGCAGTGGAATTGTCTGCAATGTACTGCACAACTATGTTTGCATTCCATAGGAGGGCAATGATTGCATTGTAATCATTGATGTATTTTGATTCTTCTGTTCTTTTTATGTAATATGTGTTCTTAGGTGATTTACCTTTGACACTATGTCTGACTGAAGACATGAAGTTGTTTACATGACCTGTTGCTGAAACTGGTCTAGGGAAACCAAAGCAGCATTTGGTGTAGTATTTCCCTTTTTTTCATATTTGCGACGACAATATTTCCCACATTTGTGTCTTTGAAATTGTAAAATGTGTGCATGAAGGTCACTATGTGTTGTTTGTGAAGGGATTTCACAAGTGACATATTTTTGGATGAACTGCAAAACAGTGGCATCACTGTCCTGACCAAATTTAGGAGCATCTTTAATCCATAATAGCATGTGGATGTGTGGTGCTCCTCTGGCTTGGTATTCTTTTTCTCCAAAAGAAGTGTTGAATTTCTCTGAGGGGAGGAACAGTCTTATTACAAATAAAGTGTAGCATAGCAATGAAGCGATGATGGAAATATCTTGATACATTTACAGGATCTAGAGAGCAGAGTTCTCCTGGTGTTTATATCTCCATGTTTGTTTTGTTTTTGTTTGCTATGGGTAGGAAATTGTGTAAATCGTCCGATTCATATTCTGCACAACTTAATTTAACAAACCAAGTGGGTGGGCCAAGGTTTCTTATCATACAGCGCACATCTCCATGACGTCAGAACCAGTATTCTTTTGTACCTTGCATGTTTGCTAAAAGATTTGTAATACTTGACTGTAAAACGTCATCTTTTTCTTGCACATTTTGTAATTGCATAGCTGACATATTTTGAAAATGGGTCCCTGATCTTAATGTGTGTGCAACTGCGTAGCATAGAGTTGCTAGTTCACTTTCAAAGAGAAGGTGGAATATGTATTGCACGTTTTGTCTGAATTTGGGGTTGTCAGAATACATTCGTAAAGAGCGATATTCTGATGCTGTTACCTGTGTGGGTCTATCATCGTACCTTCCTCCTTTTCCAGTAGGAAAGAGTCGAGGAAAGGCCTGTGCTTCTATACTTTTAGCCCATATGCTGATTGGAGATCCTTTGGCTTGTCGCATTTGGTACATTTCCAGTGCATCATCTATAGTGTCTTAAAATATTGGATTCTGTAGCAGGATTTAGAAGTGGAAATTGACCAGTTTCTGGTGACTCTTGAATTATTTCAATGATTTCGCTCAGGTTTTCTTCAATATTAATTTCTTTGTAGTATTCATTGTTGTTTTTTAGATATTGCAGGGCTTGTCTAACTTTATGTAAATCCACAAGTTGTTTCCGAATTTTTTTGTCTTTTGTAGGTACGCCATTTACTAAGACAATTAAAGATTGATATATTGGCCCTTGTACTGCTAGAGTGTGCACATTTTCTGTGAGATCTAATGGTAAATAAACTACTTTGACACAAATGTCTTTCACTAATTCAGAGGGAGGTAATTTTGCTGTTTTTGGTTGAAGGCGTATTATTGCTTGAAATGGGTGCACTGTTTGAATTATGATGCTCTCATATAAATTTAGTTGTTGCAGGGGTTTTGGTATTGGGAATAATTCCAAGTTATTTGTGATAGCATGTGAGGCCGTTGGGTTGTTATAAAGTTTTGCAGCGCAGTAATTGCAAAGTATTAAGGGGTCAGTAATTTCGTATTTGTTTTCTGCTATATGGTAGAGAGCTAATTGGAACCATTTGGAATCTTCATTGTCTTCTATTTTGCTCGTTATGTCTACAGTTTTTGTGCAACTTTTATAAAAAGTCCTGCGGCAACACACACACACATTGTTTGGTACTTCAGCGGAGGTACTTTTAAACTTTAGTATTTCTTTTTTGTATGTGTTTAATAGAAGGTTGCTATTTGTACAGCAGTTGCTAGTTTGTTGTAAAGCTACTGCATTTTGTAAGTGGCTTTCACTTCCAAAATATTTTCTCTGGATATGGTTTATTTCTTCGAGTACTTGTTTGGCTGTACCATGTAGAAGATTGTTATTTAAATTGGCTATTGCTAAAGCAGGACTTTTAGTATAGTAGAGTTTATGGACCAGATTTCTTATAGTTGAATGATGTGTTGATATCATTTTGATATGATGGAAGGTGCTTTTGCAAATAGGTCATGAAATGCAGGCTAATGAATGTCCTTGTAGTCTTGTGTATTTGCGCACTGGACAGGCTTCCATATTTTGTAGTAGTTTCATTTTGGATTTGTCTTTGCTTTTTACATACTGATTGAGAGACTGGCGTAAAGATTTGAAAGATTTTTTGGCAATGTTACACATTGATGTGCATGGCCTTTTATAGACTGGATGTTTTGGTTCAGTAGAATGGAGAGGTGATACAGAGTTTTCTGGGGATATTTTTGTGAGCAGAGCTTCTTGTTCCATAATGGTGTTACGTTTTTCATACCCTTGTCCACTGCTATGTATGGCAATTGGGTTTGTTTGCTTTTGTTTATATGCTTCTTCATTAAAATATGGTTCTGTGCTCGTGGTGTAACCTCCACAGATGTTTAAGAAGCTATTTTTGTTGATATTCCGTTTATTGAGAAGTCTTTTTTGTAGTCTAGTAGTTAGTTTTGTTAGTGGTTTCATTCTGTTTAAAACTAAAATAAATAACTTCCTTTTGAGAAGGATTGCACTGTCTATGAGAGCTTCTATGATTATTTTTCTACGGTAAGTTTTAAGGGTTGTGCATGATTTCTCTCCTGTTTTTATAAGGTTCTGAAGGACTCTGTGGCGGAACATTTTTTGTAAAATATTTTTTTTGGTATGGTTACTTGCCACTACATCAAGATTTATAGGTGCAGCATTAGCAGTAGTGGTAGCTGAAGTCTTGTTAATCACTTTCTGTTTCGTTTTACATTTTGATAGAGGAGGCAATTTTCTGTACTGGGAGCTTGTTTTGTTTAATGACTGTATTAGCTGTTTTGTTTGAACTTTTTGTACAAAATCTGCTAGAGATGGATGCTTATTTTGGACACTTTTACTTTGATTTGCTCTACTTCTGTGTTGCTTTCTACAGAGTTGCTTTTTGGTAGGTATTCTTTGGGGTCTGTTGGAGAAAAAAAGAAAGTGTGGATTGGGCTGTTGTGCAGTGTATGCGTGCTTTGTGTATGAGTGTCGAGTATGATGGTAAGGATGTTTGTGGAGGTGTGTGATTGTGCAATGGGCAGCTACATCAAGTTGGGAAATGACAATATAAAGTATGCAGCTGGTAAAGGTAAGCACTAATACTACATTTAATGGTAGAGGGTTAATACACTTGTTTGTTCTACAATACTAAAATGTTAGTGTGTTTGATTAAGAGTTAGAATATTATGTTAGTATTGTACTTACTTTTTTGTATGGAAAGAGTAGGTTTCTGCTATGTTCTTGTTCGTACTTCAGGTGCTGCTGCTTTTCAGGAGAGTGGTCTTCACTGCAATTGTAAAAGAAAGAAGTAAGTGAATATGTGTGTTTATAGCACTTTTGTTAATGTAGACATTGATTTCTAAGGGCGTGCCACATCCGGGGTTTCTCAGCAAATCCAGCATGGAAAGGGGACTGTAGGAATCAGCCAATCAGATGTTGAGGTTGTGGCTTGTGTTGAAAGAGGCTGTGTGTAGTGAATATGGCAGAGGTGGAGAAAGTAAGGGTGTTGGTGGTTGGAGATATGTTTGTGCATGGTTTGGAGCAGTATGCTAAATGCAGGAATGTGGCAAACAATTTTGATGTTAAAGGAGTGGAGGTGGTGTGGAGCACTATACCTGGTTTCAATGTGCAGGGAATTGTACAGGTTTGTGGAGATATGGGCAGGGTGAACAGTCCATGTGTAGTTGTTTTGCACTGTGGTGCTTTGCATTTGGGCTATGTCAGTGCCCCTACTTTGTTGGAAGATTTGGAACACTTGGTTCAGGCAGTAATGAAAATACTTCCAAATACAAGGTCATTTTTTCTGGTTTAGTACCTAGGGCAATATGGGACAGTAGTTCAGTTTTTGTCCTCAGCAAAATATTGCTAGGTGTGCAATCAACCGAGGCATGTTTGCTTTCATTCTTAGAGCTGGTCTGTTCTTTTGTAATAATGAGAACATTTATTCTGGAAGTGTTGTTTATTTTAATGAAGATGGCATGTCTTTATCTTTTATGGGAAATGCCATGCTGTTTTGGAACATAAGGGTTGCTTTGGAGAAGCTAATGTGAAGATTTTTGGAGGAAAATAAGAAGAAAAATACAAAATTAAAAGGTGTTTCTGAAGCATCTGCAAAAAACCAAAAAGAAGGCTCTTTTCAGAGCCAACCCCAAAGTCGAAATGGGCCACACTATTTAAATCTTCATTCCCCACGTTCAGATTTTTTCGATTTGTCCGTGGACACTGCAGTTGTCCGCGGACAGCTCGTAGCACATACAGGGATATTGGGGTTGAGAGGCATGCAAATGAGACTGAGCAGAGCAAGGGATTGGTCAATAAGGTTTACTGGGTGTGTTGTAAAAGGGAGAGAGTTTGTCAGGGGGTCTTTTTCCTGAGAGAAGAGCAGATAGCTATTGCTGTGTGTTTCAGAAAGCAGATTGTTTGGATTTTGGGAGATTCGTGGATAAATTGGTTGGAGGTGCATGCAGATCGCTGTGGAGTGGCTGCACATCTTGGATTCTCTCATGTGGAAGTGCACTGGCATGGAGTGCGTGGAATTAAGTAGCTGGATTTGGTTCCTCTCTGTGCTACTTTGGTGACACAGCATCATCCAGACATTATTATTATTAATTGTGGAGGGAACAGTTTAGGACATGTGTCTGGAATCTCTTTGCAATTTGCAATGAAAGAAGGACTTGGGAAAGTCATGGACATGTATCCAAACTCCAGAGTAATTTTTTCCCGTATTGCGAAGAGACAAATGTGGCTGCGTTCTTTTTCATTTGGTCCACAAATGGAGAAAGCAAGGCGCAATGTTAACAAGGCTGTTTGTGCCTTTTTGAGAGATGTTGGTATGTCCTCTTTTCAGAATGAAAACATTATGCTTTGTATTACACACATTTTTCGCAGAGATGGAGTACATCCTACTTATGCCAGCAATCAGATTTTTCTGCGAAATATACAAAATGCATTGCAACCTTTTTTGGATTTACAGCAAACCATTTTGCAGTAGGTGTTGAACATTTGAAGTTTTTGAAACACCAAAAAAACTACAAAAAGGCTCTTTTCAGAGCCACCACTTACTCCCATAGAAAAGTGCAATGGTTCTGATAGGGCAGCACCCTCAAAAAAATAAATGTTCGCAGACTTCTAAAAAATGCACAGTGCCCTGCAGTATTTATTTGTCACTTCTATTTTTAAACTGTGAAAGGCGGTTCTGAAAAGAGCCTTTTTTGGGGGGTTTTGTTGTTTTATATTTTTTGTTTTTTTTAAACACGACACACAAGGAAAGGAGGGAAAAGGAGGATAAGGAAGGGACACTAACCATGGGGATAAGAAAGGGCAGGTGGAGAGAGGAAGATGTAGGGTGGGCCTTATTGAGGTAGGTCGCAGACTTCTCATGCTCCTTGACCGCAGTCTCGAAACCACTCCGAAGGTTCTCCCCCCTGCAAAGTACTGCGTTGCAGTACATGCACAATATTATGACCCTCGAAAGGTAAGGGTCAACAGCATCTTGAATGGCCTGAGAGGCAGCTGGAGGGATGCAAGATACAGGAGTGTCTCTTGTGGTGACAGGAGTGGAAACGGAAGATGCTGCAGAGGAACTCAACCTACTACGTTTATCGTAAGGTACAACCTTACGAATAGCCCCACCGTGGAACGACCTTAGGTGTTGCTTGATTGATGTGGTACCATAGCTATACGAACCAGGCTTGCCACGACTCAGCACCATACGGCACTGAGTGCAGATCACCTTGTTCGCACAAGCTTTTGGCAGTCCATCAACAGTGGTAAATAACCGCCACACCCAAGACTCACAATGAGTGCTGGTAGTAGGGACTTTCACTACCTCATTCTCTTCATCCGTTTCCTCTGCATCCTCACGCCTGTTCCCCTCTGCAGGTCCTTGGGGACGTGGCGGTGGTGCAGGGGTTGGGGTGCTGATGCAGAGGCAGTAGGAGCAGAAGCAATTTAGGATGCCATCTGGAAGGTTAATAACAAACTACCAGGAACCAAGAACAGCAACCTGCACAATTGTCCTGTTGTAAATCTTAGAAATCCAAAATTAGAATGAGGATCAGCTCTGGGGTGTGGCCTTTTATAGGGGTGCAGGTGCACGCTCCGTGAATACCCATGCTGTCCGCGGACATGTCGAACACCAAGAAAGGGCTCAAGAATTATGTAGATCGGCAGGGACATTGTCTGGGACATGTGCAATGGTGAACAGTTACTGTAAAATACATTGGATTGCTCAAATAAACACTTTTTAAATGTTCGGGGGCCTGGACAGCGTCCACAAATAAGGACACACGCTCAGCGTGGGTATGGTCACATGATGACATCACGGACACGTTCGTGAATGGGACGGCTGTCCGCAGGACACCAAATGCGCGGGGATGGTTGTGTGCATGCGCGCGGGTGTTCTACGGACAGTGTTCGGGTCCCCAAACTAATTAAAAGTGCGACACGCGTGTGGCGGACAGTTACAGACAGGCGCGATGTTCATAGGACCCAAGGGTGTGATGCGCATGTGCACGCGTGTTCTACGAACAGTGTTGAAGTGCCCGAATAAAATAAATGTGCGTCAAAACGTTGTGGACAGGCGGACGGGATATGTGTTCTACGGATATATTCATTCGGGTTGCGGACATTACGAACAGGGGGGGTGTTCTTAGGACACCCCCATTTTGGGTAACTGCGGACAGGCGGACATCTTGTGTGTTCTAAGGACACCTCCATTTTAATTACGAACAGGTATATTGTCCTTAGGACACCCCCATTTTGGTTAATTGCGGACAGGCGGACATCTTGTGTGTTCTAAGGACACCACCATTTTAATTACGAACAGTACGAACAGGTATATTGTCCTTAGGACACCCCCATTTTGGTCAATTGCGGACATAACGGACACCCGCGCTGTCCGCGGACACCCTAACTGCCTTTTTGTAAAAAAAATAAGACACAGGCATATACTATTTTATTATTGTAGAACAGTATAACAATTACGAAAGAGAGGGGGAAGCAGAAACTGAAACAAATACAGGGGATTTAGGGGTTTGGACATGATGTATGGGAGGGGAGGAGGGGATGGAAGTCTCATCGTAATGTTTTTCTTGCTGGGGAGGGTTTGGGGATAGTTGGCTGGGACATGGAGAGGGGGAACAGGTACATGTGGGACAGTGATATTTAATGTTTTCTTTAATGTGGTCCTCAACAAACTGTTTTATAAGAATGACATTTTTCATTAACATATCCATTTTTGGTTCCATTCGTTTCAGAGGATCTTCTAATGTCTCTCTTGGTATATTATACTTATTGTCTGTATGGTCTTTTAAAAATATATATATGTTAACTACACATAAAGTAATGGTTATTAATTGGCTTATACTATTAGTATCACTGTCTTCACTCATTTCATCTTGTGGGAAATTTTCTTCCAGCCATTCCAAAGTACTGGACATTTCAGTGTAAAAAAAAAAAAATATTAGTTTTAGTGTACCTAATACAGAAAATGTATAAATATATGAAATAAATGTAGTGTACTTACTTGTTTCTTACACACTTTTGGTGTTACTGCTTTGTAGGTATGCTCTTGCTTTTTGCTGTGCAGTTTCTGTGAGGTAATTCTGTTAGAGGCATATTTATTTTTTTGGTATATTCCATTCTATTGCAAACGCTATTTCAGTGGATGGTTGGTGTTTTACATATACAGTTTCCACTTGTTTGGTGTTTTTATTGTATGATACAATAATGTAAGATACCCCCTGAGTTTTTTCATAGTGTTGATGGCGACCGCGTCCGTCCGCGGACATACGCATGGTTCGCGGACATCAAAATCACTAGTGGGAGGGCGTTCAGTATTTACTATGTTATATGGATGTAAGCTAAGGGAATCCTAGTAAACATTTATCAAATTTATATTATCCATATCTATATTCAGTGAGAAAACTTTGTTAAAGGGGTATTATGGTTAGGTTGAGCTACCAAAAACCTATGAAATTCAGTAAAAAAACTCTTAGTAAAACCGAAAAACCCTTGAAATTCGCCAGTTATGGTAAGCTAAGCAACCATAACTTGCATCACCACCGTGCACTGCTAAGACTAACACCCAGGACATCAAAGATGACATCACAAATGTCATTGATGACATCACATGTCTGGCTCCCTCTTTTTCCTTTACTGACATATCTAGGCCAGTAACAGTCAGGAACTAAAAATTCATATACTCATTATTCATATTCAAGTACTATATTTGTAGACTTATACTTCAAATATGTTCTTACAGTAATTCACTTGGGGTTGGTTCACTCACAGCATATGAAAACAGCAATGATTTCTATGTATGAAGATAATCAGTAAGGTTGTCAACACTTTCTTATAGTGCTGCTTTTTTTAAATTACTTTCCTGGATATTCTCATATTTGTATACATTGTATGTCAAATATCAAATAATCTCTGGGGAGTTGAGGGGTGATGAGGATGAGATGGGATATGGCTGCAAGAAGCAAAAAACAGGTGTTTTTCGCCGCAAAAGTCCACAAACAGTTCGGATGTTTGCGAACAGTCCTGTGAAGTTAGGGACACTTCAGATGTTTGGGGGAAGTTTTCGGATGGCTTATAACTTTGGCGCTTTAATGAAAATGCATGGACTTCTGCGATTCTATTCCTGACCTGATCCTCAATGAGTTTGCAAAGTTTGGTGGGATTTTGTCAAGAGGGAGCAAAACTAGAGGGGGCGTCCCAAAATTATGTAAAGGCTTATAAATGAGGTGCCATTTGACGAATCTGCACTTAATTTGGCAAACTGATAATACATAAAGATATAAATGTTTTTGCGAAGTTTGGTAGGATTTTGTTAAGAGGGAGCAGAATTAGAGTGCTGCAAGTGTGTTTACTGTGTTCACTGTGGACACATTGGAGGACAAACCGCCTGAAGTATTGCTCGCAGCCGGGGAGAACAGCGCAGGACATCACCTAGGCAGTAAATCTGGCTATTACGTTTCATGAAGTTACGCCCCCCAAATTGTGTGACGGACACGCTCTACGGGAAGCGTGTATTTAATCCAGCCCACCCACGCACCCGCGCCGCGCACCTGCCAAGTACAATCAAGTACTGTTGGCTGAGGTCTGGTCTGCGCGTCGCTCTCACCCAGGAGTTGCTGCTACCACGGACACTGTTTCACTGCAGGAGGACGTCCTTTTCGGCTGCACTAGGGACTGCCTGACTGAGGGTGATTGTTTGACTGAGTTCGCTGGGTTGTTTGGGGCGGTTCTCATCCGGGGGGGTTTGGACGGACTGTGGGAGGTGCTGTTTGTGGGAGGTGTGTTCGTTTAGCACTGTTGGAAGGGAAGGGAAGAGTAGTTTGTAGGAGATGTTTTTGTGGGAGGTGTGGTCTTGCATTGATATCATTCTGTTTCCTTTTTCATAGGCTATTACGTTTCATGAAGTTACGCCCCCAAATTGTGTGACGGACACGCTCTACGGGAAGCGTGTATTTAATCCAGCCCACCCGCGCACCCGCACCTGCCAAGTACAATCAAGTACTGTTGGCTGTTCGCGGTTTGCGTGGAGCGCGGAGGGGGCTTGGTATTATATTCCCCTTAAATACGAATTTACAACCACACTGGTTACGTGCATTGCGCTCGCACCGGAAGTCTATTTGAAGTATACAGTTGGTTTTTCTGACAGTGTGCTCGGTGTTTGTATACACACTAAGATAGGTAAGTTAGTATAATTATATCTGATTATCTTAATATAAACCCATTGTAACCACTACTGGACTGTATGAGAAACTATACTATTTAGAAGTGTATATATTGTCTTAGTTTTTCTGTGTCCAGCCATTGATAGTAATATCGAATCTATTTGTGATCATGGTTGGCAGTTTAAGGAGTGGAAAAAGTATGAATAAAGTAAAGCCTGATGCGGCGCCGAATGGTTACATCATGATTCTACACATAACGAATCAATACCTCTCCCATTTGTGCCAATACAAAATGAACGTGAAATGGATGGTAATACTGTACCTTATAGCCTCCAATCACTTTCAGTTGAACCTAATGATGATGAACTCACAAACCTGGCACAGAAGTCTGATTTATTTTTATTTAAATCATATACGCAAGATTGATAAAAAAAAATGCCCATGTTTATAACTCCACATAAACAGAAACAACTACCTGATTCTGATTTTGTAATTCAAAAAAAAGGAATTATCTGATGTGTCAATTATGGCACCTGCCCTCATCAATGAATGGGAAAAACGGGTTCGTATTTCTTTGGGGCCCAGATCACCCGCAATACTTCATCCCGCTCAAATTGAGAGTATTTATCTCCATAACTTTGATGAAGCATATCATGAGCCTCCCGCAATTATTTACCCACTTCCACAAATCCCTATGCAGACAGGTCCCGCAACAAGCTCTCCTTCAAATGTTGTCACACGGGAGTCTATAGGGACAGAAGAAAGGTTTAATGAAGATGTTTTGATTTCTGAAAACGAAATTGTGAATGAAAATAGTGATCCAGACGTCAATCAAGGTAAAAACCCTCTGATAAATAATTCTGATATTGATGCAATGCATGGGCTTAGTTCAATAAATAGCACGCATGAAAATGTACCCTTTCCTGTAATTACATCTATTCTCAATTTATTAGATAAAGGCCACGATCTAGCGCATGTATACTTGAATACGATAAAGGATAACATTTCAGACCTCGCAAACAAAATGTCAAAAATGGAGGGCTTTATGTTAGCCTATGCTTCCGGTCATGCAGAAAAAATATCCATGCTAGATACACATATCATACAACTAGCGAAAAAACCTCACAAATCAAATCTAGATACTGGTACTCAGACTGATGAACTCTCATATGCTAGCGTACTAAGTGTGAGACCAATTGTTTCCAATAAACCTCCAATCAGTGATTCTAACACATTGTTGGAATTAATTCAAGCGAATTCTGTCAAAATCGATAAGGTACTCTTTCGAATGACGGTCCAACAATGTGCGCTAAAAAATAATCTATCAACAGTTTTATGTGAGACAACTCATGTCTCTTCCATGCCCACGGCACAACAGACTCCAGACAGTCCCACAATACTCCTTGACGCGATGTTAAATCAACAACTAACACGTGATAATCTTATATGTGGAAATGAATCATTGTCTCATGAACAGAGAGTCAATATGACTGATGAGGTTGATGTACTAGAAGACGATCAATATAAGGACTCATATGGAAGTTTTATGTCACGCAAAATGAAACGTGCACAAGCGAAGGCCCTAAAAAAGATAAACAAAAAAAATAATTAAAAAAAGATTACTCAACCTCTGTCTCCTCCTTTGAAATTAACAAAAAAATTGAAGGGTCAGCAGAATTCTATTTCTAATGAACCAGTAACTAATAAACTAGATGAATTGAATGAAACAAGTGATGAATTAGTGATTAATATATCACAATTAAATGAGAAATCGAAAGCATTACTTAATCTAGCTTTACCAAATGATCAGAGACTAAAAGCGCTACAAAAAAAACCTCTGCAAAAGGACAAGAAAATTAAGATGTCTACAGTAATTGATGACTCGAGTAACCAAAAGCAGGGCTGGCTGTCATCGTTTTATCCGGTTGTGAAAATAAAAACAAGTAGAAATGAAATTCTAGATGACTCTGTTACACATGTACCATTAGATGATGATAAAGTGGACTCGACCAATCATCAACTACCTAAAGAATCAAAAATCAGTAAATGTAAAGGAAACGTTGCTGAGGTTTCAAATGGTACCAATTTTGAAGATGCTAACTTAATTGAAGAAGAGACAAAAAATACATTGATTACTGTAGAGAAACTGGCCTCATCTGCTTCTAATATGACTAACCAACAAAAAGCCAGGAAGTACACTGAAGATGAAAATAATCTAGAAAACTTAGGGCGAAGATCTCGTCAGAACTCTGAAAATGACATTGAACAAATCTCCTTTTCAAGAGAAACATGCTATATATTAGGATTGCAAAGTGATCCGCAAAGGAACGGACAACAACGATTAAATAGATCTTTCATTTTTAATGTTTTTAAAGGTAATCCTCAACTGAGAACATTGATCCATAGCGATATTGAATGGATTAGGCTTGCAAACCACAACAACTTTCGGATGATTTGTGCACCTCAATCACTAATTGTTACTAAGTTGTTGTGGGAACATAGGAAAGATTTCGAGCTATGTGGCTTAGACCTAATTCTATTAAGATCAATTGAAGAAGCAGATGTATTTCTTGAAACTCCTCTGCCATGTGCACAAAACCAACCTGGTGAAAAAGTTTGTAGTGGAGATACACAACAGGCTACAGAATTCATCAATCAAATTGATCAATTGAAGAAGCAGATGTATTTCTTGAAACTCCTCTGCCATGTGCACAAAACCAACCTGGTGAAAAAGTTTGTAGTGGAGATACACAACAGGCTACAGAATTCATCAATCAAATTTCTACCTTGGTAGGTGTTGCATCTAATATAACCTGGTTGGCTCCTTTAATGACCTCATTGATCGATATGGCAACAAAACAAAAACATTCCTAAAGAAATTGGTTTGAAAGTCATCTCATGGAATTGTTGTGTTATGTCAAATCTGAGTAGATGGCTCAACGAGTCTGTTTCTATGCATTTACCCTCCATTTTATTCTTACAAGAAACGATGTGTTTGAGCATGTTTTACTGTGATGGTTTTGATGTGTTTAGTAGACCTGCCTTTCGAGCAACGATAGGTCGTCCATCGGGGGGGGGAGGGTTGCAATTCTAATTAGTAATGCGATTAACCATAAATCTAAAATTATATATGAACTTAACAATTTGTTGGCAGTTGAATTCGTATTAAAAGGACACTCGGACAATCCGTATTTATTGATATGCATCTATTACAATCCAGTGGACGGCCCGATAGAAATCTTTATTGATGCATTAGATGCTATATTTTTAGTGGCAAGTGAACACAATCCCAAGTACGCCATTTTGATTGGTGGCGATTTCAATTCAATATGTTCTACTATACAATATCCTGATGCTTTTCATAATAAATCTAAACACAAAGAGAAATTAATCAACAGAGGGAAAAAATGGAAACAGTATTTTGAGGACTGGAATCTATTCCAGGTTGACTTTGAACCCTCAGCCCATACTGGTACATGGAAAAGAGGTGTAGCATCTTCTTACTTAGACTACTTGTTTATATCTGAATGGCTAATCTCACATGTTAATAGAATATCCATTTCTGATGTTAATTATAGTGATCATTTTAACATATCCCTGATCATAACAATCTCTATCACCCCCTTGGAAGTAAGTCCATCTCTTAAAATGATAAAAATAAAACGTCCACATCTCGCGGTGGGCTGGTCATTATCAACGTGTAGACAACTAAACTACTTAGTTAATAAGGATCTTTGGAAAACACCCATGGATGGGGACTCATCCTATAATGCCATCTATCAGGAAGCTTGGAATTCGATGATAATAAATATTCATCTTAATACCATATTGAATATGCCCGGCCCTGTTCGACCTAAACATCGACATGCCTTTGATCAAGAAATAACTAGGTTGAAACAAGAAAAAAGCTACTGTATCAGAAAGTTAAAAAAAACGATTATAAATTATGATACACACCTACAAAGTAAAAATAAAATCTCTCAGAAATACAAACGATTGATGAATTGTATAAGACGCGAAATAAGGATAAATGATAATCAGTTACTTTAAAAAGCCTTCTATCGAAAAACACTCGCCAATTATGGGCGATGATTAATAATACTGTAACGCCCGCTCACCTGCTTCCCACGGAGGCGCGGCGTCGAAGGCGCAGAACTCTGAAGATGGACAGGAAGGGCCCCTCTATTCTGGCTTCCCTGGCTCGTTGGATACCCTCCTGTGCGTGAAAAGGGAGTATTACCAACTGTGGAACAATGCTCAAGCCTCCCACTCCCTTCCAACCCTCCACGATACCTCCTCCACGATTCCCCATGAAGCCTCACCTTAGGGTTTGGGAGGATGAGCTCTCCATCCTGCTTCTGATGCAGGGGCGCGTTGAAACCCAGTTACTTCACTGGATTGAGGATTGATGGGAGTTCAGGTAAGCTTGACTGTTCAGGTAAGGCGCTGTAAAAGTTCTGTTCAAAAGTTCAAGCTTAATAATAATGTTCGTTGTCTAATTGCAGCAAGCGCTAATGCTTATGTCTTTTTCCCCTTAGGGGCCGGGGTTCGGAGTGCCGGAGATATGGCGCCGACCCGAAGTGAAACTGTTCTGGATGAGCGCTCGGGTAATGTCTTTGCATTCGCTCATTCAATGTCCTTGTCTTTTTTCCCCATAGGGGCCGGGGTCCGGAGATGCCAGGAAGTGGCAGGACCCGAAATGCAGTGGGAATAATCCAACAGGTAAGACTTAAAAGGAAACTGAGCTTTCCTTATTCCTTTTCTCCCTCTCACCTTTGTTCTTGTCTTTTTTCCTCTAGGCGCCGGGGCGTAGCTGAATCCGGAAGATCGCTGCTGAAGATGGAAGCGCCTTGCAAAGGTGAGTAAAATGCAGCGCTGCAGCGATCGAAACGAAATGCCTTTAAAATGATGTCTTCCTTTTCAGGGCCGTTGGAGAAATGACTCCGGAATGCAGATTTAGCAGGTAAGGGCTTTTCTTCTCCTATTCTCTTCCTTTCTCCCCTTGCAGGTGTTCCAGGGTGCTGGCAGGCGTGGCTGAAGTCAGGATGCAGGAGCTGACACAGTGAGCGTCCAGCTGCTAGGTGCAGAACAACGCGAAGCATGTGTGGCTGTTCGGGTGGGGTTTAAATAGCCTTGGAAGAAGTTCCTGGTATGTATCCTTCCACCAATCAGGTATGTATCCTTCCCCGACCACACCCGGGTGGTGAAGTAGTCCTACAGGTTAAGTAGTCCCATTCAGGCCTCAAGAGGGCCTGGATGAAGCAGCAAGGTCTGCATCAGGTAAGTGTGCACCCAAGCACTTAAACACATATCCTCTTCTATGAGCCTGGCGCCTAAGGCGCCAGGACTGAGTCCAAAGGGCCCCGACTTGGGCCCGCTGAGACTTCCCTGGGGAAAATGATGTCTGCCTCTGGGGTTGCTGGGCCCGGCCTGGCTCCTTAGAGGTAGGCATCATGACAAATACTAAGAAGTTGGAACAGACCGAACTAAGCACTGCTGTGTCTGCCGAGGCGTGGAGAGTATATATATCTCATAAGTTTAAATTACCTTTATTATTTGTTGACATTAATTCAGGTATTCTGGATACAGTTATCTCTGATAAGCTTTGTTATACTAAGGAAGAAATAGTTGATGCTATTAATACTTTGAAATCATCAAAAGCAGCGGGTTCTGATGGAGTACCTCCGTGTGTGTTAAAAGACGATCCAATCTTCTGGGCTGCTGTGTTTTATACAAAATTTAAGATGATCATTGACACTAATACAATTCCGGACTCATGGCGAACCGCGATCATTATTCCAATCTACAAAAAAGGCGATCCTAATGATCCGGCAAATTTTCGTCCTATTGCTATAATGGATGCCTCTGCGAAAGTTTTTTCTATACTTTTGGAAAAAAAACTTCAAATTTTTATTGATGATAATGACATCTTTTCTAAAAACCAAACCGGCTTCAGAAGAAATATTGGAACGTCTCTTAATGCTACTATATTAGCACATTTATTTGCTAAATCCAAAATACCAGACACAGGGTCACTATATCTCGCATCATTAGATTTAACAAATGCGTTTGACTGTGTCATACGCGAATTACTTTGGACCAAATTACTTATTATGGGTTTCCCGAGAAATTTGATTCAGCTTATAGCAATGTTGCACACCAAAACCTCCTTTCAAATTAGAATAAATAGGACAGGCCTTTTGACCCCCTGCATCTCGACTGAAATGGGTGTTAAACAGGGGTGCAATTTGGCCGCAACCCTATTCAATTTATATTTAACTGATATGGACAATCTTTGGATTGGAAAGGATATGTTTCCTCCCAGATTAGATGAACTAAAAATAAATTGTCTAATTTTTGCTGACGATATTGTCATTCTTGCCAAAACACCCTCTGGTCTGCAGTTAAAGTTAGATCATTTTCAGATATATGCTGAGAAACATAATCTTATGGCGGATATAAACAAACCACATGTTATCATTTTCCATAATGGGAAAAAAAAGAAAAAAGTTTTTTTTGGACGCTGAATGGAGGTAGATTGGAAACGGTCAACTCAATAAAGTATCTAGGATACTCATTAGCAAATAATTACTCCTTTAAATCATGGCAAGAGCTCTTATCATTGAAAGCACGCTGGCTACAATCGATGATGAGAATCATTTACAGAAAATATTGCATGTTTTCAATTTTACCTTTAAAGGAATTCTATTTACTAAAAGTCGAACCTATCTTGTTGTATGGCTTGGACATCTGCCTAACGAATGTTGATTCGATTCTAAATAAAATCCAAGGAATTCTTTGGAAAAAAACCTTAGGCCTATCATTGGCCCTACCAAATTCAATTATCAGGCAGGAATTAGGCATATCATCGCTAGCGATGAAATGGAAATCCCGTAAACACTCCTGCTATACAAAAATGCTTTGTCCTCCCAAAAACACACTATATCAAGACCTAAATAAGGTACTAATGAATGGAGCTGTTCCCTCAATGGAATTGTTCAAGAGTGAAATGAACCTATTATTAAAGCAGATTAATGTTACAACAGAAGACCTTATATTAGGCCTGGCAAGAAACAAACGTAAATTACATGAGTGGGATTGGATGTTAACTTTGGACCAAAATACTGAGTACACTCTTTATAATGAGTATGCCTCTAGACCGCGAAAGTGGGGTACATGTCCTCATTATCTCAAGATATGTCCATGTAATAAGATAAGAAATGTCTACTTAAGATTTAGACTAAATCAGTTTGGAACTCTTGAACGCATGCAGAAATGGGATAATGTAAGGCATCGATATCCGGCCTTAAATTGTCAATTTTGTGAAAATATAATGCAGAGAGAAACAATTAAGCACCTTGTGGTTTACCATCCACATTTTGAGCAACTCAGACTTATTTTATTGGATGATTATGCACCCGGACCCACTGTTATAGAAAGGGTTTCATTTTGGGAACGATGTATGCAGGGTGATAGTATGCAGATGATTCTTGCCTTAACTAGATTGTTATATAAAATCAATGAACAATTGGAAAGTAAAAACTTAAATATAACATAAAATTAATATTGACATGAAGAACGAATTTACTTTTGTAAATGATGTACATATAGTATATACTTATAGTGGTTCTATGAATTTTGTAGGTGCATACAGATACTGGTTTTTAAAAAAGTGAGATCTTTGCAGGTATACTTGTGAAAAGTACTTATATGCATAAATGAACAGATGTAAATTAGCAAACTGTGTTTAATGAAAAAACTGAATATGATTCGTAATTTGTATAGTAAACTAAAATGATAGCTGTGTTTTATTTGTTTTATGTTAAAGTAATTTTTTGTAAACAAACGTTATGATACTACTGTTTGTAAAAAGTTTATTATAAAATATAAACTGTAAACAACTTTTTAAATAAAAAAAAATAAAAAAAAAATAAAAAAAAGAGGGGGGTCCCAAAATATTGTAAAGGCTTATAAATATGGTGCCATTTGACAAATCTACACAAAGGTTTGCAAAAAGAATATAGATCTAGATATAAATGTTTTAGTAAAGTCTGAATGGATTTTGTCAAGTGGGGCTAGGTTATATGACGATTGTATGTGCATACATTTGACACTTTTGAAAAAAAAATATGGGTGGATTTCTAGCAAACTTTTGTAAGGAGCATTGGCAAGGACCTGAAAGCATGGTTTTGCAAATGTGCCTGTGTTTTATTTTTTGACAAGTGTCATAATGTAGTTACAAAAAATAGTGATACATCTTTGGTGACTGGGGTGTAGCTTGTGGCCATGGGCAGTGGCCAGATTGTCCAGGTCATGATCCGGACAATCTGGCGACTGGCCATGACCACGAGGGACAACACATGGGGTTAAAGTGGCCATGTCCACCTGGGACTGGCTTTGTGGTGAAGTTATTTGAAATAGGGATAGATTTGAAAGGGAAGAAAAATGTGCTTGTGGTAAATAAGGTCATAGGGTTCTCTTTTCGCCTTCTACAGGCTTCCATGGAAAGTGAACAGGGGCCCTTTATGGCATCCCTGTCAGTCTAAGAAATATGGATACCTCTACTTTGAAACCGCAAACGCATTTTGGTGGCCGGGGGCCAACCGTCTCATGCACGATATGACAAAATATAGGTTTTCGAGTTTGCCAATGAACGGCCATTTTGATGTAACAAGAATCGCCATTTTGTTTTCTAACCATTGCTCATTGCTTTCTGTTCCTATTGCTTCTCAGTATATTTTCCACTTACACTGCTCGACTGTGAAACATTGTTGTCTGTATGTGAAAAGGACAAGGCCGCAGGGCCGTGAGGATAACAAGAGTTCGCTGAAACACAAACGTAGGCAGCGCCAGGAAGAATGCCCGGCTCCCTCCCGAATGTAGCCTTGAAGCAGAGCTGCAGGGCATTTAATCATTTCACAGCTGCCAGCCAGTCTCGTTATATGGTAGAATATGTTAGAATAATACCGCTAAAGGCTTGAATTATGCTTTTCTTACGGCCCCCTTTGCTGAGCCCGCTAGAGCATGTCGGCTCCCAGGACGCGAATAGCACCTGATAGATAGCAAGGTCCGTAATAAAACCCCCCCGTATGTAGTTCGCTTCCAAGAACAGAAGCGCTGTGTTCTATTCAATAACTGAAAGATGCCTTTGCACTCACAAATTGCAAATTGTTACTTGAATAGATGTTTGAAGGTGTCATAGTGGTCGGCGATGTCCATCATCACACCAAGTTCAAAGAAACCCAATAAAGGGGGGTGTTAAACATGTCATAGCTGATTGTTTCATATGCATTTTGTATATATGTAACTGATGTACGTAATTCGCTCTCTTGCGTCCCTCGAGGTCTAAAGATACACGTCGCGGGGCGTGAGACCGAGTTGGCCAACTGAGACTTTTGCTTTGCAATAAAACCCTAGCTTTGGGAATACAACCTCGTGTTTGGCATCTCTATCGTGTGTGGTGACTCGCCTTGTTTCCATAGACGTCAGGGTCCCCTAGGGGCCCCTTTCAAGATGGCGCCCGAATAGGGACCCTCCCCCACTTGTTCCATCGTTTAACGTTGTAATTGAGAAAGGCAGAGAACGGCGAGGACGGGACGATCGAGCCGGGATCAAGAGGTGTTCGGGGCGCTCTAGGGGACCCTTTCACGCCGTCTTCTCTTCCTATGGTGGCCATCTTGATCACTATATATAGTGATCAGACCACGGGCACGAGTTGCACCTCAAGTTGGAAATTGAGAGGTTATAAGAACCCAATCCAGAATACTTCCCTTAGCGTGGGTGCGTGTCTTAACATGTACAGTGACACCCCTGTAGAAAGCGGGACCATAGTTCTGTACACAGCATTGCCCATTTCACAGATCATAGAGTTGCAAGGGAAAGGGCCTGAGGAGGAAAATGAGCTATAGTTGCGGGGGGGTGCAAACAGTCTCCCACTGATTTATTGTGGAGGCGGGAGAGTTCTTGGAAGGTGGTGATGCCCCAAGAATTACTCTTTGTGGCATTTGAGCAACTACATTTCCCCTCCTACAGCTCAAAACAACATATTGTGGCAGATATCCAGGAGGACTGGTTTGTGCCAAACCTCCAGGAGAGCATTTCAAATAAAGTAATACACTGTCTGACATGCCAAAGTTCCAGCACATGGATGACATTACGGACATTAAGAGGTACATTGCCTCGCTCCAATGGGGCCTGTTCCGTGAATTGCATATAGAATATGCAGAGATGGGGGAAAGGTGCAATGGCTATAGGTACCTTATTGTGGTGGTTTGCCCCTTTTCAAGGTGGGTGGAAGCAGGACCATGTGCACACCCAGATGTGAAGTGTGCGGTACGGTTCCTGGTCAGAGAGGTGTTTCCACGATGGGGCATGTGCGAAGTATTGAGATCGGCTAGTTGCACACATTTCTTTAATGCGCTATTTCAGCATGTCTCAGCACTATCGGGCATAAAACATTGAATGTGCTAAATTTACCACCATGAAGCTAATGGGGTTGTGGAGAAGATCAATGGGCTTTTGAAAGGTAAACTGTCAAAATTGTGATCCACGTTGAAGAAAAACTGGGTACACTGTTTGCCCTAGGCCCGCTTCAGTTTACGCACACAGCCTAGTAAGGACCACACTTTGACACCACACGAAATAGTCACAGGCAGGCGCATACAAACCCCATATCCCCTGTGAGGAAAGCGTCAGATGCACATCAAGCAGCAACAGTACTAGGAGATGAATTTAGGGAATATTTAATGGCACTAACACGTGCTAACAAATATATCGACCGACAGATTGCGCCATCGAGGAGCGACGGACAGGACACTGGAAGGGAAGGAGACAGCAACTGCAAACAAATCTGCCACAACAGGACCATTATTACCTGAGGAGCTGATCTACGTGAAAAACTTTGTCGATGCAACGACCCAGGTTTCAAGGTCCATATGAGGTCGTGTTCTGTACGCCTCTTGCCGTCCGCGTGAAGGAGTTACGATATTGTGTGCATCTCTTGGATGTCCGAAGAGCACCTGAGACAAGTGCATTGCAAAGGTCAATTGACGGATCAAGGACATAACTGATGAAGAAGATGTTTATTAAAGGATCCATGCAAGGTGGTGTGCAGTAGCACAGCCCTGATTTTCCTTTTTTCCTTTCTTTTTTTATTGTTCTTTTCTTTTTATCTTTTTTCAATTTTTCAATTTTTGAAGATCTAGAACCCAGTTGGCCCTGGTGGGAAAAGGGTCTCTTTCTCTCACTCTTTTTCTTCTTTCCCGCTCTCTCTTCCTCTTTCTTGGTAAAAAATGTTCTCCTCTCCGGGGATAAGCAAGGATGCCTGACCGACGTGTTTAAACCTCCCTGTTATAGAGAGATAATGATAAAATGAATGTAATTTGTTCTAGGAATTCTGCATTACACTTTCTTGGTAGACCAGTGATTATATTGTTTTGTGTGACACTGGTCCTGGTTGTCGGAGTGTATGAAGGTATGTCTGTTATATGGGGTGGCCATATAAGGGGTGAGGGGGCAGTTACATATAAAAGAGAATAATGTTGTACGGCCACCAGGTGGCGCGGATGCGGACACCCTCCGTGTGAGCTCTGCGCCCAGTTGTCCAATAAGAGGTCTGAGCCCCCCCTTATAGACCTCCCCAACTAAAATAGAGCTGGCATTACGAGATGTGAACCCCCCCACACTCTGAGCAAAACAACAGAACAAAACGGTGGAGAAATAGAGGAGTTGTCACCGTTCATCGAGGTGAGACCCGGAGCATAGCTCCTCTGAAGCAGGCTGAAAGTGAAAGCAACTACCTGGCTTGGTGTTGGAAGAGAGGCGTACCCAGCTCGCCACGAGGAAGAAGTCGGGATAAGCTAACCGAACCCAGGCAACGCAGGCAAACTGCATGGACTTCCCCCACTGGCCCTAACTCAGGTCTCCCAGGTTCGTAGACCACGGTGGAACCTCAACGGTGTGCCATATCTGTATCAGCACGCCGTGAGGAGACCAGCGCAAACTCCAATGGTTGCCCCGCGGCATGGAGTCGGCGCATCCCGCTGCTTGCAGCGGCCGTCCACAGTGAACAGACAACACCCGGATGAAGAGGCGGTGAATGAGCCGCAAGGCTGCGCAACCCTCTATAGGTGACGGCAACGCCCACAAAGTCTGCCCCACAGCATACCCTCGGTGCAGGAGGCCTCCCCCAACCCGAGTGCGCGGTCAGCCTAGCCCACACAGGGTCATAGTCAGAGCGGTATGGCACCCCTGGAAGCTGTAGACTTTTGCAGATCCCTTGGATGACGAAGTGCGGTACCCCAAAACGCATCGACACACGCACCTACTCGGAGGTCGTGTGCCGCAATCAGACGTGCCATCCGGGGTGATCTAGTTGACCTGCCAGTTCAGGGTGTCGCTGGCCCTCCGTTCAGCTTCCTAGTTCGCATATTTTCAGAAGGAGTTGGAAACTGGGTCCTGTGGCCCCCTAACATCAGCGCTATGCCACACGTACAATACATACCTGATTGGGCCTATTGAACGTCAAGCCCGAGGAAGAAACAGCCTATTATCTGGCCGCAAACACAGGTCACTCCATCCACCTCGCCTGTAAAACACGAACAGCTGAGTGGGCCTGCACATTGTTTTTTTTTTTTTTTAAACATTTTTTAATTTAATTTTTTTTTAAACCAAACAAAACACCGCACAATACAACTGTTTCCGCATGTAGAAGCATCATCAAACCATCATATTACATAACATAATTCCCCAACTCCCTCCTCCCCCCTTCAAACTAGAGCTGGCTCCTCTGTGTCGTCTGCTGGAGCACTATCGGGTGGCACAGTGCTTATGCGCTCATCGTCCGAGTCCTCAGATTCATTATGACCCTGGTGTGGATTAGCTATAGAGGCCACCAATTGCCGCCAAGCCAGCAGGGGCCCTATTTCCTCCTCACCCCCTCTAGTGACCGCTTCAAACCATGCTACGGATTCCGCCTCCGCCCACCTCAAGAGGTCCGCCCACCATAGCTCCACCCTGGGCCTGTGGGCCGCCTTCCAGCTCATAGCAATCCTGCGCTTGGCCAGAACATAAGCCAAATCCTTCATCTTGCTTGTGTGCCTTAAGTCCCGGGGTCTGGGAAAGATCCCAAGCATACATGACCAAGCTGATCCTACGTCCAACACCACTCCCCCACCAGCCAGTTTCATTTTAACCTCCTCCCAAAATCTGCACACTTCCGGGCAGGCCCAAAACATGTGTAGTAGCCCCGCTTCCACCTCCCCACACCTGGGGCATTTCTGCGTAACCGAGCCTCCAAACCTTGCAATCTTCCGGGGAGTCAGATAAACCCTGTGAGTAACATACAGCTGGTGTTGTTGGAGTCTCGCGTTTCAGGACACCTTTTTATGATACCTCTGGACTCTCTCCCACTGCCCGCCCGTCATGGGTCCACCCACCTCTTCCTCCCAATCCTGTCTCAATTGGAGCAACTCCTTCCCAGCCTTCGCTCTCAGGAGCTCGTATATCCTCGATATTTCGTGCCCGCCCTCTGAAACATCATACATGGTTTCTAGGGAGGCATCAGGGTCATCTGCCAATGCCGTCTCAGGCCATCTCTCTCTTACCCGTTTCACAAGCCTAGCGTAGGTTATGTATTGGCCTCTGTGCACCCCTGTCTCGTCTTGCAGCCTCTGGAAGTCCAATGCCTCCCCTCCTTGCCATATGTCCCCAAGGGTAGCCAGGCCCACTGATTCCCAATATCTACGGACTGACTCAAATAATTGAGAGTCGTTACCACACAACGCCACCAGTGGGGCCTGCTGGGAGAGCGGCTCCGACTCACCCATCATTTTCCATGTTCTGTGCCAGACCTCCCATCCCAGCCTCAATAGCCGCCCCCTTCCCATCAGTTTATCCTTTTGTAACCACACCACTTCCCTCAGGAAGTATGGGGCCGAGTCTTCCCGCAATAGCCTAGATTCTGCCGAATCTTCATCTGACAGCCACCTGGCCACATATAGCAGCTGCCCCGCCATATAATAAAGTTCAAAGTTTGGCAAGCCTATGCCCCCCTTATCGCACGGGTTCTGAAGTTTCCACAAAGCCACCCTGTTTCTGGAGTTACCCCACACGAAGCCCCTGCACATGCTGTGGAGTCGCACAAATAGGCTCCTGGGAATCAAAAAGGGGACATTCACAAAGAAATGCAAGAGTCTGGGCAGGACCACCATTTTAAGCAAGGCCGCCCTCCCCACCATGGACAGGGGCAATCTAGACCAAAATACCATGCTGTTCCTGACCCATTCTACGGCTCTCTCTGTATTATGTTTGTGCTCCGCTTCAATCTTGTGGTAGATACTTACTCCCAAATACCTAAATGTCTCAGTCTGCCATGGTATTGGCAGGATAGGCAGCCTTTCCAACGGGACATTCTTATATCTGCCCAGGGGGGACAGACTAGACTTTCTAGGGTTCACTGATATGCCTGAGAGAGTGGCGTAGCGGTCCAGCACCTCCAGTACATACTGCAGGTTCTCCTCCGGATAACGCAAATAAAGGAGCAGATCATCTGCATACAGTGATATCAGGTGTCTACCGCTCACTGTGCTAATACCCACCTCCCCGTACTGTTGCCGCAGGCATATCGCCAACGGCTCTAGTGCAAGTATGTATAACATGGGTGACCAGGGGCATCCCTGCCTAGTCCCCCTGCTGAGTTGCCAGACATCTGAGACTATGGCTCCTGTTTTGACTCTCGCCATCGGGGTGCTATACAACAACTGGAGCCACCTGATATACCCAGGTCCCATACCGTATCCCCTTAGGGCCGCTTTAAGCCAAGGCCATCGCACCAAATCAAAGGCTTTGACAGCGTCTAGCGACACGATAGCCAGCTCGTGTAACGCTCACCTGAATCCCTCGGAGGCGCAGGTCCGGGCTGGGAGATTTCAGTGTCTTCTAGGGTCACGCGCAGGACTCTGATAACACCCTGGATGGGCCCTCTCCTCACCGTAATTTTGACCCGGAGGGTGAGGTGTCTGCAAGTAGGAGAACAAAGGGTTAAAGTACGTCTGGTTGGCCAATCTGACTTTCCCCTTTCTGGCCTCCCCACGTTTCTCGTAGGCTGAATGTGCTCACCTTAGATAGGTGAAAGCGGAGCTCTCCATCCTGCGTCTGTGCAGGGGCGCTAATGCCAGTTGCTTCACTGGTTCATCACCCAGCCTCTTGATTGCAGAGGATGGAATCGGGGAGCAAGGCCGTCGTTAACTGCACGAACGGTAAATGCTTGAATATGGAGTCTTATTTATATGTCCCCTTAAATGTCTCTTGCCTTTGCAGGTCCGGTATGCAGATACGGTAAGCGAGAAGAATGCCGGAGCTCGTGGAGGCACGTAAGTAAAAGAATGTTATTCGAAGTTAAATGCACTTCTTAATGTCTCTTTTCCCTTTTTCAGGTAGCCGTAGCAGCCGGCGTTGGAGATGGACGCCGAGGTACGTGCCGGAATATAAGACACGTGAGTAGTGATGGCGTACTGTGCCCCTAATGATGTCCTTCTTGTTTTTGCAGGTGCGGTTGAACAGCGCTTGGCGGAGATCGAGGCGTAAGGAGCACAGGTAAGCAAATACCACGGAGGTTCACTAACCAATGTCCTTTGTTTCCGCAGGGTTGTCGGAGTATGAAGAGTGCGGCACGCGGCCTCGGGATGCACCGATGGACGAGGTAAGTGCAGCGCTGGGTTTTGCCTGGTCCTAACCTGATGTCCTTGTTCTCTTTCAGACGCTGCTGAAGACTGAAGACTGGTTTTCCCGGGAGGTAAGATAAAGAATTCTTGTTCACAGACGCTGAAGCTGAAGATTCTCTGGAGCTGACACGGTGAGCGTCCTGCTGCTAGTGCAGAATAACGCGAAGCACGTTACACTGATCGGGTGTGGTTTAAATAAGCCACTGGAGTGCTTAGGTGTCTCCTTCCACAGCCTTGCCCAGGCAAGAAAGAAGTTCCAGCTCTCAGGATAGTTCCAGTATCCAGTCCCAGGGAGTGGAGCTGGCCACACCCAGAAGGTAAAGTAGTTCCAGCCAGGAATGGATGAGGATCTCATCCTACAGGTAAGTGCGCAGCATGGTCTGCAGCAGGTAGGTCCACCCAAGCACCATTCCTCTCAATATGAGCCCGGCGCTTCCTGTGCCGGGACTGGGTTCCCTTATGAGCCTGGCGCCACTGGCGCCAGGACAAGGTCCAAAAGGCCCCTGTGGGGACCGGCTGGTGCCTGGAATGGAAGTTGTGACCCTGCTTCCCAGGATGTTGGGCTGGATCTGACTCCTCGGAGGCAGCGGTCATGACAGCACCCCCCCTCAAGGCCCCTCCCAAGCTTGTCTTCTCTGGAGGCTTTGGCTTATTGGGAAAAGTTCGATGAAACTTCCTGACTAGACGAGGTGCATGGACATATTCTGAAGGCTCCCAAGATCTCTCCTGGGGGCCGAATCCTTTCCAATCAATCAGGTAGTATAGTTTCGATTTGGAAATTTTGGAATCCAAGATGTTTCGAATTTCAAATTCGAGTTCTCCATCAACCTGGATTGGCTCTGGAGGTTTAGTCAAACGGGTTCCGGGTTGCATAGGTTTTAGGAGAGAAACATGGAAAACGGGATGTATCTTCATCTGAGTAGGTAACTCCAATTTCACAGCCACCGGATTTATCACAGCCGTGATCGTGTAGGGTCCTAAATACCTTGGGTTGAAGGTGCGTGGTCCTTTTAGGGATAAATGTTTAGTGGACAGCCAGACTTGATCTCCTACTTGATATTGAGGGGCCTCTTTTCGATGTCGATCCGCTCCCTTCTTATACATTTCCTTGGCTCGTTGAAGGTGGGCTGTGGCTTCCTTAAATGCTTGAGTTATTGTCGCATGCAGATGGTCTACAGCGGGCGTTCCGAGAGCTTGAGGTGGATCCAAATTAGAGGTTCGAGGATGAATTCCATACAGCAGGAAAAAAGGGGTTTTTCCAGTTCCTGAATGGATTGAGTTGTTGTAGGAGTATTCAGCAATCCAAAGGACATCCTTCCAAGTGCCCTCCGATTGTTGTAACATGCAGCGTAGATATTGTTCCAGAGTTTGGTTAGTCCTCTCAGTCTGCCCGTCAGTTTGGGGGTGATGGCTGGTGGAAAGTCGTACATCAATCTGCGCTAAACGACAACAATTTCGCCAAAAATGGGAAATAAATTGGCTCCCTCGATCGGAGATTAACACTGAAGGGAATCCGTGCAACCGGACGATGTTTTCAAGGAATTCTCGGGCCAAAACGGGAGCTGTGGGTAAACCTTTCAGTGGAATAAAATGAGCCATTTTTGAAAAAAGGTCCACGATTACTAGAATTGTGTTGTATCCGGAGCAGGGGGGTAAATCCGTGATAAAATCCATTGAGAGAGTATGCCAAGGGCAAGGTGGAATGTCTATTGGGTGTAGCAGACCTGCTGGTCTTTCCTTCTGACTCTTGTTTTGTGCGCAGATGCCGCAAGAAGCCACAAAATCTCTAATATCTTTCCTCCAAGATGGCCACCAAAAATGTCTTTTGATTTTCTCTAAGGTTTTGGCAACTCCAGGATGTCCTTCTATTAGTGAATCATGGTAGCAGGCGATGACCTGCTTCTGTAAGTCAACACATGGCAAATATAGTCTTCCTTGGAAATACAATAGATTCTGATCTATCGTAAAATCTTTTCCTTTCAGTTGCCAATTCAATGAATCTTCAGGAGTTATTAGTTTACTGACTTTCGCTTCGATATCTTCAAGGGATAGCGTGTTGATTACTCCTAGTATCTTTTGTTCGGGGATTATTGGTACCGGCTCTGGATTAGCTGTGTGTTCGTCTACCCCTATTCGAGAAAGGGCATCTGCTTTTCCATTCTTATTGCCTGGTCGATACGTGATCACAAAATCAAATTCCGCGAAGAATAATGCCCAGCGGAGTTGTCTCGAAGATTGGGCCTTGGCTGACTTCAGATACTGGAGGTTACGATGATCAGTGATTACAGTGACAGTGTGCCGGGCTCCCAGGAGATAATGCCGCCAGGCCTTAAAGGCGGACTTAATTGCCAGAAGTTCTTTGTCCGTAATTGTATAGTTGATTTCGGGGGCCGAAAATTTGCGGGACCAAAATGCCACAGGGTGTAATTGGTGTGTTTCGGGATCTCTTTGTGATAGCACTGCCCCCATTGCGAGGCTGGATGCGTCTGTCTCGACGATATAAGGAAGTTATGGACGAGGATGCTTCAAGACTGGAGCGGAGATAAATTTGGCTTTCAATTCTTGGAAGGCTTGTTCGGCCTCTGGAGTCCACTCGAATTTTTTATTCTTTTTCAGGAGGGCCGTGATGGGTTGAACTACTCGAGAGAATTCTGGAATGAATCTCCGGTAAAAATTAGCGAAGCCCAACATGCTCTGTACTCCTTTCACGGAAGTCGGGGACGGCCATTTGGTGATAGCATCCACCTTTCTTGAGTCCATGTGAACTCCATTGGGTGACAAGACGAACCCCAAGAATTCGACTTCCTTTACATGAAAAGTACACTTCTCCAATTTAGCAAACAAGCGTCGGTGTTCAGCTTCTGAGGATGAGTATACCAGGATGTCATCGATATAAACAATTACGCACACATCAATAAGTTCTCGGAAAACGTCATTCATAAAGAACTGGAAGGCGGCCGGTGCGTTGCATAATCCAAAGGGCATTACTTGATACTCAAACAATCCGAATTTAGTGCAAAAGGCCGTCTTCCATTCGTCACCCTCCTTAATGCGTACTAAGTGGTAAGCTCCTCTGAGATCTAGCTTTGTGTATATGCAGGCACCTTTAACTTGGTCCAATAATTCGGGAATCAGAGGCAAAGGATATCTGTTCATGACTGTAATCTGGTTCAGGGCGCGGTAGTCGATACATGTTCTCAGCTCACCTTTTTTTTTCGGAACGAAGAACAAAGCTGAAGAAACTGGAGATTTCGAGGGACGAATAAATCCGTTAGCCAGATACTGGTCCAAGTATTGCCTGAGATGGAGATTTTCTGGCTCAGTGAGAGCATATATCCTACTGCACGGAGGAGTAGATCCAGGTATTAGGTCTATCTGGCAGTCGTATGACCGATGCGGGGGCAAAGTGTTGGCCTGATCTTTCTGGAATACGTCGCGGAATTCTTGGTATTCTGGAGGCAATTGGGGACTCTCGGAAGCGATGGCTGCTAGCCTGATATCGGGTCGAGGATAGCAAGTTGGGGCGCATTTTGGAAACCGTATTACCTTGGCTCGCCAGTCTATCTGAGGATTGTGCTTTTCCAACCAAGGAATTCCCAGGATTACTTGAAACTGTGGGGCCTTGATTACATCAAACACGATCTTCTCCCGATGTCCATCTTGGCATAGCAACGACACTTCCATGGTGGTGTGAGAAACCGGTCCGGAAGCTATTTCTGTACCATCCACTGTAGTGATTACGTCTTTAACCATCTTAGAACATAGAGGAAGATTCATCCTGGTTGCCATATCTTGCTCTACATAGTTACCGATCGCTCCGCTATCAATGTATGCTTTAATAGCATGCATGCGATCTGGCCGATCTGGACTTATGAGGACCATAGGCATTACCAAATGCGAGGTCAAGGAACTGGTTTTAACGCTCGGCAAGCGGACCTCTACACTTGTCGGGCGAGGTCGTTTCCCGATTCTAGTTTTTCAGCATGCTTATCGGAAGCTCCTACAGCCTTCTTGACCGGTTTCACTGGACAATCACGAAGGAAATGTCCGGAATTCCCACAGTAGAGGCACAGCTGTAATTGTCTTCTCCTTTCCCGCTCCTTTTGGGTTAATGGTCCTTTAACAACCCCTATCTGCATGGGCTCCACGGAATCCTTTCCTTTAGCGGAGCTCTGAGGTCTTGAAAATATTTGGGTTTCAAATCTGGAACGATCGGTCTTCCTGTTCTGTAGCCGGTGATCTAATTGGACTACTAGGTCGATATAATCGGAACAATCTTGCGGAGGATTCACCACCTGTGCTAAGACATCTTCAAGTTCTCCACGCAGCCCTCTGTAGAAAAGCGTGATTCTCTTTTCCTCAGGCCAGCTAGTCTCAACCACCAGTCTGTTAAAAGATGCTATGTATGCCAGGAGATCCTGATTCCCTTGTCTTAGTGATATGAGTTCATTGTCCAAGGCCTGCCCCTGTGAGTGTCTTGCGAACAACTTTTCCATACTGGTCTGGAAATCTTGAAAGTTATGGAGGATCGGATCATCCTGTGCCACAAGAGGGATGGACCAATCTGCCGCACTACCACTAAGATAGGAAAGTACGAACGCTACTTTGGTTTAGTCTGTTGGGAATGCGGCGGGTCTACACAGAAAGTGCAAGCGGCATTGATTAAGGAATACTGCAAACCGTCTTGGATCACCAGAAAAACGTTCGGGCGGGGCCAAAGGCACATTCCCTGGCAGATTAATTTGCACCGGATTATTTGAGGTTGTAGGAGTGTAGCTCCCTCTCGAGTCAGGCAGAGACGTCCGTCCCGCTTGTGTTTGTAACAACTGTCTGGCCAGATCATCCGTTCGCTCTTTGGAAACGATCAACTCCCTTCGTAAAGCATTTGTCTCTTGGCGGGATGCCTGTACTTCAGCTCTCAGTGCCCCAAGCAATTGGGCCAATTGGTCTGTGTCCGAGGTATCCATTGCGCCTGGGTGGGAAATTTGCGGTAGGCTTCGCGTTCTGTAACGCTCACCTGAATCCCTCGGAGGCGCAGGTCCGGGCTGGGAGATTTCAGTGTCCTCTAGGGTCACGCGCAGGCCTCTGATAACACCCTGGATGGGCCCTCTCCTCACCGTAATTTTGACCCGGAGGGTGAGGTGTCTGCAAGTAGGAGAACAAAGGGTTAAAGTACGTCTGGTTGGCCAATCTGACTTTCCCCTTTCTGGCCTCCCCACGTTTCTCGTAGGCTGAATGTGCTCACCTTAGATAGGTGAAAGCGGAGCTCTCCATCCTGCGTCTGTGCAGGGGCGCTAATGCCAGTTGCTTCACTGGTTCATCACCCAGCCTCTTGATTGCAGAGGATGGAATCGGGGAGCAAGGCCGTCGTTAACTGCACGAACGGTAAATGGTTGAATATGGAGTCTTATTTATATGTCCCCTTAAATGTCTCTTGCCTTTGCAGGTCCGGTATGCAGATACGGTAAGCGAGAAGAATGCCGGAGCTCGTGGAGGCACGTAAGTAAAAGAATGTTATTCGAAGTTAAATGCACTTCTTAATGTCTCTTTTCCCTTTTTCAGGTAGCCGTAGCAGCCGGCGTTGGAGATGGACGCCGAGGTACGTGCCGGAATATAAGACACGTGAGTAGTGATGGCGTACTGTGCCCCTAATGATGTCCTTCTTGTTTTTGCAGGTGCGGTTGAACAGCGCTTGGCGGAGATCGAGGCGTAAGTAGCACAGGTAAGCAAATATCACGGAGGTTCACTAACCAATGTCCTTTGTTTCAGCAGGGTTGTCGGAGTATGAAGAGTGAGGCACGCGGCCTCGGGATGCACCGATGGACGAGGTAAGTGCAGCGCTGGGTTTTGCCTGGTCCTAACCTGATGTCCTTGTTCTCTTTCAGACGCTGCTGAAGACTGAAGACTGGTTTTCCGGGAGGTAAGATAAAGAATTCTTGTTCATAGATGCTGAAGCTGAAGATTCTCTGGAGCTGACACGGTGAGCGTCCTGCTGCTAGTGCAGAATAACGCGAAGCACGTTGCACTGATCGGGTGTGGTTTAAATAAGCCACTGGAGTGCTTAGGTGTCTCCTTCCACAGCCTTGCCCAGGCAAGAAAGAAGTTCCAGCTCTCAGGATAGTTCCAGTATCCAGTCCCAGGGAGTGGTGCTGGCCACACCCAGAAGGTAAAGTAGTTCCAGCCAGGAATGGATGAGGATCTCATCCTACAGGTAAGTGCGCAGCATGGTCTGCAGCAGGTAGGTCCACCCAAGCACCATTCCTCTCAATATGAGCCCGGCGCTTCCTGTGCCGGGACTGGGTTCCCTTATGAGCCTGGCGCCACTGGCGCCAGGACAAGGTCCAAAAGGCCCCTGTGGGGACCGGCTGGTGCCTGGAATGGA
This sequence comes from Ambystoma mexicanum, assembly GCF_040938575.1. NCBI lineage: Eukaryota > Metazoa > Chordata > Amphibia > Caudata > Ambystomatidae > Ambystoma > Ambystoma mexicanum. The sequence continues at coordinate 760,948,787 of NC_090938.1, forward strand.
AGTTGTGACCCTGCTTCCCAGGATGTTGGGCTGGATCTGACTCCTCGGAGGCAGCGGTCATGACAGCTCGCCTGTGTCTTCCTCAGTTTGGTCAATAATGTGGTGCAGCCTCCTATGGTTATCAGTAATGTTTCTACCTGGGACATAGCCCGTCTGATCTGGGTGTATCAGCTTACCGATCACCTTCTTCAACCTATTAGCCAGCACTGCCGTGAGTATTTTGCTGTTCTGGTTGAGCATGGACAAAGGTCTATAGGACCCGCACTCCGCGGCCGGTTTACCTGGTTTCAGTAGTGGGATAATCACGGCCTCGCGAAGGGACAATGGAAGTTCTCCCTGCTCATAGGCCTCATTAAACATGGCAAGCAGTGGCTGAAGCAGCTCCTGCTTATATGTCTTGTAAAACTCACTGGGCAGCCCATCCGACCCAGGCGCTTTACACGTGGGGAGGTTCCGGATCACCACCTCCAGCTCGTCCGAGGTGACGGGGTGTCCAACTCTCACGTTCTAGGTCATCCAGGGTGGGCAGCTCAATATCCTCTAGTGTGTTCAGTATATCTTGGCACATATCCTCCCCGGTGTCCTCATACAAGTGTTTGTAAAACTTGAGGAACTCCTCGTTCACCCCTTCCTGGGTATTGCAGATGCGACCTCCCTCACCGCTAATCTCATTGATCACTGACCGGGGGGTCTCACTCTTGTACAGCCAGGCCAGCAATCTGCCTGGCTTGTCGCCCCCAGCGTGTAACCGCTCCATATATTTCTTGTAGTTTAATCTACACAGTCGATCCCAGAGTGCGCTACAGGCTAACTGAAGGTCTCTTACCTTTGCTCGATCATCATGGGCGGCGTCCTTGCGTCGTGCGAGGCTTTCCAGCTCCCTTTCAGTGTCCTGAAGTTCCCTTTCGATACCCCCTTGGAGCCCTTTAGATTTGGAAATGGCTACTCCTCGCACCACCACCTTAAAGGCCTCCCACAGCGTCCCCACAGAGCGCACGCTGCCCGTGTTTATCTCAAAGTATTCCTCGATGGCATCCCTCAAATCCTCCCGGAACCCCTCATCCTGCAGTGCCTCTGTCCTAAGTCTCCATGTTGGGATCCGAGGCCTGGGGGGTTGGTGTCGCCATTCCACCACCAGAGGCGAATGGTCAGATAATACCCGGGCTTTGTATTCCGCTCCCACCATTTCTCCCGCTATCTCAGCTGCCACAAACACATAATCCAGCCTTGTGTACAAGTCATGTGGCGCTGCGTAGTGCGAGTACTGCTTATCCGTGGGGTAGAGTCTTCTCGACACATCTTCCAGGCCAAAGTCTCCCAACAATGTCCCAAGCGCTTTGGCCGCCGGTGACATTTTCCCGGTCCCATCAACGGACCTGTCCATTCTGGGATTCAGGGTGCAATTGAAGTCCCCACCCCACACCATCGCACCCCCAGCCAGGGGGCCAGGTTTACCATGAAGGGACCTGAAATAAGCTGCAGTATCGTGGTTGGGGGCGTACAGATTTAAGATGTGCACTTCCCTGTTTTCCAGGAGCCCTGTTACCGTCACCATTCTGCCTTCCGGGTCTACCGTTGAGCTAAGCACCTGAAACGGCACATGCGGCGCCACCCAGGTGATAACCCCTCTAGCGTACGCTGAGTACGTAGCACCCACCACATTACCCCTCCATTTCTTCTTGACCACCTCCAACTTCTCCCTGGTGAGATGAGTCTCCTGTAGCAGGGCTATGTCAACGCGCATCCTTTTTAAATACAGCATTACGTTTCAGATAACTATTGAGGCCCCGTACATTCCAGGTTACTATACGGCGATTACTCGATGCCATCTATTCGGTCTGTTCCCAACCCCCCACACTTAATGCTCCCTTTAACGATCCTCTCACCGGCTCTCTCCTTTCCCCTTCCCAACAATGCCCCCCCATCCCTGTTTCTCAACTTCACACCACAGCACACAACCCAACCCCTCCCCCCACCCTACCCTTCCCCAACAAATGCCCAGCTCCATCCCTGGATCTCAGGCCCACCCGCGTCTGGTCCTGTCTCGTATACGAGGACTAGGACCCCGCGGGGCATCACCGATCTAACATTGACCTAACTAAATATACAGCTTTTGGGATCAGGGGGTGCCTCCCAGGAGCTCCCAAGTATTTATTTCAGGGGAAGTGCATCTAACAGGTCCAGCCGGCTGACACCATGACTCACTTCCCAGGAGCATTATATAACTCTATATTCAAGTCCCAATGTCTTAGCTATGTCACCCCGGGTGCCGCAACAGCATGCTACTTAGCTTCCGTGGCTTCCGTCTGGGCATCCGATTCCTGAGGTCGGCCCTGCATGTCCAGCCAATCCATCGCCTCGGACGGCATCTCAAAGAAAAGGGATCTGTTTTGATAGAACACTTTCAGCTTGGCCGGATAGAGCAACATGTAACGATGGCCAGCTTCTTTCAGTCTTCTTTTCACCGACCCAAAGTTCATCCTACTACGCTGTACAAGCAGCGTATAGTCTGGGTACGCCGTGATCCTTGCTGATCCTCTCTCAATCGTTCCTCCCTTGCGAAAAAATGCAAGGATCTTCTCCCGATCCCGGTAATTCAGGATCTTTGCGATCATCGGTCGCGGGGGTCGGTCCTGGGGCCGGTCTCCTTGTCAGGGCCGTGTGCGCCCTCTCCACCGCGAACCCCTGGGTCAACACCCCTCCCGTTATCTCCTGCAAAAGCAAGGTTTCCACGTATTATGTGGGGTTTGGCCCTTCAATTCCTTCCGATAGACCCACTATGCGGATGTTATTGCGCCTAGCGTGCCCCTCTGCTTGCTCAGCTCTATCTTCCAGATTTCCCACACGTTGCACTAGGGCAGGTAGCTCCATTGCATGCGCGGCGCACGCCTCCGTAGTCGGGGCCATCTCCTTCTCCAGGGCCACTGTGCGTTCCGCGATTGTCCGCACATCCTGCCGCAGCAGGTTCACTTCCTCTTGGACCGCTCCGATCTTGAAGTCCAAACCCACCTGCAGTTCTTTCATGGCAAGGCCCAACTTCGTCTCCCAGGCCATCTTTAAATCAGCGATCGCAGCCAGCACCTCCTGGATCGTGCCCGGTGTTTCCGCCGCCGCCGCGGGGGTCTCCTTACTTTTGCCCCCTTCCGCTCCTGGGGGCGACTTGGCATAGGCCTCCATTGTGGGCTGCTTGATCCTGGGTCTGACCACTTTGGAGGACATCCTACTGTGTCAACGGGGCGGAAGCCTTTCGTGCCTCTCACCACCCCAATGAACTCGTGGTCACAAGTCCAGTGATCCAGACGTGCGCTTGTTACTCCGCTCGCACCCAGAGTGGGCTGTGTCCTCCCCCGTACACGTGCACCCGTTTGAATTGGGTGCGTGTGGAATCGGTGTGGCCCTTGGCACCTATCAAGTGTCCCTACTCCGGTGCATCTCCTCTCCGATCTGGGTTTGGGCTTCCGGTTTTCTCGCCCTGATTGTGTCCCCTCTCTAGGTTTCGGGACCAGGCAATCAGTCTATTGCCCCCGGCAAGGGAACTGGGGGGTCTTCTGGTTGCTGTCGGGTCCCGGAGTGTCCAGGGATTACTCCGGTTCCAGCCTCCTTCCTCAGCACCTGGGTCTCGGCCCAGCTTGCCCAGTTGTCCCCTGGGCCCGCACTCATGGATCCCCCCCCTGGTGCCGGCTTCAGTTACCGGCAATTAGGGGTTTCCGTCGGCCAGCTCACCCACCTTGGGCCCCACCTCTGCGGTGCCCTCGCCCCACCAACCTGCTCGTTTGCGGTGAATGCACAGGAGCAAACTGTGATGGTCTGTTCCGTTATATGGGCAACCAGGCCTTACAACACCAGGCCCCTGTTCAGGTGGCTCACTGATTCCTCTCTTTTCCGTGGGTATTAGTTTAGGGCCCCTGCACCTGGCGAGAGTCTCTGGCCCCAGTACATTCCCCCTCTGCCCCCAGGCCTAGGCGCTTCAGTTTCTTCTCATCGGCCTGTACGTACCGCCGTTAACCCACTGCTGTTGCGGGTGCTGCACTGTATTGGGGGTTTGTACCCACACTCCAGTGCCGGGTGTGTTTCGCAGCACTCTTAGTAGGCTCCCCACTTAGCGCCAGCCAGGCGCCTCCTTCAGAGCACTCCGGACCCCCACCAGATCCCCGGGTGTCCGGAGAGATCTCCAACTCGTGTCCTTTTGCACCGTTCCCAGGTGCGACGGGTCGCAGCTCGGCAAGTTCGGGCACCCGCTGGGTCCCGCGCTTGCGAGACCCCTCGCAGCGGTGCTGAAAAAGTTCCGGCTTCACCTCACTGGTGCCTGGATCCCCGTGGAGGCCGGCGTCCCCTTGCCCAGCCCCCCACTGGCACCGACACTGCAGGTTCCCATGCCATGCCGGGAGCCCCAAGATCCGGTCGTGAGACCCAGAGCGTGCAGCGCCAGCTGTTTTGCCGTCCTGCTCTTAGTGCCAGCAGTGCCGCCGGAAGCGATCCGCACCGGCTCTACACCGTATCCATTATTCGGTGTTGGTGAGGACCTCACGCCACCTCTGTACTCGCTGTGGGCCTCGGAGTCCGCCCCCTGGGCCAGCAGGACCCCACTCCAGCTGGGTCCTTGGTTTCGTGCACGGGCTGAGCTACACCAATACCCTAGCGCAGCCACAGGTTCGGTCTCCACCGCACCCGCTCATGTTGCGTCCGCTGCGCCGCGGCCAGTTTATGGCCCTTTGTCCCCATCCGCCATCTTGCCCATGTCCAGATGTCGGGCTCCCTGCATCTCTTCGGTAGCTGTAACTTCTATGTCCTGCCGCAGATCAGTACCTCACAACGCTGGAAACAAGCACCAGTCCTTCACACATCTTTTAGTATGCTGCCTGCATACATTGTTTCACGAAAACTTCCTTTATCATGAGGATCGATGTCGGATCTGCGGGAGCTCCTCTAGGGCACGTCCTTTCACGCGGCCATTTAGCCACGCCCCAGCCTCCACATTGTTATGCCTCTGGAAAGAGAGATTGGGCCCTGGGGCCTGCAAAAATTGTAATGTGACGAGAACCTGGTAGGTGGACATGAGCAAACGAGCTACCCAGGTGCAGTGAAGGTGGACCCAGACTCGCACATGGCAAACAGGTGAGAACACAATCCCGGGGAAAAAAAGAGAGGCCCGCTCACCCAAACTGGAGGGGTCAGGTGAGAACATACCCTCACTTCACCGATCCCCACTGCCATATATCATACACTTTAAGCCGCCGCCTGCAGATCTAAAACACAAAGAAAGCGGTTCCTCGGTGGAAGGGTTGGGCCCCCAATCTTGGGGCGTGTGTCCTCCTTCTGCTCACTGCGCAAGCCCCCCTGGGTCACGCGCAGAGATAAAGCTGCAGTGAGGGGGAAGAGTTAGTGACTCGCTGGACCCAACAAGCAAGTCAACGGGACCCACAAAGTGACATACACTGGATAGACCTGGGACGTCACGAAAGATCGAACCATGATCCGGAGGCCCGGTTCCGGTCGATTGAAACCAGGGCCGCCTCAGCTATTCCATCCCACCACAGCCGCCCGGGACCCCAGCCTCTACCGGACAAAACACTCTCCTAAGGCTAAATCTCCATCACCAGTAGGAAGACGACAACGGGGTGCCCTCCACATCGTGAAGACTTCGATAGATCCCAGCAGATCGACCCCAAGGATGACAGAGAGAATTAAGTTGAACACACGGGGCACGTAACGATCAGCCGGACTACTAACAGCGGGCCAGCCTGTGATCCCTGGGGTCCCGGTTGCAGGACCACTACCCCTTCTGGCTCACCCTCCGAGACATACGGATTGACATTGCATTGACTTACTTCATGCGAACCTGTGAGACTTGGGCCCCCATTCACGACTGGGGCGTGTATCCCTCCTCCAGGACGCAATTCCGAGGAAACACGTGAGTACTGAACCGCCCTCCATCTAAAAGCGCTGAATGTCCACAATTGACTCCCCATCTGAATCGTGATAACTTCGGCGAGATAAATCCACAGCATGAAGAAGGACCGGGTAAAAAGCTTGGGAGCCAACCCAGGTGTAACTACTGCGAGGTGCATGGAAATACGTGAGAAGTTGGCAACATATAGATATTCCCCGCACTGCCTTGCACCGAAATCACACCAAGGATCAGATATGGCAAACTCTGGAGCAGAAGCAGCAGCAACCAAGGGGAACGTGGCTGCTCTACTAGAAGAAATGCAAAATATGGGAGTGAACATCGGGGGAAAGATTAATAAAATTAGTCAAAGAATGGACAAGATGGAGGAGAGACTCGAAGTAGTTGAGAATAATAAAATCTCCCCGAACACCCTTGAGACTCAATTTGACCAAAGGATCACCGAAACTGAAGCAAGAGAAGAAGAATTCCGTCTCAAGATGCACGATTTGGAGAACCGAGAACGAAGGAACAGCCTAAGGTTCTTTGTCATTCCAAAAAAGAGGGAGAAACGCAGCGAGATTGATACTCCACAAGATTATGAAACTACTATTCGAAGATGATGCCGTTGACGAACCAAAGGCCGAGAGAATACACAGAGCAGGGGGAGCAGCTGCCGGCCCGTGGACGGTCTTAGTCCGCTTCCATAACTACCAGGACAAGGCTAGGAACGGGAACCTCTTGCAGAAGCTAAAACATGGAATATTTTGTGTCCTCTTAACTGTGTGGCCACCAGCGCCTAATAAATGGTCACCATGCCCTAACAAGAACAAATGGCGGTTAATCTAGAACAGCAAAGAAAAGGGCTCCTCAAGGTTGGAACACTGAACGTAAAGGGGTTAAACTCACCGACTAAAAGGTCCCTAATGAACAAAGAGTTCTGCAGATCAGGGCTCAATGTAATGTTCTTGCAGGAAACTAAGTATGCAAAGGGGGAAGAACGGAGGATACTACACTCAAAGTTGGGAGTCGAACACTGGGGCTCTGGACCCCTGAGGAAGCCGGGAGTTGGGATTCTCATTAGAAAAGGGGTAAACTTCCAAGTGACAAAGGTGTGGGCAGACGTGGAAGGAAGATCCTTACTGATAGTGGGCATCGCACAAAAGGTAACCCTCACTCTTGTGACAGTGCACTCTCCTAACCGATTCCTGAAAAGGACACTCCCCAAAATAATGCTCAAGGCATATGGGCATGTGATCCTAGGGGGGAACCTTCACTGGTGGGCAGATATCGGATTGGACAGGAGAGTGGGCAACCCCAGTACACGGGATCCGGTAGAGAGGAGCAGTGCAGGAGTTACGGAAATGTTTGAGCTTTATAAGCCGAGTGATGCCTGACGGGAGCTCCACCAGGAAGAGGCAGGTTATACATTTTACTCTTCACCACATGGTACTTTTACAAGGATCGATTATGTATATATCACTGACGACCGAAGGGGATCAGTGTCACGATCAGATATTGCGCCGGTCTTATGGTCCGATCACGACATGGTTACATTAGATCTGTCCTGGGAATGCCTCCCCTATCAGGGATCGAGGAGGAGGTGTAATGAGTCTCTCTGGAGAGACCCAGTCTTTAGGGAAGCAATGAATAATAAAATTAGGGAATATTTCAAACTAAACAACACAGGGGAGGTCTCAAAAACAGCACGTGGGAGGCAGGGAAAGCACCATGGCGGGGAATTCTGATTAGAGAGGGAACCCTCAAAAAAAGGGAAAGGGCTCTGATTGAAAACAGACTGAGGGAAGAGATAACTCAACTAGATGAGGTGGTGAGGAGGGATGGGGGATGTAGAGAGGCTAGGGTGTTGGAGGCTAAACAGAAGAGGGATGAGCTCCAACATCTGGAAGAAGGGCAGATAATCCAAAAACTACAACTCCTCAAACAAAAATTCTATGAAAAAGGGGACAAGGCGGATGTGATGCTGGCAGCCAGGCTCTGCAGCCAACGCGCTGAGAGAAGGGTGGCATCCATAGAAGAGAGGGGTAGCGCCAAAACCACAGAGGGTAGAACCATTCCAGAGAAGTTTGCAGCGTTTTACGAGACTCTATATAAATCCGAAGCAGACCCCTCGTCCTCGGGAATAGACCACTATATGGCAAATGTTGAGATGCCAAAGCTTTCCCAAGAAGACACTCTTGGCCTTGACGCCCCAATCACTTCAGCCAGCAGAAATTAAGAGGGCCGTGAAGAGACTTTCCCTGGGGAAAGCACCAGGGGAAGACAGCTATACTGCAGGCTTCTATAAGTCCTTCCTCTCCCCACTCCTCCCCTTCATGGCAGAGCTCTTCAACGAGATCCTGGAACCGGGCATCGCCCCTGACTCTTTCTCGCAAGCTCTCATCACTGTGATTCCTAAAGAAGGCCGAGATCCCACACAGTGTTCCTCATATCGCCCCATATCCTTGTTGAATATTGATGCCAAAATCTACACAAGGGTCTCCGCCGCGAGACTGAAGACTCTTATGCCTCACCTGATACACTCTGATCAAGTCGGATTCATTGCGGAGAGACAGGGCGCCGATGCTATGCGGAATAACCTACATTTAATTCTCAAATCGCAAAAGATGATTAACGACCCGGTCCTCCTTTCGGTGGACGTGGAGAAAGCCTTTGACCAGGTCGGATGGTTTTTTTTGGAGGCGGTTCTGAATAAAGTGGGGCTAGGTTCTAATTTTAGGAAAAGGATTAAGGCGGTCTATACATCCCCCAGAGCTTCGGTGTTCGTTAACGGAGAGTACTCCCGTTGGTATGACCTTGCCAGAGGTACACGACAGGGGTACCCCCTCTCTGCCATATTGTTCGCCCTTTCCCTGGAACCGCTAACCCAGAGGCTCAGAAAAGATCGGGAGATTGAGGGACGTCAGATGAGAGGGAAAGAATATAAAGTGGCCCTATACGCAGATGATCTACTCCTACACATCCAGAACCCCCTGACATCAATTCCTAAAGCTATACAACTAATTCAGGAATGCGCAGATGTTTCCGGGTTTAACATAAATAGGGCAAAATCGATTCTGTTTCCGCTGCGGGATCCCTCACAAGATGATGCTGAAAGACTCTCCCATCTGGGACTAACGACCGGGGCGACACGCTTCGATACTTGGGGATAGATATCACGAGGGACTTAAAACTCATTGTTCGAAGCCAACTTCCCCTCACTTATTGCGAATCTCCACGCAGATCTAACAAAGTGGGATAAACTGACAATGTCCTGGATAGGGAGGCTGAATGCCGTTAAGATGGTGTATTTGCCTAGGTTCCTTTACCCCTTTCAGATGCTTCTGATCCGGATGCCGGACGCCTTTTTCAGCGAAGTTAAGAGGGCTATACCAAAGTTCCTGTGGCAGGGGAAGAAGGCTAGGATAGCCTACGAGACCTTGACATTACCCAAAGACATGGGAGGTGTTGGTCCACCGGATCTTAAGAAATACTATGAGGCTGTACAGTGGAGAATCCTTGTCCCCCACCTCAGAAAACTGACAGGGCTCCAGTGGCTAGACATGGATGATTCCCATCTGTCCCCGGTGACCCTTGCTGAATGGTTATGGGTCCCGCGAAATAAACTAACGCGAAGAACAAGGAATCACCCGATAATGGGGACCATATGGGACATATGGAGGGAAGGGACCAACATGCAAGGGGTTACTACATGGCCGTCCCCTTTAAGTCACATCTGTGCACCAGGGGTTAGAGATGAGATCCCTAATCACAAAAGATTCGGAGTGGTTCGAAGCTGGATCGGAGATGGGGGGTCAGCTATGGAGAGAGGGCACTTTTCTCACAATTATGGAATTCGAAGAAGCACTTGGGCTATCCCCTCTCCCGGTATTCCCCTTCTTACAGCTTAAGGGAATCTTCATGAGAAGCAAATGGAAGGAGAAGGTACAGAGGGATATTACCCCCTTTGAACTACTATTAAATGCCAGAACTGAGTCCAAGGGCCTGATCTCTGCAATGTACCAAGTTTTGATAGTTAACGGGAAGGGGAGGACTGAGAATCTGAGATGTAGGTGGGAAAGGGACTTGGGTGAAGAGATAGATCTGGCTCTGTGGGCGAAAATATGCAGAGGGGCCTCGCAAGTCTCAATAGCATGCCAGTATAAGTTGCACGCCATCAAACTTTTACATAGATGGCAATATGGCCCCCATAGATTGCCCCAGATGTTCCAGACACTGAGTCCTATGTGCTGGCACGAGTGTGGTGAAAGGGCCAATTACTGGCACATGTGGTGGAGATGTCCCCGAATTAAAATTTACTGGGACGAGATCCTGGGATGGATTAAGGAACTGGATGGGACCGAGCGCACTGCCAACCCCCTCCTAATACTGTTTGGGTATGAAAAGAGTGAAGATGATCGTAGGAGGGTGATAGATCTGGGAGGGCCACTGCTACTAGCAGCACGGCCGTCCTAGTGATTGAGTGGGAAGAAAGCCAGGTTCCGGGGGAAAAGGAGTGGATAAATGTAGCCACGAATATCTGTATAATGGAAAGAATCACAGCAGCCCTGCATGGGAAACCCACCCAATACGAGATACTATGGGGAAGCTTTACTGATTGATATAGGCCTGGCAATTGAGAACCCCTAGTAGAGAGGGTGTATCAAATTAGATATGAGTGTACACCTCCAGAACATGCTTAAGCATTGAAATTGGACAACAGCTTCGCCTGAGGAGACCAACGTAAGCTCTTGAACTGGGCCTTAAACAGGTGGCCACACCTATTGTTTACCGACAGAGGTCAAAAATGAACACAAACCACGAACTTGAGACTTCGACACACGGTAAAGAGACTCAAGAGCACACCGCTCCAAAGGGGGGGGGTTTCGCGTAGGGGGAAAATGTTGACGCGACTTATGTATTTGGGAAGAGGCAGGAAGGGGGAAATGAAACAGTATGTAATTACATTTACTATGCCCTTGACGATGTTCCTGTAATGTTTATGAACCTGTTTAAAAACCCTAATAAAAACAAATAAAAAGAATAAAATAAACATTTTAAAAAAGAATAATGTTAATAGATTTGTGAACAATGGTATGACTATGTCTATGATAAATAAGAATCAAACAATGTCTCCCTTTTTGCCGGCCACCCACACAGATTTTCGTAGACAAATAAGATGGGAAGTACGAATGATGTATGATTTATATAAGGGGTTGGGCTTTGATGCCATTTCTGACATTCAGCATTCACAGTCGTCTAATAGCTGGTACTCTGATAAGCGTACTGTGGGAAGGAATGTGATGAATGAAAGCTGTTACGTGTGTGCACTCATACCGCATGCTTCAGGGGCTCCTAAGGCTTTAGTTCCACGACCAGTCCCAATTATAGAGGCACAATGCATGGTACATCTTGCACTATGTAGGATAAAGGACACATTCCAGGCACACTGCGTGCAGTTGAAGAGCATCGATCTAGACCCAGAGCTATGCAATGTCAGTACAAAATGCAGAAAGTGTCTACAAGCACCATATTTTTTTGTGGTCACTCACATGTCAACATCAAATGGCAGGGTACCACAGTGATTTGCCCGGCAGATTGACTGATCGAATACAGCAAAGAAATAATAGCCCGAGTATAGACTATGTGTGCGCAAATATGGTTCCAATACATCACAAGGCTGACATGGATTGCGACAATGCAGAAGCCAGTGTGAATACGTAGAGACATGGACTAAGAACTTTGTTTTTAGCAATGAAGGAACAGTTTCTGTTGGCGCAAACACACAGTGCAATCACACTCTTGTGATCCCTGATATGGCGAAAGGTACGGCAGCAGTGATGGATTACTACTGGGTTTGTGGCCGACAAGCCTGCTTGCACCTCCCATTATCCTGGAGGGGCAAGTGTTCACTGGCCACCTTGCACTCAGTACTACTAGTAATCCTAGAACACCACCCCAAGGGACAAGAACTGCCTGTCAAGGTGCCAACAACCACTCCAGCACCTAAAGAAGCAGTGAGACTTGCAGGCCGCACAAGAATGTTGTATGCCGCCAGAAAAATAACAATTTCAACAGCTGAAAAGAAAGAAGAGATCGAACTATATCTCAGAAGACCCTTTCGTACTGCTCAGAGGGATACCTGATGAGTATCGACTTTTTAGCTTAGCAGAGACTTTCTTTTCATCTTTTTTGGCTCCTGGGGTACAGGCAGCTTCTAACGCCAAGTGGGTTCAAATCGTCCGATTGGAGCAGGTCCAGCTCGCCAATGATACAGAGAATGGGTTCAACGCCATAAAAGTAGAGCGCTGTGTGTTGAGACTTGTGATGATGCAGAACCGCTATATGCTGGATCTATTAACAGTCATAGAATTAGTAGTGTGTAAAAAGTTGGGAAGCAGCTGCTGCACCTTTGTAGCCCTGGGGGATACTAAGAATGGGTCACTATCCCACATCGTGGAGGCAGTGCACAATCTAGGTTTTCAGATGAAGAAAGAAGGTGGAATTCAGAACATCGATTGGCTATTGCTTGCCTTTGATTGGGTCCCATCATGGCTGGGGGCACCAGTAAAAATACTGGTGCCTGTTATCGTGTTCTTCTTGGTTCTCTTCTGCACGTGCCAATTGGGTCTCCGATGTTGTGCCAATGTAGTACCTAGTAGTGCAAAGATGATGGTATCAATTGGGGGTTCTAATGCACCTTGCCATACAATAAACAGCAAAACTCAAGCTGATACTTTTGGGGTTGTAGATATGTCAGATGGGGATGAGTTAGTTACTGTAGAAGTAACAAAAGGGGGAAATATCGGGAAGGAAACAGGGTCCTGCCGAACCCCCTCCACTCTCCACTTCTCTTCCCACCCTAGCACAGACCGGCACTTACCCAGCCCCCCACTCACCCCACTCCCTGCACTTCTTGTTATTGCACTTGCACGATCTGAATGTCACAAGGCCTATTAGCACTGTAATTGCTATCTTTTTCCCTTGTCCCCCTCCCCTTTTTGTCTTGTGGCGCCTTTAAACACCATTTGATGTATAGGCGAATTACAAATGTCCAATAAATAATTAGGCAGGGAATCCCCTCTTAGAGTTAGGGAAAAACAGGGTTCCACTTTATTTTTGCCTGAATAAATGTCTTTGCCAATTACCATGCCACCACTGTGTCGGCCTGGTACATCTTCACCCTTAAATATATAGAGATGACAGGACTCACTCTGGAACTCAGACAAGACATAAGACACAGGAAGCATCTATGATGAGGGTTTGTGAGAAGGCACCATTGTTAAATTCAGATTGTAAACATTTTGAATTAATCAGTATATGCTGTCTACCAGAAGCCTGTAATGCACTGTTCCAGGAAATAGACTTGTAAAAACAAACTGATAATACTCATCAAACCTGTGGACTCCTTTCGTAGTTTACACTACTGCATTTGAAGGAATAATACTCATCAAACCTGTGGACTCCTTTCGTAGTTTACACTACTGCATTTGAAGGAAACATGATAATAAATAAAGATTATGTTTTTTTCATTTTCTGTGTGACATCTTTTAATGATGCATGCTGTGCCTTTTTTACAACATCAGTGGCAGGATCAGAATCCAATGCATTTCAGACTTCCCGTCCATCATCAGGGCTAATTATGTCTGCTGAGGCACAAGTATCTTGGGTGCATTAAACCTTCTCTACTGAAATGGAGTACCCAATGCAAAAGGAATCTTCTCATTATTAAGAGCGTTCCTCTAAAAGGTAATCCCCATTCAAACTAAGAAGTTTGGAGGGAGGCTCATCTGCTGGAGGCCTCTAGAAAAACTTGTGTGTCTTTTTTAATACCAATTAAAAAGGGAATTACTCAATAGTCTTAACAAGGGTAAAATGTACAAAGTTGAAGGCAACTTATATTGCATCAAATCATAAACAGAACTGCCAGACTTTGCGGCCATATGACATATCTTCTAATAGATATTTTTCAAAGGTGTGCACGTCTGTTTGTCCACTATATAATTCAATGGAGGAGCATCTAGAGGGCTCCAAAGGGATCTAATAGGGGCAACCTTTTACGAGGAATCTAAGGCGCCAAAGGGATCTAATAGGGGCAACCTTTTACGAGGAATCTAAGGCGCCAAAGGGATCTAATAGGGGCAACCTTTTACGAGGAATCTAAGGCGCCAAAGGGATCTAATAGGGGCAAACCTTTACGAGAAATTTAATGGTAATGCTTATTTTGCTTCATTTGAAGTTGCTGAAGTGGCCCGCCTGGTGGATAAACTTAGAGCTGATGCTCATTTCACTTAACAAACAACCATAATTCAAGCTAAAAATATGCCAAAGATTAATACAAGAAATCCAGGATAATTAGCAAACGACCACAATAAGAGCTAGAAATGTGCCAAAAAAATCCAGGAAAATTAAGACAAGGAAATCTGGGCAATTAGTCTTAATGGTACTCTAGAAGTACACATACCCAGTGACAAGAAACCTGTAATTCAATCATCATGGCACCCAAGGAACAATCTACTTTTGGAGACACCAGAGCAGAGAAAAGCCACACAACAAGCTGATGCAGCCAGACAGCACAAATACAGCATGAGACCCCAAAGCAAAGGCAAAACAGACAACAGGATGATGCAGCCAGACAAACAGACAGCATAAATACAACAGGAGATCCCACAACAAAGGCAAAGCAGACAACAACTTGATGCAACTTCAAAACGATAGCAAGAGACACCGGATCAATGTCAAACAAGACTCCAAAGTAAAAAGGTCAGGCAAACAGAGGTAACCAAGACTGCTGCCTAGCTCCTGTGACTGGTGTCGGAGCTGGCCCAGAAGATGGAACAGGGAGAAGCAAGGCAGGCTTTGTGGTGGAAGACCGGAGCTGAGGAGATCAGAGGGGATTGTTGCCCGTGTTGGGAGGCCTCTGCTGGCAGCATTCTTAGAACAGCTGACCTGGAAGCTGATGAGATTGTCTACACCCTGCCCAACGGACCACTGCGAGTTATGACCCGGTCACTTACTACAGGAGCAAAGGCCACGATAAGCAGCATTTCCTGCTCAAGACTCTTCTGTGTTGACGCCAAACCCCCTGCTAAGAGGACCTTCCAGTGTCGGAATGGAATCTGAGAGTCAGCAGAACTGCCTTGATACAGGCCTCAGGCGTGTTACAGTGAGTTGGACGAGTGAAACTGGCAGTATAATCCCTGCAACATTAGAAAGGAGCCGGCCGAAGCTGGACTGGCCAGTGCGGGTACCCTGCTGACCCCTGCTGTGGCATTGTGAGTAAGGGTGACATCCTGGGCACCCTTGGGCCGGGACTGTGCAACAGGTCGTAGCTGCGCTGGCTGGAGATTACCCAGGGACTTTGGCGGCATGCACCGATTCACAGGACTGAGGATACAGAGTTTTCTTGCCCCTGTGCTACCTGCAGGGTCGCCCCTCTGGGCGCTTGGTACTCCAGGGTGGCCGCACTTGAACAGCGACACAGGGTTTGGTACTTTGGCAGTGATTTGAGATGCAGGAATCAGACCCCACTGCGGCTTGACCCAAAGCATATCAGAGGACTGAGGCACTGCCGCCTGCTCCCTTCAGGAGACCCAGACTCGGACAGCATTAAAGCACCCGTGGCGTGAGCCATGGAAAAGCAGAACCTCATGCATATAAACTGTTGCCATTACACCACTATGGCCTAACACACAAGGTGTGCTCTCAGGCCACAACACTAATAGGAATCAGACTCAGTAATCTCCCAGAGGTTGCTCGGGCCACCAGCGCATGCTGCGCACTACAGTGGCGTTTAAGACAGACAGGATGCCTCTGAAAGCGCCCAAATTGAGAGCTAACCAAATGAGACTGGATAGTTACGCCATAAACCTGCAGCAGGCACCTATGGGGGAAATGGCGTCATCGCAGGTGAAAGAAGGGGACGCAATACAGATGCACAATCAAGTGATGCAGGCAGCTGCAGACTTAAAGGCCACATTTGGCACGCAAATAGAAGCCATGAAGATAGACGTGGGACTATTACGCCAGGATAGTTCGGAACCTGGCTGAATGAACCACGAATTTGGAAACTCAAACAAAGGAAAACAATGCTGAGCTACATGAAACGCACACCAATGTGCATATCCTGCAGCAGAAAGTCAGCCTACTTAAAAATAGGGTGGAAGACGCAGAAAGTAGGGCCCGCAAAAATAATGTCTGCCTTGTTGGCCTGGCAGAGGGTGAAGAAGGCGCAGGCCTCACAGCGTATGTGGAGAATATGCTCCTCCAAGAAATTGGACCGGGGAACATTTCACAAGGATTTACAATTGAAAGAGCACACAGAGACCTCACCAGACAGCAACCTCCGGGAGCCCCCCAGACCGATAATCGCAAAGGTTATGAACTAGAAGGACAGAGAAAAGATCCTTTCCTACTCCAGACAAGGAGGTACACTGTGCAACGCTTCGGCAGACCTAGCAGCCTACCCAGACTACAGCTTTCAGGTGCAGAAGAGCAGGACACAATTCACAGCGGGCAAATCGAGGTTGAGGACGGCAAGCCTGAAATATATGCTGATCTACCAGCATGCCTAAAAGTCCTGTACAACAACCGAGCCCTATTCTTCGACCTCCCAGAGGAAGCACAAGCGTGGATGGACATAAAGAAGATTGCCACAGAGTATGCAGGCGTTCTAGACAAACATCATGGAATCACTGAGCCTGCAGTAAACAAAAGATAAACACAGTACCCTCTACGGTCTCACCCGTTTTGTTTTGCTCAGGGTCCGTGAGGCATTGGGGAACCCCAGGACAAGCGGGTCACTAACTGCGTGGCCCAACCCTTCGGCCCAAGCTCCTTTTTGTTTGTTCCACATCTGATGGCGAGACGCTCCTCCGCTTTGATTGACACCCCCATGAGGGGAAACCAGGCCCATAACTACCTCTACCAAGCCCTCAGGGTTTCTATTTTCTTTTTTTTGGGGGGGGCACTTGTTTTTGCGCCCAACCGCAGCACACAAGCCTCGGGATTATACAACGGAGGTGGACGCGAGAAGCGGACATGCCCGAGCATGGATAATGATGTTGGGCAATTGGTTCCAGTTGGGGAAGTTGAAGAGGGTTTCGTGTTGCCTGTACTAAAGCCAGAGTGGGACCTCAGTAAGGATACTTTGCATCGTTTGCTGACTTGTAAAGATAGGGGGACACCTAACCGCCTAGCGGCCGGGCGCCTCTTTTTGCAGTAAACAATCGGTCATGGCTAGCACCGTAAATGTACTCACCTGGAACATCAGGGGCCTGAACAATTACGTGAAGAGGAATAGGGTTTACTCATACCTGAGAAGAAGTAAAATAGATACTGCCTTGCTGCAAGAGACACACTTGACGACCGAAAAACAAGCACTGTTATCCAGCAACTTGAGTGGGCGCGTGTTTGGTTACCAATATTCTGCATACGCCAGGGGGGTCCTGATTTGGATATCGCCTACGGCCCCGTTGAAGGTTACCCAAATTAAGTCAGATTACAAAGATAGAATAGTACTAGTACAAGGGCTTTTAGAACACATTGACACATGCTTGATTAACACATACACTTCCAACCACAACACTGCTGGGTTCTTCCAAGTGCTATACTGCTGTGGCTGCGCTCTCTCCCACTGGGCAAGATGCCACTTTATGGGTCAGAGGGAGCAGCGTTCGCTTCTCACCTTGATTGTGCGGTCCCGGGGCGTAGACAGGTCCGCCTCCCTCACACCACCGAAATGCTCCAGGATGAGGGGAGCGGGCAACTCCTCGCTTCCCGCCCTCTGTGGGAGTGGAGACTGGTTTGCCCTGTATCTTCCCCGGCGGCATAGTCCAGGCACCTCGGCCTCTCTTAGGTTTCACTTGGAGCCAGAGAGCAGCTCATATTTTTTATGGTCTCTGCCTCCTCAGAGCAGCGCCATATCTCAGTCGTTCCGGGGGCTATCGCCTCCGTTCTTTCACTTCCACTGTGTGCCTGATCAAAGCTCGTTGGGGTAGGGGGGTCCATTCAGCTCCCTGGATGATATCAGGGGGCTCAATTCCCTTTTCCACCTCGGTGGAGAGGAGCCGATGCAGACGTGCTACCACATCCCTGCACGCCCTGGTCCTTTTGTTGTTTTTTGAAGAAATTTTTTTTTTTTGCAGAAGAGCTTAGAACGTAAGGTGGGGAGGGAAGAGGCACCAAGCACTAATATGGAGGGGCAGGTGATATGATATGATAAGGCATTTGTAAGGCGCCTATACACAAGTGTTTCAAGGCGCGAAAATAGACAGGGGAAGATGATGCGCGTGTGTTTCTTCTACCTCACCTCTCCGTCCACACAGGCTCTCTTACCTTCTGTGCCTTCCTCCTCCTTTGCACAGGCTCCCCTGCCTTCTGTGCCCTCCTCCTCCTCGGTACAGGTGCCCCTGCAATGCTGTACTGTCCTGACTCCCTTGTCAGCCTTAGCTCCTCCGCCATCCTCCACTATCCCCCCAGGCCCTCTTGCCAACCTCTGGGGGAGGACCACAGTCCCCTGTGTTCCCCCCCCCCGAGGAAGACCCTCAAAGATGGCAAGCCACTCCACATTGCCACTCTGAACACTCACTCTGCCGTCAAACACTCGTGGGACATCTGCAACCTCCTCGAACTCATGGATCGTGATGTGCTCGCCATCACTGAGACCTGGTTCAAGGATAGCTATGTCACAAGCTTTGACACACTACTCCCTAAAGGCTATAAAATCCTCTCTGCGCCCAGGCCTAAGAAGACAGGTGGGGGAGTGGCGCTTATCTTCCCAGAATGGATACCTGTGTCCATCATCCCTACTCTTCGAGTGCCTGGTTTGCAGACTCTCACTATGCCCAAAATCTTCTCTCATCATGGCCACCTTCTATCGGCCACCAGGTCAGTCCACTCTCTTCCTCTCTGAATTGGCTGACCTGGCCTCCTCCCTACTCTCCTCATGGGTGATCTTAACATCCATCTGGACTCTCCTGACCCCTCAGGTCCTTTCTGCAACTTCTGCGACTCTCTCACCCTTTCTATCCTACCCCCTGGCCCCACGCACACCACGGGCCTCACCTTGGATGCTCTCATCTCTACAGACATCCCTCTTTCAATCCCTCTCATTACCCCCCTCTCTTGGACTGACTACTCTATTCTCTCAACAAACCTGAAGCTCTCCTCTCCTCTTGCAGCAATACACCCGGCAGAGCCACTTGGCTTCAAAGTCACCAGGCCCATGAAAAAAGAGACAGTGGCTGCTTTTTCCTCCTCCTACTCTCCTCCACCCATTCCCTCAGCTGACTCCCACCCTGACACAACCCTCGCTAACCTCAATCTCTCTATCTCCAACACTCTTGACACTCTTCCCCCTGTCATGAGGGTCCAACTGAAGCCTTCCAAAAAGTGCAACTCTTGGTACGACTCCGACCTGGCTGCCCTAAATTGCAAGTGTAGGGCAGCTGAGCGGAAATGGAATGCGTCGGGTGAACCATCTGACAAACTGGCCTGCCTGCATCCTTCAAAGGCAGTATCGACTCTGCATCCGTACCAGGAAAAGAGTCTTTATTCAAGTCTGCATCTCTGCCGAATCAAACAACACGGCCAAACTCTTCAAAGTTTGCAATGAACTGGCCAATCCTGCAGCAGCCTCTTCTGTCACACCCACCCAGGACCTCTGCACGGCCCTGGCGGCACCCATCGCCTCAAAAACCAAAGACATCCTTTCCACCCTCTCTTCCATGCCACAGCACACAACAACAATGGAGCCTCCCTTGGTCCCCCTCCACTTACCCTCTGTTTTCTCTCACCCGTCACAACGGATGAGGTCACCAGACAAGTCCTATCTATGAAGGCTTCATCCAAACAGGTGGACCCCACCCTTCTCCAAAACCATTTATCGACTCCCTTGCCCCAGCTTTGGCTGATCCCTGCAATCTCTCCTTTTCCACTGGAGCTTTCCCAACTGCCCTCAAGCACTCCCTTGTGCACCCTCTGCTCAAAAAACCCTCTGCCGAGACCTCCATTCCGGCAAACTACTGCCCTATCTCATCACTTCTTTCCTGGGCAAACTCCTTCTGAAACTGGCCATCTCTCAGCTGGCCCTCCACACTGAATCTATTGGTTCCTTCTACAACCAGCAATCTGGCTTTAGAGCATCCAGAGGCACGGAAACTGCTCTTCTGAACAACCGTGAAGACCCGCTCTCAAATCTTGACACTAGCACCCCCTCTATCCTCATTCTCCTGGACCTCTCCTCTGCCTTCGACATGGTTAACCACAACATCCTGATCGCACGCCTCTGCGACACCCTGGGAATCACAGGTCAGGCTCTGGCGTGGTTAACCTCCTTCCTCTCCGACCGCCCATCCCAGGTAGAACTCAGAACCTTTTACTCGACTATCACCCTTTCAACCTGTGCTGCTCCCCAGGGATCCAACCTATCACCCTGGCTCTTCAACCTCTATCTGGCTGCCCTGTAACGTATGATTGCTACCTTCACCTCTAACTTCCAGTGCCATACGGATGACACGCAAATCTTTTTCAGGCTACCCTCAGCCGCCTCCTCGCTCATATCCAATTGTCTATCCGCTATTCATTCTTGGTGGGCAGCAAACGACCTCTGCCTCAATGCCACTAAAACAGAGATCGTTCAAATTGGTGCCCCTGCCCCCGCTTTCCCACTCTCACTCTGGCCGGCCTCCCTTGGCCCTGCGCCCACCTTCACCTGCGAAGCAAGAAACCTTGGGGTCATCTCTCTCCTCCTCTCACATTTCTGACATCTCCAAAAAGTCTAACTATCAGCTACACCTACATAGAGGTACGCTACCTTTTCTTACTTTCCCCCAGGGTCTCACTGTCTCCAGAGCCCTGGTTCTCTCCAGGCGGAACTATTGCAACAGCCTCTTACTCAACCTCCCTTCTTCTGCCCTGCACCCTAAGCAACTCATCCACAACAAAACTGCGAACAACCTTTCTGAGAGCATTCCGGTGGTTGGATTTGGTGTGGCGGCGCATGGAGGTGGTCCCATAGGAGTACTGTTTAGGTAGTTCGCAACTGAGTGCATTTCACTTTGGTAGCTTTAGCTTTTGGTACATTTCCAACAGTAGTAAAGAACTGCCACACCAATGATTCTCTCTGGGTGCTAGAGGTAGGCACTTCCTCTACCTCATATTCTTGGCCCTCTTCATTGTCTTTGGAAGTACTATAGCCAATGCCATTTTTAAGATAAATAGGAGTTTTGCTAAAATGCTTCTAAGTATGTACTGTGTACTAGATTGTTAATGGATAATGAGTACGAATAGGTGTAGAAGCTGAGGGTAAATTTTGAGGTTGAAAGTTCTGCGATCAGTAGAAAATGCAGTTTGGAACTGTCCTCGAAGTACGGACGCATTTGCGGTGTCATCATGCTGTGGGCGAGCGCATGGTCATGTGGCACTATCCAGGACCGCGATGAAGTCAGAAGTTCGCAGACGTCGACGGATGCAAAAACAGTGCAAAAAGTGTATAGAAGTGTTAAAAATTATGCTATAAGGTGGGAAATGGCAGAGTTTTAAGGTGAAACTTTGTAAATTGGACAAAAATGTTGTTATATTGGGGTAAGTATGATATTAGTAAGTTCATGAAATTCACTGAAAAAAACGTTGTAAAAAGGGACATTATGGTTAAGCTGCACTAATAAAAGCCTATAAAATTCACTGAAAAATCTTTGTTAAAGGGACGTTATGGTTACAAGTAAAACAGAAAAACCTCAAAAATTCACCAGTTATGGAAAGCTAAGCAACCATAACTTGTCACCACCACCGTGCACTGCTAAGACTAACACCCAGGACAAAGATGACATTACAAATGTCATTGATGACATCACATATCTGGGCCACTTATTTTTGTTCACTGACATATCTAGACCAGGTGGTTTTGTTCACTGACAGTCAGAATATTAAAATTCAAAAGGTGCTATGTCTCTAGATATCTAGACGTTAACCTTGTCATATGTTCTTAAAGTACTTTCCTTAGGGTTTGGTCTCAGCTCATGGTGCACATACATGGGGCAATAAGCAGGCCTCAAACACACAATCATTTGTATACATGAAGATAAACTATAATGTTATTAACATTTTCTGATGATGCGGTTTCTTTCTTCCTAACTTTAGTTTCCTTGTATGTGCCTCGGATTTGTATGCATTGTGGGTCTTCATATGTATTGTTTGTACTAGCACACGTGTATATTAAGTCTTGAATTGGTAGCTAGTTATTACATGTTTAACATTACTCAAAATCTGATAAGGTAGCATTCATTACTTTACTGTCCAAAATGACAAGATTATAAATATTGTACTTCTATGGTGCATTCTGCAGCCGTTGCCTTTGTTTATGTACTATTAGTTTCCTGCATTAATAACACTCCAATATAATGTTGTTTAGAGGAGTACATTCTTTAATAGATTAAGTAGTTCATGATAGGTCTACCGATCAACCCTGACATCTTGTTACCAATATTATAAACACAAACCCTTGTATAGACTTTTCATCCAAATTAATTTCACATGCAATGTCATCAGTGATGTCATCAATGACATTTGTGATGTCATATTTGATGTTCTGGGTGTTAGTCTTAGGAGTGCACGGTGGTGGCGTGAGTTATGGTTACTTCTTACCATAACTGGTGAATTTCTGAGGTTTTTCAGTTTTACTTGTAACCATAACGTCCCTTTAACAATTTTTTTTTTCTGTGAATATATATATATCTTCAAAGCACTGAAAACGTCAGGCAGGGTGAGTAGCACTCTTCACTTTTCCAAAATTAGTGAGGTCCGGACATCAAAGTTGAAAATAAAATAAAGTCTTTATTTATGCCTTGCAAAGTGGCAAAAAAGTTAAAAAGCCATTACAGTAAGGCTCTCCCAAAGTGCAAAATATCCGTGTGCGTTAGGAACGTTAACGCGTTTCGCGGCTTGCCTCGCCGCTTGATCGCAACAATACGTTCCCATTAAACCACAGAGTTTTAAAACATTGTGCAGAGCGAACGGCAACCATTTTTGCCGACATCGAAGAGGGACTCCATATTTGAAATCGCAGCCCATTCTGAGCTGACCCATGGCGGACATCTTTGAAATATTGGTACCACACAGGTGGATGGGATGCTAATGCATACCAATACCCACTAATTGGACTGTGAGGTCCCTATCAGCTGCCCTTTTTACAGGGATCCGATTTGGATTTGGCCCGATTTAATTAAACCCAATATTTGTCTGCCATAGTCTGCCACGAAGGTGAGCGCGTGTCAATGGGGCCCCTCGATGCCGCCTAGTCTGTTTAGAATGCATTGCATGAGTTTTATGACATCCTGTTTTTTCTAAGATGCCAGACACATGAAGCATACATTCGACATTTGCCTAGTTTATAAGTCATAAAAGTCCATGAAAACGCACACCTTCCATGCCATCTCCGTTTGCCATACATAATGAAATAGAATTGCAAAATCAAATGCAGAGATCACTATAAAGTGCATACTGCAAAAAGCATAGTAAAGTGCAACAGTGTCTTTAAAGTGCGTTGGTCACTGTAAAGTGCGTAGTGCAAAAAGGTTTTTGGTACAATGTATTAATTATTATAAAGTGCGAAGTGCACAGTTTGGCAATCTGGGACTTATCCGATTTAAACTGAATGCCTACCATGTCGTCTCATACGCATTCTACCTCGGCAGTTATTTGTACAGGCTCTGCATTACAAGTTCAAAATGAAACTCTGATTAAAAAACCCAAAGTTAAATATCACACATGTGTAAAATTATTGATAAAAAGACAACCACCTGGTAAAATAAAATCGTACTTTGATACGAAATAAAACAATGTTAAAAAGGACATTTTAAAAATCTGCAGGGGCAAAGCTAGTTACTATGCTCCTCATCCATTGTCTTTCATAGTAGAAAAATGAGGATCCTACAATGTTTTCGGACACGACATTAACAGAATAACATAGATTCCCTTATCTTGTTGTTAATACACTCCAAAACTTACAGGAAGCAAAGAAACACGGGGACATAGAAAAGGAGCAAAGGAGGAAAGAGAAGAGAAAAGAAAGAACAAAAGTAGGAGACAACGAAAACAGCAAAGTTTACTAAGTGACTCTTGATCACTGGCCTAAAAATGTATAAAGTTCCTCGTCTATATTGTGTCCATTAGAGGTTTTACTTTCAAAGTCCAATATGTAGCGAGTCTCTCTCCGTCTCAGGATTTTTTTTTTGTCGCCACCTCTTGGTCCTGTCTCAATTTTATGCACACCAAAGAACCCGAAACTACCCATTTTTTTCTCATGAAATTCTGCGAAATGTTTGGCCATCGGGTAGTTGACATCATTGTTGACAATGGCCCGTACATGTTGTTGGATACGTGTCTTTAATTTACATTTGGTGCTACCTATGTACCACTTGTCACATGCACAGGTCAGCACATAGACAACGTATTCCGTATACAATGTATTAAAAAAAAAGTTACAGTTACAGCTTTCCAGTCGCATACTTAAAGTGCCGACGAGCGGCAAGCGAGCCCTGCCTCCCTTGTACAGTTCGGTACGAAGACAACGGCCTCCTACAGCACAGCCCAGGTGAGCGTTGATGGGGGTTTGGGGGAGGGGAGTACAACTTCAGAGGGAACACCTGCAGAGCAACGGGCATCGAGAAAGCCCCATTGGGTAACGCTGACAGGAAATAACTGTGAAGTTGCATTGAAGGAAAGCACCCGGCCCCACGTAACGTAATCACGTGACGAGCAGACATTTTCAGAGGTCAGGCGGGGATATGATGATCTCCAATATATGAAAAGCAATATATAAACACTCCTCCTCGTCAACAAAAAAAACATTTAGCAAACTTGATAATAACACACCAGCTACTCACTGATGAAGAATTAAAATATAAAATTGTGTGGGAGAACTTACATGACATAGCACCATGGCTACCCACAGAGGGGGTGGGGACATGGCCATGTGTAGCGTTCCTCCACCCACTATGTTTTTATCGGAGGCTGGTGAACCATCCCTGCCCTTTAAAAGATGGTTAAAATCGAGCAGGACGGCCACCAGGGGGCAAACGGAAGATGGATGCCTAAACCTGCGCTTGCGGCCTGTAAGGTCCAGAAAGTGGTTTGAGCCCCCACTGCCCGGCCCCCCTCCCCCGAGAGAACTCTGTGAGGACAAGTTGGCAGTGACTCTCCCAGACCCCTCAGTCAAAGAAATGAACACGATCAGCGCCCAGGGAACAGAGATCTGAGCTGCCGCACGGACAGCGGAAAGTGAAAGTAACTTTCCCTGCCCGCGTCGCTTGGCGCTCACAGTGCGAGAGGCTGGTAAAAATATGAGGCCCAGCAGGAGGAGAACGCACCGCACGAAGTGAGGAGCTCCTGTGGCCTCTTGCTTTCTATTGCCCGTTACTTTACTCTTCCCGAAGTCCGGGAAGCCCTGACTCTGTCCCTTCCCCCTGACTGGCTGTTGAGTGGAAGTTCTATATATTGTAGTGTAGGGAAGTGCCGACCAGACTGGCTGGAGCCTTCCTAACGACCATAGGGTGTGGGTACGCCCGTGGGGTGGGACCTGGATGAATGGAGTGTGTGACGAATACGCATTCTGTGTTATGGGTGTCTAGTACACAATGACTGAGACAGCCCTGCCCGAAACTGGTATGAATGCAGTGTGTAGTGCTGAATGGCAGTGTGCTTGTCCGAATCCACATTCTGTGTTGTGAGTGTCTGGATGGAGAAGAATGGCATGAATGCACTGTACGCCTGATTGGCTGCCTGAATGCCCTTCTGAGTGATTGGTTGGCTGAGTGTGACCCAGCAGAATGAATGGGAAATCAACTAGTATATCTTGGGGACTCTCACTGCTAGAAATCGTTCAGAAGCTGAAGTTGATACTTACTCTCGATGCCGAGCAGGAAGAAGGTGAACCGCTGTTCCCCTCTGTGTAATCTGAAAGCTGCTGTGCCTTCAAGAATTGATCCAAGATAGGACCTGGTAAGGAGACCTCTCCCTGAGCTACGAGGGACCATCGTGCACCAGCTGATGTTCGCCAGAGCTCACTGGTAGACAGACCTACAAAAGGCTGCCGACTGGAGAAGGGGACCGCCGAGGAGAATGAAGAGAAGCACAGAACAGCCAACGAATAGAAGTACCGGACAGCCGTCCACGACCGCCAGTGCCGACCGGAGCCGCTGCGCTCTCTTTGCCTAAGAATATTTGATCCAAGGTCTCCCTTGTTCATCCTCGTCGACCGCTTTCATCCTGCCGGAGAAAGTCAAGGTCGTCGACGACCGAGGAGAATCCACTGGTGGGTTTCCCGCCACCCCGAAGACCGCAGAGACGCTGGACGACTCGACACCCTTGCTGGGCCAAAGTTCTTCACTAGCCAGTATTCTGCCAATTGTCTAACCAGCTTATTTTCCTCCTAAATCTATGGTTGGTATCGGTTTGCTGTGTTGATTCGTATGCTACAGTTGATGCATTTTAATGGAATCCGAGTAATCGTGGTACCACCTAGAACTGTATATATTTACCATTTTAGAATTGTCGGAGCACAAAGTGTATTATCGTGATTGTGTATATAACCTTGAACCTTATTTATATAAAGACTGTGTTTTAACTACCATAGTGTGTGGACATTCCTTTGTGGATGCTTGGGGACTACACTGTACTTAAGAACCAGCCCGCATCACCTCCTGAGAAGCTAGGCCTCGATTGCTCGTCCATTGCTACTAACAATAGAGAATCTTGGCTGGGGTCCTCTGTGCCTCTCCTCTGCCATATAGAAGGCAGGAGTACAGACACCCCCCCTCCGGTCGTTTACACTGGTGGCAGGGGTGGGATGCTAATGGTTTTAAGAATTTGTGTGTAACCTTGCCACTTACAAAATATCTACACTTTGTTAAATTGAGGTTTAGTTGTGTACAAGATAACTACCTTACAAGCAATGGAATCTATTGTGAATGGTAAATTGACTCGGATGAGCTTAGAGGCTCTCCAGAGTGCTTGTGAAGCCAGGGAGTTAGACTTTGAAGATAAGTCTAGGGCTGCGCTGATTGCTGCCCTGGTGGACTACCAGACTGATTGTGAAGCTCTTGAAGGGGAGGATGTAACCATTGAGGCCCCTGCCGCTGGGGTTGCTGTTGAATCTGTTTCTGGGAATGCCGCTGTAGAGGAGGAGCCAAGTACCCCTACTCCACCTACCCCGCTTACATTACCTGAGAAGTATGAACCAAAGTATGTGACATATACTACACCAATCACAAGGCAAGAAGAAGAGCAACGACTCTGTGCAGTACCCATAAGAATGCCTACACCTAAATGAATATGGGAAATTAAGTATCCATTAAGGAAACCATACCTACATCCAAGACAATATGATGGTCATTTGAATGTGATTCCTGATGAAACAAAGAAACTGAATTACCAGGATGAATGGTGACGTCATACGAAATCAAATCGATTCCATAGATAGAAGATAAATCAGACCTGAGAGGCAGACGATTTATGAAGAATGAAGAAGTACTAAGGATAAGTGACATTTTGGGATCAAGATGAAGAAACGTATGCCAAAAACGTGAGGAATATATTTAGTTAGGTTAAACGTGTACAGATGCAATCAAACTCAAGCAGCAAAGCAATCATGAAGCTAGCAAAATGCTTATACTATACAGATCGCGTTGTAGAGGAGGTCCCAGACATGGCCTGCACCCCAGCCCCCATTTCAAGGTACCAGGGACTTACTTGCCGAGATATGTAACATATGAGGACCAAATGAACCAACAGAGAGCAATTCTAAACCTCTGCCCAGTGCCCATCAGAAATGCAAGACCTGACGAAGTGCCTATAACCAGACAGCCATGGGCAGCTCGGTACCCACTGAGACAACCGTACCAGCAGCTGACATGAAATGAAGACTATTTGCAGACTGTCCCCGAGGACACCCATACAGCCTTAATGGAAGGCGAGTGATGATGGCACAAGAGACCGGACAGCCGTACAAATGAACATAAACGACGAACACAAGATGACACACAAGGACGAAATGTAAAGAATGATGTTGTAATGGACATGTAACAGAAAAGATGTTAATATAAAGAAACGTAAGGAAACGTAGATGTAAAAATAGATGGAAGTATTCAACCAGCTAACACCTGGAAATAGGCTTGGAACGCAAGAAGCTAAGAAAATGGTACTGCTTGCAATGCTTAGTAGAAGAATAGAGCGGCAAGCGCCAACTATATATCTACCTCAACGAAGCACATTATACAAGTGCGACTCCATTTTGTAAAGCACAATAAAGCCCATACTGAAAGGGGCAGAAAAGGCCGAGATTCATATTCCAGCTAAAACCAGAAGGGAAGAGCGGACTCGAAACTCAGTAAGAAGTAGCTCATGCCTGGGAATTCGAGGTCAACTACAGGAAGGGAGGGAAGCGGCAACTCCGAAGAACAAACTTCAGAGCATGACTGCCAGCCAGCAAAGGTCAAGATAAGGAGGCCCTAGGCAGGTGGCGAGGCTGCACAAAGAATCAAATACACGAAAAGGAAAATGAAGCAGATTCACAGTGAACAGACACGTGACCAGCCAGGCGCTAAGAGGCACCATCGTCTGATGTCACCCAGAACCCAAGGATGCCATAACTTTTCCTGATAAGAAGCAACAGTTTCGAGGCCATCCTCAGCCAACTAATTGACACATAGCCCTAAAGTACTGATTGATGGAAGGGAGGCAGGGTGAATCTTGGGATACCAGGCACCTGGGTGTCTATTCTGCATGCTGCTAATTAAAGTGGAGATTTATGCCTAGGGGTGTAACCCACCCAATCATAATGGACCAAATAATCTAGGATCCTATAGCTGTATAACGAATAAGACGTCGTAGTTGTAGTGATGTCTATCACGACTGATGTAGGGGATTGGGCGTAGACACCTACCCGATAAGAGTTGTCCAATCCTCATGGTTTATTACCATATACAGATATAGCACCTATACTTAAGTTACCTTTTCCAACCAATAGAACTGCATGTCAAATTTATGTGTTTTACACGTCAATGATGACGCAAATTTGCTATAAAAGTTACTGTTTGCATGAAGAATTTGGAAGCTGAAGCGAGACAGGTGATTGCAACGCTGCTGATTTCCATTTGTTTCCCCGTTTTTTGTACTTGTCATTAAACGGACTTCCCTTTGCCAAACCATTGACTTGTGCTTATTGATTGGTGTTGGAGTATGAGAAACCCGCACCCCATCCTCCTCGAGGTGCCGCTATCTTGTTTTAAGGTGCCGGAGGGGCGAGCTCTGAATCTCAATGGGTCCGTTCAGAGGTCGCTCCGCTCTCCTGTACAGCGGCAAGCGCCAACATATACATATATACCTCATAGATGCAAATGGATTGAATAAAGAATGAAGGTTCCACTACGTATATAGCAGTCTTGAACAATGAGGAAGGCCTCAAATTCAGTGTCGCTGTTACAAAAGTAATTGAAATAAACCAAATATATTTCAGCTAAGGAGTTGAATGAGCCAAAGAGCCAAGGTCTTATCAGAAGTAAAATTGGCTGACATTAGATACAATTAACGTGAAAGAACAGAAGCTCCTGTTCAAGAAGGTCAAGTATAAACAAAGACGTCAGAGGACTATTG
This sequence comes from Ambystoma mexicanum, assembly GCF_040938575.1. Lineage (NCBI taxonomy): Eukaryota > Metazoa > Chordata > Amphibia > Caudata > Ambystomatidae > Ambystoma > Ambystoma mexicanum. The sequence continues at coordinate 760,978,323 of NC_090938.1, forward strand.
AAAAATACAGTTAAATCCACAAACAAGGTTCAATTCATGGTGTCCAGTCACATGATGGAAGAAAGTTGGACGCCTGAGGAGATCACACCTATGCATGGAAGCCAGACAGTACTATACTCCTTAAAGAATCTGTTACGCTCACCTGGTATCCACGGGGATGCCACCCAGCCCTGGTTGGATGATTTGCACTCTCGAACCCTCTCCCGGTCCCTTGTTAAGGCCTCGGGTTAAAGATGGGCCTGCAATATAGGAGAGCTGGAATCAATACCAGGTTGTCTTTATGTTTTCCCACCTCCCTTGGCCTCAACTCCTTCCTCCCCCTTGGGCCTTCTCCTCACCTTAATTTTGTAAAAGGTGGATTCTCCGTCCTGCTCCTCGTGACAGTGGCGCGTAGATGTGGGGGGCGAGCAGCGACCAAGTTACTTCACTGGTGCAAGCCCCCCTGTGGGAATCCAGGCCTGCTGCGACTCTGTAGGTTTGCTGCTTTACAGTCTTTATATGCAGTTCTTATGTTCCTCTTAGTTCGAATAATAATGTCTTGCTTCTTTCCTTTTAGGTATGGAAAGGTATTTTGGTGTTGTCATGCAGTTTGAAGATGAGCATGGGCCGGTAGGCGAAAGCGCGGTGTGCGCGATGCTGTCCGGTGAGTAATGCGCGATACGCGGTGCTGTTTCGCCTTTTATACTGCTAACCTGTGTCTTTTCTCTCCTTGCAGGTTGCGATGTTCCTCGCCGAGCGCTGTAATGTTCCAGCGATGATACTGACCAGGAGATGACTACCCAGGTGAGAATTGTGTGGCTTTCTTCATTCGGGAGGAAACGTGAGTAAACGCTTACTAATGCTGCCTTTCTTTCTCCTCTTTCGAGGTTATGGTGTTCCAGGATGCATGCGGTGCCGGATGACAGAGTTCGTACCTTCAGGTGAGTGCAACTGAAGTCGGTGATGGATTGAAGACAGAATACTGTTCCAGGTAAGTTTCGTAGTGTTCTCTCTCTCTCTGCAGGTCCTTGGTTTCAGGTAAACTGGCATCAAAGATCTGGACACGGTGAGCGTTACGCTGCCCACAGCAGAATAACACAAAGCATGTTCTGCTGTTTGGGTGCGGTTTAAATAGTCTCAGGTAAAGTAGTCCAGGTAAAATAGTCCCAGGCCTGCGACACCCAAAGTAGTCCAGGTAAAGTAGTCCCAGGCCTGCCACACCCAAAAGACTAGACCGCAAGCTCAGTTCCTTGTAACTGAGCTATGTGTGTGCCTCCATGTTGGTTGAACCCTCCCACAAGTTAAATAGTCCCAAATAAATAGTCCCATTCTAATGTTGGCCTTCATGATGGTTATGAGCCTGGCACCAAAGGCACCAGGACTGACTCCAAGAGAGTCTTGGATGAGGTTTTAAGGCCTTTGACCTGGCCCTAACTGGAAGGCTGACTTGCTAATGAGGGGCAGGGCCAAGGGTCATGACAGAATCCCAGAGAACAGTACAAACTCAATGCCAACTTCAGACACTAATTGACACTGAAACGTTGAGGTGATGGAGTGTCCTTTTAATTGGTGAGAAGCTAATATCGAGACAAGCTCACCCGCACCTGGTTGTTCAGTCTGCATGCTGCTTACGTAGTCGGAAAGTTACTGATGGGGGTTAGCAGCGAGCCAATTGTAGAGGACCATGTAGGTGGGGGTTCTATAGTTTTGTAACCAATGGGACGCTGAACATTTGATGACGTTCATAGTGGCCATTTTGAAGGGAGGGCTTAGTTTTCCCACCTGTTGTTGGCTATTCAATTATTTCTCTGCTACTCTATACAGATATTACACCTATACTTAGTAGTTTACTTAGAGCCAATCCCGCTTCCCGATAGGTTTTAGAAGCTCACACGTCAGTAGTGATAGATTTGGTCTATCAAAAATATGTTTTTTCTTAAATTAGTTGAGAGTTGAGTATCAAGCGATTGCTGATGTTCGTTGTACTCCCTGTTTTACTTACTTACATTAAAACAGACAAACTTTTTTGCCAAGCTATTTGTGTCGTCTGAATTATTGATGTTTGATTAAAATCTGCATCCCCATCCATCTCCAGGGTATTGCTACTCATCTTAAAGGGCTGGAAGTCTCCAGTTCACCGCCATTCCTGTTGCCTCTGTTCCGACCTCCAGCAATGTTTCTTCAGGGAATGCCCTGGAACTTGAGTTATTAAGGATGAAATTGGCATTTGAATACTGCAAGTTGGAAATAGAAGTTGAGCTTAAGAAAGAGGAGTTGGCACAACAAGTGGAGCTCAAGAATAGGGATCTTGAACTCAAAGACAAGGACCTTCAACTTAAGAACAAGGACACTGAATGTCAGAAAATCCAGCTCGAGAAAGCTCGAATGGAGACTTCAGCGAAACCAGTTGAGAGTGTCAGGTCCACAGCCACCAAGTTTATGAAATATTTGGTTGCTGTTGTCCAGAGGGTTCTGATATCCTCCAATGGATTGAAGCGTTTGAGATGGCATGTGCGATTCATGATGTTGATAAAAGAGATTGGGCTAAGTGTTTGTTAAGCAGAGTGCCTCAGACTGGATATGACTGTATTCTGAAACTGAGTGTGGAAGAAAGGGGTCAGTATGAGTGCATGAAGTCTGCGTTGATTGCCAAGTTTGGCAAGACACTGACCCAATACCTTAAAAGGTTCAGGGAATTTAAGAAACAAGAGAATGTGTCTTGAATTGGGCGAGTGCGGCGAACATGAACATGATGGGGTGGATTGATGGTTACAAAGTGAAAACGTTTGTTGAGCTGTCACACCTTTTGTTTTTTTTTAGCATTTTTCAGAAGCCTGGTCACCAGAGCTGCATCAGTATGTTGCTGACCAGAAAATTTTAGATCCCTTTAAGCTGGCCAGGCTGGGTGACAAGTGGGTCTCCCACTGGGTGTCTCCTAAGGACTCCAGTGGGAAGGACAAGGACAAAGAAAAGGGGCTCTCTCAGAAAGCTGAGAAGTCCCAGAAGCAATCCCAGTCGAGTAAACTAAAACCTTCCTCTCCTAAGACCTAAATATCTAGTGGGGATAAGTCCTGTGTGGGTGGGAATAAGAGTAGAGGCCCACCACCTTCCAAAGCAGGCTCCCAGTGGTTCCAGTTGCGTACCACGCACTCCTGGCATTGGCTGGAAATGTGGGGCTCTGGTTCACAAGAAGGGTGACCCCAAGTAAAAGGTAAGGCACTTGGAGTCCAGGCTGTCAGCCTGACCTACCCTTACCCCAGGTCTGAGGTGGAGGCCACTGTCCTCCCCTCCTCTACCGGGATCACATTGGGTGCCCCAGTAGAGATTTCCCTAGTATCCCTTGGGGCCTGGAACCAGTACGCAGAAGTACTGGTGACAATCCCACAGAACACCTGTAGGTTTTTGAAAAGTGTCCTCTTGAATGGCCATCCTTCTACTGGTTTGAGAGACACTGGGACAAGCATGACAGTGGTGGACAGGACCCTGCTCAAGTCAGAGGACTATGTAGGTGCTTCTCTGAGAACCACCAAGTTAGCTGGTGGGCCTCCCAAATTATCGCCTGTAGCCTTGGTCAACATTACGATTGGAGACAAGACAGCAAAGCTTCCTGTCCTGGTTCAGGACAACGTGCCTGCTAACATTTTGTTAGGAAATGATTTGGTAGAAATGGGGATGATCTCGGATGGTCTACCCATGGCTGCTGCGGCGGTCACCCGATCACAGGTCACACAGGGTCCGGTTGCGAGACTGGTACCCTTGCCGACAGGGAAACCCAAGGCACCACAATGACGGAAGAGCAAGAAGGCAGCCTCTGCGAAAGGGACTCCTTCTCTTCCCGCTGTTCCTACAGAAGCCATTGGGATCCATGCTCCGGACGGGCTGGGCCCAGTGGTAAACCCAAACTCCACTCCCGAGGGAGACAAGGCAGAAGACCCTCCTGCAGGAGAGGTGCTCAACCCGGGGGACCACCCCAGCCTTCAATGCCTGTTGGCTGAAGGGGGACCCTCCCGGGCAGACTTCTGTAAGGGTCACAGAGAGTGCCACTCTCTTGAGGGTCTGAGGAAACAGGCCCTGTCCCAGGCACAGGGAGAAGTGCCAAGGATAGTCCGGATCGATTGGGAGGGTGAGCTCCTTATTAGTGAGCCCACTAAGCCTGAACCTGGTGCCCTCAAGAGGTTGGTGGTACCCCAGGTTTACAGGTGCATGAGGTGCCCTTGTCTGATCATCTTGGTACCAAGAAGACAAAGTAAAGGCTCTCTGCCCATTTCTACTGGCCCCGGATGGGAGTAGAAGTGGAGTCCCACTGTAAGACATGCCCAACTTGTCAGTTGTCTGGCAAGACTAGAGGCATTGTTATTGCCCGACTGCAGCCGTTGCCAGTGGTTGGCACACCATTTGAGAGGGTGGGCATCGACATTGTCAGTCCACTTGACACTCCCACTTCAGGTGGACATTGGTTCATCCTGATCTTGGTTGATCATGCCACCAGGTACCCTGAGGCTATACCCCTTCGGACTATTACTGTCATGGTGGTTGCCAGGACTCTCCTGGGCATTTTCACCCGTGTTGGATTCCCTAAGGAGGTTGTCTCTGAAGAGGATCCAACTTCATGTTGAGTTACATGAAAAACATGTGGAAAGAGTGTGGGGTAACCTACAAGTTCTCCACCTCTAACCATTCCCAGACCAATGGTCTGGTCAAGAGATTTAATAAAACTCTCAAGGGCATGATAGGCGCTTTGGAAAAGCCCCTAAGGAGGAAATGGGATCTCCTCCTACCATGCCTGCTGTTTGCTTACAGAGAGGTACCTCAAGAGGGTGTTGGTTTCAGCCCCTTTGAGTTACTCTTTGGACATCCAGTGAGGGGGCCCCTTGCCTTGATCAGAGAAGGTTTGGAAGCCACCCCTCCAGGTCCTGCCAAGCAAGTAGGGGACCATGTGTAAGGCCTCAGATGGAGGATGACACAAATGATGGTTCAGGCGACAGCGGATCTCAAGGCCAGCCAGGAATTGAACAAGTACTGGCATAACCTTAAATCATCACAAGTCGATTGGACTCCAGGACAGGAGATCCTTGTGATGGAGGCTACCAAGCCTAGGGCTTTGACAGATAAGTGGACTGGACTCTTCAGGATAATCTCCAAGATGGGCCAGGTGAACTATCTGGTTGACATGGTAGTCCCTGGGGCAAGCCCTCATGTATTCCACGACAACAGGCTCAAGCCTTTCCACAGGCAAGGAGAAGTCTCATGTCTCTTGCTGGCTTCAGAGCAAGAAGAGGATGAGAGTGAGCCCCTTACTTATTTTCTGCATAGCAACCCTCAGGATGGCTCAGTGGAGGGAGTGCATCTCTCTCCAGATCTGACGTCAGAGAAGCAGAGGGCCTGCAGGGCTTTGCTCCGGTAGTATGCCTCTCTTTTCTCACTGAAACCAGGCCTTACACTGTGGTGTAGGCACAAAATTGACACTGGTGACAGTGTGCCTGTCAAAGGCAGGTGCTACCATATGTCGGATACAGTTAAGAACCACATCCAGGCTGAGGTCGCCAAGATGTTAGATCTGGGTGTTATTGAACCCTCAACCAGTCCCTGGTCCAGTCCAGTGGTCCTTGTCCCCAAGGCAAGTTACAGGGCTGGTACCAAGGATTGGAGGTTCTGTGTGGACTACAGAGGAGTTAATGCAGTCACAAAAACTGGCGCGCACTCATTGCCCAGGGCTGATGAGCTTGTGGACACCATAGGTGCTGCCAAATTTGTGAGCACCTTTGACCTTACCTTAGGCTATTGGCAAATAGCTATGACGGACCATGCCAAGGAAAAGACTGCATTCTCAACACCTGTGGGGCTCTACCAGTTTAGAGTCATGCCTTTTGGGTTGAACATAAGACATCCTGCCCTCTCTCTCTTCTGCTTCCCCTCCTTCACCAACATCTCTTGGGCCCCCTTCAGCTGCCCCCCTTCTCTCCTCCCGTCTCCCCTGTCACACCTGATGACGTCTCTAGACTAGTCCGGTCTATGAAAGCCTCTTCCAAACAGGTGGACCCATGCCCCTTCAAAAACCATCAAGGACAATATTGACACTCTCGCTCCAGCCTTGGCCGACCTCTGCAACCTCTCTTTCGCCACTGGAGTTTTCAGATGTATGCACAGAGTCAAGCGGGACATGTCCAATGCGATATGTAAGAGTTTGCTTTGTTACTCTCAGTCGCCCTCTTCCTCAGCCCAGTGTTTGTGTAAAAAAGGGGGGTTGGGGATTGGGACATCAGAGAATCCTATGAAATAGGAGGGATCATGGTATGGGAAAGGCAGGAATATACTGCGTCCCACCATCGGCTGTCCCACTCCCACTTCATGAAGACCCCTCACTGAGGTGATCCTCTCGCACTAGTCCACCCCCAGGAACTGGATCCAAAAGCGATGGCTGTGTCCTGGCCACCTGGATGACAAGTCCCTGAGGACTAGCAAGTGAGACACCCTTTGGTTTCTGGCACATGCCAAGGATGGATAATACATCAACAGAGGAGTTTAAAGAGGTTGAGGAGCAAGTGTGTGGTCTAACAATAGCTCTGAATGAAGAAGAATGGCAGATGCAAGTCAGGGAGGATGTTTTGTGGAGTTTGGTGATGAAATGGAATGCAAGAGGTTGGCCGGAAAAGGAACATGTAGAGGAAAGATTTTGTGGGTATAGGGATGAATTGTCAATTGAAGGTAATTGGATATTAAGAGGTTCGAGGGTGGTACCTCCAGAGAAAATCAGGTTGCAGATTGTTCAATTAGCACACAAAGGTAATCCAGGTATTACTGTGACTAAACAGAAAGTGAGTGAAAAATGTTGGTGGTCATCAATGGATGTTCATATTGAAAGAGTTTTTCAGCAATGTGTGCCATGCAGCAACTGGAGGATTACCCTTGACACCTATTCCTGTACCAAAAGGGCCATGGCTGGAATTGAGTATTGACATTTTGGGTGGTTCATAGGAAGGTTTGGGACAGGGTAATCGTTTTCTGATTGTGATGATCGATAGGTACACATGTAGGCCAGAAGTGGCGATTGTGGACAGGGTGACATCTAAGAAGAGTTTTTGGAAAATATTTTTGGGAAAGGAGGGTGTGACCAAGGAAATACTGAGTTACAATGGTCCTCAATTTGATTCCAGAAAAATAAAAGAGTTTGCTGCAAAATATGGGTTTTCGTTGGAAACTGGGGGCTAGATCTGTGGCAACGCGCGTTTTGGAAGCAAGACCACGATGAGCAACACAGGTTCAAATCCTGGATACGTGCGCGAAACCGATCTCGGGATTAAGCACGTTATAAATAACTTGCACTTCACGATCCGAATGTACAAGGACTAGTAGTATCGTTCCTCCCTACCCCCATTACCTTGTTGAGCCTTGAGACACACGTGTATAGGCGCATAATTTACCAATAAAATTAAATTAAAATAAATAAACATTCATCATTATATCATGCAGAAACTAATGGCATGGTGGAAAGGCTGAATAGGGTGGTGAGTGAGTGTATACAGTTGGCTTTAGCAAATTGACTTAATTGGAAGGATTATTTAGGTGACTTGTTATGGAGCATGAGAGTGACAATGCATAGTGCCACAGGTGTGTTGCCTTTCCGGCTTATGGGGGGCAGAGACACCAACAGTTAACTATTTCCTTCGTGGGTGAATGGAAGATTGGGGACTAAGAGTGTGAGTAAAGGTTTCGTAGCTGGTAAAATGATGGAAAAACAAGGAGTATCACGACAAGAAATTCAAAGGTAGCATTAACAAGAGTTTAGGCAAAGGATACTGTGTTGGTTGGTGATTGTGCAAGAGTGAGGAAGGGCAGAGAAAGTAGGAAAGGTATGTCAAAGTTTTCTGGTCCTATGAGAGTGGTGCAATGTTTTAGAAGTGCTGTTAAGGTGGGGACGGCACGGTCTGTAATCTTAGTAGGGTTAAGTGTGGGAGTGGAGCAGGAGCGTTAAAGAGAATTGAGAACAGTGAAAGGAAATGGGACCTTTGGAACCATGAGCTGTGGAAAGAAAGTAGAGCTAATATGGAGGGGAGTAGTTACGTGGGTGGGATAAGTGACATGTTACATGATGAGGCGTTGAATGAGAGTAATGATGGTAGAGTTGATAGTGAAGTTAGGAGTAAAAGATTGCCAAAGAAGTTCAAAGATTTTGTTGTATACAAAAAAATAAAGTAATGGTAGTGTTGTAGTTAATTACAATGATATATATATATATATATTGGGTTTCGCTATGTTAATTTATTGCTTTGCTGTCTGTTTATTGTTTTATTTTTTGGGAGGGGGAATGTGTAGTATGGAGCATGTATAGAATGCATGGAATGTTAGGTGTGTGGGAGGTAATATATAATTAAATTAGGAATGTTATGGTTCAACTGGGACAGTTGAGAGATCAGTTGTTCCTGCTGATGGGGGCTGACGGGGTGGTGGCCGTGGGGTACTTACTACTGGAACTCTAATCCTTAATGAAACCCTTAAGGATAATGGGTTGTGTGCGTCATTGTTCACTTCAAGTGGGGCAGGCTGCCTTATAAATGGGCCACGTGAGGCTTGATTTAAAGAAAGGGGGCTGGGCACCAAGTTGTTTGGGAGACGGGGAGTAGCGGAAGAAGAGATCATGGCGTAGAAGGATGCAAAGACAACTCAGCAGGTTAGGCGACTGTTGCACGTTTAGACTTCTCTAAAATCCTATGGCTATTTTACCTGCTGCAAAACGTGCTGTAGACTGGCTTTCGACCTGTGGGTGGGCACTGTTCCGGTGTGGGAATGTCTGCCCCCTTAGCAAAAATCAAAATCTGGCACCTATGGATATGTGTACTACAAAGTCGAGCATCAACACTCCAGATAAGAAGAAAATGCTCAGACTGGGTAATCAAAAAGATCGTTATAGTATTGGCATAAACGAAGGACTAAAAGGTTTCTCTTCGTGAGAGGACCACCGTTTTGCACACTTTTCTCTGAGACCTGGACTAGCTTACGATACGTAGTCAAAAAAATATAAATTCGATCAAAAATATTCGATTGATATTCCTTTTTCGTATACCTAAGACTTTTTTCAGGAGTGCCGCTGCTTTTCTTCTTGAAGCGGATTGGCTGCCGTACGTCATTCCTGTAAATGAAACCTCTACCGGCCGTCACGTGGTCTAACGGTGGTCGCATGATCTCATAGCTGGCGGCCATATTGAAATGTAAACATCTCAATTGGAGTCGACGTCTTTCCTGCATGAAATAGTTGGTCATTCTGTGGATTTGACTACCTGCCGTTGTGCACGAGTGCAAAACCATGTTGAAATTAATTCATAATGTTACATTTTTGGATATATTTAAAAATGTTACTATTTTTTTAAAGTTACAGCGGGGCAAAACTTCGTTTGAAAATATCCCAGAGCTGGACATTAGTTTCGCGTAAATGAATGTATCCGAGTTTCTCGTAGTCATAGCGCAATTGTGTTCAATACATGGGAGAGAGCGGCCTTTGCTTCCAGTTCGGGGCCTCTCTAACCACCCTCCTCTTCACCTCCATGCTCGGGTTTCTGCACGCTGACGTAAGTTACGTGGGCGGTGTTCTCTGCGCAGCATATAAACCTTCGCCCGCCGCCATTTCCTTCCATTCGACCAGAAGGCGATCGCTAAGAAGGTAACTGCGCGGGGTTTTCTTTATATGTGAGTGATTCTCCCAAGTTTCACGCTAGTAGCCCCCACGGGGTCTACTTTAGCTCACTCTGCTTCGTGTACTGTTACTCGCTCTTCCGTGGGCCCCCAACGTACACAGCCAGCCCGGGCCTGCTCCAATCCGTACTTGCCTCGTGGCCATCAGCATGCTTCCCCCCCCCACCCCTGCTTTCTCTTGATACCGCAAGCCCTGGCTTCTATGAAGCCATTGGCGGGATTATTTAGACCACCCTGGCACAATGTGTCGGTAGGCCACGTGTTCCTCCGTGGATTGTATTTGGGGTTTTCTTCGATTCGTAAACGATCATAAAGCGGCACATACAAACACCCGAATTTCACAAGATAATCTTATAGATGGGGGTTCGAATAAACTTCTCCGGGCTCGTGGGGGGGCCCATTAAAATACGCCTGCCCTTACCTTTTCACTAGGGGTGGGGTGGACAGTTGGGCACTCTTGGGTTGCTTAAATGGATGCAAATAAATGCCGTTTAATCCACTGGTTTTCGAACTGGCGGGGCGCGAGGCTCTTCCAAATAGGGGTACGGTGAGTGCTTTTGATCGGAAATATGGGCTGAAACATTAAAATGGCACTGAATATCAATGACTTTTATATAGGTATGAAAAATCGATTTTTGATCACTACTAAATAAAAAAGTGGTAATTGCTTGGTCGTAAAAATGCTAACACACATGAAGCAGAGTAAAGGGCAAAGCGGTGTATCTGCAACCCACTGAAAAGCGCACAAGCTAGGCAGTGGCCTTGAAACCAGGGGGCTGGCTCTCCTAGGGACCCCCACAGGATGTCTAGGGCGTGCCCCGAGACTCTTCGGAATGTTTTTAATATTAAAACCAATTAAGGTAACTGCTTTTAATAGAAAATATAAGCAGTTGAAGAGATACTGTATTAAGAGTCCGCCTCCCTCACCCTGTGTATATTTAGGCCCAACCCGTGTGTGGGGCGGGGGGGGCTGTCTCGCTTGCATCCGTTACATTGTATTTAAGGGCAACCCCGTCCCAACCGTCAGTTCGCCTGCTGCAATGTATTTTATTCAGAACTATAAAGCTGTTTTTTTTCCCCCCTCACTTGCAGGCAGGATGCAGGAGCTGCTCGTCCCGGCGCATGGGTAAGTGGCTTTCTAAAGTCAGGCCGGATTGCTCACGTGAGAGCCTGGATGATGATAGTTTACAGACTAGAGTTTCTGATTGCTTGTGGAGAGACCTCGCAGCGCACTGACTTGCTCCCCAGTGGAAGCATTTGTATCTCCTACCTCCCAGTAAACGAGCATGACTCATTTCCTTTCCCCCTTGTGTTTTAGGGGTTTTGTGGCGTTTGGGTCTCCATTTACCAGGCTTTCAGCTGCGGTGACTTGATCACATGGTATGTTTCCTGACTTCGTTTAGCCCTTGGTGTGGATTTGGTGACCGGTGGCAGATTATTATTCCACAATGTTCATGTGGCGTTCTGGGGCCATTTGCTACTTAAAACGCATGTTCTTGTTGCACCTCGGAAGTTTTTGGGAGTGTTTAATTTGAGTTCCACCCCCTTGCCACGCTTGAACGCATTGTTTATCATAATACCATCTTGGCACAAACGTCACCCCCGTCCCGTGTGCATTGTTGACTGGGATTGTTGCTGGACTGGGGGGTTTCTCCATTTTACACTGGCCTGTTTGCAGTGGGTTCATGCACCCTATTTTCCTGGTAACTTCTCTCGTCTTCCCTACAGAATCTTATTCGGGAGTCTGCGAATGCTAGGATCATGTGGGTTGCAGCCTACCAGATGTCTCCTGCGTCTTAGCTGCATGCCGACCTCCAGGTATGTACGTGGCGCAGTGTGGCAATATCTTGCATGTCACGTGGAATGTGTAGGATAACATAACGAGTTTCTGATGTTCACTGACGCTGCCTCGCAGCGCACTGATGCACTCATGATCCGTCTTAACCACTATGCCGTGCTCTTCAGTGTCTTGACCTCGCTTTTCTCCTTTGCAGAATAGTTGCCTTCAAGCTTGGGTCGCTGTTGACTGAAATGGCTATGGTGGATCTCCAACCTGGTTGTGAGTATTCTGTTACTTCAGTGCTGCGCAGCATTCATTGTGGCACATTGTAGTGAGAAATGTGATTTCAAGGGGTAATGTTAAGGTTCTCAGTTCCCAGGTAGGGGGATGGGCATAAATAAAACCGCGGCCTTTGACGAAGGGGAACAGACCTACAATCTGTAGAGCAAAGGGATTGCTTGGGGAGCAAAGGGATTGCTTGGGGAGCAAAGGGATTGCTTGGGGAGCAAAGGGATTGCTTGGGGAGCAAAGGGATTGCTTGGGGAGCAAAGGGATTGCTTGGGGGGGGGGGGGGGGGGAGAGCCATGGGTTTCTTATTGGGCTAGTAGTGCCTGTCCTAGAAGCATGATGAGGTAGGCGATGGGGGCGAGCGAGGCATGCTGGGGTAGGCGATGGTGTGAGAGGTCGATGGGAGTGCGTTTAGGCTTGTGCGCAAGGGATGGGTAGGTTTGGTGGGGATAGGATGTCCATGGTAACGGTGTAGAGGGAGATAGTTGCTGAGGTGTAATTGTTTTTGTGATCTTGATTGGGGGGTGGGGGGGCAGTCATTGTCTGCGAGCCGGTTTCAGGAGTCGTGCGTGTGGTAAGAGTTAGGCCAGTCCACTTGCATCGGAGGTACCTCAAGAAACCAAGAGTGCAGAATCGGGAATGGTTTGCATGAGTGGGTAGTTAGTGTCTGAGGGTGGGGAGGTGGTCCTAATAAATTGAGGCCAGAGGTTTGAGTGTATTACCACCGTGTCTGGAATGTATGAACGTACCTTCAACTTGAGGTGAGTGTTGGTCTTGAGGCTAATGAGCATGGTACACCTTCCAAGTGCATAACCTTAACTGTATGCAGCTTGCCATATTTATCAATGCCTCGGTTTTCAATTGCTACCGTGCACGCCTTTTCAAAACTGAGGTGGTCGGTGGCGCGTTACCTAATGTCGTATTGTCAACTTGAGCTGCTTATTTAGGCTACATGTTTGCACAAGTGATCACACAAACGGGCAGCGTCCTGTGAAAGTAGGCTGCATTGTGTAATTTTTCGTACAATGGCCTTATGTCTAGAGTTGTCATTGGGGTGATGTAAGTCTTAGTTTGATCTTGGGGTGAGGGGAGCTTGTGTATCCTGTTGCCGAAAGTACCACGTGAGCGCAACCCGTTCTAAAACCGTATGGGGGAAAGAGGACATTTGTGAAGTTGCTGCTTTTCCATGGAGTTCATAGTTTGCTTAGCTCAGCCACCGTCCTTGGTCAATTGGGTCCGAAGTCAGATGGTACTAGTTAATGAGCATCAGAGGCAGGTTGCTAGGCCCTCCACGCCACTGGGGCCACTCAGCTGGCGGACCAATCTGCTCTACTGCTAGGCGCCGATCGCTCCCTGGCACAGTGGGTGTGCTACCTACCCATGGCGTGCGGTAACCCAGTGGTCTTCAAACTGGGCTCGGAGCTGATCCCGGGGAGATGAGAAACTATCTATTCCCCCCCCCCCCCCCCCAAAAAATGAGTTCCATCTTTTTTCTGTATGAGGCAGTGTGTTCAAAGGTGGTTGTTACACTTGGGGCCTACATGATGAGATTTTACAGACTAGAGTTTCTGATTTCCTGTGAAGTCAACTCGCAGCGCACTGAGGGCCCCGAGGCTGCAGCATGTGTTCCCTGCCCCTTCTTGGGATGGTGCTCTTGACGGTTTTTCTTTTCTTTACAGGAAGCAGCGGAGAGTCTTTGATTGGTGAGTGATTTTAAATTTGCTGGCCTTGGCTTGCCAAGTCTATTTTGTCCAGTTTAGCATAAAAGCAAAATGTATAATTTACGTTGTTAATCTCGCAGGTGTTAACGGCACCCTGCAAACTACTGTTCACCCATAATTGATTTGGGGGGGCAGAGGGCCTGTACCCAAATCGTGTTGCTCCTGTTACACCGAATGTCGCCTTATTAACATGGTGTAAAATGGAGTTGGAAAAATACAAAGGGTTCGCATTTAAAAACCTCGTGCTAAATCTAACGCGCCTGTACACACGTGTGGGTGGTTAATGGCTGTGGGCTCATAGACCAGCAGTTAACATAAATTGGACCTAGCCCCATACGGATAATAGTGGGCTAAACCTCTTTCCGGTCTCGACATAAACAGCTTTCCAGGTGTGTAACATCTTGGTGAAGTTGAAGTACTTCTGGACATGTCTTTGAATGGCAAGTGGTTTTCCAGAGCGGTTTCATGCAAGGGTTATTGAGGGTCTTGGAATTTGAACTCGCCCATTATGTCAAAACGCTTTATATGGTAGATCGGTACAATGGAGCAGATTGGAGAGAGAAAATGGGCAAAATAAATGGGTGCATGGCACACCACTTGTTTTGTCACACTTACAACTGGGTTGTTGTTGCGGTGGGTTACTTTGCTGCTGTACATGATGACTAAACTTTTTTCCCCGGCATATCGACCGTGATGACTTTGGAAGCTTAAGCCAATTATGTCTGATACGCCAGCAAAGTGCCCGACACCTGGTATACTTTCTGGGTGTCCCAACCATGGTAACGTTCCTTATTTTGTTTGCCTCCGCAGTATTGGCCGCCTGGATGCTACTGGGTCCAGCCGTCGGCAGTGCATCCTGTTAAAGGTAGGTACCATTTTACCTATTACTGTCTTGTCTAAGGCTTACTTGTGTTTGGATTTATTGACCTATTGGTCGGCATCTTCACGTGGGGTGGTCGCCAGTAGCAAAAGTTGCGGAGAGATGAAAAATGGTTTCTGACGGGCAGACGAGTGAGTGGACGGTGTTTTCCATCGATGAGAGGGAGGGCTGTAAACCGGTTTGTAGAGGGCTAATAAATGACAATGGAAAGACTTTGCTGAAGGAGCTTGGATAAGCAGGGATGGGGCAGAGGTTATAGGGGATCCTCTTCAAAATGGGGGTGAAAGATGCACGTTGGAAGAATTTAAGCCCTAAATTTGTCAAGGCGAGTGATGGGCTTGCCTAGGGGCTCACTCGCCAACTTCTGCGGAAGAGCAAAGGGACTTTAGTGGTGGGGTCGTCCAGTGGCAGGAAGCGGGTGCCGATGTCTGTGTATATAGTAATATCTTAGAATGCTTACTTGGCACTGAGGGCTAATGGTCTTGTGGATATTTCGATAACACCTAGTTGGCTTCATACATCCACCCGCATCAGTCATCAACGTGGGCAGTAGGGTAGCCTTGGCACCGAACCCCAAAAGCTCGAAGGAAGTTGCGAAGCCCATTTGCTCGCACTTTGTAATTCAAGGTTTTGGGATTTTGTTTTAGTCCTCCCCTGGGCATGTCTTGTATGTGGGTGACACTCCGCAGCCCATACTGCCAACTAGAGCGGGGGGAGGGCACACCCCAGCTCTTTAAGTATTATGGGCTTTGTAACAGGCTGAAAGGTTTTCCTTTAGCGGCGCAAACGTTTGGTCATTATCAAAATGTTACAGCTAAAATTCATTCGACCTGTGCCCAATACATCCAGAAAATACACCCCTTTCTTAGGTGGCCACATAGTACACCTGTTTTCACCACACTTGATTGCTGCGTTGTGTTTGGTTACTTTGCTGCTGTACATGATGACTAAACTTTTTTCCCCGGCATATCGACCGTGATGACTTTGGAAGCTTAAGCCAATTATGTCTGATACGCCAGCAAAGTGCCCGACACCTAGTATACTTTTCTGGGTCTCAACCATGGTAACGTTCCTTTTTTGCCTCCGCAGGAGAACAGCCGCCTGGATGCTACTGGGTCCAGCCGTCGGCAGTGCATCACGTGAAAGGTACCTTTTGCTTATTACTGTAGTCTAAGGCTTACTTGTGTTTTGGAAGTATTGACCTATTGGTCTTGATGTCACGACATCTGTCATTTTGCTTTTACTGGGATGCATTTTATGAAATGACCCTGTCATTGAATGGTATCATTCAATCTCCTGCGTGAATAGAGCAAGGTATGGGGGCTACCCTGTTATATTTTCCCCGTTGAGTTAGTTATTTGGTGAGTACCGTGCTATTCTTGTAAGGTCCATATTTATTTTGGACTAGGACTTCATGATTGCTGTTTCAGACTTCGTCTAAAACACTCAAAGGTTTTAGACCCCTGCCCTAATACTCAGTTGAGTAGTTGCTGGTTTATATGATGACTGAACCTTTTTTCCCCATCAGATCGACAGTGTTGATTTGTGGAACAAGCCAATTGTGTCTGATGAACCGGCAACTGTTTGATTATTTGATTGTTTGGGGCTTAGGGCTTACGATATGGAGTATGTAGGGTCACTTGATAGCACGTTTGTCGCCTGACCTCTACAACAAGGGATAGAAATGGGTGGGAGCTGTCGGCTTATGATTCTAGCCTATAAACCAGTTTGCTTGGAATTAGATGACTCATTGGCCCACTAATTTGACATGCAATGTTGGGTGTGGGAATGTGTAATGTGTGGAGGGAAACGTGGCAAATACTAAGCAAGTTTAATTGGTCTCAGAATAAAGCATGATGTGCTTACAGATCCTGAGGCTTGAAGTTGCCTCACTCAGTTTACTGTCCATGTACCTCCTTGTTCTTGCCTGGCCTCTACTGGGCCCCCATATTCCAACCGACTCCTGCCACTAATGGCGGTTTGGCACAGCAACAGTATTCCTGATAGTAGGCGTCCAGTCCTGTAATTCAGTAATAGTTTTTGGCGTCATAAATCCCCTTCACTGCTAACTTTTTGCTTCATGGGTTACTAGTTCATACAGTGGCCACACTAAGGTTTTATTGCCACCCATAGCTTTAATGGTCAGCCAAAGGACGAACCACAGCTAGAATTTTTGCAACCTGAAGATGGGGTTGGAGGTCCCAAATCTCCTTAGTATGTAGCTTATTCCAAGTAGTTACTTGGGGTAGGCTTCCACATTTAATTGAATAATGTATTATAATATAAAATCGGATTTTATACCTTTGCATTAGAGAACCGTTTTTATGGTGTACTCTTTGTTTCTTATACTTAGGTTGTCCTGAAAGATGTGGATGCATCATCTGCAGATGGACCAGGTAAGACTGGGCTGGTGGTGGCCTTGCTAAAGAGAACCGGGGCCTACATGATGAGATTTTACAGACTAGAGTTTCTGATTTCCTGTGAAGTCAACTCGCAGCGCACTGAAGGCTCGGAGCTTGTATCTAATAATTGTAATCCTTGTGCTTGTGGATGATACTGTTTTCTGTTGCAGGGGCTGATGCCAGGAGCTGAGTGTGGAGTGCAACTCGAGAAGTCTAGTTTGGTTGCCTTGTGCTGTAAACCAACTGTCCCTGCTGCATAGTTAAAGCTCCGGAAACGCAGCATTGCAGTTGCGAAAATGGGCATGGAAAGTAAACGTCTCCCTTGTAGAATTGTGAAGGAACAACTGAGGCACTGGTTGCCATGAAAATGCTTCCAAAAGCAGAGAGGCAATGGAGGCTGTTTTTTTGGATTGTTTTGTAACCTTGTGTTCGTTTGCAAATAAAAGTCTTGGCTTTTCTTTCACCCCTAGTCAGTCTGTTGTAGGTCTTTGAAAGGGCTCTACTTAACAGCATGGTTTTTTCTATTTCTTATAAACAAAACACACCCCTAAAGCTGAACTGTAAGTGATGGGCTCCCTAGATGGGTGCCACTTTTTTTGTGGGCAGGATGAACGGATTGCTTTTTATTGTACTTATTGAGAATACTGTGTTCTAGAAATTCAAATCTGCTACTGGGGTTGTATAGTGTATCTGCATCAGGGATCCTGGTAACTTGCCATTACTGTTTAACCGCATAGCCTGATCAGATCACGCGTGTGGGCTGCAGATGGACACTTGGTGTTAAAATGATATGGTTGAAGTAAGGTGGGAACATCTGATCATTCCCCTTTCATAAGCTCTATGGAAAAACATGGTGTACCTGTGTGCTGCATCAGTGGCCTGGCCTACTAGTGGCACAGCAGGTGTGTATAAGAGCCTGCAGCACTACATGCACCACTGGTCCCAAACCCTGTACTACTGAATGCCATTCCTGAGTTTGGGTAATGGTAAAAATACATCTGACTCCCCCCCCCCCCCCTCCCCCCACTATTGCACAGTCAGCTGTACTTGACCGTAAGAACCAACTACTCAAAGCCATGGACAAGGGCAAGTCCTCACTCCTCCTACTCCTTGATCTCTGTGGCCTTTGACTTGGTTGAACAGTCTTGTGTAAATACCTCACATTTCCTCCCAGGAAGACAACACATGGATCACTTCCTTCCTGGATGGCTGAGCCATGAGGGGTCTCAGACCATGCCTCAGCCTCTCCATCCCCCATTGAATGTGGAGTCCCACAAGGGTCCTGTACCCTGCACTTTCTAGTCTATTCACGCCCCCCCCCCCCTGTTCAGTGACCTAGAAGACTTTGGCAGAGACTTTACTAACTATGCTGATGATGCTTCTATTCTCCACCCCTAACAGGACTACGAGCAAGACCTAAACAACTGCATTCAGGCCTGGATGGCAGCTAAGGGCCTATGTCTGGTATTTAGTATTTTTTTTTTTAGTATTTTATTTATTTCTATAGCGCACCAGGCCCAGGGGCAACCGGGCGCTTAACTTAGTTACAACAAGATGAAAGCATGACAAGGCAATGTGACAGAGTATTACAGGATTATTACAGGAAGATTTACAAAATATACATTCAAACGAATATCGATAAGGCAGTGATTTACAGGATAGTTAATAAGGGATGCAGAGTAGGTCAAAGTGCAAGTAGGGCAGTAAGCTGGTGTTAGCAGTCTTGGGCGGATAGCCAAGCTTTGGTAAGGTATTTGAATTTCAGGAAGGAAGGTTCAGCTCTAAGGTCATTGGGGAGTGAGTTCCAAAGTTTGGCTGCCAGGATGGGGAAGCTGGTTCCACCAGATCTTTGGAGATTAAAACGCGGGATGTCAAGGCAGTTGGCTTGGGCCGCTCTGCGAGGTCTGGTGGAATTGTGGAAAGAGAATCTGTTTGCCAGGTAGCGAGGGGCTTGGTTGAGGAGGCATTTGTGTGTGAGAGCCAAGGACTTCAAGGAGATGCGATGTGGGATAGAGAGCCAGTGCAGCGCCTGGTGTCAGATATATGCTGGCGCCTAGGAATGTTAAGGGCCGCTCTGATCGCATTGTTTTGGACAATTTGTAGCTTGTTTAAGTTGCGGAGATTAGTACCTAGATAGAGGGCATTACAGTAGTCGACCTTGGATAGTACAAGGGTCCTGGCCAAGGTTACGCAGTTGGCAGTGGTTAGGAACGGGCGACAGGCGGTGATGAGCTTGCAAGTATGCGCTGCTGCAGATGAGACTGCGTTGGATTGTCTAGTCAAGGATAGGGTTGAGTCGATGTAAATCCCTAGGGTTTTCGTGTCCTTAGCAATCGGGATGGTGTTCCCATCAATGGTGAAAGACTTGAAGGCAGGGTCAAGTTTAGTGAGTTTTTGTGGTGAACCAAGAATGAGGAGCTCTGTCTTTTCATCATTTAGGTAGAGGCCGTGTTGGGCCATCCACGCTTGGATGACCTGGTAGATGGCGTTGATGGCAAGGGAGTCAGTTGTGTAGTCTCCTGTGATGGGGATTAGTATCTGTGTGTCGTCAGCGTAATTGGTATACGTGACGCCCAAATGGTCCAAAATATCAAAAAGGGGTTTGGTAAACACATTATATAACGTGGGCGAGACACAGGACCCTTGAGGCACACCACAAGAGACCGGAGCGGGTGGTGCGGCCGCAAGTGGGGAGAACACGCGCAATGATCTATTATCCAGGAAGGATCTGATCCAAGTGGCGGCATTTTCTGAGAAGTGTGCGGCTGATTTGAGGTGATGGCAGAGAATTTTGTGATTGACAAGATCAAAAGCAGCAGAGAGGTCCAGGAGAAGTAATAACGCCAGTTTGCCTTTGTCTTTGAGATCTTCGATCTGCGTTTTTAAATCAATAAGGGCGGTCTCAGTGCCATGGCGAGGCCGGAAGCCTGATTGCCTGAGTCCCAGAAGTTTATTTGATTCAAGGTATTCCTGAATTTGTAGGTAGGCCGCGCGGTCAAGGATTTTTAGTAAAAAAGGTACAGTGGTAATTGGTCTGTAGTTTGTGGGTATGCTGGGATCCAGGGTAGGTTTTTTCAGAAGCGGGATGACCCATGCATCCTTAAGATTGTCCGGTACAATCCCAGAGCTAAAGGAGTTGATGAGCGTAGTGATGAATGGTGCTAGGTCGTGAGCAGCTTCCTTAATAATAGGTGCAGGACAAAGGTCACCCTGACAATTGGACGGTTTAAGTCTAGTGATAATCTTTTCCACTTCGAGAGTGGAAAGAAGCTAAAAGGAGTCAGAGAGTCTGTGATAGAGAGGTTTATGGTAGGTATAGGGATCTGTAGAGGGTTGGATTGAAGGCTAGATTGTTTGTTGTTAATTTTAATTTGGAGAGTGGCAATCTTACCTAGGAGAGCTTCTCGGATTTTGGAGCACCAGGTGCTATCTTTGGTGCATGTGTCAGGTGTTTCAAGTTCTTTTAGGATTTTAAACAATTCTTTGGTGTTAGATTTGGCTTGCTCGATGCGTTTGTTGTGTCTTTTTTTGCCTGGAATATAGCTTCCTTGTAGTTAAGGGTGGCCAGGAGTACGCGTGATTTGTTAGCTAGAGAGTGATTGCTTCTCCAATGGGATTCTGCAATTCGTTTTTCTTTGCGTAGTGCTCTGAGATGGGGTGTAAACCAAGAGTTTAGGTGGGCTCGAGGTTTAGATTTTCTCAGTTTCGAGGGTGCAATGGTGTCTAAGGCTGTAAGCATGGCCCGGTTGAATGTGTCGACCAGGGCCGTAGGGTCAGAGCAAGAGGGATCCCGAACATTGAGAGCTGGAAGGAGGGGGAGGAGTCTATCGCAGGTAATGTTGCGTTTGTTACGGGTGGCCATAGCCGGGGCAATGTTGTGAGGGAGGCTGATAGGTTTGGACTCAATATTGAATGTAATTAAGTTGTGGTCTGTCCAGGCGCACTGTTGGTTAGAGGTGATGTTGATGGGACAGTTGAGGGCGGCTAGCCAGTCAAGGGTTCTGCCCTGAGTGAATCTAGCATTAGTGAGGATGTTGTCAATAGACGAAGCAGCAGTGTCCTTGGGGTCGTGGAGGCCTAAGTTGAAATCCCCAGTATCATGACTTGGGAGATAGCTTTGGTGTTGTGTGTGAAGATGTTGGAGAGGTCCTCCGCGAAGGTGGATAGTGGGCCGGGTGGCCGGTAGAGTAGATGGAAGGTGATAGAATGGTTGGGTGTGAGAGCTAGTTTAGCTGTCAGTGCTTCCAGAGTGGAGGAGTGATGTGTGGCTGAGAGGTGGAAGTTCAGAGCGTTTTTGTGGATGATGGCGATGCCACCTCCTTTAGATTGGATGGAATTACGGTCATGTCTGATAATGTTGTAGTCAGGAGGGATAGCGAGGGAGAGAAGAGGACCTGAAGCTGGGTGGAGCCAGGTTTCAGTGATTGCTATAAAGTCGAGGTCAAGGTTGAGGATCAAGTCAGCTACTTCTAGGGCGTGAGCCGGGAGTGATCTGGCGTTGATTAGCGCGCCTTTGATATTGTTTAAGTTAGGGGAGTTGGAAGATGGTGGTAGATTAGGTGAAAGTGTAGGTGGTGACAAAGGGAGAGGCAGTTTGATGCGGTGAGCTAAATGATGGGAAGCGTGGGTAAGACGCGAGCCAAGTCTAGCATTTCTCAAGGAGATAGAGCAGGGTAGGTTAGGTAAAGGTCTGGTGGCGAAGTGCTGGATCCAGAGGGCTGGGTTGTTAAGATAAGGGTTGGTGTGAGCGTGGGATGGCATAGTTGAGGTGTGATGCAAGTAAGAGTGGTAGATAGAGGTGGTGGTATGGTATAGTGCAATGCAGCCAGGGTGCAGTATAAGGATGAGAAGGGTAGGCAGCAGTCTGGTAAGTAGGGTACTGAAAGAGTACAGTGGTGAGTTTGCAGTAGTTAAGACTGTTGGTGGGGGGGCATGTTGACCTCTGTTGGTGGGGGGGGGGCATGTTGACCTAGTAGTCTAAGCGCGCGTGGTCTGGTAAAGGAATGCGAGGGCGACCAAATGACATTTACACAATAACAGTAGTCTGTTAGTGACCAGGGGCACAACACAGTTGCAGTGGTCAGTTAGCGACCATAAGGCACAACACAATTGCAGTGGTCAGTTAGCGACCATAAGGCACAACACAATTTCAGTGGTCAGTTAGCGACCATAAGGCACAGCCAGTAGCAGTCATGAGGCATACAGCATTAGGGGCAGAAAGTGACTGTACTATTGAGAGGTGGCAGTAACGCAAAGAGGCAGCAGAGTTGGAGGCATAAGTGTATGTAGCAAACAGTTATCGAGGGTGAGAAAAACCGAGTTTAAATGTTTGTGATTGCGGAGTAGCAGAAGACATACCAGAAAGCACAATAGTGTAGACTGAGGGTATCCCCTCTACTCACAATGGATTAAAGGTCCGAGTAGACACTGGCTCCAAGGCTCCGGAGGCGAACAGGGGGCAAACAGGGGCCTTAGTGCGGGCCTTTGTTGAGAGGCCGGCGTTCCCGCCTGCCGGCGGAAGGGGATAAATATGAAAGGGGAGGTCAACAGCTGATTCGTGTGGCCAGAGCCTCGCTCTGGTGCCGCGATGCGCCCGCCATTGCTGGGCCAGGCGGAAGAGTCTGGGAGTCAGTCGATTCTCAAGAAGCGTTGCGCTTCAGAAATCGACGAGCAGCTGGAAATCAATAAATATGCACGATGGCCATACCTGACTGAGATATGATGGCAACCCTCGCCCTTGAGGGAAATCGGTGAGGCAGGGTGATCTGACGCACGGCCGAACCGTGTGTAGCTGGAGATGCTCCTCGGCTCAGGAGGCTAGTGCTCCTGCCCCTCCTCCGTGGTGTGCTGCTGCGGCTGGAGCGGTAAGGGCAGAGTTCCTGGCTCCTGTGGCTCCGAACAGGCCTTTGTATGGCCTTCGTAAGGGCCGCCGGCAGATCCGCCTGCCGGCGGATGTAGTGGCGTGGATAAGCGAGGCTTAGCCTCGTTGTGGCGCTGCGATGCGCCCGGCATGCGGGGGTCAGGCAGGAAGTAGGACAAGGCCAGGCAGGCCTTCGTTGCAGCTTACCAGCTGTTGCGGTTTCCGACGATGGGGAAAGGGCTCCTGCCCTCTTCCCTTGGATGGGGCGACGGGGAGGTTGGGGGGGGGAAGGAACAGAAATTCTACTGGTAGGCCTCAAAGAATCCAAAAGTATAGATGACAAATACAGCTCATTCACTATTGAGAACACTGACATCACAGCCTCTGCTGCAGTGAACCCCCCCCCCCCTCCCCCCTTAGTGTATACTTGGACGCCAATGGATAGGCAAGTCGGCGCCATATCAGCAGCACTTAATACAAAATTCATAAGTGCTGTGAAACCCCACCGTCTCCGAACAACTACTATAACATCGCTAGAGCCACTATTGGCGCAAAGCTCGATCCTACTCCTGTAACATCCTACTCCTAGGCACCTCTGCTATTAACATCAAAAGACTGCAAATTGTGCAAAACGGAGCTGCCCTCAGTATCCCTAGGAGAGAGCACATCTCCCAGGTGAGAAAAGATGCCCCCTGGCTCCAGACGCAGAACATTCAAAGCCCTTGCTGTTACACACAGATGCCTTGCCCAGTCCGCACCAGCCTACCTAGTGGAAAGAATACATCCGGTTCCGTCCCACAGACCAAAACATGACTTCTTTCAGTCCCAGCTTTCTACAGAGCTAAAACTGGTGGCACCAGCTTCGAAGTATTGGCCCCAAAAGCCTGGAACGAGTCTACAACGAAGAATCCCTCACAGTATTTAGAAAGGTACTAAAAACAATCTAATTGGACCGCCACCATACTGCACCTCCAACACTAACCTCGGAATGCCCTTCAACACTCATTGATTGTTTTATTACTGCCTCTAACAGCGCCACAATGCCTCCAGGCTGCTGGGTGCTTTGATAAATACTGATGAGTATTTGTATCTATAAACGGGTGAAAGGTGACCACCAGATGGGTAGGTAGCACACCATTGAAAAGGAGCAGCCTTATTGGAGTGCAACATTTCTTGAGGCCTCCCTTCCTATGGGAAGGGGAGCAGGGTTACTGTAGACTGGGAGCTCTAAACAGGTGAAGGAATATTCTGCCTCTGTCCATCTTGCTTTCCTGTACTTAACGCCTGCTTATTTCAAAATGGATAATTTTGGGGTCAACCTTCAAGATGTCATTTGCCCTCTGTTGGGCGACTGCATAGATATTTTTTTTAATAGGATGTGGTTGTGCAGGGCCTAACGGGCTGTCTGCACAAGCTTTGAGGTTGGGTGTCACACATGGAGAAATAAAATTGCTAAATGTGCGCCTTAATTCGTTGCTGGGTAGCTTCGTATGGGTGGGGAAACTGTTCTGTGGGGAAGTATCTGAACTGGTGGCACCAAGGACCGCCTAAGCTCCACCTACACCAAGGGGTCAGACAAAGGCCAACCGTCTGAGGGAGTACATCTTGTAGCGAATGGGCCACAAGTAACAAAGTTGACTGCTCTGGGTATGTGATTATCCTGGGGGGGGTGGGGAATGAGGTGGAGTTGCACCACTGCTTAGTACACATGAGTGACGCCAACTCTATAGGGCCCATGAAGGCTGCGGCCTGGGACAGTCTGCCCCGCTAAGGCACATCCACCCAAGTTGAATTTGATGTGCCTCAAATTATCGCTTCCAACAGTCTCCCAACGCCTCCCCAACCTGTCAGTCTTCTTGGGCAACGAGTGGTGAAACCTTCCAGGTTCTAATGGCAGATTTCTCTGGGGAGTTAAAATCCACAGATGGGGAAACTGGTGCACTTTTGGGTCTACCTTGTAGTTGGAGGGTCTGGAAGCAATCTGCTTCTCCCAAATACCCCAGCTTCTCTTCCCTATGAGCTGTTGGTGGTAAATTGCAGCATGTTATTGCGACGTTTACTAGCGGGTGAGATGTGTTGGCAGCTTTGGTCTAGGGCATGTTTAAATGTACCAGGTCTTAAAATGTTTTTACCAACCACCTCTAGTTTTTAAAGCGGTGCGCTGCGTAATCTGATTTTACGACCTTGCGTTACTCGCCAGCAACTCTTCGTTGCTTTCCCTGTTCTGAGAATACTTTGTTGTTAAATCCTATCTGAAACGTTTTATAAATACAAATACCTAGTAAAGCCGAGGCGTATGATCTGGCATCTTCAGAACATGAAGTAAACTACAAGACCATACATTTCATGCCTGCGTTAATCCAGGCCCTTGGCCCCAGATTATTCTTTGTATAAAAGAGGTTTGACAAGAGAATTGCCAGAGGTGGAACGCCAGTGTTGGTGCTCAATGAGGGCTGCATTTAGAAGCTACAATGTTTTGTGGAGGGTGGAAATGCGGTTATAAGCATTTTATAGCGCATCTGGTCTTAGAGCGGTGTGCCATGTACCAGCACCCCATTACATGTATAATTGGAATATGCAGTGAACTGGGGAGCCCTAGTCCAAGGGCCAATGTAGTCTCTGGGACATGGTTAAGCGTCAGTCTGTATTGGTCAGTCATTGTCTGCCACTCGCTGACCAATGTTTAAAAGGCCCATTATGTTCCCAAGTGAACGATAAATAAGAATACGAGCAAAGTATAGACACCCCCCTTTCCCTCCTGGGGACATTTGTCACCTAGCCCCCTGAGGGCAATATGGGCGACCTGTCCAGTCTTTTTGTATCTACTCGAGTAGAGCTGTGAGGCCAGTACTTGAGGGGAGCAGGTGATGCTAGATTGCAGTTTGCTTGCCCATCCTAGCCCTTTTTTATTCTGCAACTTGAATTGCAGAATCGGAAGCGGCCTCTGTGTACGGAGAGAGAGGTGCGGCTTGATTCACACGTTGGCACACGTTCAGAGGTTCTTTCCTCTAACATTTCTCCTCTTCGGTGTTGCGTTGCTGTCTGCTGTACTGAGTTGCAGTTGCTGTGCTGTTCCCTTGATCCGCCGGAGTTTGGTGTTTGGAGCCAACCAGCCTGCAGGGGAGTGCCGGGGAATTGATCACAGGCCTGGACTTGGGTCTTGGAGCTGTGGGTGAAGTTAAAGGTTAAGGCTGAGACGACTGCCTCTGTGCCTGCATTCTCTTAGGCACACTAGGCATACCGCGGAGAGCATTTAAACACTGCTGACTTTTGTCACTTTAATTTTGCTCCTTTTTTGTTCCTTTTTGCTCTTAGTACTGCAGGAGTTGCTGGTGCTTAGAGCATAGAGTTGCCGGCTGTGTTGCTGGTCAAGGGCGTATTTGAGCACTTGACTACTGTCTACTGTGTCACTGCGTGCTGGGGCTGGACGCTCGCCCTGAAAACACGGTAAAAGAGACCCTGCACACTGATGTACATTGGCTGTACATTTACGGAGCAAAAGGTCGCGATTTACTATTGGTAGCGGGTGGTAGCTAATCCACTAAAAGTGTTTGGCCACTACGTTTTTTTTCTTCTGGTTCCTGCTGGCTCTGTCCATTGAGAGCCTGAGGAGGAGGAACCTGCAGCAAAAAACACTTGCCACAGGAGTATTAGCTCCATGGAAGAGGCGGTGGCGGGGGTGAGTAAGAAACACAAATCCCCTCCATGCCCTATAAACAGTGTGAAAGTGGTAGTTGTAGTGAGTACGGCTAGCCACATGGAAAAATGTATGATTATCGAACCAGCTGTGGAGTTGCAATTTGACGAAATTGAGACAGTCAAATCAGCCAAATTGTCTAAATCTGACTCGAGTCTCCCACTAAGGAGAGCCCTGAAGGTAGTAGGGGGCAATGGAGACTGCCCCCTCAGTCCTGTGTGTACCAACAATACTTAACCGATTTACAACTCCAGCGGCCAAATCGACTGAAGCAGCTGAAGCGGATAATCTAACCACACCACTAGTTAATGAGGGGGTGGAATCTATTGACATAGCAACTCCTCAGAAGGTCACATCGAGCCCCATTAACTTACACCCCTGAGGGGAGGACCAGATGACAGAGATGGATGAGAATGTACTGTTGGTAAGCACGATGGGGGTCCCGGTAATTGATCCGTGCTGTCAGTCTGAATCCAATTGGGGGTGGGGGGGAGAATCGCTGCAACCCAAACATTGATCCATGACTGTCAGAAAAACAAAAATCCAACCAACTTCTAGGAGCCACGCAGCCCCGCCCTATCAACACCCGGAAAGAAACATGGCAGCCAAGAGGCTTGTCCAAATTTGACCTTACCGTTAGGAAAGACTTTTTCCATCCAAAGCTGTCTTCTAGACATGGGATAGTACAATTCAGAGGGAATCTGGGATCGGAGATTCCAGATCAACTTCTGTTGGAATCTGTTTTAACAGTGGAGAGCGATACATCATGCACATCCACCCCTAGGGAAACCTCTAATTCAACATATGTCGAGACCAGCTGAAGGGGAGGTGGTCAATGTGGACATGAGTAATTCTGATACTCAAACTACTACGTCCACATCTGTGAATAAGAGAAGCCCAAAGAACTGCCTAGGGGGAAAACCGGAACCTGTGAAACCGAATAACTCAGTTGAATGTCAAACAACCCAAGATTTGATGGAAGTGATTGAGAAGAGGGAGAATCTGGAAAAAACAGGAAGACACATTGAGGCATCGACTATAAGGACACTAACGGCTATTATGGCACCTTTTATGAAGTTGTATGAACAGGTAGGGGATCAATTGAGGGACCAGGACCAGACAATGTTGGCCATGCTGACATCGAAAATTATGTTTGTGGAGGCCTTTATAACCGCAATACAAAAAGATATGGATTCAAGTTTGGCAAATGTTATTGGTTTACTTCATACAATATTGGACCAGTTAATTAAGGAGAAGGAAATGCGTTGGATGTCTAGACAGTTTGATCCCTCGGTAATGGACACCCATAAAGAAAAAATAATTGAGGGCCCTAATGATTATGTTGAGGAAATCGAAACTAGCCAAAGACCGTAGGACCAGGAGGAATAGAAACTCCTAGCTCTAATCAATTAAATGGGACACCTTCAAGAGAGGAGACGAGATCAGAAACAGAAAATCCGATCCAAGAACATATAGTACATACAACTTTGGAAAAAGGAAATAATGTACAAAATATACCTAATGCTATTATAACATCTGAGAAGCAGACTGATCAAGAGAACTCGGCCCCTATAGATTCTTTGTCGAAACAAATTTGCCCAATTTTTAAGAACTGGGGGAGCTGAGGGGCAACTGAGCAGAAAGGAAACGGACAATTGAAATCTGCTGCATGCATCAAGGGACTCTTGCCTCAAACGGAAAATAAGAACCTTAAACAAGCCCCTAAACCGAAGAATCAGAAGATCCCGGTTAAACCAAGAGGGATGGTGGTTAAAATATTAATTAACATAACATTGCCACCCACCAAAACCAATTTTTTCCTGGAAAAGATGATCAAACTCCCACAGTTGGAAACTCAAGTCCCAATTCGGCATCAAGATAAAGCACCAGTCAGCAAAGAAAATGGGAGCGAAATCATAGAGGAAGAAAGATCTCCGGAAATAGATTTAATGAATATGACAACATATTCTGTTTCAGATTTTCACGGATGATGAGTTAGAGAAGAAGATAGCATTGTGGATGAAATATCAGAAAAAATCAATAGAGATGACTCACTAGAGGAGCCTGAGGTTCCCCCAAAGAACCAATAGGACTGCAAATAGAAAAACCGAAAGATCCATGACCAGTGGGGAGCTCCCAGCAAGTTATCATAACTAAAAAGAGAGGATCCAAGGATCCAGCTGAATTAATAAATGACCAGGATCCCTCAGACACCCCCAATCGACTGTCAGCAAACTCGAATGAATGTCCAGCACCTCGAGACCATCTGAATAAAGATGGTAGACCCTACATAATATCTCTAAAACGCCCACGTTCCTCTGCTGGAAGAGAGGGAAGATTAAATTCCCGGCACTGACGACAGGAGAAAAATCGAGGAGGTCTAGAGGCAAATAGAACATGGAGCTACCAAGATGGACTGCTTTTGGAAAGAATGACCAGGGAATCAGACGGTTTAATTCTTAAAAGAGCGAACGTATTAAGATTGCTACATCATGTTCCAGTGTTAAGATCTCTTACATCTGACGACCTGGCAATAGTAGAATTTTTGGATGATGATCGGACAGATAGGGTGATTATATATCCTACGACACCGCTTATTATGCAGATATTGAAGCAAGAAGCACCCTTATTGAGACCATTGGGGTTTGATCTGACTGAGCAGAAAATTATACTTAAACCAGTGAAAGCACAGCAGTCGAGACAAAAGGATGATTGGAGATCTGAGATATCTAGAAGGGGTGGTGAAACTTGAGGGAGGACCAGGGAAAGGAATCAATGAGAAAGATCGCTGAGTAGACAACGAGAACAAAAACGCTGTACCTCAGGGAGAGAGGATAATTGGAACCGTAGGAACAGCAAAAGACGGTCCCCTTATAACAGGAGAAATGATTGAGAAAGGATGCCACTGAGAAAAGAGCAGGGAAGAGCACAAGGATCTGAAAAAAACTGGATATGGTTGATGAATATGGTTGCAGACAAGATAAAAAAAAGCCATAGATTCAACAGTGTCTCGCAACCCCTTACTGTGGCAAGTTGGAATACTATGGGCTTTAAGCATCTGTTGACCCCTGGGGGTGATAAGATTGAAGAACATGACGTATTCTGTTTTCAGGAGACATGGTTAAGATCGTTACCACTGTTAGGTTACTCGTCACATCTTAATCCAGCGATCAAAGGAGAAAAAGGCATGCCTATGTCAGGCCTGCTTATTCTGATCAAAAACGAACTTCAATTCATGGTACTTGAGGAAATATCACTGACACCGCTAATACAGATAGTGGTGGGGAAAGTAAACTGGAGAAACTTATAAAGAAGGAAAAATTCTAATCTTGCTTAACTTGTACTGGAATCAAGTGTAGCAAGTATGAACTTCCCAACTTAAGTGGCAAATTGGATAGCAAAATGTTGTCTAAAATGGAAAGATCCCTGGTACGTGATATGTGGAGACTTGAATGCAGTTTGTATGGATAATCTTGGCTCCCCTATATTACATCACCCGATAAGAATTACAGCTGTGGAAAAAAGAGGGATCTTGAGGAGGGAAACCATTGAATGCTTAGACATTGTAGTGCTGAACGGGAACACTACCGGGGACATCCCGGCTAAGATCACAAGAAATGGAAAAAGTGGGGGCCAGGTGCTTGACTGCGTATGTATCTCTGGAAAGATGGTGGATGCCACAAACAGGTTGAGGGTGGTGCACATGGAAGATGGTGACCACAGCCTATTGTCTGTGAAGTTGATTCCTGTCCAATATAGCCAGGGGACTTTATATTCCCAAGATGTGGAAGTAACCAGCGGAAGAAACAGAGTTAAAATTGCACCGTAAAAAATACCAGTATTAACTAACCAACTAAGAACTGCAATTAATTGTGCAGAATCGAAAGAAGATCTAAGACGAATACATTATTTGGGACTATTTAACCTGTTTGAAGTTAAATTAAGGAGTTGTGCTAAAGAAAGGATTACACATCGACATGCTTACGATGCAATAGTGGCTAAAGAGAAGAACATCATGAAGAAAAAGATCAATTCCTTAAAAAAAGTCAGTCCGCTAATAGCTGATATTCAGCGGAAAAAGATAAGGCAACATTATCGTAACTGGCTGACCCATTACAAAAAAATAATCATGAGGAACGATGCAGAGAAAATGTAAACCCTGCTCAAGAACACATCTGAAATGTGGAGAGTGATAAACCAACAGGATTCCCCACAAGAAGCAGCAATCTTAAATCCAATCTCAGCAGCATCCTAGGAGAATCATTTTAGATCATTCTTTGAGACCAATTTGAACAGTCCGGACTGGAGTTTACCAACAAAGGAACAATGGGATATGATTGAATCTGATCCAGATTCAATTGCAGAAATTATTTCCAAATCGTCTAATTCTAGAGCACTGGGTCCCGATGGTTTGAGCAACAGCATTCTAAAAGAAGATATACCCCAATGGGCGACTTTTCTGTCAATACTGTTCAAATACATAATTAAGTCCAGGAAGATACCAACTTCTTGGAGGGAATCAATTATCATTCCAATCCATAAGAAGGGAGCAAGAGCAGACCCCGTTAACTATCGCCCAATTGCCCTGATAGATGTCCTCGGAAAAATCTTTGCCTCCTTAATATTGAAGCCCTTGAGAAGATGGGCTATTATCTCAGGACATACTGACATTTGGCAGTCTGGCTTTGAAAAAGGTATGGGCACAAGTTTCAAAATTTTCCTAATAAACCTTTTAAAAGCACGTATTGAAAAAAGCAATGCCAAGAAACTATACATCGTATTTATAGATCTAATGCAGGCATTCGATCTAGTGAGTCGTCCATTACTCTGGTCCAAATTACACCAATGGATCTGCCCGCACTCGTCGTTGGCCCCAATCAAACAATTGCACTGCGAGATGTCGATTAAAGTTAGACTAAACGCAGCGGGGCTACCCACTAAAGCGATTGAAACAAACAAGGGTTTGAAGCAAGGCTGTACTTTGGCCCCTGATCTAGTCAAACTCTTTATTTCGGACATCGATTCAGCATTCAATGAAACCATCTGTTTTCCTCCAGGAATAGCCAACATGGAAATAGGGAGACTGTTGTATGCTGATGATTTGGTGATCATTGATCAAACCCTGATTGGGCTACAGAGACAATTGCGTGCTTTACAAACATACATTTTGAAAAACAGGTTAGTCATCAACCCGAAAAAAATAATTTGCTCTCCCATTAGGATGTCGGAAAGGGAAAACAAAAAAGTATGCTTGGAACCTGAATGGTATAAAGATCCCAGTGGTGGCCGCTATTGCTTACCTGGGAGTCTGCCTTAATACAAGTACTGTAGAAACACAGACAGGAGAGTCTCGTAAGGAAAGCACGGACCCTGGCAGGTTAAGCAAAGATTCTACTTAAGAAGTACAGTGGTTATTAGATGCTTCCACTGATTAGATTCTACCGTGCCGAAGTATAGGCTATTTTAACATATGGAGCGAAGGATACCTCAACTTTGACCCAGGGAACTGGGTAAAAATAGGTGTCTTCTGGAAAAGGACACTGAACATACCCGCAAGTACCCCAATCCAGGCAGTAAAGATGGAACTTGGACTTACCTCACTAAAGGCAATAGCAGAGTGGAAAACGTTGTCCTTCTTTAGGAAATGCATCCAAGAGGAGGCAAAAGGGGGCTTTATATGTCTAAAAAAAAAAAGCCTTAGCGGAACAGAATGAGCCTGTTCTGCAAAAATGGGAGATGAGATGCAAGACACTCCTGGTTAACATTGAGGAATCGTCGCAATCCCTTGTTGATAAGCCAGATAAAACCAAAAAGAAACTGTTTACTCTGGATTGGATTCAGACACAGGCTGAAAGACAGAAATACAAAACCTATGAAAGACCAATAGACGAGTGCAGGAAACCGAACACTCTACCAAAATATCTGTTGTTCTTCCCACATTTCTTCTTTAGAGATCAGTTTTTTCGATTTCGTTTGAACCTGTTTGGGAATAAGACGACAAAAAACTGGGGTGAATTAGATGGTAACCCATTAATCTGTCGATTTTGTAAGGCTGAAGACTCACAGGAAACAACTGAACACTTAGTAATGGACTGTAAGACCTTGGCCCAACAAAGAAGAAAATTAATGCAGGAGGTGATCACCAAATATGGTCATAGAACCAGAGACGCTTGGTGGAAAATCCTGCTAGCGGGAGAGAAGACAACTATAATTTTGGCTCTGGTTAAATTTTTTTATAGTAATGAAAAAAAACTTGAAGAATAAAAGAGGAACTGGGAAAGTGGTATACCAATACAGGTTCAGTATACACATGGTACACGAAACACGATGATTTGCCTGTTTTTTATATTATTTTGTTTGACTTTTTCTAATCTTATTTCTTTTCTTCTCTCCGCTTCATTTTGAAATTTGAAACTTGTCTCTATTTGATTGTTTAATTATGGAGACCATGGTGGTCAAAGGTTGTCAAAAATGTATAACCAATATGACTCACCTAAAAATAAATTTAAAAAAAATATTCGGAAACTTGCATCCTATGCTTTAGCTAAAGGCTAAAGTATGCTGCACCCTGCTTCAGTGGACCGTTCTGGAAGCAACACCACTGTTGCCAAGTGAAAAACCCATTCAGGATTCTGGCACTATTCTGACACTATGGTGCTGTCTCAACGCTTGTGGGTGGGGGTTTTCTTGCCTGGCCAGTGCCTGAGAGCAATGTTTTTTTGCCTGATGGCAAAAGGCCCAGCTGGCGGAAGTGAGCGCAGCACTTGAGCAAGTTGGTGAGTGTCTGGTCTGTTTTCACAAGATGTCCTCAGTAGCTGCTGAACCCCACACCCAGGATGTTCTGCTCTCAACCAAGTTTTAAACTGCTGAGGCCAGCACCCCAAGGGAAAGGGCAAGTGGATAAAACGACCAACAGTTGAGATTCCAGGTCTAGACTCGAGGCTTTCTGCTTGGGAGAGAATAGCCGGTTAGGTTATACATCATTCCCTCCCTGACTTCATTCCATAGTGACTCACTAACTTGCATGTAATATTTCTTAACATTTATTTTTGCATTTATAGCAGCGCCCCGAACCTTAGGCATCAGGGTGCTAGTTAAGTGTGATGTGACAGTTTTCAACAGTTAAGTTCACATAGACAAACACTGCTGTGCCTCACGGTACAGTGGTCTCCAGTAGGTATGGCATACAGCACATGACCGTGTATAGTCCATCACAGCCGTGCCTCATGGTGAGGGCGCGGGAGGGAGGGAGGGGCTACATTAGGCATACCACACATGGTCAAGTTAGGGTAATGTATGTACCAGCACAGCTGCGCCGTGTGATGCAGGGGCCACATTAGGCATAAAACACATGGTTAGTTTAGGGGAATGCTAGCCATGCCTCCTGGTACCGGCACCACATCCGATATGCAAGTACAGTTGGTAAATGGCACCATAAGTATGGGGGCTGCATTTGGAGGGTGTGCAGAGGTTTCTAAAATTAGTTCGCTTTGCTTTAATCAGCCTTCAAGAGTCTGTTGCTCACACATGCTTCTGCATAAATGTTTCAATTCCTGATTCGCTGCTTTGTTTTCAAGAATAATTATTTACAAATATTTCTGGTTTCATTCATACCATGCAACCAGAAATGTGTTGCAAGAAAAATCTAAGAGAAAATAGTTACTGCTAGCTTGCAGTAACAGGACGCCCTCTAGGTGCCACTGTTGCCACACTTGCTCTTGGCGGTGCATGTCAATGTCTGTACACCCCGTTTCGGCGCCGATGGTTTGGCGCAGGCCAATTCACCGCGGCCAGTCCGGCGACGGAATGTTTTGGCGCGCCAGTACATACATGTACTGGGATGGTTATTTCCCCTGTAAAAATGCAGGTACAATTGTGTGTATTAAAAAGAGCCACCTTACGCAATCATTGTAAGGGTGGTCTCAAAGCTTTCTGGCTGTCTCACCGACAGAACTCCAGCTGCTATGAAACGGGAGTAGAAGCCGGATTGACAGTTTGCTGTGAACTCGGATTTCGGACGGGTCCGGCTGCATATATTCGTGAAGCAGTAGAACGCGGCCAGCAGGAGTTCTGTCTGTGAGACAGCGAGAAAGCAAACTGGTGGGGGGAGAACTGCTGAACGTTTCAGCTGCGCTTGGAATCCGACGTGAGGCCAAGGGGAGCAGAGACCGGAACAGGACATTTCGGTGCGGCCAGTTCGGCGCGGGCTGAAATGTCCTGCTCCGTGTCAATGCTCACTCACGTTGCCTTAAAAGTTATATTTTAACATCGACTTCTCTTGGGCATTTATGTCTCAAATAGATAAGCAAGTGCAAATAAGAACTGAGCTGCTGCCTTCTGTTGATCTCCTGACTCACTCCTACACCTCTTCCTGGAAATACAAACTGCCACCTTGCTGCTGGGCTTTCTAGGGCGTACATGTAAGGGGGCTCAGAAAACATGACTTGCCACTTGGGTGCAACTAATGGAAGGCAGTTTAGAATGAAGGGTCTGTGTTGTCACTGTGGCCAATCATCGTGTTGGTGATCTTCCTTCTTGGCATTGGGGCGCCTTCCTACTCTGAGCACAAGTGTTGAGGCCTAAACCAAGGTGAAATAATATTCAGAAAAAATAAGACCCAAGACTTGTATCATTCTGCACCTGCACCTGATGGTGAGTTTAGAGACTGCTGTTGTTGCCAACCAACATACTAAGGTGAATTGAAGTGCTCAGGGTTCAGCTTTCTCTGAACCTTAAATTCATGCCTTCTGCCAGCTTGGGCCTGGGGTAATTGCACTCCCTAATCACTCTTGTGTCTGCCAATTACCAATCCTTGTGCAGTGTATGCATTGGATGGAAAGTGACAGTGGGGTTGAGTAAAGGGAGGCATCAGCTGGCATGATTTTGTACCTAGCTGCCACACTAGGACCCACTGAACCTGTTCCCAGTTATAGGATTTGCTATTGGTACACACTCCTGGCTGTTCCCAAATGTCATTCCTCCTGTGATGCAGGACCAAGGGCTGCACACAGCTTGGAGTACGAGCCCACTCTTGGTTGGTGCCCCAGAACCTTTCACAATCACTATCCAGGGTGTATGGGCAGGGGTCCACCAATTGGAGCATAATAAAAATCACATACTCCGAGTAGAGCAGACCCAGCAAGAAGCTCCGTGGTTTATTACAGCTGGGTGAGCACAACTTAAACAAGTGGATGGGCTCTGATCGGGAGGTCACATCGGAAGGAATACAAACAGTAGTTTTATACCAAGAAATACAATGGTCGGAAATCAATCTACAATTTGCAAATTGGAGAATTCACTTTTTGATGTTTCCCAGAGATTTCATTGGTTTGTACACATCACCACCTCAAAGCTTATGTTGATTAATGTGAAAATGAAGCAAACAGTTTCTCATTGCAGTGCCGCCCCATGTGGTACCACATGTATTCACATACCGCCCTTGAACAACTTATTACTGAAGTAACATTTGTGCTGACCGCCAGATGCTGCCATTGGTCAGCACCATTAAGGACGGAACACGATACACCTGCAGCTGGTGGGAAAGGGGACATTCACACGCTACCGCAATACGCACCGATCAATCAATGGGAAAAGCTGAGGCAACTATCCAACGGCATACTAAAGGACCAAACGGGAGACACTCGCAATACGACCAAAGACAGTAAACCGAAAACTAAGAAAAACTAGAACAAATCATCAAGAGGACATGGACCTAACTATGACCTTCCCCTTCAGCCCTTAGAAAAAATCAGAGAGAGGGAAAGGAAGCACTGCATCACGGGCCCAAGGCAATGGGTGAGAAACAGAATGTTTCATCACTACACACGGCCCACCAATACAAAGCAGGAAGCACAATGCCCCACCACACAAACTACAACTAAACAACAGTCTCAAGGATGTTCGCTCCACGGAAATCAAAGAATCAGTCATGACAGAAGGATACGAACGTCTGAATACACACGCTCACCAAGACGGACCCACTAGGACAACACTTCAACATGACCGCAACCCTGAACCTCTCAAAGCCTTAACTGACCAGGGTCACACTAGATTACCTAAGAATAGATATCACCCACCCAGTCCCACACCTGAAGATTAGGTTCGGACGCACACACCAATCCATACTATACTCAATAGGATACAGCTGGACCAGCGCAACACCACCAAATCGAGTCGGCCACCAGGAACCAGCAACATCCAAACCCACCGCAACATCCAAACCCACAGGTATACAACTCTAACGGAATCGTAAGTACCTGAACCTGGATACAGATCCCACTAACCCAATCCTCAATCTTCTGCTTACTTAAACCCACACAACCATCTCTCTCCCAGCAATCCGCACGCACTTTACCACACCGCATCAACAACACATAAACTTCACCCACAGCACTCGAGGCCTTAATCCGATCCGATACTAGCACCAAAGCCCAGCACTCTGTGTCAACCGAGCTGAAGCAGCCAACAGCACACCACATCTCCCACTCTCCTT
This sequence comes from Ambystoma mexicanum, assembly GCF_040938575.1. Classification (NCBI taxonomy): domain Eukaryota; kingdom Metazoa; phylum Chordata; class Amphibia; order Caudata; family Ambystomatidae; genus Ambystoma; species Ambystoma mexicanum. The sequence continues at coordinate 761,015,109 of NC_090938.1, forward strand.
CTCCCTTCCTCTCGACTAACCCTACCCCCACCCTTCCTGTTTACAGATCCGCCAGAGCGCCTGGGGACCAATTCCGTTGGTGACGGTGCGCTATACAAGTACCCATAACATAACATACTTGTTGGATAATGACCATTGCAAACTCTAGTAGTAGATTCCTTGGAGACTGGCCACCTCCCCAGAGCTCAGGAATGTACAATCTGATTGGTCCTCTCAACGACTCTGTCCTGTGTTTCCCCACAGCCTCCTGCTGATGTGCATCGGTGGTCATGTGACCAGCACACTTGTACAGAGCCACCCTCCCTGTTGCCATGTAGGGCGGATAGTTTGGCTGACTGCCCTGTAATTGCATCTCCCAGTTCTAGTTATGTTGGCTTTCTTGTGATGAGCCGCTTAAGCCTGCCCTTTGCAGATACCGGTTGTATTGGTCACGTGTTTCAGATTGAGGTTTCCCAGGTCCAGCAGGCCCCGAAGGATTTCCCACTATACGTGTTTGATGGTGCTATTTTTACCCTTCCCTTCCCTTTCTTTATCTAATCATAGGGCAGTGTCTTGGACTGTGTACACCCTATCCATTAACCCCTTTTTTATTCTCGGTGAAGCCCTTTATACAAGGCCTCTGTGGTTTAGAATACTTGGGTCACTTCCCATATAGCTGCCACCAGGTCCCCTTTCTTTACTCCTGCAGTTGATGGGTGCGTGTGCCCCCCCACTCCCCGTCTGACACTGAATTGGCACCTTTAATGCACCATAATGAATACAGATGCATTTAACATTGATCAGAGGAATAGAAGCGTATTGAGTTATACAAAATGACAGCAGCCTCCCTCAATAAGCTTAACACACAGTACGTTTAGGCCTTAAAATCCTGCTAGCCACCACATAGGGATGAAAAGCCTCACCACCAGAGGAGAACGTATTAGCCAGCGCCTCGGCAAAGAAGCATGCATATTTCAGGTGTAACTTCAGAGTGCACAGTGCTGCACCATGATTGGCTAAAACTCAGCGAGGCAAACAGTTCCCAAGCTCAAGATGCAGTAGTCTGGTCATAAAAAGGGAAACAAGAAAGCAGACCCCAGTACAGAAAGGACAAAACTGTATGCAAATTGAGCTCCCATGGAAATATTGAAAGGATTTATCAAATAGTGTCCCTGAGCAGTGTCTCAAAATGCAATACAAAGGTGAAAAGGTTTTACCTAGGACAGAGCACACCAGTAAGGCTCCATTTGTTAAAGGAATAGTGCCATCAAAAATGTTATTGCTTCAAAAGATGGGCCATGATGAATATATATAACAAATATTTAGAACGTTCTTATGTAAACTTTTGAGCAAGTGAGGCTCAAAGTCACACATTTCAAGCACTAGGAGGCATCCATTTTGTGAAATGGATGAGCCGCCTGTGCTTGTGTTAATCTCTGCCCTTGCGGCACTAATGAAGCAAAAGCCAGCCACCTGTAATAAACAAAAGCTACCAGCAAGTGGCTTTTGCGTCATTATCGCTGGAGAGCCGAGATGAACACAAGCTACTGCTGGTAAGTGCTTAAAATAAATGCTGCAGTTTTCTTTCTAACTTAAAAAGAAAACACTAGCATTTATAATTTTGTATTTCTGTTTGCTGTGGCTTCAGCTTTTAGTCTTCTGGGCTCCCCCGACCCAGGGGTCGGTATTACAAACACAACAGTGTTGTATTTGTAAATGTGCTGTTTTCTTTCTATGGTTTCCCGGGCTCCTATGAGGCTCCTCCCGGGCTCCTTCACTGACCAGCTGTCTGTCAAGAACCCATGCATGCTATCATGGGATTTTACATTTTTGATGCACAGAATGCAGAATTATGAAAATAAGGTTTAAAAGGAGATTATAGGACCAGATAAAAACATAAGTAGAACAAGTGAAATATGGAGAGAAAGACTGGAAAATGTTTTTGTACATAAAATAGTCATAGGTAGTGTGTGGAAGTGAGGGGTCGTTTGAGCCCCCTCACACATTCAGCACAAAGTAACCCACTTGCTCACGCATTAGCAAGGGACGCCTCCATTGCCCGTATGGTAACATTAGCATAAGTGGGGCTATTGCGGAATACACTTGGCTTCCATTTTGTGCACCCTCGGCTCCATCTTTGGATTAAGCCTCACCGCGATAAAACAAAGACTTCTCTCCCCTCTGCAGTGCCGCGCACAGCACGCTCATGGCCCCCACCTTTTCTCCCCAGGCTGAAAGCTTCACAGATCCCTTTCTCACGGATGCGCCAGGGATATTTGAAACAAACGTATGTATCATCTCACTCTTCCTCTGTGATCACTGTCTGTGTGTGAATGGGCTCGAACCATGACTTGTAGCTCATCCATCTCCACAAACCTGCTCTTGACCTCTTACCCCCGCTGTTGGAAAATGACTGCCAATGTAACCCTTTGCCCTACTAAGGTATTCTCTTGATGTACCAGAAGTGTGACCCTGCTGTGCAGCCCACCCCAAAGTGCCCCCACTAAACCCAGACCTGTAGCAGTATATTGTGCCCTAAAACTAACAAATGTCAGAGTACCCTCCACTTATCTTGATGTGCAAAGACCCACCCTGTCACCCAGGTTATCCTGCAGAACAAGACCCCTAAGCCCTGTACCTTATAAAACTCTCAATGAAGGATGGTATAATCATGTATATACAATTTGTTTTTAAGATTTACTCAAAGGTATAGCAATTACTGTTGTTTATTATATGTGTAATGTTAGTTTCTCATGCTAGCTTAGTGGCAACTCTACCTCGCCATGACCTAACCCTCACCCCGCCCGGACACAGGCATCTGGACCTCGTGACGCTCACCCTCCCGCCAACTGAGCAGCCTATCTGGAGAAAGCAGCACCTACAGATACATATGTATCCCTGCTCCCCAACCAATCCTGTACTATTGTAATACCTTTATGTAATGATGTCACTGATGATGCTTTTTCCCCTTTATAATTCCATGTAATGGTATTTTTTGCCAGAGCGCTCTCGTTGAAGCAGAGTTCTCTGGATGCCAACTGTATATAAATTGACTAAATCTTGCAACCCGTTCTCCTAGTCTCATTCCCCACTGGGGTGTGTTATATTTTTTGTATTTGCATGTGTAAGTCGGGGAGTGAGCCTTTACATTTGGTGGCACCGGTGAGGTGATCGCGAAAGGTGCGCTGAGAGAGGCCCCTCCCCTGCCGTACGGCGAGATCCGGGACGCCCCCAGCAAAACCATTGCCTCTGCAGTTGAGCAGTGTGCGCACAAAATGAAAGGTTCCAATGGTCCCTGTCATCTTTGCAAATACCCAACTAACTGCTCACCGAGGCGGGTCACGGCTTGGTTGGGGTGCGGACCCAATTGTGGATAGACCGTGAACAGATGCTCTCGGACCACCTTGCTGAACACGTGAGTACTGGTTGAGAGATTGTCAGAGGAGAGGAAAGAATTGAGAAATAATGGTATAAAAGATAAGGGTGATGAAATAGTGGGGAAGTGAGAATTGGAAGTTGGGTTTAGGGCCTGTGTGAGTGAAACTGAGGCTTTTTCTTATCTATCCTTTTTATGGCTATTAGGTTGTTGTGGAAAGAGATGAAGAGGAATACAGGATCCTAGCTCCGAAGGGGGGTAGAAGGCGGCGCTGCGTAGCATTGTCTTGACCAGTGCAGGGAATAACTGGAAATTAAGAGAAAAAGTAGGAGTTTTATATATTTAGAATACTCGAGTAGTCATTTAGAATATTCTTTTTCCGTGCGAGTAAGAATTCTTCAAGGAGGTTGCCCAGGGGGCTCAGAGGTGGGGAGTGAATGAGAAGGCAAGGATAAGGGGTAAGGAACTAAAACTAATCAAAGGGTTGAGCTAAAACAAAAAAAGATAGTACATGTTCAGTGTTGTTGAAGTACATTGTGTTGTTTTGTCAATAAGTACATGTGTGTCTGTGTTCTATGAAATAAGCAGTGATAAAAAGTGTTTAGTATTATTTGTGATTCCTGCAAAAAGGTGTAAGTAAAAAAGGTTATTGATATTCATTATGACAGTGAAATAAGCTTGAGAAGAGGTGCCAGCAAGGGTGTTTATCTGACAAATTGCATTGTGTAATTACACACAGAAAAAGAGCGAATACCTATGAGAATACAAAACAAGGTGTCATGGGGGGGGGGAATACACTGTTAGCGCATATTTGCAAACACCTCCCTTTGTACAGTGTAAAAATACAGAAATATCATGAGCAATGGCTAACCGAAATAAAAGGAGTAGGCTCGTTCACAATATAGCCAGGAAGAGGGTCCTTTGAGAAAAGGGTGTTAGATCTTGTAGCGACTCATTTGCTAGCATAATACCGGGGAAAGCAGTTACAAAATAGGCGAGAAGTATTAGACTTATGGAGAATGTTTGAAGAGGCAGCCCCGAGTAGTGATGTAAGTAAAGAGACGTCCCTAGGAAGACCCACAGCCCCAGAGGAGGGGGGGGGGAGCCACAGGGGATGAGTGTACAGTAAAAACAGGAGAGAACGAACACACTAAACTTTACCCGTTACTAACAAGGCCTGCTGTGGGATACAGTGAGCCCCTGTATGTGCCGGCACCAAGTATCCCAGCAGCAGCAGTTGCCACAGCCCTGCCACCGTATAAAACCAGAGGATTATACGGACCAACTAGTGCCCCTCCAGTGGATCTAGCGTGGCTAACTGGCGATTTAGATAGGCAGCTCGCTCACGCCCAAATGGAAATAACTCGGCTAAGAGCCTTGTGTGATAGAGGACAGATGTAGCCCGGGGGGCTGAGGGGGGAGAGACACCACCATGTATAGCGAGCGACTTGACACCTCCACCTAGTGTAGCAGGGGGGTCTACACCATCTCCACCGCCGCAGGGCAATGTGCCAATGGTTACTAGAATGAGTGGCTATCGGGAGAATTTTTCTTCCATTTAAACAACAAACCAATAAAAATAATATGAGCAGAAGCAGCAGACGACCAAGGAGCAAAGGGACAGGGAGAAAGAGAGTCCGAAGAAGAGATAGACGAAGTATGGAGTGATCTAGATGAATACGAAGATGGGGCAGCAGCGGCGGGTTCTCTACTACCATTTCAAATGGAGCCAGAGGATGGGGAGGGCTCCCAAGGTGGCAAGGGAGGTTGAGACAAAGAGTAGGAAACATGTTGGTAAGTAAAAGAAAGAAGGGAACAGTAAGTAAAAAAGGAGGTAAGGCTAAACTACAGATGCCTCTGATACATAAGGGAGCAGGGAGACCACACTATATACCATGGGCACAGATGGACAAAAATAACCTGTTGAAACTCCTCCCTCCACTTTCGGATGGGGGCGGGGAAGTGGATACATGCATTCGAAAGAACACAGCAGGGGTACCATTAGCCATAGGGGATGTAAAAAGTTTACTAGTGTCCACTGTTGGTGATCAGGCAGACGGAATGTGGGTGAAGGCCGGTTTCCCGGGAGTAACAATGAACTGTGACCGCCACGATGGGTCATCATTCAACAATGTGAGGGCGCAAGTATGGGATGCATTGCGGAGAACCTTCCCAGACTTACATTTAGTAATTCAGTGCACTATGGGAGAGGAAGAAGAGGCTACGCAATTTATCCTTCAGATGCAAGACCTGTGGAGATCTGAAACTGGCATGGCGTGGGACCAATCCACTGCCCTGTTTTACTTTATAATTAAAAAAGGGCTCCTGAAAGGAGGTACAGAAGGCCTTGGATAAAATAGCTGGGATAGAAGCCAAAGGCTGGCCAGAGATTCTGAGCATAATAGTAGACCATTGTAGAATGATCAAAGAGAGAAAAGGAGATAGCACAGAGAAGGTTGGCAGACGAAGCAAAACTGGTCCAAAATAAGTTTGTGGCAATGAATTCAACAACCTCCACTAACAGGCAGGGGGAAGGAGAGGAGGGGTCACGAAATACACCAGCGAGGATGGCAACAGCTTTGTCTGCAAACGGACAGGAGCGGAGCAGTACAAAGGCCCCCAATGGCAGAGCAGGCCCGCAAGAGGACGAGGTGGGTACAGGGGACAGAGGAGGATTTGGGGAATGGGAAATTGAGGATTTGGGGGACAAGGAATATGGGGGGGGGCCCCCCAAGGGTCATGTTGGAATTGCGGGAGGTGGGGACATATTTCTAGAGAATGCAGTATGCGACCAATGGGATATTACCAAGTGCAACCTCCCATGGGGATCAAACAGCAGTATGGCCACCCACATCCAGGCAGTCCCTATGGGTGAGAATGGGCAGAACGAACAATGTTATAACGAACCCCCACGGAGAGCACAGCATTTGCAACCCAGACAGCAGCCGCAGCATTGAGGTATGCAACAACAGGTAGCACGTCAGAACGCCATGGGAAACACTAACATCTTTGCAACCACTGCAAATGGCGCACCGGCACCTTTTCGCAGTGCAGCAGTAGTGGGGGATAATGTCTTTTCTGTCCCGGGACAGAGAAATACCCAGATTAGGACAGCTCACAGAAAGCACCTGCGTGTCCAGTCCTATCAGCTTCCCTACGTGCAGAAGAGGAACCACTGGTGGGGGCGGAGATAGGCAACAAACAGTTCATCTTTATGGTGGACCGGGAGCTGAAAAATCGTGCCTCACGGAAGGCTGGTTCCTGCTCTCGGGTGAAAATATTTGGAAATGCAGGGGTTCTCTAGGGCTATTTTAAAAGTTCCTTACACAAAATACTTGGACATAACGGTGGGAGGGAAGACGGTGCGAGCACCCCTACTGTACCATGAAGACTCGCCAATAAATTTGTTGGGAAGGGACCTCCTGAGCAAATTGAATATGACCATCTCTTTCACAGAACGAAGGATAGTATGCTCCACCCCAGGGGTATGTCCAGTAAGGGCCATGCTAATGATCAGCACTATGACCAATGAAATTGCAGCACAAGGGGTACCCATTGATATGTTCATTTATGGGATACGGGTACTTGCTAGAGTGGTACCTGAGATGTCTCGCAAGGAGTGGAGAGTGCCTTCTGATTTTGTTTTCCACCCAATTTTAAATTCAGATGTTGTGCCTGGCACAATTATGTCAATTGATTTGGAGGCAGTGCAAGTATCAAGCAAACTTATTGCGGTAATAGGACTGGATACACATGGATGTGAATGGAGAACAGTGCTGGGTATAGACCGAAACATAGCTTGACGTAATTTAACTGATGAAGAATTGTTTACTGGCAGTGAAACTGATGGGGAAATTGTAATGGCGATACGTGTATCATGCGATATAATGATTCAGCACAGGGAAATACATACCTCCTGATGGTTAGTGTCAGCACACCACCCACTATATTTGATGAAGATATGGAAAAAGTACGCCAGAAGTGTTGACAACAGGCCTGCACGATGTAGGACTCTTGCAAGAGGGCACGCCCATAAAAATAAAATTGAAACCAGGGGCAATTCCGCCAAGAGTGAAACAATAGGTATTATCAAGAGAAGCAGAGGAAGGTATAAAAGAGACGATAAATGCGTTATTACAACAAGGCATAATGGTGCCATCAAATTCACCATGTAATACGGCAATTTTCCTGATTACAAAAGCAAGGAGCGGGGCTTGGAGGATGTTACAGGACCTACGCCCACTTAATGACGTCATACAGAAAGAGTTCCCATTAGTGCCTAATCCTGCATCGATTTTGTGTAGCATACCTAAAGAAGCCACTTGTAGTGGATTTTAAGAATGCCTTCTTCTCAGTGCCACTTGACCCGAGTTGTCAGTATCTCACAGCATTTACATTGGGGGGCAACAGATATGAACATTGTAGATTGCTACAGGGGTACTGTGAGAGCCCCAGCATCTTCAATAGAATTTTGCATGAAGACCTTGGTAATGTGGATGTAGAGAGCACATTAATTCAATATGTGGATGACCTCCTCATCTGCAGCAGGAGTGAAGAGCAGTGCAGGGCAGATTCGATAACATTGCTCAATTTATTAGCCACACAAGGATACAATGTGGACAAAGGTAAACTAAAATACTGCTTAGCATAAGTGCTATACTTGGGGCAACTGTTTTCAAAAGATGCTAAAAGAATTATACCAGACAGAGCAGCAGCAATATGCCACCTGATAATACCAAAGACCGTTAAAGAAATGCAGAAATTTCTCGGTATTTGTAATTACTGCTGTGCATGGATACTTGACTATGCAGCCTACATGCGCCCATTATTACAGGGCTTAAAAGAAGCACAAAAGGACAGCGCCCCCCTAAAATGGACACAAGAAATGATGACCCAATATTTCAAATTAAAAGACCTCATTTCACATGCACCGGTTTTAGCGAACCCGGATTATGACCGGGAGTTCTACCCGTTTTCACATTGTAATGGCATACTGATGACCGCAGTTCTCACACAAAAGACAGCATTAGGCCACAAGCCATTCACCTACTACAGCAGCACATTAGACTCAGTGATGCAGGGCCACTTCACATGCAAACAGGCTCTGATAGAAGCAGCCTTCGCGATAGAAAAAAGCGCTACCATTGTGATGGGTTGTTCAGTGACATTATATGCAGAACACTCACTGTTTGCCATTCTGGAAAGGTCAAAATCAACACTCACTACACAAAGGGCAACAGCATACAAGATCATAATATCTAGTCCAAACGTCCATGTGGTCAGATGTAAGACAGTGAATCCAGCAACATGAATTACAGAACCATGCACAGTAGGAGACATGCAGGCACACGATTGCGCCACATACAAAGGGGAGGAGGACGACATTCCAAAAGCAAGTGAAAATGCCCTAGAGGAAGGGGAAATATAGTTTGTAGATGGGTCAGTATCCATAGATAGTGAGACAGGAGAAAAACATGTAGGGGCAGCAGTGGTAAGAATTGAAAGGGAAGAGTATGAAGTTATTGTGCAGAAATGCCTCCCATCACACTATTCAGCGCAGGCAGCAGAACTAATAGCGCTAATTGAAGCATTACACACAGCTAAAGGGTGTGCAGTGACAGTATATTCTGACTCAGCATACTTAACAACAACTGTACATTCAGGGTTATCACGATGGCAAAGGAGATGGTTCAGAATGGCAGATGGTCGCCTGTACAACATGCAGCACTATTGAATGATCTACTAGAAGCACTAGTAGAACCATTAGTAGTAGCATTGGTAAAGTGCCAAGCACTCACCAATAACACGGATGCAATCTCGCTTGGGAACGCGGCAGCGGACGCGACCGCAAAAGAAGCATCATACTTTAAAGTTGCCCAACCATTAGAGTGCAGTATAAAAACAATGAGTTCAGAAGTACAGGAAGAAGGATACAGCCGCACACCGATTCTACAAATAATTGAGTTGCAAAAATGTGCACCAGTAGAAGAACAGGAGTTGTGTGGGGGAAAAGAGGATGTAAATAATCACCCACATATTTAATATGGTGACAAGAACTGACAGGGAAGGTAGTGATGCCAGTAGAACTGTTAGAGATAGCATTTCAACAACTACACTTCCCAACACATGTAACTAAACAACACATTGCAGCAGAGATTCAGAAAAAATGGTATGTCCCGAATTTGCAGGAACATTTATCAAAATTAACAATTGAATGCATTACATGCCAAACAAACAATTCATAGATGCCTCTTAGAATGCTACGAGGAACATTACTGCGTCCTATGAGGCCTTTCAGGGAGCTCCACATTGACTATGCAGACAATGGAAAGAGATGTAATAGCGCAAGGTACCTCATTGTAATAGTTTGTCCATTCTCACGGTGGGTGGAAGCTGGGCCATGTCTGCACCCAGATGCAAAGTGCAGAGCAAAGTTTTTGGTGCAAGAGGTTTTCTCGAAGTGGGGCATATGCGATGTGATCAGGTCAGACAACGCCACCCATTTTGTGAATGATCTCTTCAAGGAAGTGACCACCTTGTTGGGTGTTAAGCACAAATGATGTTCGATTTATCACCTGCAGGCTAACGGATTGGTAGAAAAAATCAATAGCCTGCTCAAAAGTACATTGTCAAAGTTGTGTAACACACTTAAAAAGAACTGGGTGTATTGCTTACCCCTAGCACTGTTCCAACTCAGAACACAACCAAGTAAGGACCACCACTTGAGCCCACACGAAATAGTGGCGGGACGGTGCATTCATACACCATTGTCACCAGTAAAAAGAGCATCAGATGCTCACAGAGCTGCCACAGTGCTGGGAGATGAATTTAAGGAATACCTCACCGAATTGACACGTGCAGTACGGAGCATAGCAAGACAAATAGCACCACAATTTACACAGAATAGTGAGACAGACACAACAACGCCAGCACAAGACAGCCCCACAAGATATTTAATGCCAGGAGAGAATATGTATGTACAAAGCTTTGTACGTAGGTAGAATTCTCCACAATTTCATGGCCCATACGAGGTAATATACTGCACGCCAACTGCAGTAAAGGTTAAGGGGTTGAAATACTGGGTGCACCTTTCTGATGTAAGAAGGGCACACAACAGTACCACCCCTCATAGTGAACAACAACAAAGCCAAGAAACTCCAGGTCCCTAGACAAAAGGAGATTATATAAGGCAAGAATGAGAAGTGGAAAAATGCATTTCATTGATAAAAATAAGTAATGTAAAGATAATAGCTGCAAAGAATTATTCTCTCTCTCTCTCTCTTTCTCTCTCATATTATCTTATTTCTTCCATTGCTTGTATGTAAAGATTTCAGTAACAATGAAGAAACTCCTTTCAGGGTGTATATATTTTGACAAAAGTAACAGACAATCAGTTGCAAAAGGAGTTCATTGATAATAATAAATGCAAATAAGTGGACAAAGAGAAAAATGTGCAAGTATAAATGTTTATGTATGTACCTAATGCTTTTATGTCGCCCATTTAGGTGGAAATATGATGGAGAGGAGGGCCCTCACTAACAACGACTCCAATTTAGATAGTGATAGAGTGAATGGCTATTATAGCTACGAGTGCAGCCTATATTTTGCTGCGGTAGTATTTTCTGTAATGCTATTTTGCCTGGGAATGTACTGGAGTGTCGTTCATTATTGGGGATATGAACGAGGGGAGGAGTGGGGTAAACCTAATACGAGAAGGGTCAAGTCTTGTTTGGACTGGAGTTAAGGTCATTTGGTCACATGATGCCTCCCTGATTGATAATCTTACAACATTGCATAAAAACCAAACTGTTAAAACCCCTTTCCCTACCTATGCTGCTATGGGGTTTGCTAAGGATGATGATGTTAATCAATATGATGGTGATTATTCCCTGTTCGGTACGCCTGACCTGACATTTGCAAACACACAAGCAACCACAGAACCTACCTCATATGGCACTGATATGCACTTTAGCCCCGAAGCCCCAACTACCAAGGACCTTCAGTATCTCAGTCCTGGCATAATGTTAATGAACAGGGTGATGCGACATGGGCAGACATCTTTCCTATAAGGTACCAGAGGGTAAAAATGTTACATAATAGCCAAGGGGAGAGGAGGAAAAGAAGGGGGGTGGGTGGAAAAAATGATGATGCATACCATGGTCTGGGATTAGAGAGGTCGAAGACCCCCCGCCACCCTGATCAATCAAATAGAGGTATTCAGACATGAGCGCAACAGCCAAACAAGCTACAAATGAGAGCTGCTATGTTTGTTCTCTCATTCCTCACGCCTCTGGCGCACCTAAAGTTCTTATACCTCAAGAAGTGCCCTTGTCGGATGCCCAATGTTTAGTTCGTCTAGTATTGTGTAGGATTCGAAGCACTTTCTAGTCACATACAGTTACAATAGAAATGCTGCGGAATGAGAAAACCTGCACAAGCAAACCACAAGGAGTGATCTGCATCAAAGAGCCATTTTTTGTCATCAGCGGGACATGGTTTACAGAAAACAAGTGGCATGACGAGACAATCACATGTAAAGCAGAGGGAGTGCAAGGTCTAACGGAAGAGAACTTTCAATGGGTCAAAGAGACATGCACTCCCGTCTGGTCCCAGCACATCGAAAAGCTCACGTGGGTTAATGCACTCGAGAAACCCATCAAAACACATAAGGAGATTCCGCATGAACTTTGTTTCCATGGCGAAGGGAAGGTACAAATGGGCTCAAACAGACAATGCAACAAAACAATCATCATCCCGGACATGAAAAAAGGAACAGCAGCGCTCATGGACATTGTCATGATCACTGCTTCCAAGGAGCCAGGACCAACCCAATGTCCTTGGAAGCAGGCCCCTAACCCTAATCCTAGGCACCAGCCGGTCCCCACGGGGACCTTTTGGACCTTGTCCTGGCGCCGGTGGCACCAGGCTCATCAGAATCATCGGTCCCAGCACTGGAAGCGCCGGGCTCATAATATGTGTGCAGATGCTTGGGTGGACTTACCTGCAGCAGACCATGCTGCTTACTTACCAGCCACTTAGAAGTCCTCTGTGAACAGGAACTACTTTCTTACCTGGGTGGGGCAAGCTCCACTCCCTGGATTCAGCACTGGAAAGCTTCTGGAACTGGAACTCTTTTCTTACCTAGGCGGGGCCGTGGAGGAAGACGCCTCATCACTCCAAGGCTATTTAAACCACACCCGATAGACGAAACGTGCTTCGCGTTATTCTGCATCTGCAGAAGAACGCTCACCGAGTCTGTTCCAGCCTTTCTTCTGACGATCCTGAATCTGCAAGAATCATACTCACCATTCCGGCATCCTGAATCTGCAAGAATCATACTCACCATTCCGGCAACCTGAATCTGCAAGAAGCATACTCACCATTCCTGCATCCAGTCGACAGCAGCACCTGCAGAGACAAGAAACAGCAGGTTAGCAAGGCAGCCTTAACTCGCAGTGCTACTCACCTGATCCATCGGCTGCGGTCATTTTCGGCACGCTGCACCTCCGCCTGCGAAGACAAAAGCATTGTCACTACTTACCGGCACTCCACGAATTCTGGAGTTCTTCACACTGCATCGCCGCCTGCGGAGATAAAAGCATTGTATCTACTTACGGACATTCCGCGGACTCCGGCGCTGCAAAGCAACTTCTGAAAGACAAAAGAAGAGACATTAGACAGGTATTTACTTACGCCCATCGCGCTCTTCGCAATAGAACGCCTGCAATACTCCGGTGTCTCTTCAGCACGAACTACGCTGCAAGGGAAAAGACAGTTAGAGCGCTTGCATTTACTCACGCATTTCCAGGCGCTTCACTCCATCTTCCTCAAGAGTCCTGCAAGACAAAAGGGAGAAAAGCATTATACGAAGTCCTGTTCAATGTTAACGTGCCTTGCACCTAAAGACTATAAAGACTAAGAAGGTGTCTGGAAACTCACCGCTCGTGCAGTTAACAACGGTAACGGTCTTCTGAGTCCAAGAGGCCTATGTTTCACCAGTGAAGGAACTGGCAACAGCGCCCTGCACCAGATGCAGATGGAGAGCCCAGCATTCACCTATCTAAGGTTAGCACGTTGACCTGGGGGCTCTACGGAGAGGGAGAGAGAGGAAGAGGGACATTGAACAACCCAGACCATTAACCCCTATATTCTTTCACCTGCAGAAACCTCACCCTATGAGTTCGACACACAGTGCGAAGAGGTTCGACCCCAGGAGCCCATCGGGTTCTGCACATCACCTTTCGAGTCACAGACACCTTCCTGCCAAGATCAGCGCCTCCGTGGGAATCAGGTGAGCGTTACAGAACGCGAAGCCCACCGCAAAACTCCTAGCCAGGCGCAATGGAAACCTCAGACACTGATCACTTAGCCCAGTTGCTCGGGGAATTAAGAGCAGAAGTACATGCAGCTCGTCAGGAAACAAGCTCTCTAAGAAGAGAACTGATAGTTTCCAAGGAGCGAACAGAGGACCTCGCTAGGCAATTGCTACAAACGCAGGCAGGACAGACACCTCTGCCAGCTCCAGGAGGAAGCTATCCCTCTGCATCATCTGTAAATCCAGATAAATCCAGTGCAAATCAATCTACCTGGTAATGTGCCCTTGGCTCCGCCCGAACGTTTTTCTGGTGACCCAAAGAAATTTGCAGTGTTCCTCAACCAGTGCCGCTTACATTTCTTATGTCAACCAGCTGCATTCCCAACAGACCAGACCAAAGTGGCTTTCGTGCTTTCTTATCTCAGTGGCAGCGCCGCAGATTGGTCGATCCCTTTAGTCACCCAGGATGATCCGGTTTTACATGATTTCCAGGCCTTCCAGTCCAGCATGGAGAAACTGTTTGCAAGACATGCACAAGGGCAGGCCTTGGACAATGAACTTCTTTCATTATGACAGGGTAATCAAGACCTCTTGACCTATATAGCCTCATTCAACAGACTCATAGTGGAAACTCAATGGCCCGAGGATAAGAGAATAACACTTTTCTACAGAGGCCTGCGTGGAGAGCTCAAGGATGTGTTAGCTCAAGTTGTGAACCCTCCACAAGAATGTTCAGACTATATTGACTTAGTCGTCCAACTGGACCACAGATTACAGAACAGGAAGGCTGATCGTTCTAAATTTGATACCCGAGTGTTTTCTAAACCACAGACTTCTACTAAGGGAGCTGACACTGTGGAACCCATGCAAATAGGGGGGATGAAAGGTCCTTTAACCCAAAAGGAGCGGGAAAGAAGAAGACAGCTGCAATTATGCCTCTATTGCGGGAACTCGGGGCACTTTCTTCGAGACTGTCCAGTGAAACCAGCTAAGAAGGCTGTAGGAGCCGCAGATTCCAGTACCTCAAGTTCTGAGCAGGGAAACGACCTAGCCCGGCAAGTGTAGAGGTCCTCTTGCCGAGCGTTAAGATCTGTCCCGTGACCTCGCATTTCGTGGTGCCCATGGTCCTCATTAGTCCTGCATGTCCGGATCGTTTGCATGCAATTGAAGCTTACATCGACAGCGGAGCAATCGGCAATTATGTGGACCGTGAAATGGCATCAAGGATGAATCTACCCCTTGTCCCTAAGGCAGTAAAAGACGTCATTACTACAGTGGATGGCACGGAGATAGCCTCCGGACCAGTAACGCACGCCACCCAAGAAGTGACGCTAGTGAGCCAAGATGGACACCGGGAGAAAATCGTGTTCGATGTGATCAAGGCCCCTCAGTTCCAGATCATTCTGGGAATCCCTTGGTTAGAGAAGCACAAT
Source organism: Ambystoma mexicanum (assembly GCF_040938575.1). NCBI lineage: Eukaryota > Metazoa > Chordata > Amphibia > Caudata > Ambystomatidae > Ambystoma > Ambystoma mexicanum. The sequence continues at coordinate 761,030,212 of NC_090938.1, forward strand.
CCTCAGATCAACTGGCGAGCAAAGACGGTTCAGTTTCCAGAATGTTTTACCACTTGTTATCCTCGGCCTGAAGTTTCAGTGGCGGCAATCTCTTCGGAGGTTCCCACATTACCTCCCGACTACCAAGAATTCCAAGATGTCTTTCGGAAGGATCAAGCTAACACCCTGCCTCCTCATAGGTCTTACGACTGTCAAATAGACCTGATACCCGGAACAACTCCTCCTTGCAGTAGGATTTATGCCCTCACCGAGCCAGAGAATCTTCACCTCAGGCAATATCTGGACCAATACCTAGCTAATGGGTTTATCCGTCCTTCTAAATCTCCAGCTTCCTCGGCTTTGTTCTTCGTTCCGAAAAAGGAAGGAGACCTTAGAACTTGTATAGATTACCGCGCCCTGAATCAAATCACCGTTAAAAACAGATACCCGTTACCTTTGATCCCTGAACTCCTGGACCAAGTCAAAGAAGCATGCATATATACAAAGTTGGATCTCAGAGGAGCCTACCACTTGGTACGAATAAAAGAAGGCGATGAGTGGAAGACGGCCTTTCGCACCAAGTATGGGCTGTTCGAATATCAAGTGATGCCCTTTGGACTTTGTAACGCTCCTGCCGCTTTCCAGTATTTCATGAACGATGTCCTTAGAGAACTCATAGATGTGTGTGTTGTTGTCTACATTGATGACATCCTTGTCTATTCATCATCTGAAGAGGAACATCAGAGACACGTTAAAAAGGTTCTCGAGAGACTGCGTCAACATAACCTTTTTGCCAAGCTTGAAAAATGCGTTTTCAACGTAACTGAAGTTGAGTTCCTGGGATTCATATTGTCACCTAATGGGGTTCATATGGATTCAAAGAAGGTCGATGCAATCATCAAGTGGCCATCACCAACCTCGGTAAAAGGAGTTCAAAGCATGTTAGGCTTCGCTAACTTTTACCGCAGATTCATTCCTGAATTCTCTCGGATAGTCCAGCCCATCATCGCTCTGTTAAAAAAGAACGAACGTTTTGAATGGTCTACTGAAGCAGAACAAGCTTTTCAGGACTTAAAAACTAAATTCATTTCTGCACCTGTTCTAAAACATCCTCGCCCAGAACTCCCCTACATCGTGGAAACGGATGCTTCTAGTCTTGCTATGGGGGCAGTGTTATCACAAAGAGATCCGGTCACACACCAATTACATCCAGTAGCCTTTTGGTCCCGCAAATTCTCGGCTTCCGAGATCAACTATTCAATTACAGACAAGGAACTTTTAGCTATCAGATCGGCCTTTAAAGCCTGGCAGCATTATCTTTTGGGAGACAGACACACAGTCACCGTAATGACTGATCACCGCAATCTACAATATCTAAAGACGGCCAAAGCTCAGTCTTCCAGACAGCTTCGCTGGGCTCTATTTCTGGCTGAGTTTGACTTTATAATTACTTATCGACCCGGCAGTAAAAACGGAAAAGCAGATGCCCTCTCTCGGATGGGAGTAGATGAACATTTGATCAATCCAGAACCAATACCCATAATCCCAGAACAAAGGATTTTGGGGTTGGTCAGCGCTCAATCCTTTGAAGACATCAAGACTACAGTCAAGGCACTCCTAACTCCGGCCGATTTGCAGGACTGGCAATTAAAGGGAAAAGAATTCTCAGTGGATCAAGACCTACCATATTTCCAAGGGCGATTGTACTTGCCCTGTGAGAAAATACAAAAACAAGTAATCTCCGGTTATCACGACTCTCTAATGGAGGGTCACCCTGGCATTACCAAAACCATGGAAAAGATCAAGAGACATTTCTGGTGGCCATCATGGAAGAAGGATATTAGAGACTTTGTAATCTCCTGCGGTGTGTGTGCCCAGAATAAAAGTCAGAAGGAGAAACCAGCCGGCCTTTTACACCCTCTGGATATTCCTCCCTGTCCATGGATTTCATCACAGACTTACCTCCATGCTCAGGGTATAATACCATTTTAGTAGTCGTGGATCTATTCTCCAAGATGGCTCATTTCATTCCCCTGAAGGGCCTACCTTCGGCTTCGGTATTGGCCCGAGAATTCTTAGAAAACATCGTTCGGTTACACGGTTTTCCCTCGGTTTTAATCTCCGATAGGGGAAGTCAATTCATCTCCCACTTTTGGCGAAGTTGCTGTCGTCTAGCCCAAATTGATGTAAGACTTTCAACCAGTCACCCTCCCCAAACTGACGGACAAACCGAAAGGACAAATCAGACTCTAGAGCAATATCTGCGTTGCATGCTCCAACAAACTGAAAACCCTTGGAAGGATATTCTTTGGATCGCTGAATACGCTTACAACAATTCGACTCATTCTGGAACCGGGAAGACTCCCTTCTTCCTATTATACGGACATCATCCTAGAACCTCTAATCTGGATCCTCCCCAAGAATTCAAAACACCTGCTGTGGATCATTTGCACTCTGAGATTACCCGTGCTTTTAAAGAAGCCACTGCCCATCTACAAAGAGCTAAAGCTCAAGTCAAAAAGGGAGCAGATCGACACCGTAAAGAGGCCCCTCACTACGCAGTAGGAGATCAGGTCTGGTTATCCACTAAGCACCTGCCTCTAAAAGGACCCCGCACCTTCAACCCGAGATACCTTGGACCTTACCCCATCTCTACCATAGTTAATCCGGTGGCGGTCAAATTGGAATTACCTGCACATATGAAAATACATCCAGTATTCCATGTCTCCTTATTAAAACCAGTACAACCAGAAACCCGATTGACTGAACTCCCAGAACCTGTTTTGGTAGACGGAGAACTCGAATTCGAAGTAAAGAACATTCTAGACTCCAAGATCTCCAAATCTAAGTTATATTATCTGGTTGATTGGAAAGGATACGGCCCCCAGGAAAGGTCTTGGGAACCCTCAGAATATGTCCACGCACCTCGTCTGGTCAAGAGATTCCATCTGAATCACCCCGACAAGCCAAAACCCCCGGAGAAGACACGCTTAGGAGGGGCCTTGAGGGGGGGTACTGTCATGATCACTGCTTCCAAGGAGCCAGGACCAACCCAACGTCCTTGGAAGCAGGCCCCTAACCCTAATCCTAGGCACCAGCCGGTCCCCACGGGGACCTTTTGGACCTTGTCCTGGCGCCGGTGGCACCAGGCTCATCAGAATCATCGGTCCCGGCACTGGAAGCGCCGGGCTCATAATATGTGTGCAGATGCTTGGGTGGACTTACCTGCAGCAGACCATGCTGCTTACTTACCAGCCACTTAGAAGTCCTCTGTGAACAGGAACTACTTTCTTACCTGGGTGGGGCAAGCTCCACTCCCTAGATTCAGCACTGGAAAGCTTCTGGAACTGGAACTCTTTTCTTACCTAGGCGGGGCCGTGGAGGAAGACGCCTCATCACTCCAAGGCTATTTAAACCACACCCGATAGACGAAACGTGCTTCGCGTTATTCTGCATCTGCAGCAGAACGCTCACCGAGTCTGTTCCAGCCTTTCTTCTGACGATCCTGAATCTGCAAGAATCATACTTACCATTCCGGCATCCTGAATCTGCAAGAATCATACTCACCATTCCGGCATCCTGAATCTGCAAGAAGCATACTCACCATTCCTGCATCCAGTCGACAGCAGCACCTGCAGAGACAAGAAACAGCAGGTTAGCAAGGCAGCCTTAACTCGCAGTGCTACTCACCTGATCCATCGGCTGCGGTCATTTTCGGCACGCTGCACCTCCGCCTGCGAAGACAAAAGCATTGTCACTACTTACCGGCACTCCACGAATTCTGGAGTTCTTCACACTGCATCGCCGCCTGCGGAGATAAAAGCATTGTATCTACTTACGGACATTCCGCGGACTCCGGCGCTGCAAAGCAACTTCTGAAAGACAAAAGAAGAGACATTAGACAGGTATTTACTTACGCCCATCGCGCTCTTCGCAATAGAACGCCTGCAATACTCCGGTGTCTCTTCAGCACGAACTACGCTGCAAGGGAAAAGACAGTTAGAGCGCTTGCATTTACTCACGCATTTCCAGGCGCTTCACTCCATCTTCCTCAAGACTCCTGCAAGACAAAAGGGAGAAAAGCATTATACGAAGTCCTGTTCAATGTTAACGTGCCTTGCACCTAAAGACTATAAAGACTAAGAAGGTGTCTGGAAACTCACCGCTCGTGCAGTTAACGACGGTAACGGTCTTCTGAGGCCAAGAGGCCTATGTTTCACCAGTGAAGGAACTGGCAACAGCGCCCTGCACCAGACGCAGATGGAGAGCCCAGCATTCACCTATCTAAGGTTAGCACGTTGACCTGGGGGCTCTACGGAGAGGGAGAGAGAGGAAGAGGGACATTGAACAACCCAGACCATTAACCCCTATATTCTTTCACCTGCAGAAACCTCACCCTACGAGTTCGACACACAGTGCGAAGAGGTTCGACCCCAGAAGCCCATCGGGTTCTGCACATCACCTTTCGAGTCAAAGACACCTTCCTGCCAAGATCAGCGCCTCCGTGGGAATCAGGTGAGCGTTACAGACATGTACTGGGTATGTGGCAAGCAAGCCTACCTGCATCTGCTGCCATCGTGGAGGGGCACCTGCGCCCTGGCCACACTGCATTCGGCACTAATGGTAATACCAGAAATTCATATCCATGGTGGGAGAATTTCGGCTGACATATCGGCAGCGCCCCAGACAACAACAGCAGAGCCATCCACATACGACATTCTGTCTGAAAATGAGCTACAAGACAGAGTGTCCCGCCAAAGAAGGGCATCCAACTATATCTCAAGCAAATCATCAGACCTCCTTGCTGAAATTCCAGACAAGTACAAGCTCTTCAACTCTTCTGAGATGTTCTTTGCTTCCCTCCTGGTGCCAGGACTCCAGGCGCGAACAAACGCCAAATGGCTGCAGATCGTCCGCTGGAAACTAATACAATTGGCCAACGACACTGAAGAAGGATTTAATGTGATAAAGGTGGAACTTTGCGCCTTATGACAATGCAGAACCGGTACGTCCTGGACCTACTCACAGCAATGGACGGCAGTGTTTGCCAAAGAATCGGGAGTGCCTGCTGCACATTCGTACCTTCTGAAGACGCGGATAATGGGACCCTCTCCCATGTCATCTCGGCAGTGCACAGTCTGGGGGAAAGAATGCGGAAGGAAGGAGGAATAGAGCCGAGCAACTGGTTCGACGACATTTTAATTGGATACCATTGTGGTTCAGCATGATGATGTAAATGTTTGTTCCAGTCATTGTTTTCCTTTTACAATTTTTCTGTGTGTGCCAGATGGGCATTCGATGTTGTGCAAAATCTATGCCTATTTCAACAATGATGATGGTAACAATGGGCAAGTCGACAAGAGTGGCAACTATGATAGATGTTCAAATGCAGACTGGGGAGGCAGACCGCCAATGTATCGCCTGACAGCTGTATACCACCAGCATGGGGACAGGGTAAATAACTTATACCACACCACAATTAAAGAGCCACGTGAATTGCAATGGTACAGGGAGGTGTGGGTGGACCTGGATTGGGATGGGGGAATATATATGATATGTACACCTGATGAATATGCCAGGAGTGGTCAAAGCCTATGAGGTGTTCGTAGGGCATGGATGCCAATAAAAGGGACTCCTGCTTGGTACGAGGCAGTGCAGGAAGCGGAATACTATCAGAGAGAAAATAGTGATAAGGATTAGTTTGTTACTTTAGATGTAATGAAAGGGGGGAATGTGTGGGAGTGAGGGGTCGTTTGGGCCCCCCCTCACACATTCAGCACGAAGTAACCCACTTGCTCACGCATTAGCGAGGGACACCTCCATTGCCCGTATGCTAACATTAGCATAAGTGGGGCTGTTGCGGGGTACACTTGGCTTCCATTTTGGGCACCCTCGACTCCATCTTTGGATTAGGCCTCACCTCGGTAACACGAAAAGGCTTCTTCCCCTCTGCAGTGCTGTGCACAGCACGCTCATGGCCTCCACCTTTTCTCCCCTGTCTGAAAGCTCCACAGATCCCTTTCTCATGGATGCGCCGGGGATATTTGAAACAAATAAACTAATGTATCATCTCATTCTTCCTCTGTTTTCAGTGTCCTGTGTGTGAACCGGCTCGAACCATGACTTGTAGCTCCTCCATATCCACAAACCCACTCTTGCCCTCTTACCCCCGCTGTTGGTAAATTACTGCCAATGTAACCCTGTGCCCTCCTAAGGTATTCTCTTGCTGTACCAGAAGTGTGAGCCTGCTGTGCAGCCCACCCCAAAGTGCCCCCACTAAACCCAGACCTGTAGCAGTATATTGTGCCCTAAAACTAATAAATGTCAGAGTACCCTCCACTTATCTTGATGTGCAAAGACCCACCCTGTCACCCAGGTTATCCTGCAAAACAAGACCCCTAAGCCCTGTACCTCATAAAAGTCTCAATGAAGGATGGTATAATCATGTATATACAATTTATATGTTTTTAAGATTTACTCAAATGTATAGCAATGATTGTTGTTTATTATATGTGTAATGGTAGTTTCTCATGCCAGCTTAGTTAGTGTCAACTCTACCTCGCCATGACCTAACCCTCACCCCGCCTGGACACAGGCATCTGGACCTCGTAACGCTCACCCTCCCGCCAACTGAGCAGCCTATCCGGAGAAAGCAGCAGCTACAGATACATATGTATCCCTGCTCCCCAACCAATCCGGTACTATTGTAATACCTTTATGTAATGATGTCACTGATGATGCTTTTTCCCCTTTATAATTCCATGTAATGGTATTTTTTGCCAGAGCGCTCTCGATGAAGCAGAGTTCTCTGGATGCCAACTTTATATAAATTGACTAAATCTTGCAACCCGTTCTCCTAGTCTCATTCCCCACTGGGGTGTGTTATATTTTCTGTATTTGCATGTGTAAGTCGGGGAGTGACCCTTTACAGTAGCAAAATGAAGGAAAGCCTGAGCTACAGTGTATTTTTGCATAGGCTAGCAAATGTGAAGTAACATGTCCTGACAGAAATCTCTGACAATGAAGAAAGGAAGAATTTGGAGCATCCCTTGTATGGAAGCAGGACAGTTTGGGATGGTGCTATCGCCCATATCCACTGACACAACTGCAGCAAGCCTGGAGTATATAAACCCCTGCCTGGCATCACTGTGGCAGGAGAAAGGAACAGAAGAGGCACAGGAGAAGACCGTTCAGGGAGCAGAGTTCTTTGCTACCATCCACCTTTTCTGTAAGATTAAACTTGTTATCCTTGCAAGATAGACTCTTGGCCTTACTTCCCTATAGGGGTCTATTTACTCTGGTGTGAGCATAATAGGGACACCCTTATAATAGGGGTGACCCTTATATTGGTGACGTCGGATGTGATCTCACTCTTTCCCCTGTACTTTGCAAAGCCCAGGCCTAGTCACTAAGAAGGAGCCACGGCCATCTATAGCGACTGGTCATCCAGATCAAAATACACGTGTTTTCTGAAACTGTTTTAGTAGGAGCCATTTTAATAGAAATCCTCTTGCTCACTAAAGTGGGGCGTGGCTCCAGAAAGAAAGACAGGCCAGTAATGGGACTTCGTAAGTGAGGAAAACTCAAGTGAACACGTACATGTGAGTATATTCTTGTAAGCGATAACAAGGGGACATGTATGTATGACATTGTGTTGATATGAATGGATGAAGTATGAGGTCAATAGATTGAATGGGACCTTTTGTTGATGTGTTAAGGAATAGATTGGATAGCATTTCAGGCGATGTGTTAAGATATAGATTGGATAGGAGGTGGGTTATGTATTGAAAATGTTCACATATTTCTGTTTTTCTACTTTTTATAATGGAAAAGGGGAGCCTCAGCGTATAAAAGACTGAGAGGAAAGGGAGCCTCAGCCATAATAGGTTGAGAAGGTAGTACCACGCATTATTTTATGACGATAAAAGCAATGGGATCCTCTGCATATTAATGAAGGTGGTATTACAGGGGCATAAGGAAAAAAGTAGTGGCTTGGTATAAGGAATGGGTCTCGATTTTAGTCAATTATTTTCACAGTGTGTCTGTGTGAAAACAAAGTGGAAAAGAATAAAAAGGGGTGGGGAAAAAGTGGGTTGATCTGTATTTTTGTGTAACGAGCAGCAGCATGCGCAGCATAGTAGTAAGGTATAAGTGAAGCATTAGGGACGCATGCAACATTATGGGGGAAGAAACTCCAATAAAACACATGCATGGGGTCCTGCCACTGTATTGTGACAGGATAGAAAAATATCATAGACAATGGGTATTGGAAACAATGGGAAGGGGGATGTCCTGCTCCTGGCCAGAGCAGGGCTCCCATAACAGAAACATGCTTGAAAAAAGTCCATCTTTTTTAGCAGCAAAATATAAAGGCAAACAATTACAAAAAAGAAAAGAGATTCTAGATCCATGGTTATTATTCGAGGATATGGATGATCAGGCTGATGAAAGAGATCCAATGCAAGGGGATAGACACTGTAAAGCCTAAACCTACGGTAGGGTATACAAACCCAGTCCATAAGCCTCCAGTGGTAGAGTGTGTGTCAGCACCAGGATTATAAACTAGGGGGGGGGACTCAAGAGCTTTTGCACCTTCACCTCCATATAACCCATTCACAAGCACTGACATGCCCGTAGCATCAGTGTACCCAGGGGGTTCACAAGCAGATATAAACAACGAGTTAAGAGCTTTGCGGGAAAGATTTGTTGGGTTAAAAGAACCTGAAGTATCACCAGAAATAAGGGTACTGGTGCAGAAAATAGAGGATTGGAAGTCGGGAGATTTTTTTGTTAGATTCAACCCTGGGGCAATAAGAAATGTTTGTGTTGAAAAAGATGATGGGGAGAGGGTATGGACTGTCCTGGAACAAGACAAGGGAAAATGAATGGGAAGAGCAAGGTGGATGAAATAATGAAAAGGCAGGGCAAGAAAGAGCTCAAGGAGAGGAGACGGCGAGAAACCCGTCCCTGCCACAAGAGGCAGTGAGAAGTGATAGACCAAGAAATAGACCAGAATTAATGGTCGTAGTGCAAGATTAGAAACATATTTAAAAAGGGGTTGAAAACAAAATGGACATGCTGATGCCTCTTATACGTGAAGGAGTAGGGATAACGCAGTATGTGCCATGGCCTCAAATTGACAAAAATGATTGTATTAAAGCTCTCCCCCCAGCTTAAGCCGGAGCCAGTAAATGGATCTATAAATTTGAGAAGCAAACAGCAGGGGTAGCCCTAGCACTAGGAGACCATAAGAGTTTACTGGTCGCCATAGTTGGGGACCAGGCTGGGGACATATGGGCAAGGGCTGGGTACCCTGGGATAAGTCTTGCAGACAATGAACATGATGGAGCAGCCTTTAATGAAGTAAGGGCGAGGGTATGGGATGCCCTACGAAGGATGTACCCAGATACCCCTGACTTACATTCTTTAGTGCAGTGCACAATGGGTGATGATTAGGACCCAGTTAGGTCTATTTTTAAAAGTTACAGGAAATGTGGAGAGTTGAGGCAGGAGGGCAATGGGACCACTCAGTACCCTTTTTCTGCTTTATCGTAAAGAGGGGATTACCAAAAGAGGTCAAGAAGGCACTAGATAACATTGTGGGAGTTGAAGCCAAAGGGTGGACGGAGATACAAGTATAATAGTCCACCATTGTGAGAGAATCAAGGAGCGGGACAGGGAGACAGCCCAGAAGCGGCAAACAGATGAGGCAAAACTAGTGGAAAAGAAACTAAATAAGGTTGTCGTCCAAGCACCAGTGACGGCATCGGCTCAGGGAGAAAGGACAGGAGACACAACACATTGTGAATGCCACAATTGTGGCAATATGGGGCGGAGGAGGACAATGGGGTGGGGAGTGGGGGACAGTATCCCAAGCCACAGTGGCAGTATGAAGGAGCACCAATGGGAAGAGGAGGATTTCGAGGAGCAAGAGGCTTTCGGGGGGGGGGGGATAGGGCCCCGTGGAGGTGCATTGTGAACATCACACTGCTGGTATTGCGGGAGATGGGGGCATTCTGCACTACTCAGAGGAATACATAACGAGTATCAACTTTTTAGCTCAGCAGAGACTTTCTTTTCATCTTTTTTGGCTCCTGGGGTACAAGCAGCTGCTAATGCTAAGTGGGTACAGATAGTCCGATGGGAGCTAGTCCAGCTGGCCAATGACCCAGAAAATGGGTTCAACTACATCAAACTAGAGCTCCATGCATTGAGACAACCCGAGCCGGGGGAGCCCAGGCGACTCAAAGTGAAAGCCGCCGCAGTCAGAAATAAAACGTATTGGTAAATGCTGCAGTATTTACAAATACAACAACATTGTATTTCTGGCTCAGTTTATTCCGCAGCCACCACATCTTTCGAAAGGGTTTTTTCCTCAGCTTTCCGAAACCTGCAAACACAACAAGAGGTATTTATATTAAATAACAAACTTTAGTTTTACAGAAAAGACATTTTATGAGTATTTATGAACCTGCAGGATTTTTAAGTTTTCACCTCATAATTGTTACCGCGCTTCACCTAAAAGGTTGCAGTTACTCCGTATTGGCGAACTTTATGTTCTTTAAAGACGTTTTCTCATCCTGAGTAACTCTGCAGCCATCCACAGCCCAAATTCTTTCCTGAATTCATAGAACCTGCAAGAAAGAGAAAGAAGATGCATATAATTAGAAAGCGAGATCCCTCCAACGTAGTCAAGCCCTAAAGGATTACAGTATATACATCGGTTTTCTTATCCAAGAAACTCATTCTCCAAAGAATAGACATTTCTAAGCAAGAGGCCATAGAGTTCAACAGCAACCAAAGTAACCACTGTTTCGCCATCTCAACGCACCCCTGTAGAAAAGCAGGATGGAGAGCTCCACAATAATAAAACACAGGTGAGAGGGGGCGTGATTTAAGGGACTACACGTCTCATGAAGTTTATCTTAGTTAATAGATAAAGCATTTTCTATTGTTGTCATTTGTTTATTCAAACAGAAAAAAAGTTAAAAAGGCTCCAAGATATCAGGTCCACAGGCTGGGATGGTATTACGCTCCCGAGGAGGCCAGGTAAGCATTACAAATATGGGATTTCACATGCTTGATGCACTGAATGCAGAATTATGAAAATAAGGTTCAAAAGGAGATGATGGCACCAGATAAAAGAAATGAGTAGAATGAGTGAAATATGGAGAGATTGACTGGAAAATGTTTTTGTACATAAAATAGTCATAGGTAGCAAAATGAAGGAAAGCATGAGCTACAGTGTATTTGTGCATAGGCTAGCAAACGTAAAGTAGCATGTCCTGACAGAAATCGCTGACAATGAAGAAAGGAAGACTTTGGAGCATCCCTTGTATGGAAGCAGGACGGTTTGGGATGGAGCTATGGGCCGAATCCACACATCTGCAACAAGCCAGGAGTATATAAACCCCTACCTGGCATCACTGTGGCAGGAGAAAGGAACAGAAGAGTGACAGGAGAAGACCTTTCAGGGAGCTGAGTTCTTTGCTGCCATCCTCATTTTCTGAAAGATTAAACTTGTTATCCTTGCAAGATAGACTCTTGGTCTTACTTCCCTAGAGGGGCGTATTTACTCTGGTGTGAGCGTAATAGGGACACCCTTATAATCAGGGTGACCCTTACACTCACCATAAGTATATAATAGAAATAATGACACTACACCTTCACAAGGTCACAAATTATATAGGTACATGTACACATAAGCATGTAGATTCATACACATGGCTTGCCCATAGCATTGAATGAAGTTCACAAGCAGCAAAGCCTCCGTTTGAGAGGTTAAAGACAGGATAGATGATCTCATGCAAAACCAAAGGCAGACCAGCCATATTTCCAACAACATGTTGCAAATTATGGGAACGGTAAGATTGTGCTAAACTGCTTTAGGTCAACCAGGCAGGATGTTAAGTTACAATGCTAATGTCACACTGTCACACCTCACAAACGGATTGGTCAAAAGTATATGTAATCATTCACTCATACTACTTATGAAGCAACCAATTGAATGATCTGTTTAGCAGAGATAGCTAGCCAATTGTCGTGATCTGGGCAAAATCTTCCTCGGGGCCAGCCCTTTGAGAGCAAAAAATACCCAATTCAGCCCAAAATACAAGTTCTATTGTGCTGAGCAGTGATCTCATGCTAGTGACAAATGACACTTTCAAAGTTTTAGCATATTTATTCTAAGCAGTGAATTTCATATACATTTGGGATTCAAGTTAGAGAATATTACAAAGCATGAAACTTAGAGAAATGCAAAATATAGTGAAACATGGAACTTAGATAAACATAGAGAAATATAGAGAAGCATAGAGAAACACAGTCTTACGTCCCTTTAATCAGCACTGGGAGACCCTGGGCTCTCATAAGCTAGCTCTAAACAAGCCCCGCTCAGAGAAACAATGCTGCAGGACGCCGTCAGAGCCAATTCCGGGCACTTGTTTCTGCACGAATCAAGTCCACAGGACGATCTCCCCCTCAGTCATGGGAGCATGGATATTTTATAATCTCGTGCTGTCAGTCACCATGACGCACAGTTCCAGAACTTTCCCTGTGCAAAATATGGGCTTGCTCATGGAAAAAACCCAACTCTGTTAATTTCCACTGCTCCGTCTGAGCCCCACCCTGGCTCCCATCTGCGAAAGCTCAGGAATGTCTTATCAGTGCCTTCCCAGAGAAAAGGAAGATTAGCTTGGGGCCAGGGCTACAGTTAGAAAGGCAGAATATTCAGATGGAAGCAGGGATGTATTAACCCCATCTGCAAGCTCTAAAAGGCATGCACTCATAGCTTAGTGTTTATAGCGCTTAAGACTGGCTATCTAAGCGCTATATAGGTGCCATAATGTTCCAAACACTCCAAAAATACCTATTAGGTACAGAGCTAGGGCCCTCTCCCTGCCTGTCTATCAATAATGCATAATGTGACCTATCACTCCTACTAGGCCTGCATATTCCTTGTAGCTCACTACTGCATAATGGAAGTGCTACAACAGACTACTGTCAGCATTTTTAGCACATACTTTGAATACACTATTGGCTTTCAGCGGCTAATGCTGTCATCTAAAGCCCTGATTGGCAAGGTTGCAATTTCGTGTATCACTACATTCCACCCCTATTCAACGTGTGTGCGACAAATGCTGACTAATACCTGTCAATATAGTATTTAGTGCAGTGATAAAGACCTTGGGGCTTTGCAAGAGGTTTAAGCAAACTACCTTCTAGCGGTTAGTTAGCGTGGCATGCAAGGTAAAACACTACCTAAACAAAAATGTACACAAAGTGAACAGTGACATATACCCTTGCCAAAACCTGGCCTACACAAAAATACCTACACAAAGTGAACCTGGACATTTACTCTAGCCAAAACCTGGCCTACACAAAAAATACCTACACAAAGTGAACATCGACATTTACTCTAGCCAAAACCTGGCCTACACAAAAAATACCTAAATCAATTTTGTATAACTGATTGTCAGTTAAAAAGCAGCATGCAGTTAAAATGTCAAGGCAATCCGGTGTAGTCTAATCTACAATGCACTATTGCATTTATGTATGGTTACCAATTCTAAAACCTGGCAGCCTTTCACTCTAGGGGCCTACCTCCCCCTGATCCCAGGGCATTCAAGCGTGACTATGGGCTGTGTGACTAGACACTTCCCCCATGTATGTGGAACCCAACCAGAAACCATCTAATTTCGTGAACAAGGTGAACCCATGGGCACCAGGTTATCTAAATAAAAACAATTCTACTAATTTACATCAAGCATGGCATGTGTTATTCATGCAATCAAAAGCAAGCAATTTGATTCATATGTATGCTGGTAACTGTAGCTCTGCGTGCCAGTGTGTGGAGGATGGTCGCCCCCACTCAGAAAAAAGCCAACACCTGCTGATTTAACAATGTTTGCCATACAATGCATCGTGTGTATTTAGCAGTCTTGTTGACCTGCCCTATGGCAGACAAAAATGTCTTCATACCTAAAATTCTGCCATCTTCAGTGGTTGTCAATACTTGTAGCAGTGTTGGGCGTATCAATGGGCCCCACTAGGCCAGAAGTTCTATAGCAGAGCTGGCATCAGAACCCATAGTGGCAACTTATTGTGCACAGTTTCTATGTCACAAGCATATAAAGCTCCTGCAATTAATGAATCTAGCTCCCTAGCTACTCTAGTGATGGGCCATAGAAATGGACTCCATTTGTAGCAGCTTGGTAGTACTAAGGAAACATTGCCTCATGATAAATCTATGTCTAAGTGTATCACTGTAATAATGAAGGTGTGCATTACCAGTCTACAATTTACATGTTGCCTTACTACTGGAAAATCTAACATGTTCACAGTGTCTACCTATTGTGACTTGGAGAATACCCTTCTTCAAGTGGGATATCTACCATATACAATATTAGTTTTTAGCCACAAACACCATACTACTATCCGGCAGTGGCTGTTTCATCACACCATGGTAAAATGCATTAGTCAAGTTATAGTCCATAAAATCTTGGCGAGAGCACTCGCTGCAGTTCTTGATCAGAAAAACATCACATTAAACAAATTAAACAAATCGTATCCATTCAGTGACAAAAGATGCCCGACAATGTGCCAGGCCAGTACACTAGCAATTCCATGTGGATACACATTTGTAGCGCTTTTCCAAAGAATTATTCCAAATGTCTACAATCAAAAGGTGACTCTTTGCATTAGTGTGCTGGAGACAGCTGTCCCCACAAAAACATGAAACTGGTTGGTTTAACAGAAACCGTGTCACACTCTGTGTCATAAAATCAAACATCAAGTCAGTCATGGTTTCATTTACCTGCCTTAAGCTGGCTGTAAAAGTATCCAGTGTTTCAAAGATTACCATTTCAAATTATAGCTCACACACTTGGCAGCATTACTTCAATTAAGAATCTTAACCTACGCACAGGTGACTTTGATGTGCGCACTCATTTTATCTCAAAATAAATTACGCTCCTGCTTGCATAATTCTGCTGCCCCAACAGTTCATAAATCATTTTCCTGCCTACGTGCAACGTAGAAGAAGTTTTTTTTTTCAAAAAGAAAAACATCTCTGGTTAAAGCAATTCAGTTGGAAGAGCAAAACCATTTCGTTTTTTCAGATTCATCTTAACAGTGCATTTATAAACCATTTTTCAATGTGTTAGCATTCAATTGCTGTGTCACACAGCTGTTTGTGGTGCATGATGTTACAGTCCACAACTCATTGTCCATAGTCCTTTAAACAAGAAAGGGCAAGCCATGTCAATTAAGTTATTTCCAACAACTGAATCATTTGAATGTGTAGCATCAAATATTTGATAATTAGCCAAGTCTGCACCGTGCCAGTTCAGCAAAAGTTAATACTCTGTTGGACACCTTTTGCAGGTTGCAGCAGCGTTGAGTGCGGTGCAGGGCACGTTTAAAGTTGACTCGCATATCAGTAACTCGCATATTCTCTGAGATCAGTGTCACCCACAAACTGCACACATCTATTTCTGTTATTGTGAAATGCCTTGTCGTTTTTTGCCTAGGCAAAATACAAACAGAAATGTTAGGATTTCATCAAAAGTTCAATATCATTATTCTTCATGTTAGGATGTCATCAAAACTTCAATATCAGCGTTATCCACCCCTTCCCATAATACCACCCCCATTTTCAAAAAGTCTCATCAGGTAACTACACACTTTATCATTGCTACTGCAATTATTTATCACCCTTCTGCATGTTTCTGGGGGCTTATTTACACTCAACCATACGGGGTGTAACTGCCTAATCACAAACTCATTTGTGCAATGCGATCATAGTTGGTCAATGGTACCTCAGACTGATCTGTGCTTTTACAAAAGCCATATAATAAGTACCCAGGTCGCACAATGCTTTTCTTTTTCACCAAAGCGATCACAAATGCCAGGCGCCAACTTGCTTCCAGTGTCTCATGATCTTGATTTAGTTTGCCCTGCTGGCATCACTCCATTTTTCAAAGGTAAAGTCTTTCAGTCCAATACCGCCTGCAGTTGTAAAAGCAGCTTTGTTTATTTCTCCATACAGCTAGTGTCTTTCAAGCCTCTGGTTTTTCACTTGTCATTTTTTTCAAAGGGGGTTTGCTGTTTCTTGGACTACCCCTTTGAGTGCAATAGTCTAAGTCAGTTTCTTTTGTTACTTCAACAAATCATTCATTCTTGCACTAAGCCGTGAGGCTTCTGGATCATGGCTAATGTGCAGTGTTCATGTTGTCCTTCAAAGCCCCGCTCTGCATGTTGTCTCTTGCAAAACGGCTAAGCACTTTTGTCAGTTTTGCTTCCATCTGGAATGCCATAATGTCTTTGTCAGTTACTCCATCCCTGGCAATGTAGCTTGCAGTTTGTCAGATGTGTATTTTCTCTTCTCAAAGCGCCTAGAGGTTTCTTCTCCAGTGCACAGCGCTTTACTTCAGTTCACATCACATGGTGCATGGGAATGCAGCTTGCACAGCAATAGCGTTTCACTTCACATCACATCGCATTGGAATGCGGTTTGCACAGTAATGTCTGTTGGAATGGGCAGCTGTCTTTTCTTGGCCCATTCACAGATGCACAGTTTTCCCAAATGTTCAGATGTGATGTGCCCGTCTGCCATCCTGCATGCCTTTGTTCCCTACCACAGTGTTACTGGGCAAATTCTTTACTTCTGAACAGCTCTCTGTCTTTGCACCTCCTTCCTCAGGAATGCAGGAATGTCATTGTTTATCTTTCGTGTGCACCTGGCAGCGCCATGAGCACGCAGCAAGCTTATCTCTTTGCCTATAACTCTTACTCTGTGGCGGCTTCAATGGAAAGGCACTTGTTTCAGACAGTTCATCCAGATTAACTCTTTCTTTGCCCAAGACAGCTTCAAGGCACAAGCTCTGCACACACAGCAAGACTCTTATTTTCAAAAGATGCACTTTCTCTTGTCATCAGATTCTACTCCATGTAATTTTGCAAAATGTCAAAGCGTCTTTTTGCCTGTTTTAAACTGATTAATGTCTCATTTAAAAGCATACGTTTTTTTTTCTTTTTCTTCCTCGTAACCTTGTAGTTTAGCTTCACAAATTCAATCCAATGCAATGTGCGCCTTTCAAGAGAACTCGCAACCCATTAAATCTTTGTGCTATCTTATCACACACAGATTTTTCATTCTGTTGTACCATTGCCAGAATATAACCACTTATTTCAGTGCATTTAAAAAATGCCATGTTTAGTGCAGCTCTCTGCACTGTTTTCCTGCAAGAGCAACCCACACTCTATATTGCTTGTGGGCTGTTAAATGTGTCAACAACATTTTTCACCATGTACCACAGTCAACAGGACACTATTTCCAAATCATACATCACTTATAAGGCAACAGCACAAATCCATGGCATAGCGTGGGAACAGTCAAAAATACTCCAGGGGCAATTTAGAGGCAATTTAGAAAAATATAAATTGTTTTTTCTCCCCCCAAACCATTGCAAACTGATTCTGCAAATTCAAATCAATACACAAAAATCGAAAATCCAAATAACATCACTCACTTTCTTTTTTAAGTGAGTCTCTCACCCATTATAAGCATGGCACAGCTTAAAATGCAATATAACCATTTTAGTGTGTTTCCTTTAAAACAGAATTCGCCACCACTAGCACATGGAATTTACAGTTGCCAAAAGAAAAACAAACCCTTTAGGCTCTCAGCACAGATGTTACTCTTTCTTCTAAGCATGGCATTATTCCCCTCGTTACTTTTTCAGGAATGCCAACACTTCAAAAGCATACATCAAAAAAGCGAACCTTCGCCTCCGAACATTACAACCCCCACTCGCTAGCACACTGGGGCTGAGTCAATGGTTAAATCACTATTCACAATTTGCATGTCAAATCCTTGCAATTATTTTTCCCTGCCCTCATGACAGAATAGAGATGAGAACTCCGTCTCACTATGCATTTCAAATTACAACTTTAAACTGGGGAAACCGCATGATAAAATTCTTTTCTAATTGAGCATACATCTTTCTTGACCATTCATCGGAGCGCTTTAAACAAAGCCATTTCCCGTTTGTTTATCGCCTTGTACTCCCTGGCTCCATCCCAAGCAATAAGTCAGTTACGACTGATTTACTGAAGGGAGTCTTAACCACACAAGCTATCGGCCACGGCAAGCCGACACAACATTGCTGCCTTTTGAAGTCTCAGAGCTGCAGTGAGACCACCAAGGAAATGCGACAGCCTGCTCCCCACTCTACACTGTGTTCTCTCACACAATTTGTCATGTCACAGCACGGCACTGCTCTTCACAAATCCCACCGCTGCCACCAAATGTCGTGATCTGGGCAAAATCTTCCTCGGGGCCAGCCCTTCAAGAGCAAAAAATACCCAATTCAGCCCAAAATACAGGTTCTATTGTGCTGAGCAGTGATCTCATGCTAGTGACAAATGACACTTTCAAAGTTTTAGCATATTTATTCTAAGCAGTGAATTTCATATACATTTGGGATTCAAGTTAGAGAATATTACAAAGCATGAAACCTAGAGAAATGCAAAATATAGTGAAACATGGAACTTAGATAAACATAGAGAAATATAGAGAAGCATAGAGAAACACAGTCTTACGTCCCTTTAATCAGCACTGGGAGACCCTGGGCTCTCATAAGCTAGCTCTAAACAAGCCCCGCTCAGAGAAACAATGCTGCAGGACGCCGTCAGAGCCAATTCCGGGCACTTGTTTCTGCACGAATCAAGTCCACAGGACGATCTCCCCCTCAGTCATGGGAGCATGGATATTTTATAATCTCGTGCTGTCAGTCACCATGACGCACAGTTCCAGAACTTTCCCTGTGCAAAATATGGGCTTGCTCATGGAAAAAAAACAACTCTGTTAATTTCCACTGCTCCGTCTGAGCCCCACCCTGGCTCCCATCTGCGAAAGCTCAGGAATGTCTTATCAGTGCCTTCCCAGAGAAAAGGAAGATTAGCTTGGGGCCAGGGCTACAGTTAGAAAGGCAGAATATTCAGATGGAAGCAGGGATGTATTAACCCCATCTGCAAGCTCTAAAAGGCATGCACTCATAGCTTAGTGTTTATAGCGCTTAAGACTGGCTATCTAAGCACTATATAGGTGCCATAATGTTCCAAACACTCCAAAAATACCTATTAGGTACAGAGCTAGGGCCCTCTCCCTGCCTGTCTATCAATAATGCATAATGTGACCTATCACTCCTACTAGGCCTGCATATTCCTTGTAGCTCACTACTGCATAATGGAAGTGCTACAACAGACTACTGTCAGCATTTTTAGCACATACTTTGAATACACTATTGGCTTTCAGCGGCTAATGCTGTCATCTAAAGCCCTGATTGGCAAGGTTGCAATTTCGTGTATCACTACACCAATGAAAATGCGTGTGAACAGAAATGAGCTAAATGCTAACAAGTCAAACTTCTGCTAGGCTGCTTTACATGATTAATTTCAGCAAATAGTTAGAAAATGTACAAACCCGTGTATAGTGCAAATGAGGTGGGCAAAGCAGAAGCCTGGAAAACATGCAAGACTTGCAACATTTGGTTTCTTTTCTTTTCTGTAAAACACTATACAACTGGTCATGTTTGAATGTCTGTTTAGATGTTTCCCTGCCTAGGCATTTATAATACATTTTTGTTTTTCTCATATCTTGTGCATTCATTTTTAGCTCTTGTGGATTGATTTTTAATTCTTGGATTGGGACTTACCCAACTTAAGTTATACTTCTCCAACCAATTTCACTGCCTGTGCCAGTGCACTTTACACTGCGAACACACTAGGCTTTGGCAGATGGCTCAAGTGCCCTTCACGCACCATCTAGAACAGTGGATTTCAAACTGGGGGGCTAAAGGAGACTGAGGGGTGCGAGGATCTTTAAAAAGGGATTATTTGACTGCTTTTAATTATGAAACAACCGCAACATGGGAGGGCGTTACTGAGGTGTGCTTGCCAGCATTAGCCGATTAGTAAGGCGCGCCCCCTCACGCCCAAAAGGGGGTTTATAGCTGTAGTACCACCTTCTCCCTTTCCAGGACAGCTATTGCTGCAGGGTGGAAGGCCCAACACTAAGGGACAAGGTAGCCACAGGTAAGTGGGGGTTGGGGGTGGCGTGGGTGCTGAGGTCTTACCAGCCTGGCTGGGAAGGTTCTGACCTGCTTCTGAGGCTCAATGTGGGCTATACCATGAGGTCTAGTTTGCTGTCTGAGCTCCTTGATTGGCTAGTAGTCCTCCTGATCTCCATCGGCTGGGTGCTAATAGGACATATACGCAGGTATAGCTTGGAGGGGGTATTCTACTCATGTAGGTGTCTGTAAAAGCTGGAATATTCCGCTTCTTCTGAAGTGCACCCATCAGTACAGCAGTAATGCCGTCTCAGCATTTTTCCTCTCCCCGATAACCAAACCCACTGCTCTTTTTCCAGATCTGCCAGAGTGACAAGAGGCCATGCATATGGCAGTGGGTGTGGTCTAAGACCCAATAATATAGCAAAACAATTGGACCAGACGGCAATACGCCAATGCTTGGAAGTGGCAATATCCAGCCTCCCTTTGGGAGGACGCTTCCTCAGATAGGTGAACACATGTATCCATCAGCAAAGCTGGTAGCAAGTGGGTAACTAGTCTTGGACACTTCCAATAGGCTGTGATGGAGTACAATGATGTTGCTTCAAAATGAGTATGCGTGTTGCAATGGAATTTCCAGAGAGATGTGTCTGGCACGGGTGTAGTCTTGTCCAAAGTGCTCCCATTTGGCCTCTGTGATGCCCCACGTAGTTGCGGACGTATGTTTTCAGTAAATGCAAGATCTACTGTACGCATGGCAGGTTGATGGCTGGAGCACAGTCCTTTTGCTGGGTGGTTTACTAGGCCCTGAAATAGTGGTTGAGGAGTTTTCAAAATGTGCTACATGGTGAGCACACTGCCTCGGAGCTTGGCTCTCTGATGGGTGGCGTGGGTAGCAGAGAAGTGGAACAGGGAGTCTTCTACAGCTTGTGACATTCTTATACCTGGTCCTTGGGGATGCCATGTGTACCTCAAGCAAAATTAAGGTAACTGGTGGTGAAGGAGCTTAAAGGGGTACAAGGGCACAACACGACCTCTCCCAAAGATGTATCGGTAGCAAAGCTCAGTAACGTGCTGTGAGGAGCTACTATGTGGATGGAGGGAATCCTGGGCTGCAGCAGTAATCTAGCCTGCTCCGGACCATTCTGAGGTCTAGTGATGTATGTTGTCTTGCATTGCACCTTTTGCTACTTCTGGCATTGCGCAAGAAAAAAAGGGGGGGGGGTCATAAATGTGACATTGGGAAAGGCAGATGTGGCACCTGTGGTGATGGGTGCAGGTCAGAAGTACCGGATTCCTGAGTGCAAATCTGCTCTCTGTGGGTTTGGCAGAGAAACCTGGGAGTATGTTCTTCGCAGAGCAGAGCCCACCATCTGATGGACTGCAGCACTGGTGGGTCTGAGGTGGCAGAGTGCAACAGGGCTTAAAAGGAGAACTTGGAAGTGGCTTGGTTAGTGTTGATGGCCTTATTGCTAAGCCTGTGTTGGCTGTATATATATATGTGTATATATATATATATATATATATATATATATATATATATATATATATATATATATATATATATATATACACATATATATATATACACACACACACACACACACACACACTCTCTCCTCTCCTCTCTCTCCTCTCTCCTCTCTCCTCTCTCTCCTCTCTCTCTCTTTCTAGCACTATGTCTCAAATACATTGTACTACATGAGGACAAAACCAACTTCTGTGAGTTGGCAGAGGAGGGAATGGAGTGGTGTGGAAAGAAACTCGGACATTACCATAACTGGCAATGGGAGGCAAAACGTACGGTTCAATGGAAGGGCGACTTGAACCGCAGCACCGTGTAAGGTTAGATTGGAATGGTTTGTAGAAGTCTGGCAGCTGAAGGAATGAGTGGTGAGGTTTTAGGGCTGGTTAAGGTTGAAAGGATTTAGTCAAGGGGATTGGTATTTTGCTGGGGCCTGGGAGAAAGATCATTTTAGTGGACGGAGCATCATATGCAATCCTGGAGGCAGCCCTGAGAGCCAAGATGTGACTCTGAAAGACTATTAACTGTGAAATGCGACTGAGATTAAGGTCCCCGGGGAGAGGCATCAGTGAGGGAGTTGGAGGGGAGCACTGTTTCAAGCTTATCTTGCAGAACCTAGATTTGAGGAAGTTGTCCTCCCGGTACAGTAACACGCTTGAAGACGGCATGTTTGAGAACTTTGGAATACGGCGGAAGCAGGAGCAGGTGGAC
Organism: Ambystoma mexicanum; assembly: GCF_040938575.1. Lineage (NCBI taxonomy): Eukaryota > Metazoa > Chordata > Amphibia > Caudata > Ambystomatidae > Ambystoma > Ambystoma mexicanum. The sequence goes on from NC_090938.1 coordinate 761,052,499, forward strand.
ATGCAGTGATGTTTTGGGTCAGTGGTGAGTTTCTTCAAAATGAGTGTGGCAGTGGCCACCTCTAATCAGATGGGAAGATCCCAGAGGAAAGTGAAAGGTCCAAAAGAGGCAGGAACCGGTTAAGGCTGCCAGCTGCGTGCCTGGTACAAATTGCCATGAGTGCACAGGCAGGTTTTGCCGTACAGAGGGCAGGTGGCATGCCTGCTATTGAGCGAAGTCCAGTAGAGGGAAGGCAACACAGGCAATGTCCCATATCGTTGAAATGTGACCGCGTATCTGGCAAAGTAGTCGTGAGAAATGCCCCTCAACCTCTGACCACCCCCATTGTAGGTACTGCAACTTGACAAAAGCTTATGTGCTGAGATGTTGTTGCGGACCACTGTCTGGCCATACAAACAATTGCTTTAAAGAGATATCACTCCTCAACCAAGTCCTTTATTGCTTTTGTTGTGCAGTGTATGTTTTTTGGGGATGTTTATATTTTGTATTTATAATTGCACCTCAACATCTATAGTTGAGGTTGCATCTTTACATTGGAAAATGCAGGAAAAGAAATCCCATGCAACTTTGGGCTGTGGCCATGAAAATGTATCAAATCCATCAAGGAACTGATCTGGCAACATCCTAATTTAGTGAAGGTTCATGAGGGTTTTCGTGCAGAAATACATTGTGGAATTAGAGAGTGATTTTACATTGGGTTTTCTATGATGTTGAACTGATCTGAAAATTGTATGCTTAGATTTTAGACATTTATTTTGTATGACATTTCCAAAAGGTGTCCAAGAACTCAATCTTCCAACAGTCATTTTATTCACAAATAAAAGGAATTTCGATGGGAGCCAATTTCATCCTAAATTGGTGATTGCATCCATACAACCTTATGACGAGCAGATTTCAAGCCGCATGCATCATTTTTTTTACACAAGACTTACTGATATTTTTTCGTTTTCAACAACTCGAGATCTTGTTGGAAATATTTGTTCATTAATTAAATAAAGCCCACTGGGACATGTAATTTACGATTTAGTGTTCACATTTTTCGACACACTAGCTTTCAGAGAAAATAATCAATTGAAGAGTTTTCCAACGTCAACACGATTTAAAGGTTACTGCATTCATGCTTCTTTAAAGATATTCTGGATTGAGTGAAAGTGTGACGCAATGGGGAAGAACTAGCTCTGAAATGTAGGGGGAGAGGCTTCGACTCCCAACAAAGTGACACGTGCGTTCCAAGAACTACAGCATAAACCAAGCCTGCTCCAAAGCCCAACGTAGGAAGATTCATTTGTGCACTTACATTTGATTCTGTATTCCATTATATTAAAAAGACCATCAGACAGTAATGGGAGACCGAGACCTAACAAACTGACAACAGTGAACTCAAATCTCTAGTTGAATAACTACCTTTGTTTGCACTTTTAAAACCCTGGGTGATTTATTTGTGAAATCAGATTTCATTCAAAAAGGATCACAGGAAACATATTAATACCACCAAGAAAAAAAGACGTTTCCATGTTTGAATTGTTCAGTTTGTAACAATTCTGCAAAATGGACATAGCTTTCTTCAACTATGGTAGTGATGGAACCTGCCTAATATTGCAAGTCAAGTGCAAAGGTTGGATTTGTAGTGGTATGGAGTGAACGTGTATACTTCAAATTTCATGGTTGAGTATGTCGTATAGAGCGTTTTGTACCTTAATGTTATTCCCACTCTTGTAGACTTATTACCTTAACTCTTGATGTAAAAAGGTTTTGCTTTACATCCAATTTCACTTTTTGTGGAGAGTATGGCATTTCGTGTATCTAGTATGTGTGTGTTTGCTGTATGATTGTACCAGCGTTAGGGCATATGGCCCATACACTTTACATTTCATACATGTACACAACTTGCATGTCATATGCATCATACATCTTCTATACAAATGAAAATGTGCATCAAAGTTAGTCCTGACTTAGTATGTTTTATACATAAAGTATCGAACGTGATGAACAGGAGAGAGAGGCGCACTCTAGTTCCCTGCACAGTTAACCTACTCAGCCATTGTTGTTTTCCCCTCCTCCAGTTTCTGTGCTCTTCACATGATCAGGGAGGCAGCCTTAACTTGCAGCTCACAGCAAGTGCAGGTGTTCACAATCAATGATGATTCTGCTGCAAGGACTTCTGGTAGCTGTAGTAATCAGGTTAGCAAGGAACAAGCTCACACCCAGGCCCACAGTGTGGCACTCCAAAGCAGGGCATATGTCGCCAAGGCGCAGCACCCTTTCCCCACTGTGGGTCTGGGAAGCACCACCTATAAGTGTACCATCTTATATAAAGGTGAGGTTTCACTTTAATGTGAGTTTTCAGTACATATTGGAAGCATACAGGAGTTTCACACTTCATACGTGTACGCGGTTTACAGCTTCTATGCGTCTTTTATACATAGGAAATGTGAGTTCATACGTATAATACCGTAAAGCTATCAAATGTACATCCTTTAGACATATGTATACAATTTGGATAAAAGTTATACATCCATTCTGTGCATGTGTCAAATTTGGATGAATCTTAAAATGTAAATATCTCAACTGGCGCGCTTGATTTGCAAAACATTTTCTCAAGGGAACATAAGTTCCTGCCCTTGCTGACTTCTGCAATCACTCCTTCGCCTCTGGAGTCTTCCCATCCCCTCTCAAGCACTCCCTTGTGCATCCCCTTCTTAAGAAACCCTCTTCCGACCCGTCATGCCCAGCTAACTATCGCCCTATCTCTATCACTCCTTTCCTGGGCAAGCTCCTGGAGAAACTTGCCATCTCCCAGCTTAATCTCCATGCTGAATCTGCTGGTAGCCTTCACGACCATCAGTCTGGCTTCAGAGCTGCCAGAGGCACGGAAACTGCTCTCCTGAACATCCGTGAGGACCTGCTCTCAAACCTTGACTCTAATATTCCATGTGTTCTCATTTTACTTGACCTCTCTTCTGCCTTTGATACTGTCAACCATACCATCCTGCTCAACCGTCTCCGTGATAACCTGGGTATCACTGGTCTGGCTCTGGCTTGGCTGACCTCTTTCCTCTCTAATCGACCCTCCCAGGTCCAACTGGGGTCTTTCCTGTCTGATATCTTTTTCTCTACCTGTGGTGTCCCCCAGGGTTCTAACCTCTCCCCCTGGCTGTTTAACCAGTATCTGGCACTTCTCGCCCACCGCATCGCTGCTCTCTGCCCCAACTTTCAGTGCTATGCTGATGATACCCAGCTCATTTTCAGGCTACCCACGGCCTCCTCTTCTCCTTCCCTCATCTCTGACTGTCTCTCTGCTATCCAGGAATGGTGTGCCGCCAACGACCTCTGCCTTAATGCCAGTAAGACTGAGATTCTACTCATCGGCACACCCACTCCCTCCTTCCCTGCAGCTCTCTGGCCGGCCTCTCTTGGCCCTCCTCCCGTTCCTACCTGCAAGGCAAAAAACCTTGCGGTCATCTTCGACTTCACACTCTCCTTCTCTCCTCACATTTCTGACATTTCTAAGAAGTCACACTACCAGCTGCACCTCCTCAGAGGTATCCTTCCTTTCCTCTCCTTCCCCCAGAAGCTCACTGTCTCCAGAGCCCTGGTTCTCTCAAAGCTGGACTACAGTAACAGCCTCTATCTAAATCTGCCTGCCTCTACTCTCCGCCCTCTGCAACTTATCCAGAACAGGACTGCGAGACTTGTCCTTGGTCTCAAGCCCAGAGACCGTATCTCTCCAGGACTGAAAGCGCTACACTGGCTCCCTGTGGCTGCAAGGATTAAGTTCAAAACCCTCTGCATTGTCCACAAGGCCTTCTGGGGCCTGGGGCCAAAATACCTTCAACTCTCCCTTCCTAAATATCTTCCTTCTCGAGCACTTCGCTCTTCCACCTCCAACTCCCTCAGGGTCAGCCGCTTCTCCAAGCAACGAGTTGGGGGGAGATCTCTCTCCGCAGCAGGGGCCTCCCTCTGGAACAGCCTTCCTGCCTCCCTGAAACTTGAGGAGAACCATCTCCGGTTCCGGAAGCACCTCAAAACCTTCCTCTTTGCTTCTGCTTTCTCTCCCCCTCTTCCCTGCTAAACCACTGATACTGTACTGAATCAGCAACTGGGCCACTCACTAACCCTGGTCCTTGGCCCTGCCACTCTCCCCTGCACTGCCTTCCTGGCTACCCCTGCACTGCGGGACTGTCTCTGTATCCCTACAGCCCCCCCCCCAGCACTTGTTCTGCACTTATCTTGCACTTGCCACTAGCTGGCCCTCTTTCATTACTAACCCTGTATTGCACTTTCCCCTCTCCCTTCCCCCTTGCACTTTTCCCGTCCCCCCCACCCATGCACTTGCGCGGTCTGAATGACACCTGGCCTAGTAGGATCGTTGTCTGTCTCCCCTTGTTCCCCCCTCCCTGCCTCGTCGCGCCTTGAAACACTTGTGTATAGGCGCGTTACAAATGCCATATCATATCATATCATATCATAGGAAGCCCCAACACATTGGTATCACAAGCGAGCACAGTTTCTCGTCCATATTTGGCAAGAATCTTGATAGTCCACAGTAACGAGTGGGGGTGGGAGGTGTCAACATGGGTACACCTTTGAGACATGGGCCCGCCCTCGGTTTTATGCCCCTGGGGATATAACTGGATGGCACCAGGCATGCAAGGATATCACAAAGATCACATGAAACCCGGGAAATTCCAAATGAAGGGGTAAATTACAAACAGATTACGATATAGTGCTAGAAGGACTACACATGTTACTCAAACAAGACCATTGCCATAGTATATAGAATCAGAGGGGAGGAACATAAGTCGCCCACCCTGTAGCCATTCACCCAGTGTCGGTACGGAGTGGCTTCTCGGCAGAGATGGATTTCAGCAGTTTTTCTGTCCCCTACGCCTCCCCAAAGATGTACTAATTTCCCTTCCGAGATACCCTGAGTTTGGAGGCTGGAGCAAACCCGCCTTAACCGTGCGATCTAAGAAAACCTTCTTTACTACGTCCAGAGCCCTTCTCTTCCTTTCAGTGGCTGGAGAAAAGTCTGGAAAGAGATGAATCCTATGGTCCCGAAATAACAATGCCTTCTTAGCCGCTGTCGCCTTCAGGTTTCTGTCCCTCTCACGGGAGTCGCAAAGCCTTACCAAAAGTGTGGGACCCGCCACTGACGTTGGGGCCACTTTGGGCTTAGATGTTTTCAGCCTATAGCATTTGTCTATGTAAATCGGGTCTTCGACCACCTCAAGGTCGAGCAGTTCAGGAAGTCAAGTGGAGACAAATTCTACCAGGTCGTCAGCCTCTGCTCCTGCCGGGAGGCCAATAATTTGCAGTTGGGGGTCACGCAGTGCATTTTCAAGAAACTCTAGCCTGGTCTCTGTTATCTTGCTGCCCCTTACCACAGACTCTATCTCTCGACTAGTTTTCTTCACAATGGGCAGGGTTTGCGCACACTGCTGAGCCAGCACACTAGTCTGCTGTTCCAGCTTGGAGGTGTTTGTCTCAAGCTGGGTCACCCTCTCCGTCACCTTAACAAACTTGTCCTCCATTCTCAAAATTGACTGCTCAATGCGACTCAACGCCGGCATGACAGGGTCCTGGGGTGTAGGCTTATCCAAACACGTTGCCCGCTGTGGGGTGTGAGAAAATCTGCACCTTGCACAATGGCTTTTTTCTTGGACTTGCCTGACTTCCTGTTCCCAATTGCAGCTCCACAATTATGGGCAGCTAAATGAGCAGCGCCCACCTGTCTGCCACCATCCATATAGGTTGCAAGGCTCTCCGTGTGACAGAGGGCACCTCTGCCCACATGGAAAGCCTGTGCTCCAATGCCCATCAAAATACCTCGTACCTGTCATCAAAGACCTTGGCTCACCAACACCACTTCCACAGATTGCACACTGTGCAACGTGCACTCTCCACTGTCGCGATCAAGGTGAGGGTCCCCATCTGCCTCGCTCTGGTGCTGTTTCACTCCATGTGTAGGGGAGCCTGTCTGTGCCCACTCCAGCTGTGCTTGTTGCTCTGAGGCCGGGCTCTATTCCTTCCTGGCCCATGGCGCTCTCCGAAGCAGCGATGAGAGTGCCTGACAGCGAGGGTCCTGCCCCTCACTGCGAGTCTAGGGGAAATCATGGCAGAAAAACCGCTGCTTCCTTCCTGACTCGGAAGGCACGCACCCAGGGTGCAGAGGCAGATTTAAGGCAAAGGGCCCAGTGGGAAGCACCTGACCAAGGGTACTAGGTGGGTGGGTCATGGAGGCACATGTTAAGGTGGGTGGAGTTAATTGTGGTCACAAGTGCACAATGGTGAACTTTCGGGACAAAAGTTCTTTTTTTTTTTAAATGTGTCGATTATATTTACCTCTGTTTAGAGGTCTGACTAACTGGAAACAGCTGGGCCCCCTGAGCAGGCATTGCTCTCAATGGTAATATTGGATGATCAAGCCTGAAACGAATGCTGGCAATGAACATGTTTCAAGGCTAAGGGCACTAGCAGCTTATCAAGACCACACAAGTTCCTAAATAAAAAGGCTCTACGAAGGTCAGTTGGATCCAATATTTGATGACTGACACACCTGGGTGCGTGGCAGGGCAAGTCTTAAAAAGATAAACAAAGAACAAATGGGGGCCTTATGAACACGGGCACTGGGAAGATGTCGCAGGATGTGCTTCACAGGTAATTCCTACAGCATGCAGATCCATTGTATCCAGGGCACCGGTGTGTCTTTACCCCATACACGTCAACAATCATTAAACATCACTGATGCAATTAAAGGAGTGCACCCAAACTATAGGGTTGTTACATATTAATAATAGTGTCCATTCATATATTGCACACCACAACATTCTTTTGCTTTACACAGGAAAACCTGGAATCCAGGGTGGGCAAAATAAATATATATATTACATTCTATTGCTTGACCTATTTCTATATCAATGTGTATATACGGTCAGGTTATTGTTTTAAGTTATTTGTGTACTTTTCAAGGCATTACTAGAAAATAAATATTTAACCTTTTGACACACAAACCTGAGCAAATACTGATATGATTTATACCTGGGAAGATATGTGGTGAATTTCTTACATCTCCGCCTGGGACAAAATTCTGGTTTTGCTACTCAAACAAAGTGTGTAATCCTGGGCAAATCATGGAATCTCATCATGCCCGAGCTACCAACATTGGGAGCTCATAAAAGCAATTCAGTTTGCAACTTTTCCTATTAAATAAAATCTACTCTCAAGAGTCACTAAACTCTACTTACTCTCAACCAAAGTTGGCATTGATTTATTGACCTCGGGAGGATGAAAGGCTTGCCAGTATTAGAGTATTATTTTTGCAGATACCAGACACATCACAGGAGCGAGTGCTCAACCCACTGAGCTAACCTGTTACATATTAAAAATATAATGTTGATTCATATAGTGCATAACAAACTCCCCTTGGCTTACACATTAAGACATCTTCATGTTAATTCCAATGATGCCATAGAGTACTGAAGATGAATGTCACTTTGTGACGTTTCTCATGTCAAGCCATGCCATAGGAATTAGGGAGTCTGCTTGTCTTTTGTTGTACTGGGCCTTCAAGAACCCAGGCAGGCCACAAAGAAAAATCTGGCAGTCAGTGCCTCGGATTCCTAAGAGTCCTAATGTGTTATTTCACTGTGCTGTGTATAAGCGCAATGCCTTTTGCCACAAGTGATACCATAAGAGTTATGTTTGTATGATGGTATCTGTGCGCGCCACAAACTGCTTCTGATGTGCCATTGCCATCGGGCCTAAAGTGACCTGCAAAATAATTTTGCCAAGGGAAAGTGACTCCCCCTTTGTGGTGGAGGGCCATGGGAGGATGGCTTACACTGTGGGGCACAAAGGCCCGGGAATGGATAGTGAAGAGGTGCTCTTGGACAGAAATATCTGGCCGGGGCCCCAGGGACTGAAGTTGTGGGCCCAGCCAAAGTAACCCCCCAAGGTCGGGAACAGGAGGATGGGGGGGGGGTCAGAGTGGTACACAAAGGAGCCCTGGGGCCCAAGTCACAGCAACATGGGTCGGTGAAGTGTGCAATGCAAGCAGGCAGGAAGGGAGAAACAGGGGTAACACTTGGTTTTCCTGGCAGCCTATGCAATCCGATGCTGCAGAAACAAACTCCTCTATTCTTTGCAGTGTCTCCCGGGTTTTCAGCATGCATGCACCTTCAGGAACATTTACAGAGTGCAGACCATGACCCACGGCACCCTGCTAAATATAGGCCCAGTGGCCATGGCAGCTCCTTCTTCCTTGTGGGAGGCAGGTCCGCCGTACCTACAGGCCTAGAAATGGAGGAAATGGAAAGGTGGAGTAGGAGCTGGGTCTGCGTGTCTCTGAGAGACTGGGTAGTGGTGGGCCAGAGCACAGGGGCTCACTCGCCGTTTGTCTGCCCGGCGAGTGTTAAATCCGCCTCTGCCAGGGTGCATCCTCACCCCTCCTGCGGTCTTATCCTGTGGGCGTTTTCTGCTCGTCAGTGATTTAACTGTGCTCCGACAGTGCAGAACAGTCCTAAATCTCATTGGCCGCCGCACAGCGGGTAGCTCTGTGTTGAGAGCAACATTTCCAGCATAAAAGTGCTTTATTAAATCACCTGCAAAGAAGGAATGAACAAACCCCTGATTGAAAGTCATTATACCAGGTTATGACCATGATATTCTATTACCTGCTTTGTTCACGTTATAAACTCCTTTCAGTCTGGGCTTTTTTCTTTTTTTCTCTGGTTATACTGAACGGCTAATTTAGTAATGACATGGTCACTACTGAGAGTTGGTGTCAACGTGAATACGTGATATGGCACTAAAATGTAGTCTAGCCAAGAGGCCACCGAGCCATTAGACCAGGTGTAAAAGGGGCGTGCATCGTTCTCGGCCACCTTAACCAGTTGGTATAACGAATGTGAGTCAATGAGCCCACCCCAACGATCGGTGAGCTCAGGGCTTTGTATACTGTGACGAACTCTATGGAGTCATCACTGATCCTCAGCCTAAAGCCTTCTCCCATGTGGCCTGGGGAAGGCAGCCGCTACCTGATCCTGGTGGTGGTGGTATTATGAGGGAGGATCACATGGGAGAAGAAAGATGTGGTCCTACCGTAAGGAGAGAAGCAATATTCTTCCCTTCCATGTGAAGAACACCCTATAATTCCAGAATTCCTGATGGCATGTTGTCATCATACACATCACTTCAGTTGTAAAACCCTAAATGCCCTTCTTGTCAGTCATGCTAGGCAGGATACCATTCACACCTCATATGTACATAAAACACACTTAACATCTCCTGTTTCTAATGGTTTTAATTTAAACAAAGATTTTTAAAAATATAGCGTTAAAAAGTCTAAAACTCCTTTGGACCTCAAATCCCATAAACCCACAAGTACTGAGATGAAGGAGTTAATGAAGAATGAAGGAAACATCAAGCTAACCATACAGACTATTTGCCTAATAGAAATCAGCCGCATGGGACATTTAAACCTGATGAATACCTTCCAGTCAGGAGAGCAGAAGTAAGCGACAGAGTGGCACAGAGAGCAGGAGCAGACACAAGGAGGTGAACCGCACTGGGAGAAGCAAATGCTTGCGAGCACCCGCTTGGAGGCATACCTACCTAGAAAGACTTGAGACCGATAAAGGTGCCGCGGATGCTTTAGAGGGACCGCTGGAGGGTCAACAGCAGCGGCGATGCTGTTGGAGATGTGATCTTGCGAAATCGTTTCAGTTCCACCGGTACATGAACGCAGAGCCGACACTGGAACCACATAAGGGTCTGTGAAGCCGGGGAAGCCTTAGCAGAGTTACAGCTTCACTGCAGCAGCGTGCCACGGTCCAGAAATGCCATCAAACACTGGTGAGTCTGCCAATAAGTGTCGGTGACCCCGGGGTGTGCAGACAGGCATATGGGCAATTAAACAATTCTTTTGAATACCGACCAAGTATATTGAAAAGACAGAACATGCACCAATCCTCATGTGAGAGAGATCAATATGAGGAAAGCTGAAGTAAATGTTAACCTCAGCAGATAAACATTCATGAAGTTGAAAGGCAAAATGTGTACATGTCTCCTTATGATAATTACATTTGTGGAAAATGGGAACAAGCATTGCCACAAGCAAAAGATTACTAATGAAGAAAGACAGTCTCCATATATGAAATGGCAATATGGGGAAGTTGGAACAAGTAGTACATGAAGCTAAAGCAGTATAAACAGTAAAGAAGTACAACTGTGTTATACATGGAAAGAAAGTGAACATTGCGAGAAGTCCTGGTGAAAGAAGCACATCAGGCAGTCAGTCCTTTTGGGAGAAAGATGCCTGGCAGGGGAGTATACCAGGTAATTCACACAAAACCTACTAAAGGAAACAACTTGGTGAAAAGGTACCTGGCAACAGATTACACCTGTCAAGTATCGGCAGAGATCATCTGTGTTGGGACGCCGTAGTTATCCGGCTTCCACGAGAACTAATACTTGTGGCTCTCGTATTCGTCAACGAACGGTGGTTACGGTTCCTTTAAGATCTCGTCTGCCGGGATCTTGGAAGTTGGCATGGAGACGATGGCGTCCTCTCACGTCTGTCACTTTTCCCTCTACACGTTAAGTTTACGTATAGTGATCATGTGACTGTTATATAAGCCACGCCTGTTCGTTTTGCCGGCGCTTCTGAATCTTGTATTCTAGCGGCTTGCTTTCTCTTGTATTCCAGCTTCTTGTCCCCCCTTGCCTTGTCTTCCTGCTCTTCGACCTCGGATCGCCCACGGACCTGCTTTGGATACTCCTTTGTACTTTTGCTGCCAGCCCTGCTCTTCGACCTCGGATCGCCCACGGACCTGCTTTGGATACTCCTTTGTACTTTTGCTGCCAGCCCTGCTCTTCGACCTCGGATCGCCCACAGACCTGCTTTGGATACTCCTTTGTACTTTTGCTGCCAGCCCTGCTCTTCGACCTCGGATCGTCCACGTTCCTACCCTGCTAGGATTGTCCACCTACATTGGAACTCGTCACCTTTGGTACACGGACTAGAGACTGCCTTGTTGTACCTTTTAGGCGTCCTCGTGCCGTCGGGTTAGGTTTCGCTCTTTGGACAGTCAGCGTGGATTTTCTCCTGCTTCTTGCTTTGCCTTCATTTCTGGATCTTGGGTTGGCCTCTACCTTCCTTCTTATTCCTTCCTTGGGAATATTCGGAGAATCGGAGATTCTGAAGAACTACACAGGTTAGTGGTGGATTCTATTCTGATTTCTGCGTTTATTTTGCATACATCGCATCTATGTGATATTTGCTCGTAGTGCAGTTGTCTGGGGGTCTTGCCTGTACACCTTGAGAAGACATCCCGTTCCAGTATTCTGTTCCATCGGGTTCTGGATTCTTCGTTGACATCCCATCTTTCCGCCAATCAACTGTTCTGTTTGTTGATTGTACTGACTAGTTCGGTAGATTGGCGAGAAGAACTCCTCGGCTACACTACGAGGGCAAGAGCGCTACTGACATATTCAGAAGCCTTCTATATAAATGGATGCCAACGAGTCTTTGTCGGCCATAATGCAATTGGTGGCGGATTTACGCAGTGAAATGGCTCATGCCCATGCTGCCACCGAAAGGCGCATTGATGAGCTACAGGTTGGTTTTCAGCCCACCGGTGCTGGGTCGCCTTCACCCACTGTGGCCTCGGGTTCTGGGCTATCTCGCGCCCGTTCTGATACGGGGCCAGTGTACATGACTGCTCAGTTTCCCTTGGCTCCACCAGAGCGGTTTCTAGGTGACCCTAAGACCTATCGAACCTTCCTTAACCAGTGTAGGTTGCATTTCCTATGTAGGCCAGCACAGTTTCCGGATCCAACCACTAAAGCAGCCTTCCTTTTGTCACACTTGGGTGGTACGGCGGCGGCATGGGCCAATCCACTATTGGAAGAGGGCAGTCACCTCTTGTACGATTGTGACGCCTTGATTGAGGCTATGAGTCGGGTTTTTGATACACGCTATGCTACGCAAGCCACCGACTTACAGTTATTGGCCTTACAGCAGGGAACTTCTACCCTTTTGGCTTACTTAGCCAAGTTTAATCAATTGGTTGCCGAAACTAACTGGCCACAGGAGAAGAAGGCCTCCTTATTTTACAAAGGGTTGTCTGACTCCCTTAAAGATACTCTATCTACGGTACCGGTAATCCCTACAGCATTCTCTGAGTTGGTTGATTTGGTACTTCAAATTGACTCTAGGCAAGCAGAGAGAAGGGGGGAACGGCGACCGCTTCCTCCTCTTACGACCGCCACGTCAAGTCCTGCCACCGGGTCCTCAGAACCAATGCAAATCGGAGCATTGCGGGGACCGTTGTCAGCAGAAACCAGAGAACACAGAAGAAAGAACGGCCTTTGTTTCTATTGTGGGTCATCAGATCATTTACTACGATCATGTACTAAGAAACCTGCTAAGAAACAGGGAAACGCGAAAGCCCGGCAATAGAAGGGGTTCAGTTGCCGGGTGGTTCTTACAGCAACCCCCTCATGTCTACACCTTATTGTTTATCCGTCACTCTCTATTCCACCTCCCTCGGTAGACGGGTGATTCCAGTTGTCTTGGATTCAGGTGCTACGGGGAACTATATTGATGGTGATTATGCTCGAGGGATGGGTATACAGATCGTTTCCAAAGACTGCCCCGAGGTCGTGAATGCGGTCGATGGCTCAACCCTGGTTTCTGGTCTAGTGACTGAACGTACTGCTACGTTGGTCATGAGGACGGAATATGGGCATTCTGAAGAGATCACCTTTGACCTGATTGCCGCCCCACAGCTTAAAGTCATCCTGGGACTTCCTTGGTTGAGACTACACAACCCCGTGGTGGATTGGCAGTCGGGGGAAGTGAACTTCCTCTCAGAACATTGTGATCAGTTCTGTTTGACATTAGTTCAGAAAACCCCCAGCCCAAGCCATGCTCTCATGGATGCCGCCTCTACGATAGGAGCGGTTCTTAACCCTCAATTGCCCTCAGAGTATCGAGAATATCGGGATGTCTTTGACGCAGGTGGGGCAGAAATCCTTCCACCCCACAGGACTTTTGATTGTCCTATAGAATTGATTCCTGGGGCCAAGATACCATCTGGCAGGATTTATTCATTAACACCCAAGGAGGATGTCATCCTTAAGGAATACATCGATAAATCCTTAAAATCCGGCTTCATTCGGCATTCGCGTTCTCCGGCAGCTTCCCCTCTGTTTTTTGTTCCAAAGAAGGAGGGGGACCTTCGCCCCTGTATCGACTATCGGGCCTTGAATGCGGTTACGGTCAGAAACCAATACCCGATTCCTCTGATATCAGTCTTGCTTGATCAGCTCGGCTCAGCCAAGGTCTTCTCCAAGTTAAACTTACGTGGGGCGTACAACCTTGTACGCATACGAGAAGGGGATGAATGGAAGACCGCCTTCAAAACCAAATACGGTCTATACGAATACACTGTAATGCCTTTCGGCCTGAGTAACGCCCCCGCCACTTTCCAGTTCTTCATAAATGAAGTCTTTCATGATATGTTGGATCAATTTCTGATCGTTTATCTAGACGACATTTTGATTTACTCCCCCAACCATGAAACCCATGTTGTTCAGGTCAGTAGAGTCTTACAACGTTTGCGGGACAACCATTTATATGCCAAACTGGAAAAGTGTCTCTTCCATGTACAAGAGGTCGAGTTTCTTGGCTTTAACATCACCAACAAAGGAGTCAAGATGAGCAGATCTAAAGTCTCTGCTATTCTGGATTGGCCGGTTCCCAACAATCTGAAGGCGCTGCAATCCTTTTTGGGTTTTGCGAACTTTTATCGACGTTTCGTTCAAGACTTTTCAACCATTGTCTGTCCCATTACGGCTCTGACTAGCTCCAAGAGATCTTTCCGTTGGGATGGGGAGGCTCAACAGGCGTTTGACTCTCTGAAGTCCGCCTTCACCTCGGCACCTGTGCTCCAACATCCGGACCCAACCCAACCATTCATTGTCGAGGCTGATGCTTCGGATGTGGCCTTGGGGGCTATCCTGTCCCAACCTTGCCCAGACGATGCGTTTTTACATCCAGTAGCCTTTCATTCCAGAAAGTTAACACCTTATGAAAGGAATTATACTATCACGGAGCGCGAATTGTTGGCTATCAGGGACGCGTTCTTGGTTTGGAGGCATCATTTGCTGGGTTCTCAAGTACCTGTTCAGGTGTTCACGGATCATAGGAATCTCTTGGCCCTGCAGTCAGTGAAATGCACCACTGCACGACATGCCCGTTGGCATGAATTCTTTTCAATGTTTGATTTCACTATTTCCTATCGTCCTGGTTCTCAGAATTCTAAAGCGGATGCTCTCTCTCGTCTACATGGACCCGCCAAATCCTCTCACGCCACTGGTGTACCTCTGTTACCCACTCAGGTGGTTTGTGGTTGCTCTTTACGTCCGTCACTTAAGTCCTTTATACAGGAATGGCTTCGAAACGATCCGTCAGAAGTAACCAAATACAAGCTGGAGAACATAAATTCCCTGCCCTATTACCAGGGTAAGATATTCCTGCCTACTCCAGAGACGCGACGTACTGCTATACAATGGTGTCATGACTCCTCTCTGGCTGCTCATCCCGGTATTAGGAAGACGGTTGATCTAATGAAAAGATGGTGTTGGTGGCCGTCTTTATTGCAGGATGTTACTGATTACGTAAATACTTGTTCGGTTTGCGCTCAGTGTAAGACATCACATGGCAAACCCGTGGGTTTGCTCCAACCTATGCCTCTTCCAGATCATCCTTGGTCCTCCATTTCCATGGATTTCGTTGTGGAACTACCTCCGGTGGACGGTTTTGATACTATTTGGGTGGTCATCGACTATTTCACCAAAATGGCACTATTCGTACCTTGTCAAGGGATCCCTACTGCTCCTAAACTGGCGGATCTTTTTCTGCGGAACGTATTTAGGTTGTTTGGTCTTCCTTCTATAATCATCTCCGACCGCGGTCCTCAGTTTGCTTCACGCTTTTGGAGAGCTTTGTCGGCTGCATTAGGTATCGAAGCTCGATTTTCGAGTGCTTATCATCCGCAGACGGATGGCCAGACCGAACGTCTGAATGCCACTATGGAACAATACATAAGGTGTCTCATCTTTCAGCGTCAGGACGATTGGCTTTCGGTACTGTCTATGGCCGAATTTGCCTACAATAATTCGCTCCACACTGCTACACAGGTTTCTCCTTTCTTTGCCCTGTATGGGCAGCATCCGCGTTCCTTGCCTCTCGCACCTGACCTGCCGGCTCACAATCCTGCTGCCCTTGCCTGTGTTAGGGACATTTCCGGCACCCATGTCCAGGTTATGAGACAATTGTTGGAGGCTCAGAACAGGACCAAGTTATATGCAGACCGGCATCGTACCCCTGCTCCGGTGTATCTCCCAGGCATGAACGTCTGGTTGTCTACTCGCAATTTACGCCTGCCTGGTCAGAGGAAGTTGCTCCCACGTTTTGTTGGGTCATATGTTATATCGCATGTCATCAACCCGGCAGTGGTGCGTCTGGTTCTTCCCCAGTCGTGGAAAATACACCCAGTATTCCACGTGTCTTTGATCAAACCGTGCCGTCCTAATACCCGTCTTCCCTCCCATCCTCCGCCTCTCAGGGTTCAGGGTGCTGTGGAATATGAGGTGTCAGCCATCTTGGACACCAAGGTTCGGAACGGTAGAAGACTCTACTATGTTGACTGGAAGGGTTATGGTCCGGAGGATCGCACCTGGGAGCCATGCGAAAACGTACATGCCCCGGTTTTGTTGTCCCCTTTTTGGAGATCTCGGCGTGTGGGGGCCTCTTTGGGGAAGGAAACTGTCAAGTATCGGCAGAGATCATCTGTGTTGGGACGCCGTAGTTATCCGGCTTCCACGAGAACTAATACTTGTGGCTCTCGTATTCGTCAACGAACGGTGGTTACGGTTCCTTTAAGATCTCGTCTGCCGGGATCTTGGAAGTTGGCATGGAGACGATGGCGTCCTCTCACGTCTGTCACTTTTCCCTCTACACGTTAAGTTTACGTATAGTGATCATGTGACTGTTATATAAGCCACGCCTGTTCGTTTTGCCGGCGCTTCTGAATCTTGTATTCTAGCGGCTTGCTTTCTCTTGTATTCCAGCTTCTTGTCCCCCCTTGCCTTGTCTTCCTGCTCTTCGACCTCGGATCGCCCACGGACCTGCTTTGGATACTCCTTTGTACTTTTGCTGCCAGCCCTGCTCTTCGACCTCGGATCGCCCACGGACCTGCTTTGGATACTCCTTTGTACTTTTGCTGCCAGCCCTGCTCTTCGACCTCGGATCGCCCACGGACCTGCTTTGGATACTCCTTTGTACTTTTGCTGCCAGCCCTGCTCTTCGACCTCGGATCGTCCACGTTCCTACCCTGCTAGGATTGTCCACCTACATTGGAACTCGTCACCTTTGGTACACGGACTAGAGACTGCCTTGTTGTACCTTTTAGGCGTCCTCGTGCCGTCGGGTTAGGTTTCGCTCTTTGGACAGTCAGCGTGGATTTTCTCCTGCTTCTTGCTTTGCCTTCATTTCTGGATCTTGGGTTGGCCTCTACCTTCCTTCTTATTCCTTCCTTGGGAATATTCGGAGAATCGGAGATTCTGAAGAACTACACAGGTTAGTGGTGGATTCTATTCTGATTTCTGCGTTTATTTTGCATACATCGCATCTATGTGATATTTGCTCGTAGTGCAGTTGTCTGGGGGTCTTGCCTGTACACCTTGAGAAGACATCCCGTTCCAGTATTCTGTTCCATCGGGTTCTGGATTCTTCGTTGACATCCCATCTTTCCGCCAATCAACTGTTCTGTTTGTTGATTGTACTGACTAGTTCGGTAGATTGGCGAGAAGAACTCCTTGGCTACACTACGAGGGCAAGAGCGCTACTGACAACACCAGGGGATCTGAAGAATTTATAGAAGGAGAGACATTCTTGCTATCCTTTAAAGCGGAAGAGGCACTTGTTGTCATCCTTACAAAAACCACAATTGCTTTAAAAAGACACGCTTTGTCATTGTTAAGAAGGTGTTGTGTAAAAAGGAAATTTCTGCTACTCTTGAGGAGCCATTGTTTGGAAAAGAAAATGTTCTCATCATCCCTAAGAAAGTGTTAAAACATAATTACTTAAGAGATACTTTTGCCATCCTTAGAACCAGGGGGCAGGTCCTACAAATAAAAGTTGGGTGACTCATCAAGAAATGCTATGGGATGTGAAGTCGCCAGAAATGAGCGTATCCAGGTTAGATATGCACATTTCATTAAATTGGCTTTGCATAACCACCCAAATTGCACAGGACGAATGGCATTTGCCTTTCATGAAATCAACATACACACAAAACCAAGAGGGGATATTGTCTTCTAATAGTGTTTTGAAACTGTTAAAAGGTGTGCATGTTGAAAACACCAAGAACCAATACAAATGTTTTCCTTGCAACTTGCAGTCCCGAAATGGGACATTTCACCTTTGGTTGTTTGTTATTTTTCATCAGGTTATATAATGCAGTTGTAAGTGTCCGTCCTGTAAAGCTGACGACTGCCGTTCTATCTGGGAGGCCGGCTTTAATTCGCAAATTCAAAGAGAACATTCCCCCCATGTGTACCCTCGACTTGAGCCCTGCTTAGAACAACCTTGTTTGGAAGAGACATTTTTCATCTTTAAGGGTTGTGTGAAGGAGCCATTTCTACCACTCTTCAAGAGCTATTGTTTGAACGGAACATTTCCAATATTCTGCCTGAAACAGTTCAGGGGAAGCGAATCCTCCCCTGGAAACAGAAAGCAGAAACATTTGCCCTGCACATGTTGTTCATTTTTAGTGTGAGGGCCAGATAAGTTTTTGACACAAGGACAGTTTGCCTAAATTGGACTACGAGACACAGACAGATCCCTAGTTTTGATTTCATAGGCAGGGAAACTCTTAGTATGATAGGGACAGGAAGGTTTTTTTTATTTTAATAAAATATTTAATGTTGAAAACATTACAACTTTGTCCACCTCTCATTTCCGACACCTCACACTACCCTTGTGCGCTACAGCCATAATACCATTTTGGTTTTCAACAATGTATCTCCAATCAGCAGTGCAGAGGCCTCTGGTAATTAAGGTCAGCCATCACTATATAGACACCATCCCTGCTAGTTAATAGTCATTCACTTATGAGTTCATCGTTTGCATCTGCAATAGTTGCTGAGTATACACCCCCTGGTAGATTGTACACATGTATTATCAAAATCTGTAGGGAAACACATTCTTCTATAATCAATATGGTGGCAGATAATATATAGTGACTGTGGCCATTAGAAAACTCTGTTAAGAGCAATTTATTCCTAGCGCTGATCATCAATCCGCCATATGGTCTGCTCAATACATTGCGTCTATAGAAAAGGTGGTATCCATCTATAGCTATTTCTCGCGTAAGCCGTGTTTCTTGTAAAGCGAAAAGGTCAGCCATAAGTAAATGCGCAAAGCCCTCCCTATTGGTGGTGAAGGAGTTGTAACCTCTAGTATTCCAGGAAAGGATACCCAAACTAGCAGGCAACATTCATGCTTCCTCATCAAAAACCCCCTCTCAGCTTTCAGGGTTATCATTTCCCTTAGTTACATCTGCATTAGTGTTTCGAGACCCCAAAATTCTTAACGTAGTACGTTTTCCTTTCTTGCAACCCCTCTGCAGTTTTACCCTAGTTGGTAAAGGTTCCCCATATCTAGTGAACTCATAACCGAGTTCTAGGAACCAGGATGCATAAGTCATAACCAGCTCCAAGATGATTGGGGTAACAAAATGGATAAGCCCCCAATTAGCGTATGTTGTTGTAATAGGAATTTCCTGGTGGATCTCTCGTGGTGACCGCTTTCAGTCGAGGGAGACAATGAATTAGCTCAAGAACATTGGCTCAATTTAGGAAAGGACTAGAAGTGGTTGCATATATATTTGTATTTGTATTTATTTTGTTTATATAGCACTTTACTCCAAAACGCTGTACATTTTAACAACAGATACATTAACATTATAACAGTAGAAGCAATTTACAATTATGAATCAGTCCAACAAAACAGTAAGTAGAGCAATTAAACTGGAGGGAAGAGGGAGAGTAGTGCAGTAGAAGGGAGAGGGGGGGTGAGGAGGAGAAGGAGGAGGAGGAGGAGGGAAACGGAAGGGGTAAAAGGGTGAGAATGGGGTGGAGGGGGAGAGGAGGGGGAGAGGAGGGAGATGATCATGGGGAAAAGATAAAGGAAGGAGGGGGAGCAAGAAGGGGGAAGGGTTTCATGGCGGGGAATGGAGAAGGAGAGATTTAAGGGATGTGCGGAATGAGGGGAAGGTAGGAATAGAGCGGATTGAGAGAGGTAAGGAGCTCCAGTGCAGGGGGGCAAGGAGCTGGAAGGAGCAGAAACGGGAGGGGGCACAAGGGGATGGAGGAACAGTGAGAAGGAAGTGGTTTGCAGAACGAAGGGAGCGGGAGGGATATATCCACAATCTAGATTTTCCTGCTAGTGTTTGTTGCGTTCTCTAGAAGCTTCTCAGCTGTAATTGTCGGATTGCACACCACAGGCTCCTCCTTTTGAACTATAGGATGTAGAGGTAATGCCCATATCTCATTTCCGTTCTTAGGAATTGGCACCCCATACAGCTGGGTAGGGGGGACACTGCACATTGCTGGTTTATCTACTTACGCCATATTTCCCAGCATCTTAATTATCCGAGAGTCAAGTGGACCAGCCTGTATGAGAGCCTCAGGGTCCTTCGAGGAGACCCTAGGTTGTCGAGCTCAATGAGCTCCATGCCATTGTCGGTTTCTTTGACACAATAAATCTCTTGAAAAAGTTGACGCCAGAGATTGCGCGGCCACGGAAGCACTTTTCTTTTTTGGGGGCTATATTATTAGTTTTACCTTTCGTTTTCATTTGTTTGGCAGTCCTGCCTATTTGGTGCCTTTCTTGTGGGGCCTTGTTTGGCAATATCTCACGTAGCTGCACTTGTATGGAGTGTACAACAGTGTTCGGTAAATCACGTCTCTGCACTTCCATTTCCACATGTAAAGGTGTATCAGCATTGCTAATCCCCAAAGAATACAACCATGGGTCCACCAGGTCAGATCTCTCGTACGGTCTTTCTTCAGTGGCCATGGTGTGCCCTCCCGCATCCACGACTTTAAGCAAGCCTTCTTTAATCATTTGTTGTTCTTTGGCCAAATTGTTACCTAGAGTAAAGAGCGCTTTGAGTATGACCATTTGTTCAGAATCCCTCCGTTCATCCTCATCAGAGGAATCCGAGGGTGAGAATGTCGCATTGAGGGCAGGGGAAGATGATGCATGAAGCCCTGCCGCAATGCGTTCCACGTCCGGTTACTTAGCCAGATTGGTGGATGTGCAATGGGTCGTATTAATACATCCCTCCCTCTCTTTCATTGTCCCAACAAACTCCTGGAATCGCCACTGTAAGTTGAAGTACAGGCTAAGTAAAGAGTTATTGTCTATCGGGGCCAACACTGAGGTGTCAGCTTGCATCTGCAAGTCTTCTGTAATGTTTGCCACAGGGATTGTATCCATATTGCTAAATGTGACAGGCTTCAGAAAAGCAGTAATTCTATGTCAAGACCGGAGGCTCGGATTATGCTCAACTCTTCTCTTTACTTCTCACGCAGCTTCTTTTAACACAACTGTCAAACAACACAATACAAGAAAAAATGACAATATCCAGATGAAATGAGTCCGTTTGTAGTTTTAGCTTGGTAGGGTGGAAAGAGTCCGCGTGACCGTGCCATCCAATCCCAGGCCGAGGCTAGACAACCCTTAGCTGGCTGATCTTCTTTGTCTTTCTTTGCTGCCTGAGCAGCAGATAAGTGCATATTTATTTACTCTATAGTCGGATGATTGAACTGTGTGTGAGTGCTCATTATAGCTTTTGTCGCCTGCGATGCAGCATTTCATAAGTAGCCCAGCGTGCCAGCAAGGCGGTGCATTAGCCGCATTGCGACATTCTGAGGCGCGATGGGCCTCGGAGCTCAGGTGCCTCAGAGCAGCAGCAGGGGGCAGTCTCTGCAGAAGTCCACAGGCGGTGCGACGGGACTCCTAGTTCCGGCGCTCGCATGCGCACTTCCACACGCCATTACTGCCTGTTTCCATTTGTTGCCGGCAACACAAGCTCTGTGCAAGAGCGAAGACAGGGTGAAGTCTCCCCAACTATAACTTTTCTTTCTCGGTTCACAGCCTGACTGCTTGCGCCTCCCGCGCCTCGCCAGCCCGTTGGTATGCAGCAGCGCCACCTGGTGGCCCCAAAGTTTAACAACCCTGCCTCAGCCTACGGGCTGGGCACAGACGGGAGCAGTGTCAACATAATACTGTCGAGCTACCCTTTCGGTGCCTTGATGGAGGCATCAGGAGATGCTGAAGGGAAGTTGTTTGGCGACAGCTTCATAAAGGACATGAGCAAATTCACCAGGAATTTTGCAGCGCTTGATAAAGCCCAAGCCACCTTAAAGAAAGACTTTGGAAATAGAGATTTTGGAAGAACTGGCCTTCTTAGTATACCATCATTTCAAAATGGAGGGCATTCATCTCCTATTGGACATCCTCCAGCCAGGGGATTGGATCGCAAGGATAAACTTGAAAGATGGGTACGTTACGGTGCCCATAGCGCAACAATGCCGGTGTTTCCTGCAGTTCCTGTGGCACAGTGAAAGGTGGGAGTTCACCTGTCTTCCATTCGGGATGGCGTCATCGCCTTGGTGCTTTACCAAGATTATAAAGCCATTCGTGGCCAGGCTGAGAGAGCAAGGAGTTCGGCTCATCATCTACCTGTATGACGTATGCCTAATGTGCCAGGATAGCTGATGTAGCGAGTACAGTAAGCCTGCTGGAGGGGCTAGGACTCCTGATCAACTAGGGGCAAGTCAGAAAGGTCCCCGTCGCAGTCGATGGAGTTCCTTAACTTCATGGTGGATTCGGTCCAGAGGACCCTCTGCCTAACGTTGGCGAAGGTCAACATGATCAAGAACGAGATCAAGGCCTTTGTGTCAAGTAATAAGGTATCACTTAGGGAATTGGCGAGGTTAGTGGGACAGTTTGCATTGTTGATCCAGGTGATTTTTCCCAGCCCCCTCTATTATCGGGCGCTTCAACACCTCAGTATTCAGCATCTCTGCAAGGGTTTCTCTTACGAGCAAAAGGTCCCACTCTGCTCGGAAGCGAGGACGGAACTGGCCTGGTGGTACCACCACATGGAGGCTTGGAATGGGAGAGCGCTCTTCAGATCCTCCCCGGACCTGGTCATAGAATCGGATGCCAGACGTTGGGACTGGGAAGCCCAATGTGGAGACATGACGACAGGGGCAGGTGGTCAGAACAGGAGCTCAGTCTCCATATCAATTGCCTGGAATTGCTGGCAGGCTTGGCCAGTGTTCTTAGAGATCATAGCTCGAAGTGGCCCTGCCAGACGGACCTGTTTGCCTCCAGGCACAACAGGCAGCTCTAGCGTTTTTACAGCTGCAGGCCAGATCCGGAAGCAGCAGCGACAGATGAGTTCCTGTAAGTGTGGGGTTCGGGCATGGAGTTTACATTTCCGCCATTCGCAATGATATTGCGAATGTTGGCTCAAGTGAAGAGGCAGAAAGCAAAGCTAGTGCTTGTCACTCCAGATTGGAAAAGGCAAGCCTGGTTTCCCAGCCTGCTAGAGTTGTCATGTCAGCATCCCATTCTGCTGCCTTGGGATCCGGCGATACTGCGGGGCCCATAATGGGAGGGGCACCCGCTAGTTCAGGCAGACAACTTGAGCCTAATAGCCTGGATGGTTTCTGGGGAGCCTGGTCACTCCCAGGGATTTCGGGAGAAGCAGAAGAATACTGGGTCCCAGGGACTACAAAAGCTTAAAAAATCACCTCGGGGAGATGGTGTAGTTGGTGCCTGGCTTAGGACGTCCACCCCGCTAGAGCAGATGTAGTCCATGTTGTCAATTTCTTGGCTGTATTGGCGGTGCAAGTTAAGGCATGCCAGACAGTCAACACAACACGCTTGGCAAAAGCAGCAGGGCATCAGCGTGTGAGAGTTCTCTCTATCGGGGAGCATCCTCTGGTGTGCAGACTCGGTGGAGTAACTTTGCTGAAAATGTTGGGAGGGACATGACATCTGAAGAAAAGGTGCCCCATCCAAATGAATGGGGACAAAATGGTCTGCCATGAAAGTTGGGGGGGACAAACACCCCTCTGCCCCCCTAATATTACGCCCATGTGCAGACTGCTCAAAGGAGTAAGGATCTTGAAGCCTTCGGTGCCAAAGTACTCCCAGGTGTGGGATGTGAACATGGTCCTCAAACTTTTCCAGTCAAGGCCAGCGATTAAAGACCTGTCGTGCAAGGCTCTTTCGGCTAAACTTGCGACCTTGCTTTGGCTCCTTTCATGCAAGAGGACATCAGACGTCACAGCCTTGGAAGTGGACAATAAATCCTTTTTGCCTTCAGGTTGACTTTTCACATCACCAAGAGGACTAAAACCGGGATCAAGGCAGTGACATATCCGGCTTTCTTGGATCAACCGAAGCTGTGCCTAGTCAATTGTCTGGTGACTTACAAAGCTATGATAGCTCCTTTTAGGCCGGAGGAACAGTACTGGTTGCTGCTAGGATTGCGGAAGCATTTTAAAGTGGTGTATGTGGCCATTCTGACTAGATGGTTGCGGTGGTACATGCAGCAGGCAAATATCAATATTGAGGCTTACAGAGCCCATTCGGTTCAAGGCGCGATGGCCTCTAAAGCTTTCCAGAGTGGGAGCGCACCTGGAAGATATTAAGGAGGCGGCCGACTGGTCTAACAAATCAGTTTTTAAGACCTTATGTTTCAGGCTTATTGGGCAAGTGTCAACCTTGGTGGTAAGTAAGCTTTAAACAAGCATAATACGAGCCTCCGGTCTTGACATACAATTCAGATTTTCCATACTGTCGTTACAGAAAGTCATATTTCTATTAAAGACACAGAGGCAAAGGATTATCCCACGCAGGCAATTGGGCAGAGATAAGAGGATGTTCCAGCCCCTGCAGGGGGCGCTCGAGGGACGTCCCACATAGCGTGGGCGCCCCTCTGGCAGCCCCGCCTTCCCCTCGGGGCTTTGCAGGTCCCTACCCCTTAGCTCCACACCAGCGGGGGTGGGCGTCTCCAGGGCAGCCATTTCCGGCCAGCCCTGTTGACAGCCTACAATTACGGAGGGGGACTGCAAGAACGGCCTCTTTGCAGTCCCCCTGGCGAATTATGGTGTAAGGAGTTGGACCGAAGTGATCATCGCGGCCGAGCGGACCCGGACTGGCTTTTTACTTGCCCGGTGCATGGTCGTACCAGGACTGCCTAAGTTTGTGAGGAGTTTGTTAGGTATGGGATCTGGCTGGGTGACATTGGCTGCTGCCGGCTAGTGGTTGTATTTATCCCGCCCTTTCCCCCTCGGGATGACGGCTGTGATTGCCCACATTATTTAACGGTTTTGTATTGCAGGCTGGCGAGCTGTTCGCCACGCCGAGTAATGTTGTGGGTTGATTTGCTTTAAAGAGGTGGGAAGTTTAGGGAGTGAGTAGGGCTGCAGCAACAAAGCGTCTTTGTTATCTACGATGTGAGGCTTCGCTTTGGGGCGGCGGGAAGAGTGAGCGTGAGTCCGGTTGGGAGCGGACTATGTACAGCGCATTTCAGATACCATGTGTATGTGCAGGGAGTTTTACACATAATTTCAGTGCGCCGCGCCACACGTTTTATTTCCTGTTGGGCGTAACAAAGGGGAGTTTGGTAAATGATGCAACTGTTTGTGCAGTAGTCCACCGATCCGCGTTTGGGCAGGAGTGCGGGTTGTGTCTTTCTTTGTGTTAGCGGGGGTCCGCATGCCACAGGATCGTGGTTTGGTGGCCTCCATACTGTTGGGGAATTTTCTGGTCACTTGACCTCGTTGTTGGCATGGTTGCAATTGCAGGGTGGGCAGGGGCAGAGTTTGTCGGATTGCCGACTTGTGCGCCTCATGTGAGTTTTACAAATCTCACCATGCGTTTTGTATTCATGTTGTTGATGTGGACGCCGTGCTGGATAGGTTGTATTTTCACCTTCTGTGGGCCTTCGTAGACACGGCTTCAGTGGTCTTTTAATCGGATGTACGTGCTCAGTGTTGGCCGCTGTGCCGCATGGGCTGTTTCAAGGTTTATCTGCGATGGGTTTCAATAGGATGGCTTCGTGCCACTGTTTTTCCAAATATGGTCTATCTACCTGGTAAATGTGCCGCGGGTTTTATAACATGAAGCGGTTTCGCTTGTTCCTGTACGAATTCTTAAATGCGCTCCTTATTGGAAAAAGCTTGTAATGTTAGGAAGTTGGAGGACATGGCCACCATCACCACGTGCTCCAAACATTACAATAAATGGTTTGCCTGCCACTATGTCTTGTTTGCATTATATATCGGTGGTCGACTGTCCGTTGGAATGCTGCATGGGATGTGCCTTTTTTGAAGTTTGTCGTACCACCCGCGTGGTTCCGAGTTGTGCTGCTGGGGCATTTTTTTGTGCCTTTGATCTGGGAAGTAAAAGGAGGTGTGCAGACAGTAGGCAGGCATTCTGCAGGCGAAGCATCTGGATTACCATGGTGGGTCGCCGATCCCAGCAGTGCTTACAGTAGACTCTGATTACTCTGACTTTGGGGCAGGATGGTGGAACGAGTTCAGTGTGAGGGGCTTCCATTGAGGTGTGGGCCTGCGCACGTGGTTGCCGCCGCTGCATCCCCAGAGATGCGGATGTGTGCGTCTTTAAAGGCACACCATTTCTTTAATAAGGGACCATGGTTTGGTAGTCATATTCGGACTAGGTGTTTAGGAGGTTGCTCTGTGCTTTCTCAGGGGCTAATTAAAAATGTAGTAAATGGTGAAGGTAGTTGAACTGTTATAGCTGTTAACTCAGGAAACATTACAAGATTGTGTTGTGACACTAAGGGACGGGTGCGAATGACTGCGATGTACGCCGTTTCTCATATATATGGTCAATACTAGTACTTGGGTTAGGGCTCAGTACTCAGGTCGGGATTAAGTACTTGGGTCGATTTTTAGGTATATTGTTGGTGCCTGGGGCTGGAAATACGGAGGACCCAATTTCGAATCCCGGGTCAGGTACCAGCTGCTAAAAATAATTAAAATCGGAGGGGCATAGTTAACAAGATGGGTTTTGTTGTGATGTGGGCACAGTGCTCGCTTTTATTTCGCTCTGTTTTTGCAATATGGTAATGCGGCCGCACGGGGCTGCAGAGGACTAGTTTGCACCACACAGTCTGAGATATGTGTGATGTCGGGCATGAGCAGGTGGGGAAGCCCGACACTGGAGGTAGGCCTGACAAGGCCGTATGACGCAGCGCCTCATTGCGCACAAAACAGACACGACCACTCGTGAGGCTGCATAAATCCGGACTGGCGTCCTTACGCCAGTTCCGGTGATAACTTTATTTCCACTCTCCCCACCCCTGACACGTGACCAGGAGACTCTCCGGCATGTGACACCACATTCCTCCCCAACTTGGAATGTTTTTCACAACACTTAACAACAACACATCACAACAGGTGTAGTCTACTCTAGTCTCTCGGATTTCATCTGGGCAGGCTCACCGGCTTGTAGATTCCATCCACCACGTATCTGTAACTCTCACCTGGCTCCCACGGAGGCGCTGGTCTGGTCTGGGTTGCTGTGGCCTCTTCAAGCGTGATGCGCAGAATTCAGACCACCGATTGAACAGGACCCCCAAATCTTGCTTGTTTGGCCCGTAGGAATATCCTTCTGCAGATGAGAAAGGGGATTAACTGTCTGCTGAATAGTGTGCTTGCTCCCCCCTTTCCCCCTTCGTTCTTCTCTGACTTCCTCCAAAACCCCCGGTTTAGGCTCACCTTATGGTTTGGAAGGATGAACTCTCCATCCTGCTTCTGGTGCAGGGGCGCGCGTTCGTCCAGTTACTTCACTGGTTTTCAGAATGGCGCTGGCAAATCCACTTGACTTTTCTGAGCGATACGCCGTAAGTATGAAGATGCAAAAGTTCAAGTGTGAGCCTCCTTTTATGTTGTTTTTTCCTAACCTGTGATCTGTCCTTTATTTCAGGTGCAGAACATGGCGATGCGTTGAGGGGTTAAATTGCCGGTGGTAAAATCAGGTGAGTTAGTGCTGAGGGCGACCCCTCTAAATGTCTTTATAATTCCCCAGTAATGTCTTTTGTCCTTTCCCCATAGGGGCCGGGGTGCGGTACCTGCCAAAGATGCGGCGCCGACCCGAGATGTGGAATGGTTCACCAAGAAAAGCCGGTAAGTAATATGGCTCAAAATTCAGCTTTCCTCTTGTGTTCCCTTGCTCACCTTTTGTCTCTTCTTCTCTCCCCTAGGTGCAGAGATGTGGCGACCGTTGCTGAGAGCCGCGATGGAGCCGGGCGGCGTCTCGGGAACAGGTGAGTGTAGAGCGGCGCTGCAGCGAGCAACGCGGTGCTTTTAAATGGAAGTCTTCCTTCAGGAATGCTGGCGTGAAGATTCCGGATGCAGGTAAGAAGGTTGAATAAGTTCTTGGTTTTCACCTTTCTCTTCTCTTCTTTCCTTACAGGTGTTCCAGGTTCGAGGCGGGCGTGGCTGGAGTCCAGGTGCAGGAGCAGACACGGTGAGCGTTCAGCTGCTGGGATGCAGAACAACACGAAGCACGTGTGGCTGTCAGGGCGTGGCTTAAATAGCCTTGGAAGAAGTTCCAGGTGAGTATTCTTCCACAGCCCCACCCAAGTAACAAAATAGTTCCTTCAGAAAAATAGTCCCTCCTAAGCCTCATTTGGCTTGGTTCTTCATGCAGCATGGTCTGCATCAGGTGAGTGTGCAGCATGGTCTGCTTCAGGTAAGTGCACCAAACACTTCCCCTTATGAGCCTGGCGCCTATGGCACCAGGACTGATGTCCAACATGAGCCTGGCGCCAATGGCGCCAGGACAGAGAACAAAGAGCCCCTATAAAGGGCCGCTGGGCTTTTACCCGGGGGCGTGATGCCTGCTCCCGGGGGTGCTGGGCCTGGCCTGGTGCTCCGGGTGTAGGCATCATGACAGCACTCCCCCCACCCCCCAAGGCCCCCTCCGAAGGTCGTTCCCCCAGGAGGTTTCGGTTTGTTCGGGAAATTCCGATGGAACCTCTTTACTAGCCGAGGTGCATGAATGTGGTCGCTGGGTTCCCAAGATCTTTCCTGAGGCCCGTACCCCTTCCAATCAATTAGATAGAAAAGTTTTGATTTTGAGATCTTAGAGTCCAAAATGTTCTTCACCTCGAATTCAGGCTCCCCATCTATCTGGATTGGTTCTGGTGGCTTTATTAATCTGGTTCCTGGTTGCACTGGTTTCAAAAGCGACACATGAAAAATGGGGTGAATCCGCATGTTAGCTGGTAGATCTAGCTTGACTGCCACTGGGTTAATTATAGCTTTGATCGAGTAAGGGCCTAAATACCTTGGATTAAAAGTCTGAGGTCCCTTGAGCGATAAGTGTTCGGTAGCCAACCATACTTGATCCCCTATTTGGTATGGAGGCACCTCCTTTCGATGCAGATCCGCATTCTTTTTGTATTTCCCTTTCGCATGTTGTAAGTGTGCAGTAGCATCCTTGAAGGCTTGAGTAATCGTAGAATGCAAATGGTCCACTGTGGGCATTTCGAGGCTCAAAGGTGAGTCCAAGTCTGAAGTACGAGGGTGATGTCCATATAGGGTGTAAAAGGGGCTCTGACCAGTTCCAGAGTGTATCGAGTTATTGTATGCATATTCAGCCACCCATAAAATATCCTTCCAATTACCCTCCGATTGGTGCAACATACATCGTAGATATTGTTCAAGGGTCTGGTTCGTTCTCTCCGTCTGACCATCGGTCTGTGGGTGGTGGCTGGTTGAGAGTCTTACGTCGATTTGTGCCAGTTGACAACACTTTTTCCAAAAATGAGAAATAAACTGGCTTCCCCGATCGGAGATTAGTATGGACGGGAATCCATGCAGACAGATGATATTTTCGAGGAATTCCTTGGCAAGAACAAAAGCTGAAGGTAATCCTTTCAACGGAATAAAATGGGCCATCTTGGAAAATAAATCCACCACAACCAGAATAGTATTGTATCCATTACAAGAGGGCAGGTGCGTGATAAAATCTAGTGACAAGGTGTGCCAAGGTGCTGGTGGAATGTCTAAGGGTTGAAGAAGACCGGCGGGTTTTGTTTTTTGACCTTTGTTTTGGGCGCAAACTCCACAGGACATCACAAAAGATTTAATATCCTTTCGCCAGGACGGCCACCAGAATTGTCGTTTAATTTTTTCCTCTGTTTTGGCAATGCCAGGATGTCCTTCCATCAGAGTATCGTGATGACGGGAAATAACCAGTTCTTGCAATTCCTTTTCTGGCAAAAATAAACGTCCTTGGAAGTAAGGTAAGCCATCGTTGATTGAAAAGTCAGACCCCCTTTTGATCCAATCCTGCAAGGCTGAAGAGTCCAGGAATAGTTTTACCCGTGCTTGAATGTCTTCAAGGGTTTGTAAAGTGGTTATCCCCAAGATTCTTTGTTCGGGAATTATCGGCACAGGTTCTGAGTTTGTGTCCATTTCTCCCATTCCAATTCGAGATAGCGCGTCCGCTTTGCCATTCTTACAGCCGGGACGGTAAGTGATTACAAAATCGAACTCAGCAAAGAATAAAGCCCATCGGAGCTGTCGTGAAGACTGAGCCTTGGCAGTTTTTAAATATTGTAAATTTCGGTGATCAGTGATCACGGTGATGGTATGCCTGGCGCCAAGAAGATAATGCCGCCAAGCCTTAAAGGCGGACTTAATGGCTAATAATTCCTTATCGGTGATTGCATAATTTATCTCCGGCGGCGAGAACTTTCTGGACCAAAATGCTACGGGGTGCAGTTGGTTGATTTCGGGGTCTCTCTGAGACAGGACAGCTCCCATGGCTAAGCTGGATGCGTCGGTTTCGACTATAGATGGGAGATCAGGACGCAGGTGTTTCAAAATAGGTGTGGATGTAAATTTAGCTTTTAATTCCTGAAAGGCCTGTTCAGCTTCCTCGGTCCATTCAAAACGTTTATTCTTCCGCAAGAGTGCAGTGATGGGTTGCACCACCCGTGAAAATTCCGGGATAAACCTGTGATAAAAATTGGCAAAACCAAGCATGCTTTGGACACCTTTCACCGAACTAGGTGATGGCCATTTGAGGATGGCATCCACTTTCCGTGAGTCCATTCGGACCCCTTTAGGTGTCAGGATGAATCCAAGAAACTCAACCTCGGTGGTATGGAAAATGCATTTTTCCAGTTTTGCAAACAGTTTGTGCTGGCGCAATTTCTCAAGGACGGCCCTGACATGTTTTCTGTAATCTTATTCCGAAGAGGAGTACACCAGAATGTCATCGATATACACAACAACACAGACATCGATGAGTTCCCGAAGGACATCGTTCATGAAGAATTGGAAGGCAGCAGGCGCGTTGCACAACCCGAAAGGCATCACCTGGTATTCGAATAGTCCATATTTTGTACGGAAGGCCGTTTTCCATTCGTCGCCTTCTTTTACTCGTACCAGATGATAAGCCCCCGGAGATCTAACTTGGTGTATATGCAAGCGTCCTTCACCTGGTCAAGGAGTTCAGGGATCAAAGGCAGAGGGTAACGATTTTTAACAGTTATCTGGTTCAATGCGCGTTAATCGATACAAGTTCTAAGGTCGCCTTCTTTTTTTGGCACGAAGAACAAAACCGAGGATGCCGGAGACTTTGACGGGCGAATGAAACCATTGGCTAGGTATTGATCTAAATATTGTCTCAAATGCAGATTCTCCGGCTCAGTAAGGGCATAAATCCTGCTACAAGGGGGTTGTGCACCGGGCACCAGATCGATTTGGCAATCGTACGATCTGTGAGGAGGTAACGTGTTGGCCTGTTCCTTTTGGAAGACCTCCTGAAAGTCTTGGTATTCCGGAGGTAGTTGCATGGAGACAGAGGTTACTGATGCTAGACTGATCTTCAGATTTTCTGGGTAGCAGGTTCGTGCACACTCCGGAAAGGTTATTCTCTTTGCTCGCCAATCAATTCGAGGATTATGTGTCTCTAACCAAGGGATTCCGAGAATAACCTGAAACTGTGGAGCCTTG
This sequence comes from Ambystoma mexicanum, assembly GCF_040938575.1. NCBI lineage: Eukaryota > Metazoa > Chordata > Amphibia > Caudata > Ambystomatidae > Ambystoma > Ambystoma mexicanum. The sequence goes on from NC_090938.1 coordinate 761,083,660, forward strand.
ATTACATCAAACACAACTGCCTCCCGATGGCCGTCCGGACCTACAAGTGTCACCTCAGCTGTGGAATGTGTTACCGGTCCCGAGGCAATTTCGGTATCATCAACTGTGGTGATGACATCTTTGCTGGTTTTAGAACGCAGAGGGAGGTTAATCCTGGAGACCAATTCACGATCCACGTAGTTTCCTATAGCCCCACTATCGATGTATGCCTTTATTGCATGCAACAGTTTAGGGTGTTGCGGATCTACGAGGACCATTGGCACAATGAAATGCGAGGTCTGAGAGTTCGTTTTCTAGCTCGGCAAGCGGACCCCTACGCTTGTGGGGCGAGGTCGTTTCCCGATACAGAGGTTTCATGGATTTTATCAGCGGCTCCTACCACCTTCCTGGGCGGCCTTGCCGGGCAATCTCGTAGAAAGTGTCCAGAGGAACCACAATAAAGACATAAGTGCATCTGCCGTCTTCTTTCACGTTCCTTTTGAGTTAAAGGTCCTTTAACTCCTCCGATTTGCATTGGCTCAGAGGCTTCAGCCCCCTTGAGGTTAGCGTGGGTCTTGACTAACACCCGGGTCTCAAACTTGGACCGATCTGCTTTTCTGTTTTGCAGTCTGTGATCCAATTGGACCACTAAGTCTATATATTCTGAGCATTCTTGGGGCGGATTTACAACTTGGGCCAGGACATCTTTAAGTTCTCCGCGTAGACCTCGATAAAATAACGTGATTCTTTTATCCTCTGGCCACCCAGTTTCCACAATTAGTCTATTAAAGGTTGCAATGTAGGAAAGGAGGTCTTGATTGCCCTGTCGCAGAGATAGAAGTTCGTCATCTAGAGCCTGCCCCTGGGAGTGACGAGCAAATAACCTTTCCATGCTTGCTTAAAATCCTTGAAAATCACGAAGAATCGGGTCATCTTGAGTTACCAGTGGAACTGACCAATCGGCAGCACTGCCGCTGAGATATGACAATACAAAGGCTACCTTGGTCTGGTCATTAGGGAAGGCCCCAGGTCTGCACAGGAAATGCAAACGACACTGATTCATGAATACGGCGAATCGTTTGGGGTCCCCAGCAAAGCGTTCGGGTGGGGCCAGCGGCATGTTTCCAGGTAGATTAATCTGCACCGGGTTTCTGGAAAGCACAGGAGTGGGGTTCCCTTCGGAATAGGGTAAAGGAGTTTGTCCAGCTTGACCTTGCAAAAGCTGTCTAGCCAGGTCATCAGCTCTTTCCTTTGTTACAATCACTTCCCTCCTGAGAGCATTAGTCTCTTGACGAGCGGCGTGTACTTCGTCCCGTAATTCCCCCAGTAGTTGGGCCAACTGGTCAGTCTCAGAAGTTTCCATAGCGCCTGGGTGGGAATTTGTGGGAAGGCTTTGCATTCTGTAACACTCACCTGGCTCCCACGGAGGCGCTGGTCTGGTCTGGGTTGCTGTGGCCTCTTCAAGCGTGATGCGCAGAATTCGGACCACCGATTGAACAGGACCCCCAAATCTTGCTTGTCTGGCCCGTAGGAATATCCTTCTGCAGATGAGAAAGGGGATTAACTGTCTGCTGAATAGTGTGCTTGCTCCCCCCTTACCCTCTTCGTTCTTCTCTGACTTCCTCCAAAACCCCCGATTTAGGCTCACCTTATGGTTTGGAAGGATGAACTCTCCATCCTGCTTCTGGTGCAGGGGCGCGCGTTCGTCCAGTTACTTCACTGGTTTTCAGAATGGCGCTGGCAAATCCACTTGACTTTTCTGAGCGATACGCCGTAAGTATGAAGATGCAAAAGTTCAAGTGTGAGCCTCCTTTTATGTTGTTTTTTCCTAACCTGTGATCTGTCCTTTATTTCAGGTGCAGAACAAGGTGATGCGTTGAGGGGTTAAATTGCCGGTGGTAAAATCAGGTGAGTTAGTGCTGAGGGCGACCCCTCTAAATGTCTTTATAATTCCCCAGTAATGTCTTTTGTCCTTTCCCCATAGGGGCCGGGGTGCAGTACCTGCCAAAGATGCGGCGCCGCCCCGAGATGTGGAATGGTTCACCAAGAAAAGCCGGTAAGTAATATGGCTGAAAATTCGGCTTTCCTCTTGTGTTCCCTTGCTCACCTTTTGTCTCTTCTTCTCTCCCCTAGGTGCAGAGATGTGGCGACCGGTGCTGAGAGCCGCGATGGAGCCGGGCGGCGTCTCAGGAACAGGTGAGTGAAGCGCGGCGCTGCAGCGAGCAACGCGGTGCTTTTAAATGGAAGTCTTCCTTCAAGAATGCTGGCGTGAAGATTCCGGATGCAGGTAAGAAGGTTGAATAAGTTCTTGGTTTTCACCTTTTTCTTCTCTTCTTTCCTTACAGGTGTTCCAGGTTCGAGGCGGGCGTGGCTGGAGTCCAGGTGCAGGAGCAGACACGGTGAGCGTTCAGCTGCTGGGATGCAGAACAACGCGAAGCACGTGTGGCTGTCCGGGCGTGGCTTAAATAGCCTTGGAAGAAGTTTCAGTTGAGTATTCTTCCACAGCCCCACCCAAGTAACAAAATAGTTCCTTCAGAAAAATAGTCCCTCCTAAGCCTCATTTGGCTTGGTTCTTCATGCAGCATGGTCTGCATCAGGTGAGTGTGCAGCATGGTCTGCTTCAGGTAAGTGCACCAAACACTTCCCATTATGAGCCTGGCGCCTATGGCGCCAGGACTGATGTCCAACATGAGCCTGGCGCCAACGGCGCCAGGACAGAGAACAAAGAGCCCCTATAAAGGGCCGCTGGGATTTTACCCGGGGGCGTGATGCCTGCTCCCGGGGGTGCTGGGCCTGGCCTGGTGCTCCGGGGGTAGGCATCATGACAGCCTCCCTGGAGGCGAGACAAAGGTTTTGGCCTTTCCCTCAGGTGGTATCGGGCGTGGCTTCTCCCCGGATTGTCTGCCAGAGGGCTCTCAGGCCGGACTTCATCTTCTTGCTCTCGTGTCCTTGGCTCTCGTGGCACTTCATAAGTTCCGGGTGTCATTTGGCCTTGCGGTCGACAGGGCGATCTGGTTCCTTCCCTTGCGGCTTTTAGGCTTTCTTCCCATAGCTCGGGCGGTACTTTCCTGAAGTGTGAAATGTTACTCGTCACTGTCTCATTTCCTCTGGTGGCAGTGATCATGCTGTGATTTGCGGCACTGACTGTCCAGGGTTGGAATTCGAAGTTTAGGGACATCTTCTTGGTTGTGGCTCGGTTCTTGACGATGACTGTGTCTCCGGGTGCTAGTTCCCGGTGGTTGGCCCGTCGAGTGATACTCTCCTGTTTGTTTCGTTTCACCCTCCGGCATCAATGGTTGGGACGTCTGGCTCCGGCGCTACCCACCTGGGGTGTACGGGAAGCTCTGCCTGTATGGGTACCACAAACATAAGTGCCGCTGGGCTGATTCCTGTCGAGGAGTGCGGGGTCTGCCTGTGGGTCCTCAGGAAACGATATACTGCTTTCAGCCAGGAATGTCCTTGTTCCTTTGCGATGTGGATGACCTTGTTGAGTGTCCCCATGAATCGTTCGGCATCGCCGTTTGCTTGTGGCCATCCTGGGGTGATCCGCTTGTGTCGTACGCTGAGATGCTGGAAGAATTGACGTAGCTCTTGGCTGGTGAAGGGTGGCCCATTGTCGCTATTGATGGGATTCTGTGTATTGCAAATATTTTCTCCAATGCTAGAGTCATGGTCTCAGCGTTGGTGGATGCCACGTGTTCGGTGTCCAGTCAACTGGTCGACGACAAACTGGTCGACTGCAATTTGGTCGACACCATTTGGTCGAATGCCAAATGGTCGAATTTTTTTTTTTTTTATATATATGTGTTTTGTGGGTTTTCGTGTGGGGAAAAAAAATAAAAAAGAAAAAAAATGGGGTTGGGGGGGGACCCCCCCAAAAAAAACCAAAAAATGGGTAAAAAAAAAAAAAAAAAAAATTCGACCATTTGGCATTCGACCAAATGGTGTCGACCAAATTGTCTGTCGACCAAATGTTTTCGACCATTTGACTGGTAACCCACGTGTTCGACTTCGGGATATCTGCTGAATTCGTTGACCAGAACAAGTAGGTAGCCTTCTCCAGCAATGGTGCAGTAATCAATGCTGACAGCTTCCCACGCTCTTGCTGCTTCTCAGGGCGCTGATGATGGGTTCTAGGTTCTCAGCTCCCCGGGTGGCTTGGCAGGCTGCGCAGGACCCCACAAGCTCCATCACTCGCAGTTGCATGTTGGGCATCCACATCCTGGATTTTAGGTATGCTGTTGTTTTCGCAATGCCTTGATGCCCGCTGTGGGCTAGTTTGAGAGCCCTTTCTTCTAGTGATGCGGGCAACACAATTCCGTGGCCTTTGAGTTTTACCCCTTCGGGACTACTGTAAGTTCGTGGTGGATCCTGAAAAGTGTTTGTAGTTTTACTTGGACAGATGTGGTGCGCTGAGCCGTAGAGGTGGGGACGTTCTTCCAATTCCCTGATTGGATGGCGTTGGTGGTGTGGGTTAAGATGGTGTCAGCCTCGGTCTCGTTGGCTATCTCTTGCAGGGTCAGGGCCCATGGTCGGGCACAGGCCAGCACGTGGCACACATGTTCATCTTTCTCCGTCGCATGGCATTCTTCCTGATCTGTGGCAGGCCGTGGGTGGCGAGACAGGTAGTCGGCTGGGTTATCCGTCCCCGGTTGGTATTCCACCTCTATGTTGTAGGGCTGGAGTTGTAGCATCCACTTTTCGATGCGTGCTGGGGGATGGGGTGCTGATCCTCTGAATATTGGAATGAGTGGTTTGTGTTCAGAGAACACTTTTGCTTGTTTGCCCAACAGGTAGACTTTGAAGTGTCTGCATCCCCACAGGATTGCGAGGGCCTCCTTTTCTATGTGCGCATAATTTTGTTCAGTTTTGGTTAGCGCACGACTGGCAAAAGCAATTGGGTGGATGTTTGGGTAAGTACAGCTCCTAGGCCGACTGGGCTGGCATCGACTAGGAGTTCTGTGTGTCTCTCAATGTCGAAAAATGCCATTGTTGTGGAGGCAGATAGGGTGTCTTTGATTCGCTGGAAAGCTTGTTGGTGAGTGGGCGACCATTCCCACTTTTGGTCCTTTTTTGTTAGTCCGCGGAGGGCACTTGCAATGGTGGCGAGGTCTGGAATGAATCTCGCGCAGTACGTTGCCATTCCCATGAAGCTCCTTACTTCTGTGACGGATTGCGGGGCCCTGGTGCTTTTGATGTCGTTGACTTTAGCGGGATCCGGTGACATGCCTTTTGCGTTGAAGATGTATCCAAAGAAACATAGTTCTTCCTTTCCAAATTCGCACTTTTCGGCATTTAGCGTCAGTCCGGCTTCTTCTAGCCTGTGTAGGACCGCCGTGAGGCGCTTGAGGTGTTCTTTTTCATTGGATGCATATACGATGATGTCATCGCTAATGTTCGTTGTCCCTTCTAGGCCAGTGAGAACTTTCCGGATTTCGTGCTGAAATACTTCAGCGGCTGATGATATTTCGAAGTTTAGCCGCTTGTAGCGTCTAAGTCCGAGGTGGGAGGAGAACGTGGTGATGTATCTCGACTCCTTGGCTAGTTTGAGTTGATGGTAGCCAGGCCTAAGGTTAAGCTTGCAGAATATTGTTGCCCCTGTTAGGTCGACGATGAGTTCGTCTATTGTTGGTGTACTCTGGCGTTCCCTGCCGATGGCTGCGTTGGGGAGCCTCATGTCAATACAGATTCGTACTGCGTTGGATTGTTTGGGTTTTTTCGCGACTACCATGGGGGATACCCACGGGGTTGGTCCTGAGGTCTTCTCTATTATGCCTGCCTTTTCCAGTTTGTCAAGTTCTTTTTCCACAGCTTACCACATGTGGAATGGTACTCGGCGATGACGTACAGCTTTTGGTTCGATGGTGGGGTCAATGTGCAGTTTGATGGATCTGCCCCTCAGGCACTCGATGCCTTGGAATACCTTGTGATGTTGTTCTAGCAGGTCGTTGATTTCCTTGTGTTGGATGCTGAAGGCAAATTGTATTAATTTCAGTTTTTCGGTGGATCTACAGCTTAGTAGTGTTTCGCAGCCAGCATCGACGATGTAGATTCGTGCTCGGCACATGATGTTGTTGTGGCAGAAGTCCGATTTGAATGACCCTTGCACCGGAACGGGTTTCTTGCAGCCGTATGCATATAGTTGAATTTTCCTTTCTTGGAGTTTGAGCCTTGGGTGGAGTTTGTTGAACACTGATACTGGCATCACATTGACGGTTGCGCCTGGGTCTATGACCACGCGCAGTGGCTTCCCGTCGGAGATGACAGTGCATGATGGCCTCTTTCATTGTCTGGACCGTTGTGGTTCTACGGCCGAGATGAGGTGTACGCGGTGTATCCGTTTGCTGGTTTTTCTCTGTTTGTCTTTGTCCCTTCTGTCGGGGGATGGGCTGTCTTCACTGTCCTCGCTTTCGCTTGTGTCCGGTGACCTCTGGGTGTGGTCTACTGCTCTCACCCTTCCTTTCTTGCTTGATTGGCGAGGTGTTTCTCGGGGGGGCGAAATTCTTTCATTGTTCTTGTGTCTGCCGCAGTGTTTGCTCTCGGTCGCTTCTGTTTGGTGGATTTAGGCAGACTGCTTCGTAGTGGTTGAGGCGGTTGTACTTTCGGGATGTTGATCCCCATGCAGGGCAAGATTCTCCCCTGTGCCATGGGCCGCCGCACCATTTGCAGGCATTGTCTCTCCCTTGCGCTGTTTGGGGTTTGGAGGTGTTTCCTCTTCGCTCGCTTTGTTCTCGGGTGTTCTGGTGCCTCGATATGGCTGCAACGTCTTCCGTTGGCTTAGGGTTGTCAAGTGGCAGTCGTTGGATTTCTGCTTCGATTACCGCTACCTTGTCTTCTGTTTGTTCAAGAAGGCACGCCATTTACAGGATTCGGGACAGGCGTACGTTCCTCTCTGATAGGATAGCCCTTCTCAGTTTTTCGGATGAAATCCCGTTTATTATTTGGAGACGGATGGAGAACTCTGTGTTGGGGAACTTGCAGCTGACTGCCATTTTGTGTAGGCGTGCATGGAATTTGTCCACTGTCTCGTTTTCACGCTGTCTGGCCATGCAGAAATGGAATCATTCATAGTCAGGATTGAGGTCGGGCCTGAACATATTAGTGAGTGCGTTCTTTGCAGCGTCGTAGTTGTTCGCGTCTCTGCGGTCTTGGATGGCGTTGAACAGGTGTAGTGCTGCTGCTCTGATGTTGAGCAGGAGGAATGTGCGTTTCTTCTTCGCTATTGTGATCTCCCTTGCGTCGAGGTGTATTTCAAATTGCTGCAGCCAGATCTCCCAGCGATTGGCTGCTCTTGTGATGAAGGGGTCAAAAGGCAGCATGAGGGTGGTGAGCGCTGGGTCGGGGTGATCTGGGTTGGCACTCCTACCGGCTGACGGGCTCACGCTAGCTCTTGAGGGGCTTGTCTCGGCTCTGGACATGGTTGGCGCTGTGGTGTTTCCACCCGTGAGAGATGGGAGGCATATAGTGGGTGCGGCTACGGGTGGTAGTGGGGCTGCGCCCTTCCTTGGGTGAGAAGGGCTCTATATGGTCCCAGGCTTGTTCTGGCCTTGTGATTTCACTCACCAATGTCTTGAGGTTGATGCTTTTGGGTGCTTGAAAAGTCACTTGTTATCTGCAGCACTGTCTCCCTGGCATGTGGTGCTTGGAGATCCTTGTTACTTGCTGTGGTGGATGAAACTTGTGTTTGTCGGCGTGTCCGTGCCTCTTATGGAACGTTGGGGTGTGAGAATAAGGTTGTGCTTCTTTTTTTTTTTTTTTTTTTTTTTCAGCGTGACAGCGGTGGAACGTTGGGGGGTGTGGAAACGAGGCTCCGCTTCCTTGTATGTTGATCGGCAGTGTTCTAGAACGTTGGGGGTGTGTGTGAAACTGAGGCTCTGCTTCCGCGCGTATTGATACGCGGCTCTGCGGGATGTTGGTAGGCCTCATGTGGTGTTGGGCCTAAAAGCACAGTTCTTTCTCCCCCCCACAGGCAGAATGCGGCTCGCGTTGAGGGCGCAGTGTGATGTCGGGCGTGAGCAGGTGGGGGAGCCGGACACTGGAGGTAGGCCTGACAAGGACGTATGGCGCAGCGCATCGTTGCGCACAAAACAGACACGACCACTCGTGAGGCTGCATAAAGCCAGACTGGTGGCCTTACGCCAGTTCCGTTGATACCTTTATTTCCACTCTCCCACCCCTGACACGTGACCGGGAGACTCTCTGGCACGTGACACCACAATAAGGAATTTATAACATGCCTATACACAAGTGTTTCAAGACGCAAGTTACAGTGAAGGTTGGTATTACCACGCGGTTTTTTCGGATTGGACGTCTGCATGCGGCAGGTGCCGTTTTGATCAAATGTGGAATTTAGTTGAGCGAGGGGGGGGTATTTTGCTTAGTGCAGTTTGAAGGCGCCAATGGTTTGGGCGAAAGTGCGTTTTTGTGTTTTCTTTCTGGATTGCACCGCGGTGCAGGGGTCGTTTTGCAGCGGGTGAGTGCTTTCAAATAGTTGGAAAACTGCAATGTGGGGTAAGGGTTTCAAGGCAACACTCCAATGCACCAGGTGTGCTTTCGGGGTGCCAAATGGCGGGGGTGCGGGGAATTTGTTTTTCTACGTGTCTCCATTGGTTATCGAGGTACGGTCAGGTTCACGTCTCCAAGGGAGGGATTAAGCTTTTAATTTTGGGGACCACAGGGCAGTGAAGGGGCTTGCAAGTTGGGCTCTGGGAAGGGGTAAGCATCGTGTTGTGGCTTTGGGTTGCAAACACGGTAGGGGAGATGGGTTTAGAGGCATGGGTCCAGAGGGCAATAGGGGACATTTATCGTGCAGCAAGGGGGCTTGCACAAGTGTTTTATGGGTATCGATAATAATAATATGTTATATTGCTCATTGGTCGCAAAAAGGGGTTACTATTATGTGGTTCGGTATTGCCTGAGCAATATACCGGGAATGGCACGCTTCTGAGTGCGTTTATTGTGGCCGCTGGATCTGATGGAGGGATTAGGCCGGGCGGGGGCGCGCATAGGGCACACGGCAGAAGAGGCAGAAGAGGCAGCAGGACGTCTGCAGCTGCCAAGTTGCTGTAGGATTGGGCAATGCTGGTTGTTTCACGCCGCACGTTTTAGGGAATTTATGACGCGCCTAGGCGCAAGTGTTTCAAGGCGCAATTTTTATGGGAAGGATGTGTTTACCACACGTAGACCAGTCACGATGTAACTTTCTGCTAGTATTGCTGTGCCTCCATGGGGCTCCTTTAGGCCGATAGGGGTGTGGCGGGTCCCCGCGCCGCAGGCGTGCACCGCGGTCAACGTAGCAGAGTGCAGCATACCTGCAGAGGAAATAGAGCGTAGGCAAGGGTGGGATCAGGACACAGTCTGATATATGGAATTGATAACGCGCCTATACACAAGTGTTTCAAGGCGCAAGTTTGCTTTGAAGGATGGCATTACCAGGCAGTTTGCTCAGAGGCGTAGCCAGGATTGTCTAGCAAATGGGGCCAGATGCTAATGTAGTTGGGCCCACTGCACTGACAAAAATATCTGTAAATACCCACACAGGGCTGCTGAGTGGGCATTTACAGATTTTGGGTGGGCCTTGCCCCTCAGGCCCTACCCTGCCTACGCCTCTGAGTTTGTTTTAATCACGCATCAGGTGTAGATGGGAAGTGCACGCAATTCTTACATTGGGATTTTACTTCCTACACACCATTTTTGCGTGGTGCAATGTTGGGAGAAAAAATGAATTTATTAGTAAGGGGGTGATATGGTACGTATAGAGCGGTTTAGTATTGCAAAATGACTATGCAGGGCAGGGGCATTTTCACGTAATAGTGGGGGTTTACAGAAAGCATGGGCGCTGGGTGGGGGCTCAGGTTTATTAGTACGCTTTTCAATCGATCAGGTTGCACGTTTGGAATGGGGGCAAACCACGTTTTGGCCAGTAAATGGGTTCAAAGTGGAAATGGAAGGGAGCATGTACGTCTGGGAAACAGATGATGAGGGGGTCTTGATTACTGTGTCGGTTGCACCCGTACATGACACTCAAAGGCCCGAAGGTGGAATATATGTGGGTCAAAGGGGCAAGGGTGCGCTTTCTCGGGGGCTTGCTTAGCGCGGGCATGGGCTGAATTGTTTAGCAAAGGTGGGCAACAAGGGGTTGGCCGGGGAGGAGCGCGGATAGCAAGGGGCACCTGTGCCACGCACAGTCGTTGCTGGTGTTTTCGTGCGAATAGATGTGTGGGGGCTGGAGATACAGTTCGGCGTAAATTGCATTTTCTCTTGTCCGGATCATGGTCTCCGAGTGAGCACCCACGCCGGCGTGCCACCTACTGCCAGCAGTATTTATAACACGCCTATACACAAGTGTTTCAGTGCTTTCCAATAAAGTGGGGGGACTTACAGAATCTCTACATGGGTACGTGAGCCGCCGTTCACTTTTCGGGCCGCCACTCGGGCTAAGAAGCAACATTTATTGAGCTTAATTTACTTTTTCTGGCGTTGCATTTTATCTCGGCGTTTAGTGTGGCGCACCTCCGTTTACAGAAGTTGTAAGGGCCTGATGCAATGTGGTCTATACTTGGACAAAGTGTTTTTGCAACATATCGGAATAACACATTTCAATTTTGTACCAAAAACAGGTTTATAGGCCAGCTGCAAAGGACCAACTTTTAGGGTGGAGGAGGTACAGTGGACAGCGCTCACGGATCGGTAAGGTGCTTTTTGTGTTCGAAATACATGCAGCTACAAACAGCAGCACAAAAGGTTTGCTTAAAGGATCAGGTGCAGGTGTTTCGAGAGGGGAAGCATGGGGTCAGAACCAAGGAGGTGGGAAGTTAAGTTGCAATTAATAACTTTTTCCCAGCTTGGGTAGTGCTGAAAGCTGTAAGGGGCAGGAAATAATCAGGTTAATATGCTGGAAGTGAGGAAGGAAATGTATGGTAATTAATTTGTCTTAATTTTTCATCCAGCTCTAGGTTTGCGTAGAAATGTCTCAGATAGGGTCACCAGACCTGCTTTCAGAGGTAGACATAGTTTTGGACGCATCGGCCAATGATTTGGAGGAGGAAGCCTGGATGTTTGCACGATTCCAGGAACGAATGCGGGCCAGAGGAAAGGACTGGGCAGAAAAAATGCTGAGCAAAGGAAATGGGCAGCTACCCAATCAGCATACCGTGGAAGCACAAGAGCGTGCAGTTCCACACATCCCCCTTCTTAGGGATGTACCCCTAGTGAATGCCCAAACTCCTAAGGGGGCATACAGGACCAAGCAGGGTGAGGAGGAGTTTTTGGCACCGGTAAGTGCGCTGGTGGGATCAGGGTTGGGGGTCCAAAGTACACCAACCCAAAAGAAACAGGCGGTTGGGAAAGGTAGGGTGGCACAGACCGTGGTGAGCACTCTACAAACACCATTGGGTTTGCTGTCCTGCAGCACGGCAAGTAGCCTGACACTAGCGGTGGATGCGGTCGGCACATTACCCCCAATGACCACACACACATCGGTGGCCACCCATCAACCAGTTGGGGCAGCAAGTGCGCAACAAGCAATATGTGTCGCATCGGCCATTAAGGAAGGGGGGGGATCCACAGTCCGGTGGGTTGCAAACGCACCCTCATTAACTTCCATGTGTGGGATGGCTTGGCACATGCATAAGGAATTTAAAGGAGGAATTGGGGAAAGAGAGCAATGTGACAGAAGGAGCAGTTGCGAGAATAAAATTCCAGGACCGGATTTTAACATTAGCGGGGGCGAGGACAGAAAGAGGGGTGAGAGGGTAAGACCAGAGGAGAACATACAGAATTGGGTATTGGCGTTTGATCGGTTGGCAGCAGTTTGGGTGGAGAAATGGCCAAAAGATGGTCAGGCTTTAATGACATATAAGAGGAGAATTACGATGGACCACGAAAAGTACGGGACGCCGGGTTGGATAGACTATGATAGAACCTTCAGAAGGAGGATGGCCCGGGTACCAGACACGAGGGGAGATGACAGGGATGAGGGTGCATGGACGAAGTTTATGGGCGGTAAAGATAGGACCAGCTGTTCTAATGATGTGGGGAGCAAGGGAGCATGGGGGCCAGGTATTAATAAGGAGGACCAAAAGGAGTGGCAGCCATTTCAGCCACCCCCTCCAAGACAGGGGGGGGGTGGGGAACAGGCCAACAGGTTATACATGGAAGGAAATCAGAGACCAGACGGGAGAGAACAAACCAACCGGCAATTGAGGGAGGGGAAAAAATGTAGGCCATTAAATAAAGGGTCCTGCACCTGGGGGAGCAAGTGCCATATCTCTCATCAATGTTTTAGATGTGGAGGCAGCATCCAGCCATTTCCTGCTCCAAAAATGAGGGGGGGACTCAGGGCGGCAGGAGGGAAAAAAGGAGGGCAATGAGGCGGCTTGGTCGATGGGGCCACACCCAGTGGGCAGAGGGGTGCCCCTTGAATTTCCGCAGGAATGCCCGAATGCTGGGGATAGGCAATTACTGTGGGGAGGGTTCTCTCAGGGATTTAGGATGACTTAAGGGCCCCTTGTGGAGGGATGGCGAGGAATACCATGTGGCCACTACATCACCAACGGAGCGGGATGGTAAGTGGTTGGAGCATGGGGGCATTGGGGATAGCGGGGGGCCACCCCCAAAGCGTGGCGGAGTTAGGGGCAGTCCTAGCCAGGGAGGATGCCGCGGCTGGAACCGTGGGCGGTTTCCCGATGGCAGTACCCGAGCCAAAGTTGTACGACGGGCATTGGATCCCTATGGACACTGGAGAATCCGCACCTTCTTGTGCGGTGGCCCGAGGGAGAAGCACCCTGTGCACCAATGGTAAGTTGGGGAGCACAGTAGGGTTCCAACTAAGGGGTAGGTATCTAGGTAGGTAAAGAGAGGTTGGGATTAGGCTGAAGGGAGGATCGGATCACAGTGTAAGGGCGTGTTGTAAAGAGTTTCAAGGGTTGGCTTTCTGTTTAGGTAAGGCCGGGAATAGGAAAAAAAGTTTTAAAAAGTGGCAGACTTCAATTTCTATTCAATTTTCGTTTTCAGCGGACATCAAGGTGTAAGTGGGTGCAAAGGACAGTTTTTAAGGTGCCTGTTGTATGGTGTATAATTGTTCCAGTTCTTAGCATAGAGCGGGGTGGGGGTGCGTCAGGAAGAAGGTTTAACATTGCTTGCATGCTTCAATTTGTATTAATTGTTACGTTTTCAGCAGAGTTCATGGTTAAGTGGGTGAAGGGAATTGTGTGGAATTGCTGGCTTTATTTTGTACTAATTGTTCCTTTTTTGTCACAGGCGGAGTTAGGGGCAGTCTTAGCCGGGGAGGGCGCCGCGTCTTGAACCGTGGGTGGTTTCCCGATGGCCGTACTCGAGCCAAAGTCGGGCGACGGGCATTGGATGCCTATGGACACTGGCGACTCCTCACATTCATGTGCAGTGGCCCGAGGGAGAAGCACTCTGTGCACCAATCTGGCGCAAATGTCCGGTGCCTTGCGAAATGCATAGAGACAGCAAGGCGACTCCGGAACAGTCAGTTTTGCCCCACCTTTTGGGGGCTAGGCGTTTTGTGGTGTAGATGATCAGGAACCATGGTGCTTTAGGGCTGGGACTGCCCCCTATGTATTGTATGCTCCAATAAACTGTGATCTGTGTTTCCAAAAAATGTAAACTGTTGTCGGACTATTATTCACTGACTGCTCAGGTTTTGGTTCCCAAGGTATGTCATCCTCAGACAACAGGGGCCGGGGCACAAATGGGGACTGACACCGCTATGCATGAGAGCGGTATGTGTGTAGCAGCGCGGCAGTTATCTTATTTTGCGATTGCCCGCCCAATATTTTAGCCTTCAGTCAGTGCTCCTAAGTTTTCATGCTGGCGCAGAAGCTAGGCCGGCAGGCTCGTGAGGTAGCTGGATAGGTTTGTTGTTTTGAAGCATTTACCAGTTGGGACGCCAGGTTGAGTTGATGGCAGCAAAAGAAAGAGGATCAACTAGCTAGGGGTGGTCTAGCCTCAGATGGCCTGGTCACCTGGACTCTTTTCACCTTGCCAAGTTAAAACTACAAAAGGACTCATTATATCTGGATATTGTAGTTTTTTCTTGAATTGTGTTGTTTGACAGGTGTGTTAAAAGAAGCTGCTTGAGAAGTAAAGAGAAGAGTTGAGCATAATCCTTCGCCTCTGTGTCTTTAATAGAATTATGACTTTCTGTAACGATAGTATGGAAAATCTGAATTTTCCTTTGAGCAGCTTCGGGAATACGTCTTCGCACAAATACTGCTAATTACCCCCCAACGCCACATCCTGAGATTGCAATTTGTTTTTATTATTGTTGCTTAGTAGCTCGGGAATTGCATGTTTACAATGCTGCCTGAGCTTGACTAGGCTGCTGATCCTTTTTTCACAAGCTGCTGTGTTCAGGTGTGTCGCTCATGCATTCAACAAAGGACGCGTTTAAAGAGAAACATTTCCAGTGCTGTCCAGGCTCTGTAGCTGCAGGGAGGACTGCCCCCAATGGAGCTGATGAAAACACTGCCCAGCCCTAACCACGGCAAACCACTTTGCTGCCCACTTCACCGCGCTCGGAGATCCTCAGCGTAGTCCATTGGCATAGCCAAGGCGAGTGAGTACTAATGCCATGATCACTTGGACACTTGTGAGAGGGAGGGAAAGGGGAGTCCACCACCCAACTTCAAGAAAGCATCTGCCCAGGTTGTCGATGTGAGAAGGGGTAGGCAGCAGTGACGTCGCCACTGATGCACCCTTTCGGATGTCTTCTGTGGATTGGGGGCCACCTTTTGTTTGAGAATGGGCCCCATTGTTTTCCCATCCAAGAAATAGCACATGAAGGGGCCCTGGATAAGATGGCACATAGTGGCTTGACCTTGATAGTACATAGTGTTTGCCTGAATAAAATAATATGCATAACTCTCCTCAAAAATAGGGCACCAACTGACCTTCTCAACTACATGACCCTACCCCCACATAGGCCTACTGGTGCAATGCAGTTTCCATCCCTCCCCAGGGGCTATTCTGGAGACAAGGGGTAATTACCAATGTTGTGGTAGTGTTGAAATAGGCTGTATTCCCGAATATCGCATTTTATTCACTGCTCGGCCATGGTAAGCGTAACAATAAAACTCTCAAAACCCACCTGCTTTTGGAATGGAGGACACTTCCTGCACACCAAAAACAGTACCACATGCAATATTACAGCATGTGGTAATTCATTCCCACATGCGATAATGCTCTTGTGCCACCGTGTGCTGCTACTCCGCAAATCCCTGGCCCTCCTACTACTCCTACTCCTACTACATACTCAACCTGGGAGCAGAGAGGCGCATGAACCCCCTGAGCTATCTGCCTCAGGAATGGAACCTGGAAACTGAAGGTTTCAGAGGTGCCTCTTTGTAACTGGCTTCTCTCACTGCTGAGCAGAACGATTGCATTGGAGCACAGGTAGGTGGGAGATGACATGTGACGAGGGACACGCAGGCCTGTTTGGTTATTTACCCACCCAGTGACTGCCCATGGCCATGCTAATACCTATGGCCATTTCCACCCCTAATTGCCCTTCCCCACCCAAAATATATCCTTGTGGGACCTGTTTGAGCTCGCTCTGTCAAGCGGTAACATTGCAATTTAGCCTGTCGGGGTTTTTTTCTAATTTACTTCGAGTTAATGGCTGCTGTAGCAACGTGATTATTATCTCTACCTTGCACTGAAGTCCTGTTAAAAAGCAGTCAGAAAATAGTCATAGGTGCCCCTCTGCGAGGACAGACACGGCTAAATGACTGTAAGCGGTACCCCTGTAATTAGGTCCTACCTTACAATCTTTCACAGAAGGGAAATATCCATTTGCATACCAGTCTTTGTCCCGCCCACATGGGCGGTCCAGCACTGAAATGCTATAGAAAAATAGTCATAGGCTCCCCTTCTGTGAAAGGTACAGTGAGCTAAAGTGTGGTTGCCCGGGGATCCTTTGTTTAGGTGGCCAGGGGAGGGTAGGGCCGTCCATCTTGGGTCCCAACCGTGGGGGAGGACAAGCAATAGAGGGTCATCTGGGCAGGGGGTCCTCTGGGACTATGGTAGACACTCCCATCCCAATACACCCCTACCCAACACCCCCTCAGTTGTCATGGGATATTGTCAGCAGAGTCCCATCATACATCAGTACCTTTCTGTAAGAAAAAGGAGAAAACGACCAGGGAAATTAAAACCCAAATAGAAAAACCATTTACCTATCACAATAAATGTACCCCCCTCAGCCTGACAAAACCTACATGGTCTCCAGGAAAACCTACAACTCCCACAATCCCTACTTCCATTCTAGAAGTCCAGCTACTGGGACGCAGAAGAGGCAGATGCGAATCATGAGGATTACCCATAGGAATCCATGGGCAATCTTCATATTTTCCCGATAATGAGGTCAGGCAGAGGGGGACGTGGCTATGAGGCCATGAGCTAGGGAGCAGACTTTGCGAACTCCCGTGATCCAACATTGATCCGTGCCGTACAAGGTCGGAAATATGGAGCTCCAGCTATAATAAACGAAGACACGGACTCATGAATGTGCCGTGCACACATAGAACGAATAGCGCTGAAAACGAACACTGCTGCAAGTAGTTACAAGCTTGAGGACCGGAGATCAGCATGAAGGTGAATATAAAGATGGCGCCGGCGACAAGCTCATACGAAGCATGAATCTGCAGATGTGCCCCCGCGAGCGAGAATGTTGGTGAAATGACTGAAAGGGCGAGTGCAGCGGAACGCACATAGAAGGGAGCACGGTGGGCTGCAACTGTTTTGCAGCCTGCAGACGCTGTTAGAACAATGGATGTGGATACATTGTAACGGACTAGGCACAGGAGACGCAAAAAAAAAAGCAAACGAGAAAGTGCACATGGAAGGCAGCAGATGCTGGGAGGCACTCGGTACACCTCAAGGCATGTAATCAGCTGAGCGGGCCTCAGTAAGAGACTTTGGCACAGAAGGTCCTGATACTGAGATATTGACCTGTGCGAGTAGCAAAAAAAACGACTTGTGCCAGCAGTCACTGGGAAAGAAGGTAATACTGTGTGTTTTGATAAGTAAAGTGAACATCTGTTTCAAGGCGGCGGTAGCCTGTATTCTGCCAAAGGAAGTCTGTGTTTGACAAGCAAAGTGAACTTTGTTTCAAGGCGGTTGAAGCATGTGTTTTGACAAGAGATGTTTCTTTTGAGAATCCTTTTTGTTTCTTAAAGATTTTGCCAGGGTGGTTTGGAGACAAGCTGAACCATTGCACTGTGTCCTCGTGCTGAGGAAGCCAGAGGGTGCATTCGACTCGAGCGTGCTGCCTTGTCCCGTGCTGAAAGCGTGGGGAAGGGAGGCCAACTGCTCAAATGTCCTGACATTTTGTTTCTTGAACAACTTTCCTTTTTTGCATACACTACTGTCCCACGCCATTTTGTATTTAGAAGTAAGGATTGGCAATAGGTTTATTGGCATAGGCCCTTTTATTTTGACGGACTTGACTAGGGCTGCATTATTATTAATTGATGGTTGTAGCTTGCTCGCATCCTTAGATTTAGGTTTAGATTGCCGTTAAACCAACCCTTTAATATTCAATAAACACCCTTGAACTGTGTCTCACATGTGTCAGTCTTCATTGATGATACCAAGCCTTTCCTTACACTTCCCAAAGAACAGGCAATTATACGTGTTTGTTCTCGCAGACGGGTGCCTATGACTATTTCTTTACTGTTAGAAAGCAGTATTGACAATGTTAGGGAGAATTCTCTGTTAAGGCTAATTTCCCAAACCTAGTGAGTCCCCCAGCAGCTTTGCTGGACTTTTGGGGTTTATTATTTTCTCCTGCTAAGAGTGAGACTCTTTTTCTCCCACTCTTAGACATGACTTGAGATATCCTTTGACTTTGTAATGTGTTTTATGGGCTATGGGGTCTTTTACTCCATAGGGCTTCATGTGTTTTTGGTATGTGTGTTACACAGCACCCTCCGTGCAGTAACACAGGGGTGTCATAGTGACCCCCAAACATAGACTCTGTACCCTGGGACTGACTACTGTCTTCCAGGGCATGTAAAGACACCATTGGCTTTACTAGTCCTAAATTGTGAACAGAACCAGTACAAACCATCATATTGTGGGCGCACTCGTAGGGGAAATTCGATTGCCCCTGGGTCTGTTGTTGGAGGGGGCACTGTCCAGTCCCCCCTGAGCGAGTTTTGGCTGGTGGCAGTGGAAACTACTTTTTATATTCGACCGCGAATATATTCCTATGGTATTTTCCCATTGTTCGAGGCTAATACTTTTTAACATAGCCTCAAACATACCGCCGGTTTATTTATTTAATATTAATTCACCGGTTGGTATTTTTTGCCAGAACTCGGTTCCAAAATGGCGTTTGTGTTCGCTTCTGTGACTCCAACCCGAAGTTGAGCCCTTTGTTCCACTTTTGGCAGGCTTCTGCACAGAAGCCCACCAAAGTGGTGCCACTCTTTCTGGGTACCACAGGGAGTGTGGGAGGGGGTTTAGGCACCCTGGACTGAGTTGCCCCGGCAACTCAAGTCACACTCTTGTGTGATTGGCCCAGTGGTGAGCCACCCGGCTCATCACTTAGCATGTTTGAGTGACAGCTAGGACTGATGAATGGGGGTTTTCTGCATAAAAGCAGGGCTTTGGGGACTGGGACTTCAGACGTCGCCACAGGACCAAAGAATCCGAAGAGGGAGAAGCTGAGCCCACCTGCAACGACGACACCACTGGTGGAGCCCTGCTGAACCGTCTCACCACTTCCCAACGACAGAGAAGATCTTCATCCCGAAGAGTCTTCTTCCTTTGACTGGTGGGGATAACCAGTTTGCCCGCCTTTTCTCCTTCCCGGATCATCTCGTGGCCGCCTTGCCTGTGCCAAGCACCCCGGCAACAGGGATACCACGTTTTACCACTACCACGAATAAAAGGGTAGTACCTTTTTTTACCGGAGAACTCCGCGGCTGGTTTCTTCCCTGGCAGTGGAACGACCTTCAGCTTTCCTCCACGTCGAAATCTTCTCTTCCTCTGGACGACGCCGCAACTTGCATCCACTGCCAGGAACAACTGCCCCCGCTGGAGGATTCTCTCCACTTTCAAGGTACTGTGTCCACCTGGCCTCCCTCGCAACGGTCTGTGTGGGGTGTCTCGTACATCCTCAACTTACCACTTGGGTTGGACCTAGGCTGGCTAACTTTTCTGAGCTGACCTGATTCCTTTTTAAACTCTCTGCAAGACTCTCCAAGCCTTTAAACTGTGTGATCTTGGGCGTATTGGTGCCCTACTCTCTCCAAGAGGGAGCCGGGGCTCTGAACTTTTGGCTCACCAGTAGACTTTGACTTTCCTGCCTTGCTGAGTGCTTCTAAAGTATTGTGTTGTGTGCTGTTCCTGATTTCTGCCTTTTCCCTCCCTTTTTCTTAACTTATTGGAGTGCCATCTTTAGTTAAGCGCTCACCTCTGTCTGGATATAAGTGGTGTTAACTAAGACTTGTCTAATAAGAAATAAAGGATGTATATATATTAATAGTGACTGTGTTTTTGAACTTGCTTACAATAATAGTGCTAGAGTGTTTTTAGGTGTGTCTTTAAATAAATAATTATATACTTGATACCAAAGCTCTGGTCAGTGTTTGCTTGTGCTACTGTATTTTGGTACCTATCTTGTATACTCTATATGCTGTCTAACTCTTCTTGAGAGAAGCCTCGCTGCTCAGCCACAGCTACCAGGTAAATCTGGGTGGTACAGACTGCTACCAATTGGGTTTACTGCCAACACCTGTAGTCTTAAGCCTTTTGCAGTGGTCCCTAAGGGAACTGCACAGGTTTCTGCCTAACAGACGAAGCCAGCAGTTGGGCCTTATGTAGATGTATTAGATAGGCATTTGCCAAGCACTGCTGCCATAGGTCGAGGTAATCACACCAGTGTCCAGCTGTTGCAATCATATGGCCAATCATACCATGTAAGTGCCTAGTAGACGCCGATCACAAATATAAACCAAAGCCCAAATTGTTGACTTCGCCAATGATTGTTTCTAAACATTAGGGTTTTACCAAGGCCTTCTGCTGGCTTGTAGGTAATTAGAAATATTTACAGAGCTGCTGTGCTTAAGAAGGGCCAGAAGGGCTGGGACATAGTCTGTTGCATGTCCGATCATTGGGAACTGGGAGATTTTGTAATTGCTCAAAAAGTCAGCACAGCTAGTCGGGGAGGGTTTAGCTGCTTAGAAGAAGCCCGGAGGCTGCATGTGACCTGTGCTTTGTAATTTAGCAATAACACAGATCAGTTAGTAACGGCCCAGGGCCCAAGGTACGGCATGAGGGCTTTACTGATGGGTACCAGCGCCATTACCACCCGATCCAGCCTGCCAGATCGGGTGTTATTGCTATTAGCACCCGAGGTTGCCAATCCGGTAACTCAGGGTGCTGACAGCAATGTTTTTTGAATGAATGAATGAAGGAATGAATGAATGGGACGCCTTCTGGCATTCATTCATATTAAATATTTACGCAGGATAGAGACCAATGAGCTGAAAGAAGGTCTTCATCCGGAGCGCCTCTTCCATTTCCATGGCGACCAGCAGGGACACGAGGCAGCTGCAAAAGGAATCGGGTACCTGGGGAGATGGCGGGGCGGGGAAAGGAGCCGTCGGGTTGCTAGGAACGTGGGCTAGGATTCTGGGATTCAGCCCATGATCCAAGCAACCGGATTGGTTGCTTCTCCCACCCCGGGTGCTAAAATGCAAACATATCCGTCTGTCTCTGAAAGGCTAAAAGGGCTAGGCCAAAGAGAGTCGCACCTTGTGATGCCCTAAGCTCCTGGAGAGGAACGCCCTGGTTTCCCACAGGCCTTCCCCCCTCCCTAGTGAACAGGACCCATGTGGGCCAATGTCGCGACCAGTGTGGGGGTGTTTCCCTGCCGCCTGGTATTCCACAGGCCCAGGATACTGGCACTGACCTTTCCCCTCCCTAGTGAAGAGGTCCCCTCACATGTGGGCCAGGGTGGGGTGTTTCCCTGCCGCCTGGTATTCCACAGGCCCAGGAGACTGGCACTGACTTTCCCCTCCCTAGTGAAGAGGTCCCCTCACATGTGGGCCAGGGTGGGGTGTTTCCCTGCCGCCTGGTTTTCCACAGGCCCAGGAGACTGGCACTGACCTTTCCCCTCCCTAGTGAAGAGGCCCCCTGGCATGTGGGCCAGTGTTGGGCGTTTCCCTGCCTGGCAGCTTCACCTTGAAGGCGGTATGCAGAGTGACTGGCCGGCCTGCTATTTGCAGTTCATTCAGAGGGCAAGACAGCCTGTGAAGAAGGCTGCCTTTTGTCCCCCTAGGCCTCACCCATTCCTCCCCCTCCTCCGCCTCTCCACATCATGGACTCCTGCCCACTCTGGCTTTCCATAGACTTGACAGAGGAGCGAAAAACGAAGAGAACTAGATTACCAGCCATGGGCCCTAAATCGATGGGGTTTTCTCGTGTGAAAGAGGGGGTGTCAGGGGCGCGTGGACTCTGGAGCGCACAGCCTTCCGGCTGATCGCGTGCACAGCCTAAAAAGCTGCTCGTTCTGTGAGGACTCTGTCAGAAATAAACGGCCGCCATGTTAGCAGATCCCGCGGTGCCATAAACGCCGCCTCATGCCTCGAGGAAGGTGCTTGCTCAGGGCTTTCGGGGATAGCGAAGAGAGATGGTATCTGCCTCAGTAAAACGGTGACACGGACAGGCGCGCCAAGGAGAACGGTCACCCGCCCCGCCCCGCCATCTCTGCTTAGTGCAGAGACAGGAAACATGGCAGCCGGCAACGTGATTAGCAAAGGGCCCCAGCACCAATGTGCGGAGACTAGTAAGGGACAGTCCTCAAAGATCCACAAGACCAACAAAGGCAATCGGTATAATGATTGGACCCCAAACCCCCCCTCCCCCCAAAACAAACCCACCTAAAACATCCCCTACCCTAAAAACATGAATAAACCCCCCCCCCATTCCCCACTACTAACACAGGAGATCCACAAATCCACAGGTCACATAAACCCAGTGCTAAATCTTGAAGTCTCAGAACTCCAAAACCTGAGTCACTGGTCACGGCCCACTAAGTCTTTGCACACGAGACTCGTAACTCAACAACCTGATCCATTGAGGTGGTGGCCAAGTCCTGAATTTTCAGTCCCTGAAATCAAAAACGTATGCCACTAGTCGCACCCCAGATCCTGTGGTCTTAGTCCTAGTAACTCCAAAACTTGAGCTACTACACGCAACACTAACAGCCCTGAAGTTTGACTTCTAGAACCGGGCAGAACCTGAGGCACTAGTTGCGGCACCGCAAGTTGTGATGTCTTAGACCCGGTCCTCAAAACTTGAGGCACTAGTCGCAGTATCCCAAATCCTGCAGTCCTGGTCCTGCAACTCCAAAACCCGAGCCACTACTTGTGGCACCAACAGTCCTGAAGTCTTCAGGCCTCATCACGAGTTGGGCGGTATCCTAGCTGTAATACCGCCCAACTGTAAACCGTTAGTGCCCACCGGTCTGGCAGCATTACCTCCGGATCATGAGTTGGATGCTAACGGTAAATCCCCATCCCCCATTGGGTCCACTGGATCCAATGTGGCATTTTTCGGCAGTAATACCACACGTTAATATAACCGGCGGTAATACAGGGCGCTAAATGGGATTTTCACCTCCAGAAAAAAGCTGGAGGTAAAACAGCCCATTTAGCACCCCACTCGTGATAGGGCCAGCCCTTAAATGCGGCGGTAATGCCACTACTGAGGCCCTTAGGCCCGGACTCCGAAACCCGAGCCTCTAGTCACAGTACCCCAAATCCTGCAGTTCTGGTCATGTAACTCAAAATCATGAGCCGCTTGTGCCGGCACCCTAAGTCCTGAAGTCCTAGTCCTGGAACTACAAAACCTAAGCCACTAGTAGCCTCACCTAAACTTCCGTAAAATTAGGCAAAACCTGAACTAGACCCGAAACTGCAAAAGCTGAGTCTTCTCTTCGAGCACCAAGTCCTGAGTCCCCAAGACCCAAATATCACTAATGCGGTGAAAGATCGCGATCCAACCAGAGCATTAGACAAGCACTGCAGACAGACAGACAACCCCAGGCAACGAAACAGGAAACTGAGTAGCAAAGCCAGGACTGCTTTTTGGGTCGGTATCTAGAGCACCTCCACGCAAATGGAATGTCCCTGCCTTTGGCAGCCTGCGCGCATTAAAAAACTGTCACGGAAATCGCCACAGTAGTCCCACAGGTCAGCAGCTTCTGCAGAGAAGAGCGCATGAGGGAAGGCTTGAGGCGAACAGAAGCCACACAATCCACACAGAGCCACAAAGGTTGAGAGCCCCCAGAAAGACAGAGGATCTGAGGTCATTAAATATATAACTATACCCCTCCTAGAATATTTGTGGAAAGAATTTTAGGGGTCAGAAAAAAGTCCCATACCTGGTGACTTTTTCACGGGGACCTTATCACATCGAACCCATGGAAAGGTCGTCTTTTGGATTATTCCTATCAAGTGAAGACGTAATGCCATCACGGCCGGGCCAGAGATTTATTTTATTTATTTATTGTTTGCTTGTTACGTGCTTATACAGGAAATACATTCTGTCTCAAAGCGCCCACAGGGCAGCAGGGAGGGACCATGGGATAGCAGTACAATTAAATACAGAGGGGGAAGGGATGGCCACACCTGCCATGCCTTCTGAGTATTCAGAACGTGCAAGTGCAGGAAGGAAGAGGGCAGTGGGGTAGCTGATGTGATGTCCGTGCTCGAGGGTGAGCAGCAGATGAAGTGCAAGCCATGGTAAGTGCTATGCGGCCAGGAGCTGCGTTGGGTGGAAAGTGCAAATCTCCACTGCGGAGGGTGTGCCGAGGCAAGTGCTGAAGGAAGACATTAGCTGGGGACATTGGATGTGAGCAGTCATGGGGCCCAGAGGATGCATAAGGGTCTAAAACAACAATCACAGCAACTTTGGGATTAGAAGATGAAGGAAGAAGGGAAGGAGGAGGAAAAGAGGAGAGTCTTGAGGTGTTTTTGGAACTTCAGAAGGTCCTGCTCAAGACGCAGCAGGAGGGGGAGGCTGTTCCAGAGGAAAGCGAGCGGCCTCCTGCTCTCTGTTTAGCGAAACACTTTACACACAGAGTTGGTGCCAGAGGAGCGTAGAGGTCTAGAAGGAGAGTATTTGGTAAGAGAGGGTTGTAGATAATGTGGTACCCGGCCCCAGACAGCCTTGTAGATGATGCAGAGGGATTTGAATTAGATCCGTGCAGCAACCGGAAGCCAGTGAAGAATGCTTGGTGCAGGAGAGATGCTGTCCCTGGGCTTAAGGCCAAGGCTAAGTCTCGCTGCTCTATTCTGGATTAGCTGAAGGGGTTGCAGAGTGGAAGAAGGTAGATTGACGGGGAGGCTGTTGTGTTAGGGAGAATTCTCTCTTTAGGCTGAATTTCCTAACCTAGTGAGTCCCCCAGCAGCTTTGCTGGATTTTTGAGGTTTATTTTTTTCTCCTGCCAAGAGTGAGACTCTTTTACCCTCACTCTTGGGCATGATTTGAGTGTGTTTCTTTGAATCTAGATGTGCTTAATGGGCTATGGGGTCTTTTACCCCATAGGGCTTCATGTGTTTTTGTGATGTGTGTTACACAGCACCCTCAGTGCAGTAACACAGGGGTGTCATAGTGACCCCCAAACATAGACCCCATACCCTGGGACTGACTACTGTCTCCCAGGGCATGTAAAGTCACTGTTGACTTTACTAGTCTCAAATTCTGAACAGAACCAGTACAAACCATCATATTGTGGACATACTGGCTGGGGTAATTCAATTGCCCCGGGGTCTGTTAGTCGAGGGGGCACATCTCCGTCCCCCCTGATCGAGTTTTGGCTGGTGGCAGTGGATACACATTTTTTTATTCAACTGCAAATATTTTCCTATGGGATTTCCCATTGCTTTAGGCTACTATCTTTATTTAATTATTTACGGTAGCCTCGAACATACCGCCGGTTTATTTATTTATTATTAATTCTACGGTTGGTATTTGTTGCCAAAACTTGATTCTAAAATGGTATTTATGTTCTCTTCTGTGACTCCAACCCAAGTTGAGCCCTTTGTTCCACTTTTTGGCAGGCTTCTCCACAGAAGCCCTCCAAAGTGGTGCCACTCTGTCTGGGGTACTTAGGAGGGGTGGAGGGGGATTTAGGCACCCTGGACTGAGTTGCCTAGGCAACTCAAGTCGCACTCCGTCCTGATTGGCCCAAGTGGTGAGCCGGCCGGCTCACCACTTAGCATGTTTGAGTGACAGCTAGGCTGAGTGAATGGGGGTTTTCTGCATAAAAGCAGGGCTTTGGGGAATGGAACTTCAGAATCCGACGAGGGAGAAGCTGAGCCGACCTGCCACGACACCACCACCGGTGGAGCCCTGCTGGACCGCCTCACCACTTTTCCCAACGACAGAGGAGATCTCCCGCCGGAGAGTCTTCTTCCTTTGACTGGTGGGGATAACCAGTTTCACCGTCTTTTCGCCTTCCTGACGTACCTCGTGGCCGCCTTGCCTGTGCCAAGCACCCCGGCAACCTGGATACCACATTTTACCACGACCGCGAAACAAAGGTACCACCTTTAACCGGAAAACTCTGCGGCTGGTTTCTTCCCTGGTAGTGCAACGACCTTCATCTTTCCTCCAAGTCGAGATCTTCTCTTCCCCTGGACGACGACGCAACTTGCACCCACTACCAGGAACAACTGCCACCGCTGGAGGATCCTTCCCACTTAAGGTACCGTGTCCCGCCTGGCTTCCCTTGCGACCGACTGTACGGGGTAGATTTAGTCCCCGGCTTTCGAACCTGGGTTAGCCTGGGACACCCTGGCTAAACTTTCCTAAGCCTCTCTATACTCTTTTTGAACTCTCTGCAAGACTTTCTAAGCCTAGAGTAATGGTGTGATCTTGGGCGCACCAGTGACTTTTGCTCTTCTGCCTTGCTAACAGTGTTCCTGAACCTTAGAGTGGTGTACCTTTCCATATTCTGTCTTTTTCCCTCCCTTTCTCACAAACTTATTAGAGTGCAATCTAGTTAAGCGCTCACCTTTGTATGAAAATAAGTGGTGTTTTACTGTGACTTATCTGATAAGTAAAAAGGGGTGTACATATTACAATAGTAACTGTGTTTAGAATATTTTACAACAAGAGTGCTGGAGTGTTTCAAACCGTGTGTTTTTAAATAAATAATTATATACTTTGATACCAAAGCTCTGGTCAGTGTTTGCTTGTATTATTGTATCCGAGTGCCTGTTGTGTATACTTTGCATACTGCCTAACTCTTCTTGAGAGAAGTCTGACTGCTCAGCCACAGCTACCAGGTAAATCTGGGCGGTACAGACTGCTACCAAGTGGGTTTACTGCCAACACCTGTAGTCCTAAATCTTTTGCAGTGTTCCCAAAGGGAACTGCACAGGTTTCTGCCTAACATGTTGCAATAGTCAAGCCTAGAGAGAACCAGGGCTTGGGAACCATTGAGCTTCTGGGGAAAGTGACAAATGGGAGAATTCCTTTGAGAAGGAAAAGCTAAAAGTGGGACTTCTTGATAATGTCGTGCGTGTGAGGGAGGAAAGAGAGAGAGGAGTCGGTGATGACTCCAGGTTTTCAGGCTTCGGAAGAAGGAGCAGGGGGAGAGCCCAAGGTAGGAGGTCAGAGACAATGGAAGAAGGAGGGAGCAGGGGTCCCAATTGGAAGGCTTTCAGTTTTGAGGCAGAGATCATTGGAGGATGGGCAGTGGATGATTTGGTGAGCTCTGTTATTCTTAGAAGGACCCAAGATTACATCTTATCTCGGTGGCTCGTTTTGTTCAGGCTTAAATGAACTGCAAGGAGACCACCACCTTTTAGGTTACAGGGAGTAGTGACACAAAGGTTATAAAGGTTATGGAGGGGAGGCGGGACAGACTCATCTCTCTGGGTGAGATGAAGAGGAACAATGTTGATTTGCCCTTCATGAAAGGGGGAACTGAACAAATATAATGAGTTCACCTTTTCTGGGAGAGTGAGGAATAAAAGGGGCAGGTGACAGCTTGCAAAAACTCACCAATAGTAGCGTAACCTGGTAATGACTGGCGGTGGCAAATGCATTGACCGCACAGAGCTAGAGATGGAAAGTGGCTGCTCTGCAAACCCTGGAGTCTTGCGATATCACAGGCCCAGAGTTACCACAGTACCCCGGAGCAAATCTCAGCTCATAGACCTAGTGCAGTGCCCCCGGGCGGGACACAGGCCCCCACTGCACGAGTGCAGGACAGGATAGAGTGGAGGTTGGATGTGTGTCGGAGATCCACAGAAACATGCTCCACCATTGAGGTCTTAGACAGTGGGTGCAATCGACCTCCATAGTCAGGACATGGTGCATGCTCTTGAGTGGTACGCCATTCTCCCGGCTCTGGGAGAAACCTACTGACTAGCTGGTCAAGTCCTCTGCTCCCCATTATTTGGGGTGAACTTGGGTCGAAAGCTGTGGTAAGTGAATGACGAAAACTATGTATGCAACACCGCAAATTGGATGATTGGGGAAATGGTAGCATGAAGGTTAGAGCAGGCGCATTGCCAGTTTCTTATCTAAGGCCCTGTTTTCGTCCTTAATGTGGAGGGTAGTGGGGACATGCGGTTCACTGTACATCTGCACGTTATTCACCTAACCCCACTGCCATTGACAGGTGGTTCCCTGCCCCTGTGTAGGTCACCCGTCTAACCCTATACTTGATAAGAGGTTTCCTGCCATTTAAACGTGTTCCATGCCCCCTGTGGAGGTCCTCCACTTGACCTTACCATTGACAGATAGTTACCAGCTGCTGTGTAAGTCACTTTACCATTGACATATGGTTGCCTTTCTTGTTGCTTGTCACTCAACCGATTCTGACACTGAAAGGTGGCTCCCTGTGACGGGGCACTCAACTGACCCAACCATTAACAGGTTGTTCCAAGTCCCAGTGTAGGTCACCCGTCTGATCCCATTATTGACATGCGGTTGCACCTCCCTGTCTAGGTTGCCCATCTGATCCCATCATTGATATGCGGTTGCCTGTCCCTGTCTAGGTCGCCCATCTGATACTGTCATTGACATGCAGTTGCCTGTCCCTGTCTAGGTGGTCCATCTGATCCTGTCATTGTTCCTGTCATTGACATGCGGTTGCCTGTCCCTGTCTAGGTGGCCCATCTGATCCTGTCATTGATCCTGTCATTGACATGCGGTTGCCTGTCCCTGTCTAGGTGGCCCATCTGATCCTGTCAATGATCTTGTCATTGACGTAGGGTTGCCTGTCCCTGTCTAGGTCGCCCATCGGATCCTGTCATTGAAATGCGGTTGCCCGTCCGTGTCTAGGTCGCCCATCGGATCCCGTCATCGTCATGCGGTTGCCCGTCCCTGTCTAGGTCGCCCATTGGATCCCGTCATTGACATGCGGTTGCCCGTCCCTGTCTAGGTCGCCCATCGGATCCCGTCATCGACATGCGGTTGCCCGTCCCTGTCTAGGTCGCCCATTGGATCCTGTCATTGACATGCAGTTGCCCGTCCCTGTCTAGGTCGCCCATTGGATCCCGTCATTGACATGCGGTTGCCCGTCCCTGTCTACGTCGCGCATCGGATACTCTCATTGACATGCGGTTGCCCGTCCCTGTCTAGGTCGCCCATCTGATCCCATCATCGACATGCGGTTGCCCGTCCGTGTCTAGGTCGCCCATCGGATCCAGTCATCGACATGCGGTTGCCCGTCCCTGTCTAGTTCGCCCATCGGATCCCGTCATTGACATGCGGTTGCCCGTCCCTGTCTACGTCGCCCATCGGGTCCTGTCATTGACATGCGGTTGCCCGTCCCTGTCTAGGTCGCCCATCTGATCCCGTCATTGACATGCAATTGCCCGTCCCTGTCTATGTCGCCCATCTGATCCCGTCATTGACATGCAATTGCCCGTCCCTGTCTAGGTCGCCCATCTGATCCCGTGATTGACATGTGGTTGCCCGTCCCTGTCTAGGTCGCCCATCTGATCCCGTCATTGACATGCGGTTGCCCGTCCCTGTCTAGGTCGCCCATCGGATCACGTCATTGACATGCGGTTGCCTGTCCCTGTCTAGGTTGCCCATCGGATCCCGTCATTGAAATGCGGTTGCCCGTCCCAGTCTAGGTCGCCCATTGGATCCCATCATTGACATGCAGTTGCCCGCCCTTGTCTAGGTCGCCCATCTGATCCCGTCATTGACATGTGGTTGCGCGTCCCTGTCTAGGTCGCCCATCGGATCCCGTCATTGACATGCGGTTGCCCGTCCCTGTCTAGGTCGCCCATCGGATCCTGTCATTGACATGCGGTTGCCCAGCTGATTCCATCATTGACATGTGGTTGCCCGTCCCTGTCTAGGTCGCCCATCGGATCCCGTCATTGACATGGGGTTGCCTGTCCCTGTCTAGGTCCCCCATCGGATCCCGTCATAGACATGCGGTTGCCCGTCCGTGTCTAGGTTGCCCATCGGATCCCGTCATAGACATGCGGTTGCCCGTCCCTGTCTAGGTCGCCGATTGGATCCTGTCATTGACATGCGGTTGCCCGTCCCTGTCTAGGTTGCCCATCTGATCCTGTCATTGACATGCGGTTGCCTGTCACTGTCTAGGTCGCCCATCTGATCCCGTCATTGATATGCGGTTGCCCGTCCCTGTCTAGGTCGCCGATCTGATCCTGTCATTGATCCTGTCATTGACATGCGGTTGCCCGTCCCTGTCTAGGTCGCCCATCTGATACTGTCATTGACATGCAGTTGCCTGTCCCTGTCTAGGTGGCCCATCTGATCCTGTCATTGATCCTGTCATTGACATGCGGTTGCGTGTCCCTGGCTATGTGGCCCATCTGATCCTGTCATTGATCCTGTCATTGACATGCGGTTGCCTGTCCCTGTCTAGGTGGCCCATCTGATCCTGTCATTGATATGTGGTTGCCCGTCCCTGTCTAGGTCGCCCATCTGATACTGTTATTGATCCTGTCATTGACACGCGGTTGCCCGTCCCTGTCTAGGTTGCCCATCGGATCCTGTCATTGACATGCGGTTGCCCATCTGATCCCATCATTGACATGTGGTTGCCCGTCCCTGTCTAGGTCTCCCATCGGATCCTGTCATTGACATGGGGTTGCCCGTCCCTGTCTAGGTCGCCCATCAGATCCTGTCATTGACATGCGGTTGCTTGTCCCTGTCTAGGTCCCCCATCGGATCCCGTCATTGACATGCGGTACCCGTCCATGTCTAGGTGTCACACCGATGCGTCCATGGAAGCTATGGGCAAGATGGAGGCGCTATTAGGACTCTACGGCTTGTCTGTTAGCGGTCTAGCCTTTTTGTTGCTATGGGCATATATGGAAGCCACGCCCCCTGCGAGTCGCGTTGCAACTCGCTTTCGCTGACTTTCGTTTTGATCCGTACCAGTGCCTTCCTTGTATTCCTCCCGTTTCAGCTTTTTCCCTTGCTGCTTGTATTTTCTCTGCTGCCCTATCCCTCTCGCCTGTATGCGGTTCTCTTCCTTGCTATCCTAGCATATCACTCTGGTAACGTATTCCGACTTTGTCTAGGTCTGTTTCAACTATCTGCTTCGAGCTGCCGCAGACCTGCCTTCCCCGGCGGCGGGGTTCCGACTTGTCGGCTCCCACCCGCTCGGGGTTTACTTTCACTACATTTCCGTGCTCTCACTATCTCACTCACTCGCACTCAAACTCACTCGTTCTCTCCCACTCTCTCTCCCTCAGACTCACTCGCGCTCTCTCACTC
Organism: Ambystoma mexicanum; assembly: GCF_040938575.1. Lineage (NCBI taxonomy): Eukaryota > Metazoa > Chordata > Amphibia > Caudata > Ambystomatidae > Ambystoma > Ambystoma mexicanum. Next base: position 761,114,404 of record NC_090938.1, read on the forward strand.
TCTCTCCGTCAGACTCACTCGCGCTCTCTCACTCTCTCTCACTCTGACTCACTCGCGCTCTCTCATTCTCTCTCACTCATTCTCTCTCACTCATTCTCTCTTGTGCTCTCTCTCTCGTTCTGACTTCTCGTTCTCTCTGATCTTACCTGTTTCTCCGGGAGTACTTTTCCCATGCTAACTCTTCTTGCCGCGTCCGTGTGTGTTGCGGAGGCCCTCTACAGCGACTCTTCCTTACCTTTCCTTCCCGGGCTCCTTCCTCCTGTAGAGCCCCGCTATCCTTTGGATTTACAAACAAGATCAAAGTTGAAAGTCCTCACCTGCCTCTGGACTTTCAAGGTTTCTCGGCCATCGTCATCTGCAGCTACACAGGGTTTTTTCTGCCAATCCGGCTTTTTCCCTGTTTTAAGGAGCGGGCTCCCCAGGGTTCAATTGACTGTTTGTTCTATTAACGGTCAAAGTGGCCTCGGGAGGAGACCGTCCCTATCTCTTTGAACGTAAGAAGGGTAAAGGATCCCTAAAGAAGGAAGGGGAAGAGGAGAACACTTCAAAGGACCGGAGAAGGAGGCAGAAGGTACTGAGCCACAGTGAAGATCCAGGTGAGGTGATCCCTGGGAAAGGAGCCTTGAGCAGTGACAGTTTGCAACGCCCAACAGCTACTATGGCCTCCTTGGAGCAATACCAGGAGATGGTGACAGGGATTCAAGGCCTTCAGGCAGAGGTTCAGAGCCTCAGAACAGAGAATATCAACCTACGTCAACAGGTAGCGGCTCGAGAAGATTTCCGAGGCGATTTACCACCACTGACATTCTCCTTTGGGAAATATGATGGCAGTCCTCAACTCTTGAAAGAATTCTTGGATGCCTGTATGATATACTTTACGTTTCGACCTAAAGCTTATGAACTTGACAGAGCCAGAGTAGGGTTTCTGGTCTCCAACCTTGTGGGTAATGCCTTGGCTTGGGCTACTCCACTGATAGCTCAGGCAAATCCTGCTGTTAATGACTACACTCAGTTCACTCAATTGATGCGTGCCAGGTTTGAAAGACCAGAGGTCCAATATTCTTCCTACGAAGCCCTCCTAGACCTCCGTCAAGGAAACCAGGATGTCCAGACTTATGCTTCCACCTTTATGAAATTGGCGACAGAGGCAGGGTGGCCGGATTCTGTACACCAGACCCTTGTTCGTCGTGGCTTACATGATGAACTTAAGGACGAGCTTGCTCGGATGGCACGTCCAGCTGCCTTCCAGGATTTGGTCACGATGTCTCTGCAGTTGGAATACAGATTGCACGAGAGAAGGTCTGAAAGAAGGAGGTTTAGACTTCATCAGTCTGTAGGAAACCCAACGGCAAATACCCCTACCAGACTACAGACAGAATAGCCTATGCAAATTGGAACAACTAGAGGTCCGTTGACTCCTGAGGAACAAAAAAGACGCAGAGAACAGGGTCTGTGTATGTACTGCGGATCCTCGAAGCATTTGCTTCGGAGTTGCCCTGAGGTACCCCCGAGACGTTCGGGAAACGCATCTCCCCGGTCTTGAGCAGGGAAAGGAACCGGGCGGAGCTGAAGAATCCCTACAATTCTAGGCTACAGGAAGTATCGGAAGAGGACCATAGACTCATGGTATTTACAATTCATCTTACGTTTGATTCACTCGCCTCATTGGAAACCTTGGCTATGTTGGACTGCGGTGCCGCAGGTAACTTTATTGATATACAGTGGGCGCAAGAACATGCTATTCCCCTACATCAAAAGAATTGTCCCTTGCCAGTAGAGGGTGTTGACGGAGCTCCTCTCTCATCCGGACCCATCACCCAGCAGACCGGTCCAGCCACCATGTCTTTGTTTCAGCACCAAGAACAGATTACCTTTGATGTTATTAGAGCTGCACACTTCCCTGTCATCCTGGGCATACCTTGGTTACGCAAACATAATCCCAGGATTGACTGGTCTGCCAACACTGTCCGCTTTTTGTCACCGTTTTGCTCGGCTTCGTGTCTACCCCAGGCATCTCCTGTTGAGGGGAGGGGAGTCGCAATTCCAACCTCCTCGACTGTTGTTCAGACGATTCCTCCTTATTACCAGCAATACACCGAGATTTTTGAAGATAAACTACCCCGGACTCTGCCCCCACATCGAGCAGAGGATTGTGCGATCGATCTGAAGCCTGAAGTATCGGTTCCTTTCGGGCGTATGTATCCGATGTCCCTCCCGGAAAGAAGGGCACTGAAAGTATATCTAGATGCCAATCTACAAAATGGCTTGATCCAAGAATCTCATTCTCCGGCAGGGGCCTCAATGTTCTTCATTCCCAAGAAGGGAACCACTGAACTCAGGCCGTGTATAGATTACCGGGGATTGAACAGCTTGACGATTCGAGATAGATATCCGATGCCCCTTATAAAGGAGGTACTTGAGGCAGTTGAAGGAGCTTCAATCTTCACCAAGCTAGATCTCCGGGGAGCCTATCACTTGCTGAGAATCAGGAAGGGGGATGAGTGGAAGACCACCTTTCGGACTCCTCTGGGACATTTTGAATATAGAGTCATGCCCTTCGGTCTGGTGAACGCACCTGCTCCTATTCCAGCGTTTTGTGGATAAGATTTTTTCGGATTTGTTATATGCCTCTGTAGTGGTCTATCTGGACGATATCCTGGTCTTTTCTTCTTCCCTGTCTGAACATCAAAGGCATGTCACTCAGGTCCTCCAAAGGTTATGGGATAATCAGCTCCTAGTTAAGCCAGAGAAGTGCGTCTTCGAGGGTGCTTCAGTGTCATATTTGGGGTTCATCCTTTCAAAGGAAGGGGTACAGATGGATCCCGAAAAGCTACGGGCAGTCCTCAGATGGCCCACTCCAAAGAGTCCCAAGGAGATACAGAGGTTTCTGGGTCTGTCCAACTTTTATAGACGATTCATCTCTAACTTCTCTGACATAGTATTGCCTATCACTCGTCTTCTTAAGAAGGGTCAGAAATTTGAATGGGATTATGAAGCCGACCAAGCTTTCCAGTTACTTAAGAAGACCTTCACGACTGCTCCCATTCTAGTGCAACCTAACCAATCTCTCCCCTTTGTGGTAGAGACAGACGTCTCAGGAGGAGCAATTGGAGCCGCCCTCCTGCAGGCTGGCAAGGATGGAATGGAACATCCGGTTGCATATTATTCTAGGTCGCTTACACCAAGTGAAAGGAATTACTCAGTGTTGGAACGAGAACTATTAGCCATCCGCCAGGCCTGCATTGAATGGAGACATTTATTACAGGGGGCTGCCCATCCTTTTCTGGTCCGTACAGACCATCGAAATTTGAAGGTTTTACAGCAGATGGAGTGTCGGAACTCCCGACATGCTCGTTGGGCCTATTTCTTTTCCCAATTTGATTTTGAAATAACTTACCTTCCCGGAAAGGACAATGCCTTAGCAGATGCTCTTTCTCGGAGCCTGGAGTACCAAGAGAATCAGGGCCAGGATGAAATACTTGTGGGCAAGAGAATCCTGGGAATGATTAGCTCCTTCTTGCATGATGTAGAGATTGCTACCTGTCGTTCCAAAGTGTTATCGGAGCACCATCCACTCCTGGTTAAGAGGGGTATGTTATACTTTCATCAGGGCGCACTGTTTCTACCGACTAAGGAACTCCAAACTCAAGCCCTGTATTGGTGCCACGACCTTCCTTCGGCGGGACATAAGGGCCAAGAGGCAACTCTACATTTGGCTTCCAGATATTTCTGGTGGCCGACATTGACAAAGGACATTAGGGCATATGTGACGGGTTGTCCAGTATGTGCCGCCAACAAGCAAACCACTCACCGACCTTTAGGCCTGCTCCAACAGGAACCTCTACCGTCTCAACCCTGGGAACATATTTCTACTGATTTTATTGTAGATCTTCCCCCTTCCAAGGGGTGCACAGCTATTATGGTGACTGTAGACACCCTGAGCAAGATGGCACATTTTTCTCCCTTGCCTGGTCTGCCTTCTGCTCCTGCTGCTGCCGAAGTATTTCTAAGAGATGTGGTGAGATTACATGGCCTGCCCCGGACCATTGGGTCTGATAGGGGAACTCAATTCACCTCACGATTTTGGTCAGCGTTATGTAGCTCGTTGGGAATAAAGAGAGCTTTATCTTCTGGTTACCATCCCCAGAGTAACGGTCAAACAGAACGTTTAAATGCCACCCTCGAACAATATCTCCGCTGTTTCTGTCATCAGGAACAGGACATGTGGCAGTCTTATCTAGCATTGGCCGAATTCACCTACAACAATACCCAACATTCTGCTACAGGGTGTAGTCCCATCTTCTTTACCTATGGGTATCATCCGAGACACATACCTCTTTTTGGGGTACCTCCTATACGGTGCCCTCAGTTGATCAACGCCTCCATGAGCTTCGTTCCATCCAAAAGGAGGCAGTGCAGAAGTTGGAGGCTAGTAGGATCCGCTACCAGAAATACGCCGATAAGAAGAGATCACCTAATCCCAGGTGGACAGTAGGAACTAAGGTGTGGTTATCAACCAAATATCTTCCACGTTGGGTTCACCCAGGGAAATTCTCGGCCCGATTCATAGGTCCATTCCCTATTTTGTCTCAGGTCAATCCTGTAGCTTTTCGCTTACGACTACCACCTAGTATGAAGAAGATACACCCTGTATTTCATACTTCTCTTCTGAAGACTTATCATCCCGATCCCATGAGTCGTCGTGGACTCTCCTCCTCAAGGATCGAGGATCCTGAACCTGAGGAGTATGAGGTGGAGAGGCTGGTGGATGCCCGCTACAGACATGGCATCGTACAGTATTTGGTCCACTGGAAAGGGTACTCTGCTGCAGAACGATCTTGGGAACCCAGACGTAACATTCACGCCCCACGTCTACTTAGACTGTTCCATCGCCGTCACCCAGGTAAACCTGGTGGAGAAGGGATAAGGAGAGGGCATACTGTCACACCGATGCGTCCATGGAAGCTATGGGCAAGATGGAGGCGCTATTAGGACTCTACGGCTTGTCTGTTAGCGGTCTAGCCTTTTTGTTGCTACGGGCATATATGGAAGCCACGCCCCCTGCGAGTCGCGTTGCAACTCGCTTTCGCTGACTTTCGTTTTGATCCGTACCAGTGCATTCCTTGTATTCCTCCCGTTTCAGCTTTTTCCCTTGCTGCTTGTATTTTCTCTGCTGCCCTATCCCTCTCGCCTGTATGCGGTTCTCTTCCTTGCTATCCTAGCATATCACTCTGGTAACGTATTCCGACTTTGTCTAGGTCTGTTTCAACTATCTGCTTCGAGCTGCCGCAGACCTGCCTTCCCCGGCGGCGGGGTTCCGACTTGTCGGCTCCCACCCGCTCGGGGTTTACTTTCACTACATTTCCGTGCTCTCACTATCTCACTCACTCGCACTCAAACTCACTCGTTCTCTCTCACTCTCTCTCCCTCAGACTCACTCGCGCTCTCTCACTCTCTCTCCCTCAGACTCACTCGCACTCTCTCACTCTCTCTCACTCAGACTCACTCGCGCTCTCTCATTCTCTCTCACTCATTCTCTCTTGTGCTCTCTCTCTCGTTCTGACTTCTCGTTCTCTCTGATCTTACCTGTTTCTCCGGGAGTACTTTTCCCATGCTAATTCTTCTTGCCGCGTCCGTGTGTGTTGCGGAGGCCCTCTACAGCGACTCTTCCTTACCTTTCCTTCCCGGGCTCCTTCCTCCTGTAGAGCCCCGCTATCCTTTGGATTTACAAACAAGATCAAAGTTGAAAGTCCTCACCTGCCTCTGGACTTTCAAGGTTTCTCGGCCATCGTCATCTGCAGCTACACAGGGTTTTTTCTGCCAATCCGGCTTTTTCCCTGTTTTAAGGAGCGGGCTCCCCAGGGTTCACTTGACTGTTTGTTCTATTAACGGTCAAAGTGGCCTCGGGAGGAGACCGTCCCTATCTCTTTGAACGTAAGAAGGGTAAAGGATCCCTAAAGAAGGAAGGGGAAGAGGAGAACACTTCAAAGGACCGGAGAAGGAGGCAGAAGGTACTGAGCCACAGTGAAGATCCAGGTGAGGTGATCCCTGGGAAAGGAGCCTTGAGCAGTGACACTAGGTTGCCCATCGGATCCCGTCAATGATATGCGGTTGCCCGTCCCTGTCTAGGTAGCCCATTGGATCCTGTCATTGACATGCGGTTGCCCGTCCCTGTCTAGGTCGCCCATCTGATCCTGTCATTGACATGCGGTTGCCTGTCCCTGTATAGGTCACCCATCGGATCCCGTCATTGACATGCGGTTGCCCATCTGATCCTGTCATTGACATGCGGTTGCCCATCTGATCCTGTCATTGACATGTGGTTGCCCGTCCCTGTCTAGGTGGCCCATCTGATCCCTCATTGACATGCATTTGCCCGTCCCTGTCTAGGTTGCCCATCGGATCCCGTCATTGATATGCGGTTGCCCATTTGATCCTGTCATTGACATGTGGTTGCCCGTCCCTGTCTAGGTGGCCCATCTGATCCCGTCATTGACATGCGGTTGTCTTTCCCTGTCTAGGTCGCCCATCGGATCCCGTCATTGAAATGTGGTTGCCCGTCCCTGTCAAGGTTGCCCATCGGATCCCGTCATTGACATGCGGTTGCCCGTCCCTGTCTAGGTCGCCCATTGGATCCCATCATTGACATGCAGTTGCCCGTCCCTGTCTAGGTCGCCCATCGGATCCTGTTATTGACATGCGGTTGCCCATCTGATTCCATCATTGACATGTGGTTGCCCGTCCCTGTCTAGGTCGCCCATCGGATCCCGTCATTGACATGGGGTTGCCTGTCCCTGTCTAGGTCCCCCATCGGATCCCGTCATAGACATGCGGTTGCCCGTCCGTGTCTAGGTTGCCCATCGGATCCCGTCATAGACATGCGGTTGCCCGTCCCTGTCTAGGTAGCCGATTGGATCCTGTCATTGACATGCGGTTGCCCGTCCCTGTCTAGGTTGCCCATCTGATCCTGTCATTGACATGCGGTTGCCTGTCACTGTCTAGGTCGCCCATCTGATCCCGTCATTGATATGCGGTTGCCTGTCCCTGTCTAGGTGGCCCATCTGATCCTGTCATTGATCCTGTCATTGACATGCGGTTGCCTGTCCCTGTCTATGTGGCCCATCTGATCCTGTCATCGATCCTGTCATTGACATGCGGTTGCCTGTCCCTGTCTAGGTGGCCCATCTGATCCTGTCATTGATATGCGGTTGCCCAACCCTGTCTAGGTCGCCCATCTGATACTGTCATTGATCCTGTCATTGACACGCGGTTGCCGTCCCTGTCTAGGTTGCCCATCGGATCCTGTCATTGACATGCGGTTGCCCATCTGATCCCATCATTGACATGTGGTTGCCCGTCCCTGACTAGGTCGCCCATCGGATCCCGCCATTGACATGGGGTTGCCCGTCCCTGTCTAGGTCGCCCATCGGATCCTGTCATTGACATGCGGTTGCTTGTCCATGTCTAGGTCCCCCATCGGATCCCGTCATTGACATGCAGTACCCGTCCATGTCTAGGTTGCCCATCGGATCCCGTCAATGACATGCGGTTGCCCGTCCCTGTCTAGGTAGCCCATTGGATCCTGTCATTGACATGCGGTTGCCCGTCCCTGTCTAGGTCGCCCATCTGATCCTGTCATTGACATGCGGTTGCCTGTCTCTGTATAGGTCACCCATCGGATCCCGTCATTGACATGCGGTTGCCCATCTGATCCTGTCATTGACATGCGGTTGCCCATCTGATCCTGTCATTGACATGTGGTTGCCCGTCCCTGTCTAGGTGGCCCATCTGATCCCTCATTGACGTGCATTTGCCCGTCCCTGTCTAGGTCGCCCATCGGATCCCGTCATTGATATGCGGTTGCCCATTTGATCCTGTCATTGACATGTGGTTGCCCGGCCCTGTCTAGGTGCCCCATCTGATCCCGTCATTGACATGCGGTTGTCTGTCCCTGTCTAGGTCGCCCATCGGATCCCGTCATTGAAATGTGGTTGCCCGTCCCTGTCAAGGTCACCCATCAGATCCTGTCATTGACATGCGGTCGCCCGTCCCTGTCTAGGTCACCCATCTGAACCTGTCATTGACATGTGGTCGCCATCTGATCCTGTCATTGACATGCGGTTGCCCGTCCCCCTCTAGGTGGCCCATCTGATCCCGTCATTGACATGCGGTTGCCAGTCCCTGTCTAGGTGGCCCATCTGATCCCGTCATTGACATGCGGTTGCCCGTCCCTGTCTAGGTCGCCCATCGGATCCCGTCATTGACATGCGGTTGCTCGTCCCTGTCTAGGTCGCCCAACGGATCCCGTCATTGACATGCGGTTGCCCGTCCCTGTCTAGGTCGCCCATCGGATCCTGTCATTGACATGCGGTTGCCCGTCCGTGTCTAGGTCACCCATTGGATCCTGTCATTGACATGTGGTTGCCCGTCCGTGTCTAGGCCGCCCATCGGATCCCGTCATTGACATGCGGTTGCCCGTCCCTGTCTAGGTCGCCCGTCGGATCCCGTCATTGACATGCAGTTGCCCGTCCCTGTCTACGTCACCCATCGGATCCTGTCATTGACATGCAGTTGCCCGTCTCTGTCTAGGTCGCTCATCTGATCCCGTCATTGACATGCGGTTGCCCGTCCCTGTCTAGGTCGCCCATCTGATCCCGTCATTGACATGCGGTGGCCTGTCCCTGTCTAGGTCGCCCATCTGATCCTGTCATCAACATGCGGTTGCCCAGCTGATCCCCTCATTGACATGTGGGTCCCGTCCCTGTCTAGGTCGCCCATCGGATCCCATCATTGACATGTGGTTGCCCGTCCATGTCTAGGTAGCCTATGTGATCCCGTCATTGATATGCGGTTGCCTGTCCCTGTGTAGGTCGCCCATCGAATCCTGTCATTGACATGCGGTTGCCCATCTGATCCCGTCATTGACATGTGGTTGCCTGTCCCTGTCTAGGTCACCCATCTGATCCCGTCATTGACATGTGGTCGCCCATCTGATCCCATCATTGACATGCGGTTGCCCGTCCCTGTCTAGGTGGCCCATCTGATCCTGTCATTGACATGCGGTTGCCAGTCCCTGTCTTGGTGGCCCATCTGATCCTGTCATTGACATGCGGTTGCCCGTCCCTGTCTAGGTCGCCCATCGGATCCCGTCATTGACATGCGGTTGCTCGTCCCTGTCAAGGTCGCCCAACGGATCCTGTCATTGACATGCGGTTGCCCGTCCCTGTCAAGGTCACCCATAGGTTGCCCATCGGATCCCATCATTGACATGCGGTTGCCCATCCGTGTCTAGGTCGCCCATCGGATCCTGTCATTGACATGCGGTTGCCCGTCCGTGTCTAGGTCGCCCATTGGATCCCGTCATTGACATGTGGTTGCCCGCCCCTGTCTAGGTCGCCCATTGGATCCCGTCATTGACATGCGGTTGCCCGTCCCTGTCTAGGTCACCCGTCGGATCCCGTCATTGACATGAAGTTGCCTGTCTACGTCACCCATCGGATCCTGTCATTGACATGCAGTTCTCCGTGTCTGTCTAGGTCGCTCAACTGATCCCGTCATTGACATGCGGTTGCCCGTCCCTGTCTAGGTTTCCCATCTGATCCTGTCATTGACATGCGGTTGCCCATCTGATCCCGTCATTGACATGCGGTTGCCCGTCCCTGTCTAGGTTTCCCATCTGATCCTGTCATTGACATGCGGTTGCCCGTCCCTGTCTAGGTCGCCCATCTGATCCCGTCATTGACATGTGGTTGCCTGTCCCTGAGTAGGTTGCCCATCTGATCCTGCCATTGACATGCGGTTGCCCATCCCTGTCTAGGTCGTGGTTGCCCGTCCGTTTCTAGGTCCCCTATCTGCTCCTGTCATTGACATGCGGTTGCCCATCTGATCCCGTCATTGACAAGTGGTTGCCCGTCCCTGTGTAGGTTGCCTATCTGATCCTGACATTGACATGTGGTTGCCTGTCCCTGTGTAGGTTTCCCATCTGATCCCGTCATTGACATGCAGTTGCCTGTCCCTGTCTAGGTCACCCATCGGATCCCATCATTGACATGCAGTTGCCCATCTGATCCTGTCATTGACATGTGGTTGCCCGTCCCTGTCTAGTTTGCGTTTGCCTGTCCCTGTCCAGGTGGCCCATCTGATCCCGTCATTGACATGCGGTTGCCTGTCCCTGTCTAGGTCGCCCATCGGATCCTGTCATTGAAATATGGTTGCCTGTCCCTGTCTAGGTCACCCATCAGATCCCGTCATTGACATGCAGTTGCCCATCTGATCCCGTCATTGACATGTGGTTGCCTGTCCCTGTCTAGATCACCCATCTGATCCCGTCATTCACATGAGGTCGCCCGTCCCTGTCTAGTTCACCCATCTGAACCTGTCATTGACATGTGGTCGCCCATCTGATCCCGTCATTGACATGCGGTTGCCAGTCCCTGTCTAGGTGGCCCATCTGATCCCGTCATTGACATGTGGTTGCCAGTCCCTGTCTAGGTGGCCCATCTGATCCCGTCATTGACATGCGGTTGCCCGTCCCTGTCTAGGTCACCCATCGGATCCCGTCATTGACATGTGGTTGCTCGTCCCTATCTAGGTCGCCCAACAGATCCCATCATTGACATGCGGTCGCCCGTCCCTGTCTAGGTCACCCATCTGAACCTGTCATTGACATGTGGTCGCCCATCTGATCCCGTCATTGACATGCGGTTGCCAGTCCCTGTCTAGGTGGCCCATCTGATCCCGTCATTGACATGCGGTTGCCAGTCCCTGTCTAGGTGGCCCATCGGATCCCATCATTGACATGCGGTTGCCCATCCGTGTCTAGGTCGCCCATCGGATCCTGTGTTAGGGAGAATTCTCTGTTTAGGCTGAATTTCCCTACCTAGTGAGTCCCCCAGCAGCTTTGCTGGATTTCTGGGGTTTCTTTTTTTCTCCTGCCAAGAGTGAGACTCTTTTACCCTCACTCTTGGACATGTTGAAGTGTGTTTTCTTGGTTAAACCTTGTGTTGAATGGGCTATGGGGTCTTTTACTCCATAGGGCCTCATGTATTTTTGTGATGTGGGTTACACAGCACCCTCTGTGCCGTGACCCAGGGGTGTCCTAGGGACTCCCCAACATAGACTCCATACCCTGGGACTGACTACTGTCTCCCAGGGCATGTAAAGTCACCAAAGACTTTGCTAGTCTTGAATCCTGAACAGAACCAGTACAAACCATCATATTGTGGACGTACTGGCTGGGGCAATTCGATTGCCCCAGGGTCTGTTAGTCGAGGGGGCACGTCTCCGTCCCCCCTGATCGAGTTTTGGCTGGTGGCAGTGGAAACTACTTTTTATATTCGACCGCGAATATTTCCCTATGGGATTTCCCATTGTTTTAGGCTAACACATTTAATTATTTATTTACGGTAGCCTTAAACATACCGCCGGTTTATATATTTATTATTATAACTCCGGTTGGGACTTTTTGCCAAAACTTGATTCTAAAATGGCGTTGGCGTTCGCCTCTGTAACTCTGACCCAAAGTGGAGCCCTTTGTTCCACTTTTGGCGGGCTTCTCCACAGAAGCCCTCCAAAGTGGTGCCCCTCTGTCTGGGGTACTTAGGAGGGGTGGAGGGGAATTTAGGCACCCTGGACTGAGTTACCTTGGTAACTCAAGTCGCACTCCGTCCTGATTGGCCCAAGTGGTGAGCCGGCCGGCTCACCACTTAGCATGTTTGAGTGACAGCTAGGCTGGGTGAATGGGGGTTTGCTGCATAAAAGCAGGGCTTTGGGGACTGGAACTTCAGAAGTCGCCACAGGACCAAGAATCCGACGAGGGAAGAGCTGAGCCGACCTGCTTCGACGACACCACCCGGTGGAGCCCTGCTGAACCGTCTCACCACTTTTCCCGACGACCGAGGAGAACTCTTAACGGAGTGGCTCCTTCCCTTGACTGGTGGGGACAACCAGTTTTCGCCTTCTTTTCGCTTCTCGAGGTATCTCGTGGCCGCCTTGCCAGTGCCAAGCACCCCGGCAACCGGAACCCCACCACTTTTACCCCAACCACGAAAGTCGGTACAACCCTTTAACCGGAGGACTCCGCGGCTGGTTTCTTCCCGGGCAGTGCAACGACCTTCTTCTTCTGCTCTTCAGCGAGAACTTCTTCTCCCCTGACCGACGTCGAGCCTTGCTGCCACTGCCTGGAACAACTGCCACCGCTGGAGGATCCTTTCCGCTTAAGGTACCGTGTTCCGCCTGGCTTCCCTTGCTACCGACTGTACGGGGTAGATTTAGCCCCCGGCTTTCGACCCTGGGAGTGCCTGGGACACCCTGGCTAAACTTTCTAAACCACTCTAAACTCTTTCTAACTCTTTGCAAGACTTTGAATCCCTAATAACAGTGTGATCTTGGGCACATTTTCGCTCCGGCTACTCTAAGAGTGGGCCCTGCCTAGTGACTTTTGCTCACCTGTGACTTTGTGCTTCTTTGAGCCTATTGCAAGTGTTCTGGACCTTAGAGTGGTGTGTTTAACCCATTTCTGTTTCTTTTTTTTTTATCCCTTTCTTGAACCTACTAGAGTGTCATCTAACGTTAAGCGCTCACCTCTGTTTTAATTATGTGGTGTTAACTTAGAGTTGTCTAGATAGGAGCAAGGGTTGGAACTGCTTTCATTATAACTGTGTTTGAAGTGTTTTTACTATACTTTGCTAGAGTGTTTTCAACTTATGTGTTCTTAAAAATAAATAACTATATACTTTTGAAACCAAGCTCTGGTCAGTGTTTGCTTGTGCTATTGTGTCTGAGTACATATGGTGTATACTTTACATACTGCCTAACTCTTCTTGAGGGAAGTCTGACTGCTCAGCCACAGCTACCAGGTAAATCTGGGTGGTGCGGACTGCTACCAAGTGGGTTTACTGCTATACCTGTAGTCTTAAATCTTTTGCAGTGTTCCCCAAGGGAACTGCACAGGTTTCTGCCTAACATCCTGTCATTGACATGCGGTTGCCCGTCCGTGTCTAGGTCGCCCATTGGATCCCGTGATTGACATGTTGTTGCCCGCCCCTGTCTAGGTCGCCCATCGGATCCCGTCATTGACATGCGGTTGCCCGTCCCTGTCTAGGTCGCCCATCGGATCCCGTCATTGACATGAAGTTGCCTGTCTATGTCACCCATCGGATCCTGTCATTGACATGCAGTTCTCCGTCTCTGTCTAGGTCGCTTAACTGATCCCGTCATTGACATGCGGTTGCCCGTCCCTGTCTAGGTCGCCCATCTGATCCTGTCATTGACATGCGGTTGCCCATCTGATCCCGTCATTGACATGCGGTTGCCCGTCCCTGTCTAGGTTGCCCATCTGATCCTGTCATTGACATGCGGTTGCCCGTCCCTGTGTAGGTCGCCCATCTGATCCCGTCATTGACATGTGGTTGCCTGTCCCTGAGTAGGTTGCCCATCTGATCCTGCCATTGACATGCGGTTGCCCATCCCTGTCTAGGTCGTGGTTGCCCGTCCGTTTCTAGGTCCCCCATCTGCTCCTGTCATTGACATGCGGTTGCCCATCTGATCCCGTCATTGACAAGTGGTTGCCCGTCCCTGTGTAGGTTGCCTATCTGATCCTGACATTGACATGTGGTTGCCTGTCCCTGTGTAGGTTTCCCATCTGATCCCGTCATTGACATGCAGTTGCCTGTCCCTGTCTAGGTCACCCATCGGATCCCATCATTGACATGCAGTTGCCCATCTGATCCTGTCATTGACATGTGGTTGCCCGTCCCTGTCTAGTTTGCGTTTGCCTGTCCCTGTCCAGGTGGCCCATCTGATCCCGTCATTGACATGCGGTTGCCTGTCCCTGTCTAGGTCGCCCATCGGATCCTGTCATTGAAATATGGTTGCCTGTCCCTGTCTAGGTCACCCATCAGATCCCGTCATTGACATGCAGTTGCCCATCTGATCCCGTCATTGACATGTGGTTGCCCGTCCCTGTCTAGGTCACCCATCTGATCCCGTCATTCACATGAGGTCGCCCGTCCCTGTCTAGGTCTCCCATCTGAACCTGTCATTGACATGTGGTCGCCCATCTGATCCCGTCATTGACATGCGGTTGCCCGTCCCTGTCTAGATGGCCCATCTGATCCCGTCATTGACATGCGGTTGCCAGTCCCTGTCTAGGTGGCCCATCTGATCCCGTCATTGACATGCGGTTGCCCGTCCCTGTCTAGGTCACCCATCGGATCCCGTCATTGACATGTGGTTGCTCGTCCCTATCTAGGTCGCCCAACAGATCCCATCATTGACATGCGGTCGCCCGTCCCTGTCTAGGTCACCCATCTGAACCTGTCATTGACATGTGGTCACCCATCTGATCCCGTCATTGACATGCGGTTGCCCGTCCCTGTCTAGGTGGCCCATCTGATCCCGTCATTGACATGCGGTTGCCAGTCCCTGTCTAGGTAGCCCATCTGATCCCGTCATTGACATGCGGTTGCCCGTCCCTGTCTAGGTCGCCCATCGGATCCCGTCATTGACATGCGGTTGCTCGTCCCTGTCTAGGTCGCCCAACGGATTCCGTCATTGACATGCGGTGTCCCGTCCCTGTCTAGGTCGCCCATCGGATCCTGTCATTGATATGTGGTTGCCCGTCCGTGTCTAGGTCACCCATTGGATCCTGTCATTGACATGTGGTTACCCGTCCATGTCTAGGTCGCCCATCGGATCCTGTCATTGATATGTGGTTGCCCGTCCGTGTCTAGGTCACCCATTGGATCCTGTCATTTACATGTGGTTACCCGTCCCTGTCTAGGTCGCCCGTCGGACCCCGTCATTGACATGAGGTTGCCCGTCCCTGTCTACGTCACCTATCGGATCCTGTCATTGACATGCAGTTGCCCGTCTCTGTCTAGGTCGCTCATCTGATCCCGTCATTGACATGCGGTTGCCCGTCCCTGTCTAGGTCGCCCATCTGATCCCATCATTGACATGCGGTTGCCCGTCCCTGTCTAGGTCGCCCATCTGATCCTGTCATTGACATGCGGTTGCCCGTCCATGTCTAGGTAGCCTATGTGATCCCGTCATTGATATGCGGTTGCCCGTCCCTGTCTAGGTCGCCCATCTGATCCTGTCATTGACATGTGGTTGCCCGTCCCTGTGTAGGTCACCCATCGGATCCTGTCATTGACATGCGGTTGCCTGTCCCTGTCTAGGTCGCCCATCTGATCCCATCATTGACATGCGGTTGCCCGTCCCTGTGTAGGTCGCCCATCGGATCCCGTCATTGAAATGTGGTTGCCTGTCCCTGTCTAGGTCACCCATCAGATCCCATCATTGACATGCGGTTGCCCATCTGATCCCGTCATTGACATGTGGTTGCCTGTCCCTGTCTAGGTCACCCATCTGATCCCGTCATTGACATATGGGCGCCCATCTGATCCCATCATTCACATGCGGTTGCCCGTCCCTGTCTAGGTGGCCCATCTGATCCCGTCATTGACATGCGGTTGCCAGTCCCTGTCTAGGTGGCCCATCTGATCCTGTCATTGACATGCGGTTGCCCGTCCCTGTCTAAGTCGCCCATCGGATCCCGTCATTGACATGCGGTTGCTCGTCCCTGTCTAGGTCGCCCGTCGGATCCCGTCATTGACATGAAGTTGCCTGTCTACGTCACCCATCAGATCCTGTCATTGACATGCAGTTGCACGTCTCTGTCTAGGTCGCTCATCTGATCCCGTCATTGACATGCGGTTGCTCGTCCCTGTCTAGGTCGCCCATCTGATCCTGTCATTGACATGCGGTTGCCCATCTGATCCCGCCATTGACATGTGGTTGCCCGTCCCTGTCTAGGTCGCCCATCGGATCCCGTCATTGACATGTGGTTGCCCGTCCGTGTCTAGGTAGCCCAACTGATCCCGGCATTGAAATGCGGTTGCCCGTCCCTGTCTAGGTCGCCCATCTGATCCTGTCATTGACATGCGGTTGCCCGGCCCTGTGTAGGTCGCCCATCTGATCCCGTCTTTGACATGTGGTTGCCTGTCCCTGAGTAGGTTGCCCATCTGATCCTGTCATTGACATGTGGTTGCCCATCCCTGTCTAGGTCGTGGTTGCCCGTCCGTTTCTAGGTCGCCCATCTGCTCCTGTCATTGACATGCGGTTGCCCATCTGATTCCGTCATTGACAAGTGGTTGCCCATCCCTGTCAAGGTCAGCCATCAGATCCTGTCATTGACATGCGGTCGCCCGTCCCTGTCTAGGTCACCTATCTGAACCTGTCATTGACATGTGGTCGCCATCTGATCCCGTCATTGACATGCGGTTGCCCGTCCCTCTCTAGGTGGCCCATCTGATCCCGTCATTGACATGCGGTTGCCCGTCCCTGTCTAGGTCGCCCATCGGATCCCGTCATTGACATGCGGTTGCTCGTCCCTGTCTAGGTCGCCCAACCGATCCCATCATTGACATGCGGTTGCCCGTCCCTGTCTAGGTCACCCATCTGATCCCGTCATTGACATGTGGTCGCCCATCTGATCCCATCATTGACATGCGGTTGCCCGTCCCTGTCTAGGTGGCCCATCTGATCCCGTCATTGACATGCGGTTGCCCATTTGATCCCGTCATTGACATGTGGTTGCCTGTCCCTGTCTAGGTCACCCATCTGATCCCGTCATTGACATGTGGTCGCCCATCTGATCCCATCATTGACATGCGGTTGCCCGTCCCTGTCTAGGTGGCCCATCTGATCCCGTCATTGACATCCGGTTGCCAGTCCCTGTCTTGGTGGCCCATCTGATCCTGTCATTGACATGCGGTTGCCTGTCCCTGTCTAGGTCGCCCATCTGATCCCGTCATTAACATGCGGTTGCCTGTCCCTGTCTAGGTCGCCCATCTGATCCTGTCATTGACATACGGTTGCCCAGCTGATCCCATCATTGACATGTGGGTCCCGTCCCTGTCTAGGTCGCCCATCGGATCCCATCATTGACATGTGGTTGCCCGTCCATGTCTAGGTAGCCTATGTGATCCCGTCATTGATATGCGGTTGCCCGTCCCTGTGTAGGTCGCCCATCGGATTCTATCATTGACATGCGGTTGCCTGTCCCTGTCTAGGTCACCCATCAGATCCCATCATTGACATGCGGTTGCCCATCTGATCCCGTCATTGACATGTGGTTGCCTGTCCCTGTCTAGGTCACCCATCTGATCCCGTCATTGACATGTGGTCGCCCATCTGATCCCATCATTGACATGCGGTTGCCCGTCCCTGTCTAGGTGGCCCATCTGATCCCGTCATTGACATCCGGTTGCCAGTCCCTGTCTTGGTGGCCCATCTGATCCTGTCATTGACATGCGGTTGCCCGTCCCTGTCTAGGTCGCCCATCGGATCCCGTCATTGACATGCCGTTGCTCGTCCCTGTCAAGGTCTCCCAACGGATCCTGTCATTGACATGCGGTTGCCCGTCCCTGTCAAGGTCGCCCATAGGTCGCCATCGGATCCCATCATTGACATGCGGTTGCCCATCCGTGTCTAGGTCGCCCATCGGATCCTGTCATTGACATGCGGTTGCCCGTCCGTGTCTAGGTCGCCTATTGGATCCCGTCATTGACATGTAGTTGCCCGTCCCTGTCTAGGTCGCCCATCGGATCCCGTCATTGACATGCGGTTGCCCGTCCCTGTCTAGGTCGCCCGTCGGATCCCGTCATTGACATGAAGTTGCCTGTCTACGTCACCCATCGGATCCTGTCATTGACATGCAGTTGTCCGTCTCTGTCTAGGTCGCTCATCTGATCCCGTCATTGACATGCGGTTGCCCGTCCCTGTCTAGGTCGCCCATCTGATCCTCTCATTGACATGCGGTTGCCCATCTGATCCCGTCATTGACATGTGGTTGCCCGTCCCTGTCTAGGTCGCCCATCGGATCCCGTCATTGACATGTGGTTGCCCGTCCGTGTCTAGGTAGCCCATCTGATCCCGTCATTGATATGCGGTTGCCCGTCCCTGTCTAGGTTGCCCATCTGATCCTGTCATTGACATGCGGTTGCCCGTCCCTGTGTAGGTCGCCCATCTGATCCTGTCATTGACATGTGGTTGCCTGTCCCTGAGTAGGTTGCCCATCTGATCCTGCCATTGACATGCGGTTGCCCATCCCTGTCTAGGTCGTGGTTGCCCGTCCGTTTCTAGGTCGCCCATCTGCTCCTGTCATTGACATGCGGTTGCCCATCTGATCCCGTCATTGACAAGTGGTTGCTCGTCCCTGTGTAGGTTGCCTATCTGATCCCGACATTGACATGTGGTTGCCTGTCCCTGTGTAGGTTTCCCATCTGATCCCGTCATTGACATGCAGTTGCCTGTCCCTGTCTAGGTCACCCATCGGATCCCATTATTGACATGCAGTTGCCCATCTGATCCTGTCATTGACATGTGGTTGCCCGTCCCTGTCTAGTTTGCGTTTGCCTGTCCCTGTCTAGGTGGCCCATCTGATCCCGTCATTGACATGCGGTTGCCTGTCCCTGTCTAGGTGGCCCATCTGATCCCGTCATTGACATGCAGTTGCCCATCTGATCCCGTCATTGACATGTGGTTGCCCGTCCCTGTCTAGGTCACCCATCTGATCCCATCATTGACATGCGGTCGCCCGTCCCTGTCTAGGTCACCCATCTGAACCTGTCATTGACATGTGGTCGCCCATCTGATCCCGTCATTGACATGCGGTTGCCCGTCCCTGTCTAGGTGGCCCATCTGATCCCGTCATTGACATGCGGTTGCCAGTCCCTGTCTAGGTGGCCCATCTGATCCCGTCATTGACATGCGGTTGCCCGTCCCTGTCTAGGTCGCCCATCGGATCCCGTCATTGACATGTGGTTGCTCGTCCCTATCTAGGTCGCCCAACAGATCCCATCATTGACATGCGGTTGCCCGTCCCTGTCTAGGTCACCCATCTGAACCTGTCATTGACATGTGGTCGCCCATCTGATCCCGTCATTGACATGCAGTTGCCCGTCCCTGTCTAGGTGGCCCATCTGATCCCGTCATTGACATGCGGTTGCCAGTCCCTGTCTAGGTGGCCCATCTGATCCCGTCATTGACATGTGGTTGCCCGTCCCTGTCTAGGTCGCCCATCGGATCCCGTCATTGACATGCGGTTGCTCGTCCCTGTCTAGGTCGCCCAACGGATCCCGTCATTGACATGCGGTGTCCCGTCCCTGTCTAGGTCGCCCATCGGATCCTGTCATTGATATGCCGTTGCCCGTCCGTGTCTAGGTCACCCATTGGATCCTGTCATTGACATGTGGTTACCCGTCCGTGTCTGGGTCGCCCATTGGATCCCGTTATTGACATGCGGTTGCCGGTCCCTGTCTAGGTCGCCCATCGGATCCCGTCATTGACATGCGGTTGCCCGTCCCTGTCTAGGTCGCCCGTCGGATCCCGTCATTGACATGAAGTTGCCTGTCTACGTCACCCATCGGATCCTGTCATTGACATGCAGTTGCCCGTCTCTGTCTAGGTCGCTCATCTGATCCCGTCATTGACATGCGGTTGCTCGTCCCTGTCTAGGTCGCCCATCTGATCCTGTCATTGACATGCGGTTGCCCATCTGATCCCGTCATTGACATGTGGTTGCCCGTCCCTGTCTAGGTCGCCCATCGGATCCCGTCATTGACATGTGGTTGCCCGTCCGTGTCTAGGTAGCCCATCCGATCCCGTCATTGATATGCGGTTGCCCGTCCCCGTCTAGGTCGCCCATCTGATCCTGTCATTGACATGCGGTTGCCCGGCCCTGTGTAGGTTGCCCATCTGATCCCGTCTTTGACATGTGGTTGCCTGTCCCTGAGTAGGTTGCCCATCTGATCCTGTCATTGACATGTGGTTGCCCATCCCTGTCTAGGTCGTGGTTGCCCGTCCGTTTCTAGGTCGCCCATCTGCTCCTGTCATTGACATGCGGTTGCCCATCTGATCCCGTCATTGACAAGTGGTTGCCCGTCCCTGTCAAGGTCAGCCATCAGATCCTGTCATTGACATGCGGTCGCCCGTCCCTGTCTAGGTCACCTATCTCAACCTGTCATTGACATGTGGTCACCATCTGATCCCGTCATTGACATGCGGTTGCCCGTCCCTCTCTAGGTGGCCCATCTGATCCCGTCATTGACATGCGGTTGCCAGTCCCTGTCTAGGTGGCCCATCTGATCCCGTCATTGACATGAGGTTGCCCGTCCCTGTCTAGGTCGCCCATCGGATCCCGTCATTGACATGCGGTTGCTCGTCCCTGTCTAGGTCGCCCAACCGATCCTGTCATTGACATGCGGTTGCCCGTCCCTGTCTAGGTCGTCCATCGGATCCTGTCATTGACATGCGGTTGCCCGTCCATGTCTAGGTCACCCATTGGATCCTGTCATTGACATGTGGTTGCCCGTCCGTGTCTAGGTCGCCCATCGGATCCCGTCATTGACATGCGGTTGCCCGTGCCTGTCTAGGTCGCCCGTCGGATCCCGTCATTGACATGCGGTTGCCCGTCCCTGTCTACGTCACCCATCGGATCCTGTCATTGACATGCAGTTGCCCGTCTCTGTCTAGGTCGCTCATCTGATCCCGTCATTGACATGCGGTTGCCTGTCCCTGTCTAGGTCGCCCATCTGATCCCGTCATTGACATGCGGTTGCCTGTCCCTGTCTAGGTCGCCCATCTGATCCTGTCATTGACATACAGTTGCCCAGCTGATCCCATCATTGACATGTGGGTCCCGTCCCTGTCTAGGTCGCCCATCGGATCCCATCATTGACATGTGGTTGCCCGTCCATGTCTAGGTAGCCTATGTGATCCCGTCATTGATATGCGGTTGCCCGTCCCTGTGTAGGTCGCCCATCGGATCCTGTCATTGACATGCGGTTGCCTGTCCCTGTCTAGGTCACCCATCAGATTCCATCATTGACATGCGGTTGCCCATCTGATCCCGTCATTGACATGTGGTTGCCTGTCCCTGTCTAGGTCACCCATCTGATCCCGTCATTGACATGTGGTCGCCCATCTGATCCCATCATTGACATGCGGTTGCCCGTCCCTGTCTAGGTGGCCCATCTGATCCCGTCATTGACATCCGGTTGCCAGTCCCTGTCTTGGTGGCCCATCTGATCCTGTCATTGACATGCGGTTGCCCGTCCCTGTCTAGGTCGCCCATCGGATCCCGTCATTGACATGCGGTTGCTCGTCCATGTCAAGTGTAGGGGAGGAGTGGTCCAAGGGACCCCCCCTGGCCTACATCTCCACCCCAGGTGAGGGCCATGGCTCATCGGGCGTCCCCTCCTCACCACCCGGGCCCAGGTGGTGGATGGCTCACCTGTTGAAGACATTGCCCACATGTATTGAATTTAGCTCGGCCTCAGAAACCTTTTTGTCTAATAAAGATGGTGTGAGCGTAGCGCACTGTAGCCCAGCCCCCACCCTCGGAGAGTTTCAATTATCCCTGTTGCCGCAGCTCCCTGGCAGATCCGCTGTAAGCACGTTCCCACGAGCAGGATGGACATGAGCTAGCATAAGATACTAACACTGTAACATTTCACCGTCCGCAGTGTATCACTGCTCCCAGAATGACCCGGTCAGCAAGGCCTGAGTGATGGGAAGGTCTGTAGAATGGTCATCTGATGGAAGCAGAAAGGTACCCAAATATAAATGTCAAAAACCACTTGTTGTATCCTCTCCATACAACCACTTATACTAAAGAAACCTGTTAAAATGTGTAGTTATTGTACATGACACCAGCCATGAAGGACCCGCACCCCTGCAGGGGTGTGCAAATGACAAAAGCATTCCGGGGGAGTGTTCCTTAGATGTATCATTGAAAACCGTACACCCCGCGGTCCCGCGCCATAACTGAAGTAATGCTGCTAGAGTACATAGGAAAACGAATGTAACCATACAGGGGGCACCTGTGAAGGGTGTGCGAGAATGCACTCGTCACACGTGTATGTTTAAAGCCCCTTGCGTGCCACCACCGTCACATACGGTGGCGGTTCATTTTCTGTGTACTACACCAACCGTAATGCTAACTCACTTACTGCAAGATGTATATGCATATAGCTAAACACTGTAATTGTTGAAACATAGTGTACGAATAAGGTGCTCAGACTGAATATAATTGAAATGCCTTCAGCGAAGTGAAATGCATGTTCTCAAGTAATTCAAACAAATATTATAAAGTGTTCTAATGATTGTGATGTTTTCGCCTCCAAAAACCGGCAACACGCGAGGAAGATACCTTTGTAAATATGTGCAAGGCCATTTCCCCTCCCACTCTGCGGAGACTGCCAAACATGAGAACAGAGGCCCGCGCCGCGCTGCCCCACCTCCCCCAACTAGACTGGAGCCGCTTCACAGATGTGTAGCCCCCTTTGCAGCACCCAAGGCCACGGGCCACCACCTGCATTATTTACAGCACAGCAGTAAACCTCTGCCTGAACCCACACTTCCAAAGGCGCCCCCTCGTAAACCCCACAACCCACCAGATCATCCTAGACTTATGGCCCTGTGCAATCAGGACACCCAACACGGTGGCAACACACAGTGGCACATTTATAACCACATCTAACAAGACAGGGAGGCTTGTACCGTCCGTCCCATGCCCCGAAGCTTAGCCCCTCAACCTATGGCTCCGGTCAACAGGACGCTGGTAACCATGCCCTGATGAATGACCATTAGACCCCTCACAAGGTGCATTCCTCCTGTGTTGCATTAACCTGTAGAATAACCTATTGGAAGATTTACTAAAAGGAGATAATATTGCAATGACTGAATGACTGCGGTGTGCATGGCCTAGGGCAAATAAGTCAGGAAAAGACATTCATCTCTGACACTGGCCGCGATGGCACAACAACACCGCCCGGATGAACTCTGCCAACCTGCCAGGCTCAGCCCAACCCACGAGGCTGACCAGTGACGTTCTTCAGCCACGGCCAACCACATCGCAGCAGCACCTATAGCTAGTCATCGCCACCCAATCCCATTGAACTTGTGCCCCCTATAGTATGTAGGTTCTTATGACGTTTTTTGTAAATATATACGCCTGTCTTTGCTATTGTCAGACAGAGCGCTCCCGGAGTTTGCAGAGTTCTTTGCATTCCATATTCTGATTGATAAACTCCCATTTAAGCCCACCCGCACTTTGTCTTGGCCTTATTCCCTACTTGGGAGAGTCCTTCATTGTATCTCATTGCGGGGAGGATCGTACTGGCTGGGGACGCTTGCCTTCAGTGGTGACCCCGAAAGCGTGATTATTACTATTATTTTTTCCTGATCTAACATTACCGTCCTCTTTTGGCACGAGAATCTCCGGTCGAAAAGGGATACGCACGGTGAGCCGGCTCCGGGAGGCTGGCCACCAACGGCGACCTGTACACTAAGAAGTGCGCACTCAAAAGAGAGAGGGTACGGGATCCCAGTTGAAAAATCCCCTTTGAGTACCGCTCACCGGAGCCGGGGCTGACTGTTGAGCTGATGGCGACACTGCCTGGACGGACCCAGTTTCGGAGACTATCGGTTCAAGACGGGCACTGAGTATTGAGTGCGAGCGATTGTAAAGGGAGTGGGGGAAGAAGTGTAGGACAGGGGACGGAGAGGGGGTACGCAGATCTACTAAGGATCATCCTAAAATTTTCCTTGCTTTTTCTTTGCATATGGCCATTAGGATTAAGAGGTGAATAAGAGATAAAAGTGACGGGAACCTAGCTCCGAAAGGGGGTGGAAGGCGGCGCCGCATAGTGCTATCTTGACTAGTACTGGGAATATATGAAGAAGTGGAATATAAGATAAAAAGTGTCCAGCAAAAGGGGGCACTGAGAATATATTAGAGACCGCTATTACTTCTTTTCTTTTCTTTAGGGTTAGGGGGTAAATAAAAGTGAGATTAGTACAAAACTCAGGGAGAAAGTAAGAGGGAGAGAGTCCTACTATAAGAGGGAAGGGCAGACCAATACATATATATATATATGCGCATCCATATATCGGAATAAGAAGGATAGGGACAGCCGGCTAGGGAGGAAAGGGAGGGCAGCTTGAATTGTGAATAGAGTGTTACTGGGAGGTGTGTGCACCTCGTATGTGTCAGACGACAAGTTGATGTTGTAAGTGTGTAAAATGGCTATAAATGTATAGAAATGGAATGGTCATGGTAAGTGTGACCGGATAGAACTTTTTTGAAGAGAAAAACGACAAGGTGGAGTGAGTGTGTGCCTATTTGATTTCCGGGTTAATGTTGTCAAAATAACTGATGGTTTGCTCTTGTATGTGCCCCCCAAAGAGAGGAGAATAGAGACTGTGTACAGCCAGTTTTGTATTGCGCAGGCAGGGGGCAGAGCACAAAGGAGCCCATTATTGACTGTGAGGTAAAAAACGAAAACAATATTGGTAAGAGGTTTACATTGTAATTGTGGACACACAGATAGAAACAAGCACTAAGAGAATACACAAGATGGGGGCCGAAACACCCTTATCACATATTTGTAAGAACTTACCAGGCTACGCGGAGCGAATTAAGAAATATCATGACCAATGGGTAACCGAGTTAAAGGGAGAGGGGTTACCCCAGATATGGCCCGAGGGAGGGTCATTTGATAAAAGTGTTCTGGATATGGTGGCCACATGCATCTGTTTGAAGTACAAGGGGAAGCAGTTGCAAAATAGGAGAGAAGTATTAGATCTCTGGAGGTTATTTGAGGAGATACCACCACCTAAAGCGGTAGCATTAAATCCTGACCTCCCGTCCACCACCGACAATCCACTGATGATACAGAAAGATGTTAAAGAATTGTCAAGTGTAGCACCACCAATAGAGGTAATAAGTTTCTACCCGATATTAAACAAGCCTGTGCCCGCAGAAGGGTACAGTGACCCCACTTACGTGCCTCCCCCGACAACTAGTATACCCCGCCGGCCCACGGCACCCCCGCCATATGAAAGCACAAGGGAGCGAGCCCAGGCAGGTACACAAAGGGTGGACATAGAGAAGCTCACAGATGATTTACAATCAAGACTTTCAATAGCAAAGGATGAGCTCTCGAGGATAAAAGACATATGCGAACAAACAGCACTTAATGCAGCTAGATCAGGGCGCACGTCTAGAGCGCCAGGTGAAAATAGAAAACCTGAAGAGGGGTGGAAGAAGGGCGAGATATTGTTCAGAATTGAAGAAGAACCGACACGAATAATAGAAGTAGGGACACGAGAGGGAGATGTTGATAATGAGGAAAGGCCTGTGGGGGACAGAGAGGAATTACTATGTGATATAAGGGACGATTTAGAAGAAAGCGACAGGTTGAGTATGGCAATGGGAGGGGGAAGCGAAGGGGGGGATGGTACATGTTCAATGAGAACATTGGACGATGAGTGGACGGGGCGATTAAGGAACAGGGTGGGGAAAATGGCATCACTGGGAACATCAGCAGCCAAAACGGGTCCAGATGTTACGACAAAAGGAAGGCTACAGCTCCCATTGATACATAGGGGAGGAGGGAGGCCTAACTATATCCCATGGGCTCAGATGGATAAAGCCAATTTATTAAAGCTATTGCCCCCGTTGTCAGGAGGGGCAAGTAAGTGGATATACGCCTTTGAGAAGCACACAGCCGGGGTACCCCTAGCAATAGGAGACGTGAAGAGCTTGCTCGTATCAGCAGTGGGGGATCAGGCCGAGAGAGTATGGGTCAAGGCCGGTTTCCCGGGAGTAACATTAGAATGCGACCGCCATGACGGAGCCTCCTTTAACACAGTGCGTGCAAGGGTGTGGGATGCCTTGCGGGAAACATTCCCAGATACACCAGACTTACAGTCAGTAATGCAGTGTACAATGAATGATGGGAAGGAGGCTATGGATTACATTTTTCGGGTCCAAGAGATGTGGAGAGCAGAAACGGGCACGCCCTGGTATCAATCGACATCTTTATTTTATTTCATTATAAAAAGAGGGCTCCCCAAAGAAGTGCAAAAGGCGCTCGATAAGATAGCTGGTATTGAAGCAAAGGGGTGGCCTGAGATCCAGAGCATAGTAGTACACCATTGTAAGAGAATAAAGGAACGGGAGAAGGAGGTGGCGCAGAAGAGATTGGCAGACAAAGCAAAACTAGTGCAGACAAAGTTGGTGAAGGTCGCAGCGGCTGTAGCCGCACTCCCCCACAGCAGGGAGTGAGATGAGGAGGAGGAGGGGCTGACAGCAATACAAGGAAGGGTGGCAACTAATTGGGTTGGAGCAGGACAGCGGCAGTGGAACGAGCAGGAACAAGGTGGAGGTCCGCAGTGGCAAGAGTGGACCCCTCGAGGGGGACGAGGTGGGTACAG
This sequence comes from Ambystoma mexicanum, assembly GCF_040938575.1. Taxonomy (NCBI): domain Eukaryota; kingdom Metazoa; phylum Chordata; class Amphibia; order Caudata; family Ambystomatidae; genus Ambystoma; species Ambystoma mexicanum. The sequence goes on from NC_090938.1 coordinate 761,140,693, forward strand.
GGGCAGAAGAGGAGGTGGACCGGGATACGGAGGAATGGGAGGAAATGGATGGCAGGGCCCTAGAGGTGCACAAGGGAGTTGCTGGAACTGCGGAAGATGGGGGCATTACTCTAGGGAGTGCAGAGCCAGACCCAACAACGGGTTCCAAGAGGTAGAGCAATATGGCCACCCCCACCCGGGGAGCCCATATGGTCTTCCAATGGGACAGCAACAACTGAGAAATCCAGGTCAAGGTAATAATGAGCAGCAGCAGGGGCACCAGTATAGAACACAGACCCACCCACAAAATAATGACAATATGCAGTACACGCCAGGCAACCCTTTCGCTACAACAGCAAACGGGGCCCCCGCACCAGCACCCTACAACAGCATGTCAGTGGTTTCAGGAAGTGTCTTTAATCAAGGGGGGGCGATGAGACACCCCGCATAGGACAGCCCACAGAGAACACTTGCGTGTCCAGTTCTATCTACAACCTACAATGCAGCAGAGGAACCATTGGTAGGGGCGCAGATAGGAGACAAGCAGTTCATATTCATGGTTGATTCGGGAGCGGAGAAATCATGTATCAGGGAGGGCCGGTTCCCGTTATCTAACAGGAAGTTAGAGACGCAGGGGTTCTCTGGGGCTGTAATTGAAGTTCCTTACACAGAAGCATTGGATGTAACAGTGGGGGGTAAAACTGTAAAGGCACCCTTACTGTATTACGAACATTCACCAATAAATTTATTAGGGAGGGATCTCCTGAGTAAACTTAACATGACCATATCATTTACCGAGAGAGGAATAGTGTGTTCTACACCCGGGATATGCCCCTTGCGTGCAATGTTGGTAGTGCAAGCCTACACGACCACACTGGAAGTACGAGGGTTGCCGGAAAATGAGGAAATGTTTATTGAAGGGCTAAAGACATTGGCCCTCATAATACCAGAGCTAAGAAAAATGGACCGGAGGATCCCAGGGAGTTCCTCTTCCGCCCCATAGTGTGCCCCGACACCACACCAGGATCAGTGGTATCATTAGACTTGCACGCTGTACAGGTATCAGCGAAAAGGATCGCTGTGATTGGAGTGGATATGGAAGGATGTGAGTGGCGTACAGTACTGTGTACAAATGCCAACATCGCCCTACGAGAGTTAACAGATGAGGATCTGTTTTCAGACACAGAAGGGGATGGTGAGATAGTAATGGAAATAGCGATGCCCTGTGACATTTTGATTCAAGCCAGGGAAACCCCCGTCCAACTGATGGCAGTGGTAGGAGCACCGCCGTCCTTTTTTGATGATGACATGAGGCTCGTACCAAATAATTTGTGGACGACAGGCCCCCATGATGTAGGGCTGTTGCATGGAGTCCAACCTGTGGTAATAAAGCTAAAGCAAGGGGCAATTTTACCCCGAGTGAAACAGTATCCATTGTCCCGTGAGGCTGAAGAAGGGATAAAAGAGACCATAAATGCACTACTAGCGCAAGGGATAATAGTGCATTCAACCTCCCCATGTAACACATGTATTTATCCAATCAAAAAAGCAAAAGGAGGGTCTTGGAGGATGATACAGGACTTACGCCCCCTAAATGATGTAATTCAGAAAGAGTTCCCTTTGGTCCCGAGCCCTGCATCCATATTATGCAGCATCCCGAAACTGGCATCACATTTCACAGTAGTGGATTTGAAAAACGCATTTTTCTTAATACCCCTCGCTGAAGAGAGTAGATACCTTACAGCATTCACACTGGGGGGTAAAAGGTATGAACACTGCAGACTACCACAGGGATACTGTGAGAGCCCGAGCATATTCAACCGCATATTGCATGAAGACTTGGGAAATCTATCAGTTGTGAGTACAATCATTCAGTACGTAGACGATTTGTTAGTGTGTGCACAAGACGAAGAAACATGTAGAAAGGATTCAACAACGCTCCTGACACTATTGGCCAATAAGGGGTACAAGGTAGATAAGGAGAAACTACAGTACTACCTGACAGAGGTCTTATACCTGGGACAGCTGATATCGAAAGATGGAAAAAGAATAATTCCCGACAGGGTAGAAGCGATAAGGTCAGTAGCGGAACCCAAAACAGTAAAAGAGATGCAGAAATTCTTGGGAATGTGCAACTATTGCCGAGCATGGATATTAGATTATGCAGCATACACAAGACCCCTACTACAAGCACTCAAAGAAGCACAACAGGAAAATAAAAAGATCGAATGGTCAGAAGAAATGAGCACGTCATTTAAATCATTAAAAAGGTTAATATCAAGCGCTCCAGTGCTAGCCAACCCTGATTATGGACGCAAATTTTACCTATTCTCACACTGCAAGGGAACACTCATGACAGCTGTTCTGACACAAAAGACGTCCTTAGGACACAAGCCTTTGGCTTACTATAGTGGTACTTTGGATGCCGTAATGCAAGGCCATTTCGCGTGCGAGCAATCGCTCGCTGCAGCTGCGTTCGCGATTGAGAAAAGTGCCACAATAGTAATGGGTTGCCCAGTAACATTGTTTGTGGAACATTCATTATTTGCAATACTTGAGAGGTCATAAAGCACACTGACAACACAGCGGGCAACAGCTTATGAAATCATATTGTCCAGCACCAACATCCATGTGGTAAGATGCAAAACAGTAAACCCCGCGACATTCATTACAGAAGCATGCACACTAGAGGACATGCAGGACCACGACTGCGCAACTTACACAGGAGAGAGAGAGGAGGACATAGTGGTGTGTGAGAACGCTCTGAGCGAGGGGGAAGTGTACTTCGTGGATGGGTCTGCATCGATTGATGTGGAGACGGGAGAAAAGCATGTTGGTATGGCGGTGGTGAGATTAGAAGACGGTGAGTATGAAACATTAGTGCAGTACCGCCTCCCATCACATTACTCCGCACAAGCAGCAGAACTGATTGCGCTCATAGAAGCGTTACATGCAGCAAAAGGTTGCGCAGTAACAATATACACGGACTCAGCTTACATGACAACAACAGTACATGGAGGTCTAGCAAGATGGGGGCGGAGGGGATTTCGGCGGGCAGACGGAACACCAGTACAGCATGCAGAATTGTTGAAAGAGTTAATTGAGGCCCTACAAAACCCTACTGCAGTAGCAATAGTTAAGTGCCAAGCACATACATCCAACACAGACGTTGTGTCTTTGGGGAACGCGGCAGCGGACATTTCAGAAACATGAAGCAGGTGAGTACATGCTGCAGCACAAGACAAACAAAGAGCCACCAGAAGGGTACAACATGATGCCCATATCACAAATACTAGAATTGCAGGGCGGAGCTAGTGAAGACGAAAAATTGATGTGGACAAAACGAGGGTGCAGCAAGTCGGGAACAGACTTACTGTGGTGGCAAAATAACTCAGGGAAGGTGGTAATGCCAATCAAGTTACTAGAAATTGCGTTTCAACAGCTACACTTCCCTGCGCATAATACCAAACAGCACATTGCAGCCGAAATACAAGAAGAATGGTACGTGCCCTGTCTTCAGGAGCACGTATCTCGATTAGCAATGGAATGCACAACATGTCAGATCTACAATTCAGGAATGACATTACGCACGCTCCGGGGAACAATTCCGAAACCCATTGGCCCATTCAGAGAGCTGCATATTGATTACGCGGACATGGGGGAAAGGTGTAATGGCGCACGGTACATGATCGTGGTTGTGTGCCCATTCTCAAGGTGGGTGGAAGCAGGTCCGTGTGCACGACCTGATGCCAAAAGCGCTGCAAAGTTCCTAGTGAGGGAAGTGTTCCCGCGCTGGGGAATTTGTGACGTGATTCGCTCAGACAACGGCACGCACTTTGTGAATGAACTTTTCAAGGAAGTGACTTCATTATTGGGAATAAAACATAAATTATGTTCGATTTATCATCCTCAAAGTAATGGCGTAGTAGAAAAGATGAACGGACTGTTAAAGGGCAGGTTATCAAAACTATGCTTTTCATTGAAGAAGAATTGGATCTACTGTCTGCCCCTTGCGCTATTTGAACTGAGCAATCAGCCAAGTAAAGATCACCATTTGTCCCCGCACGAAATCGTGACTGGGAGACGAATGCACACAGCACACTCTCCACTGCGCGAACACTCAGATGCACACAGGAGCGCCGCGATATTGGGAGAAGAATTCACAGACTATTTGAAAAAATTAACAAGGGCAGCACGCGCAATATCAAAGCAGCTCTCCCCACCCTTCACTAGGGAGGAGGGGAACATAACAGGGTCTGCCACAGAGCCTGAGCAACAGCTACAGCTAATGCCGGGCGAATTAATTTATGTCAGGAGTTTTGTGCGTCGATGGAATGCACCACGGTTCCACGGCCCATACGAAGTAGTGTTCTGCACGCCCACAGCTGTAAAAGTGAAGGGCTTGAGATACTGGGTACACTTGACAGATGTGCGAAGAGCATATAGCAATGTGCGAGAGGAGGCAGATGAGGAGGCACAGACAACAGCAACAGATGCAACTGAACAGAATGTCTGAATATTACCTTGTGTATGTGCGTCAGCAATGAACGTGAATGGGAAAGTGACTGATAAAGTATACCTGCATTCTCTTTTTATATATTACGGAAAAACGGGGTTTTGTTTTGGACTTATATGTAATTAATAAAGTGATCAAATTATGACATGTCGACACCCTTATCTGTGAATACCCTTCCCTGCAACCCTACCCGCTTCCATTACCCGTCAATATATATATTGGCACTAATGATGCCAACAAAAATGTTTACATGCATGCACTTAATGCACTTTTATATCTCAAACAGGAACTACCATGGCATCTAACAGGCAGCCTGCAACGGATAGAATTAGTAGAATGAGAGAATTAGTAAATGAGAGATGCATATATTCGTATGAGTGCGCATTATCTGTGTGTATTACGATGTTTTTTATGCTAATGTTTGGTCTGGTTACATATTGGATTGTAGCGTTCATCTCTATCGAGATGAACGAAGGGGGAGGGATTAACAGCACTGGGATTAACAGCACCACTGGGACCAATGTAACTGCAAGTGCAAATATGAGGGAAGGTGATTTTCTGGTATGGGATGGAACTAAACTTGTATGGGGTTATCACACCACACCATCCAATGCTGTCATATCAGAAAAGAAAGAGCCACAGGGTGGAAGGCAAAACAACACAGTGTCTCCACCAGTTATGTATAGGTATAATGCTCGCAGTTTAAATGACCGAAACCCATCTGCTATATTGTGGTTGTATGATACCCCCACCAGTCAACCAGCCCCCGTCTTAAAAAACAACCTGCAAGATAAACTCAGGGACGAAAAGGAAAATATGCTAGAAGCACACGAAATATTATACGATGATTGGGCCAAGGGGGGCAGAAATGAGAAAGGGGGGTCTATTCTTTCCCTCGCCCAGGAGGCTGGGAAGTACATGAGGAATAAGAACAACAGACGGAGAAGGGACACCGGGAGGAGGAGATATGATGAGTATTATGGGTTAGGATTAGATAAAATGGAAGACCCACGACACCCCCACCAGACAAATAAGTGGTATGCAGATATGAGTGCCACCGCAAAACAAACAACAAATGAGAGCTGTTATGTTTGCTCCCTCATTCCTCATGCTTCAGGTACACCCAAAGTATTGCTACCCAAAGAGTTGCCAATTATAGATGCCCAATGTCTCCTTCATCTCACGTTGTGCAGGATTAAGAACACCTTCCAGGCACATGAAGTTACTTTTAAAATGCTGCAGAACGAAAAAACCTGCTACCCAAAAACGGCAGGGGTGGTATGTCTGGAAGAACCATTTTTTGTAATACAAGGGACACTTTTTTTCAGACAACAAGTGGAAGGATGAAGAAGTAATGTGTAAAGCTGAAGCACTGAGAGGTGTGGCGCCAGAGAAACTGCAGTGGATAGAAGAAACGTGTACACCAGTATGGAAGGAACACATTTCGAACCTAACTTGGGTAACCGCCATTGAAAAACCCTTCAAACTACAGAGCGAAATAGACTATGAACTATGTTTCAAAGGAGAGGGGAAAACCGCCATGGGAACAAACAAGAACTGTAACAAGACCCTCACCATCCCAGATCTGAGAAAAGGAACAGCGGCCCTAATGGACACGTACTGGGTATGTGGCAATCAGGCATACCTGCACCTTCCCCCGTCATGGAGTGGCAGCTGCTCAATGGCAACTCTGCACTCAGCTCTAATGGTAATACCAGAAAGCCACATCGATGGAAGCAAAAGGACACAGGAACGCATACAACAGAATGCAGCCCAGCCGACTGCGGAGTCACAAATATATGTCCTGTCTTCCGGAAAAAAAAGGGAGAGGTGCTGACCCGTAACAGAAGAGCATCAAATTACATATCAAAGGCATCATCAGAACTGTTGGCTCAGATTCCAGACAGATATCGATTATTCAGCTCAGCAGAAACATTCTTCGCCTCGCTCATCTCAAGTGTCCAAGCAAGGGCAAACGCAAAATGGCTCCAGATAACATGTTGGGAACTGATTCAGCTGGCCAATGGCACTGAAGAAGGGTTCAACGTAATCAAAGTGGAACTAAGGGCTTTACGGCTGATGACAATGCAAAACAGGTATGTCTTGGACCTGTTGACTGCGATGGATGGAGGTGTTTGCCGAAAAATCGGAAGTGCCTGCTGCACTTTCGTACCTTCCGAGGATGCAGAAAACGGCTCCCTGTCCCATGTGATCGAAGCAGTACACAACCTAGGAGACAAAATGAAGATGGAAGGTGGAGCAGAAGACAGAACATGGTTTGATAACATTTTCTCCTGGGTCCCCTCATGGCTCGGAACAACTGTGAAATTTTTGATGCCAGCTGTGGTGTTCCTCCTTTTTATTTTTTGCTGTGCCAGGTGGGTCTTCGATGTTGTGCTAACGCAGTACCTAATGGTGCAATGATGATGGTGACAATGGGCAACACCCGTGGGACAATGCATAACATGCAGGAAGTGCAGGTACAAACAGGGACAGATAACACACCAAGATATCAGCTGGTGCCTATCTATCACGACAAAGATATCGTAGATAAAGCATGGCACACCACCATTAGAGAGCCCCGGGTACTAGAATGGTACCAAGAGGTGTGGGTAGATCTGGCGGGAGATGGCAGATGTATATACCTGACTTGTACCCCAGATGAAAATGCCAGAAGAGGGGAAAGCTTAAGGGGGGTGTGTAGAGCATGGATGCCCATAAAAGGCACACCTGCATGGGATGAGGCAGTGATGGACGAAGCAGAATGTAGAAGGCTGGAGGAGTTAAAGTATTTGTTACTTAAGTAACGAAAGGGGAGAAATGTAGGGGAGGAGTGGTCCAAGGGACCCCCCCGGCCTACATCTCCACCTCAGGTGAGGGCCATGGCTCATCGGGCGTCCCCTCCTCACCACCCGGGCCCAGGTGGTGGATGGCTCACCTGTTGAAGACATTGCCCACACATATTGAATTTAGCTAGGCCTCAGAAACCTTTTTGTCTAATAAAGATGGTGTGAGCGTAGCGCACTGTAGCGCAGCCCCCACCCTCGGAGAGTTTCAATTATCCCTGTTGCCGCAGCTCCCTGGCAGATCCGCTGTAAGCACGTTCCCACGAGCAGGACGGACATGAGCTAGCATAAGATACTAACACTGTAACATTTCACCGTCCGCAGTGTATCACTGCTCCCAGAATGACCCGGTCAGCAAGGCCTGGGTGATGGGAAGGTCTGTAGAATGGTCATCTGATGGAAGCAGAAAGGTACCCAAATATAAATGTCAAAAACCACTTGTTGTATCCTCTCCATACAACCACTTATACTAAAGAAACCTGTAAAATTGTGTAGTTATTGTACATGACACCAGCCATGAAGGACCCGCACCCCTGCAGGGGTGTGCAAATGACAAAAGCATTCCGGGGGAGTGTTCCTTAGATGTATCATTGAAAACCGTACACCCCGCGGTCCCGCGACATAACTGAACTAATGCTGCTAGAGTACATAAGAAAACGAATGTAACCATACAGGGGGCACCTGTGAAGGGTGTACGAGAATGCACTCGTCACGCGTGTATGTTTAAAGCCCCTTGCATGCCACCACCGTCACATACGGTGGCGGTTCATTTTCTGTGTACTACACCAACCGTAATGCTACCTCACATACTGCAAGATGTATATGCATATAGCTAAACACTGTAATTGTTGAAACATAGTGTACGAATAAGGTGCTCAGACTGAATATAATTGAAATGCCTTCAGCAAAGTGAAATGCATGTTCTCAAGTAATTCAAACAAATATTATAAAGTGTTCTAATGATTGTGATGTTTTCGCCTCCAAAAACCGGCAACACGCGAGGAAGATACCTTTGTAAATATGTGCAAGGCCATTTCCCCTCCCACTCTGCGGAGACTGCCAAACATGAGAACAGAGGCCCGCGCCGCGCTGCCCCACCTCCCCCAACTAGACTGGAGCCGCTTCACAGATGTGTAGCCCCCTTTGCAGCACCCAAGGCCACGGGCCGCCACCTGCATTATTTACAGCACAGCAGTAAACCTCTGCCTGAACCCACACTTCCAAAGGCGCCCCCTCGTAAACCCCACAACCCACCAGATCATCCTAGACTTATGGCCCTGTGCAATCAGGACACCCAACACTGTGGCAACACACATTGGCACATTTATAACCACATCTAACAAGACAGGGAGGCTTGTACCGTCCGTCCCATGCCCCGAAGCTTAGCCCCTCAACCTATGGCTCCCGTCAACAGGACGCTGGTAACCATGCCCTGATGAATGACCATTAGACCCCTCACAAGGTGCATTCCTCCTGTGTTGCATTAACCTGTAGAATAACCTATTGGAAGATTTACTAAAAGGAGATAATATTGCAATGACTGAATGACTGCGGTGTGCATGGCCTAGGGCAAATAAGTCAGGAAAAGACATTCATCTCTGACACTGGCCGCGATGGCACAACAACACCGCCCGGATGAACTCTGCCAACCTGCCAGGCCCAGCCCAACCCACGAGGCTGACCAGTGACGTTCTTCAGCCACGGCCAACCACATCGCAGCAGCACCTATAGCTAGTCATCGCCACCCAATCCCATTGAACTTGTGCCCCCTATAGTATGTAGGTTCTTATGACGTTTTTTGTAAATATATACGCCTGTCTTTGCTATTGTCAGACAGAGCGCTCTCGGAGTTTGCAGAGTTCTTTGCATCCCATATTCTGATTGATAAACTCCCATTTAAGCTCACCCGCACTCTGTCTTGGCCTTATTTCCTACTTGGGAGAGTCCTTCATTGTCTCTCATTGCGGGGAGGATCGTGCTGGCTGGGGACGCTTGCCTTCACAAGGTCGCCCAACGGATCCTGTCATTGACATGCGGTTACCCGTCCCTGTCAAGGTCGCCCATAGGTCGCCATCGGATCCCATCATTGACATGCGGTTGCCCATCCGTGTCTAGGTCGCCCATCGGATCCTGTCATTGACATGCGGTTGCCCGTCCGTGTCTAGGTCGCCCATTGGATCCCGTCATTGACATGTGGTTGCCTGTCCCTGTCTAGGTCGCCCATCGGATCCCGTCATTGACATGCGGTTGCCCGTCCCTGTCTAGGTCGCCCGTCGGATCCCGTCATTGACATGAAGTTGCCTGTCTACGTCACCCATCGGATCCTGTCATTGACATGCAGTTGTCCGTCTCTGTCTAGGTCGCTCATCTGATCCCGTCATTGACATGCGATTGCCTGTCCCTGTCTAGGTCGCCCATCTGATCCTGTCATTGACATGCGGTTGCCCATCTGATCCCGTCATTGACATGTGGTTGCCCGTCCCTGTCTAGGTCGCCCATCGGATCCCGTCATTGACATGTGGTTGCCCGTCCGTGTCTAGGTAGCCCATCTGATCCCGTCATTGATATGCGGTTGCCCGTCCCTGTCTAGGTTGCCCATCTGATCCTGTCATTGACATGCGGTTGCCTGTCCCTGAGTCGGTTGCCCATCTGATCCTGCCATTGACATGCGGGTGCCCATCCCTGTCTAGGTCGTGGTTGCCCGTCCGTTTCTAGGTCGCCCATCTGCTCCTGTCATTGACATGCGGTTGCCCATCTGATCCCGTCATTGACAAGTGGTTGCTCGTCCCTGTGTAGGTTGCCTATCTGATCCCGACATTGACATGTGGTTGCCTGTCCCTGTGTAGGTTTCCCATCTGATCCCGTCATTGACATGCAGTTGCCTGTCCCGATCACCCATCGGATCCCATCATTGACATGCAGTTGCCCATCTGATCCTGTCATTGACATGTGGTTGCCCGTCCCTGTCTAGTTTGCGTTTGCCTGTCCCTGTCTAGGTGGCCCATCTGATCCCGTCATTGACATGCGGTTGCCTGTCCCTGTCTAGGTCGCCCATCGGATCCTGCAATTGAAATGTGGTTGCCTGTCCCTGTCTAGGTCACCCATCTGATCCCGTCATTGACATGTGGTTGCCTGTCCCTGTCTAGGTCACCCATCTGATCCCGTCATTGACATGCGGTCGCCCGTCCCTGTCTAGGTCACCCATCTGAACCTTTCATTGACATGTGGTCGCCCATCTGATCCCGTCATTGACATGCGGTTGCCCGTCCCTATCTAGGTGGCCCATCTGATCCCGTCATTGACATGCGGTTGCCAGTCCCTGTCTAGGTGGCCCATCTGATCCCGTCATTGACATGCGGTTGCCCGTCCCTGTCTAGGTCGCCCATCGGATCCCGTCATTGACATGTGGTTGCTCGTCTCTATCTAGGTCGCCCAACAGATCCCATCATTGACATGCGGTCGCCCGTCCCTGTCTAGGTCACCCATCTGAACCTGTCATTGACATGTGGTCGCCCATCTGATCCCGTCATTGACATGCGGTTGCCCGTCCCTGTCTAGGTGGTCCATCTGATCCCGTCATTGACATGCGGTTGCCAGTCCCTGTCTAGGTGGCCCATCTGATCCCGTTATTGACATGCGGTTGCCCGTCCCTGTCTAGGTCGCCCATCGGATCCCGTCATTGACATGCGGTTGCTCGTCCCTGTCTAGGTCGCCCAACGGATCCCGTCATTGACATGCGGTGTCCCGTCCCTGTCTAGGTCGCCCATCGGATCCTGTCATTGATATGCGGTTGCCCGTCCGTGTCTAGGTCACCCATTGGATCCTGTCATTGACATGTGGTTACCCGTCCGTGTCTAGATCGCCCATCGGATCCCGTCATTGACATGCGGTTGCCCGTCCCTGTCTAGGTCGCCCGTCGGATCCCGTCATTGACATGAGGTTGCCCGTCCCAGTCTACGTCACCCATCGGATCCTGTCATTGACATGCAGTTGCCCGTCTCTGTCTAGGTCGCTCATCTGATCCCGTCATTGACATGCGGTTGCCCGTCCCTGTCTAGGTCGCCCATCTGATCCCGTCATTGACATGTGGTTGCCCGTCCCTGTCTAGGTCACCCATCTGATCCTGTCATTGACATGCGGTTGCCCAGCTGATCCCGTCATTGACATGGGGGTCCCGTCCCTGTCTAGGTCGCCCATCGGATCCCATCATTGACATGTGGTTGCCCGTCCATGTCTAGGTAGCCTATGTGATCCTGTCATTGATATGCGGTTTCCCGTCCCTGTCTAGGTCGCCCATCTGATCCTGTCATTGACATGTGGTTGCCTGTCCCTGTCTAGGTCGCCCATCTGATCCCATCATTGACATGCGGTTGCCCGTCCCTGTGTAGGTCGCCCATTGGATCCCGTCATTGAAATGTGGTTGCCTGTCCCTGTCTAGGTCACCCATCAGATCCCATCATTGACATGCGGTTGCCCATCTGATCCCGTCATTGACATGTGGTTGCCTGTCCCTGTCTAGGTCACCCATCTGATCCCGTCATTGACATGTGGGCGCCCATCTGATCCCATCATTCACATGCGGTTGCCCGTCCCTGTCTAGGTGGCCCATCGGATCCTGTCATTGATATGCGGTTGCCCGTCCCTGTCTAGGTCGCCCGTCGGATCCCGTCATTGACATGTGGGCGCCCATCTGATCCCATCATTCACATGCGGTTGCCCGTCCCTGTCTAGGTGGCCCATCGGATCCTGTCATTGATATGCGGTTGCCCGTCCGTATCTAGGTCACCCATTGGATCCTGTCATTGACATGTGGTTACCCGTCCGTGTCTAGATCGCCCATCGGATCCCATCATTCACATGCGGTAGCCCGTCCCTGTCTAGGTGGCCCATCGGATCCTGTCATTGATATGCGGTTGCCCGTCCATGTCTAGGTCACCCATTGGATCCTGTCATTGACATGTGGTTACCCGTCCGTGTCTAGATCGCCCATCGGATCCCGTCATTGACATGCGGTTGCCCGTCCCTGTCTAGGTCGCCCGTCGGATCCCGTCATTGACATGAGGTTGCCCGTCCCTGTCTACATCACCCATCGGATCCTGTCATTGACATGCAGTTGCCCTTCTCTGTCTAGGTCGCTCATCTGATCCCGTCATTGACATGCGGTTGCCCGTCCCTGTCTAGGTCGCCCATCTGATCCCGTCATTGACATGTGGTTGCCCGTCCCTGTCTAGGTCACCCATCTGATCCTGTCATTGACATGCGGTTGCCCAGCTGATCCCGTCATTGACATGTGGGTCCCGTCCCTGTCTAGGTCGCCCATCGGATCCCATCATTGGCATGTGGTTGCCCGTCCATGTCTAGGTAGCCTATGTGATCCCGTCATTGATATGCGGTTTCCCGTCCCTGTCTAGGTCGCCCATCTGATCCTGTCATTGACATGTGGTTGCCCGTCCCTGTGTAGGTCACCCATCGGATCCTGTCATTGACATGCGGTTGCCTGTCCCTGTCTAGGTCGCCCATCTGATCCCATCATTGACATGCGGTTGCCCGTCCCTGTGTAGGTCGCCCATCGGATCCCGTCATTGAAATGTGGTTGCCTGTCCCTGTCTAGGTCACCCATCAGATCCCATCATTGACATGCGGTTGCCCATCTGATCCCGTCATTGACATGTGGTTGCCTGTCCCTGTCTAGGTCACCCATCTGATCCCATCATTCACATGCGGTTGCCCGTCCCTGTCTGGGTGGCCCAACTGATCCAGTCATTGACATGCGGTTGCCCGCCCCTGTCTAGGTCGCCCATCGGATCCCGTCATTGACATGCGGTTGCTCGTCCCTGTCAAGGTCGCCCAACAGATCCCGTCATTGACATGCGGTTGCCCGTCCCTGTCAAGGTCGCCCAGAGGTCGCCCATCGGATCCCATCATTGACATGCGGTTGCCCGTCCGTGTCTAGGTCGCCCATTGGATCCCGTTATTGACATGTGGTTGCCCGTCCCTGTCTAGGTCGCCCATCGGATCCCGTCATTGACATGCGGTTGCCCGTCCCTGTCTAGGTCGCCCGTCGGATCCCGTCATTGACATGACGTTGCCTGTCTACGTCACCCATCGGATCCTGTCATTGACATGCAGTTGCCCGTCTCTGTCTAGGTCGCTCATCTGATCCCGTCATTGACATGCGGTTGCTCGTCCCTGTCTAGGTCGCCCATCTGATCCTGTCATTGACATGTGGTTGCCCGTCCGTGTCTAGGTAGCCCATCTGATCCCGTCATTGATATGCGGTTGCCCGTCCCTGTCTAGGTCGTCCATCTGATCCTGTCATTGACATGCGGTTGCCCATCCCTGTATAGGTCGCCCATCTGATCCCGTCTTTGACATGTGGTTGCCTGTCCCTGAGTAGGTTGCCCATCTGATCCTGTCATTGACATGCGGTTGCCCATCTGATCCCGTCATTGACAAGTGGTTGCCCGTCCCTGTGTAGGTCGCCTATCTGATCCCGACATTGACATTTGGTTGCCTGTCCCTGTGTAGGTTGCCCATCTGATCCCGTCATTGACATGCAGTTGCCCGTCCTTGTCTAGGTCACCCATCGGATCCCATCATTGACATGCAGTTGCCCATCTGATCCTGTCATTGACATGTGGTTGCCCGTCCCTGTCTAGTTTGCGTTTGCCCGTCCCTGTCTAGGTGGCCCATCTGATCCCGTCATTGACATGCGGTTGCCTGTCCCTGTCTAGGTCGCCCATTGGATCCTGTCATTGAAATGTGGTTGCCCGTCCCTGTCTAGGTCACCCATCTGATCCCATCATTGACATGCGGTCACCCGTCCCTGTCTAGGTCACCCATCTGAACCTGTCATTGACATGTGGTCGCCCATCTGATCCCGTCATTGACATGCGGTTTCCCGTCCCTGTCTAGGTGGCCCATCTGATCCCGTCATTGACATGCGGTTGCCCATCTGATCCCGTCATTGACATGTGGCTGCCCGTCCCTGTCTAGGTCACCCATCTGATCCTGTCATTGACATGCGATTGCCCAGCTGATCCCGTCATTGACATATGGGTCCCGTCCCTGTCTAGGTCGCCCATCGGATCCCATCATTGACATGTGGTTGCCCGTCCATGTCTAGGTAGCCTATGTGATCCCGTCATTGATATGCGGTTTCCCGTCCCTGTCTAGGTCGCCCATCTGATCCTGTCATTGACATGTGGTTGCCCGTCCCTGTGTAGGTCACCCATCGGATCCTGTCATTGACATGCGGTTGCCTGTCCCTGTCTAGGTCGCCCATCTGATCCCATCATTGACATGCAGTTGCCCGTCCCTGTGTAGGTCGCCCATCGGATCCCGTCATTGAAATGTGGTTGCCTGTCCCTGTCTAGGTCACCCATCAGATCCCATCATTGACATGCGGTTGCCCATCTGATCCCGTCATTGACATGTGGTTGCCTGTCCCTGTCTAGGTCACCCATCTGATCCCATCATTCACATGCGGTTGCCCGTCCCTGTCTGGGTGGCCCATCTGATCCAGTCATTGACATGCGGTTGCCAGTCCCTGTCTAGGTGGCCCATCTGATCCTGTCATTGACATGCGGTTGCCCGTCCCTGTCTAGGTCGCCCATCGGATCCCGTCATTGACATGCGGTTGCTCGTCCCTGTCAAGGTCGCCCAACAGATCCCGTCATTGACATGCGGTTGCCCGTCCCTGTCAAGGTCGCCCAGAGGTCGCCCATCGGATCCCATCATTGACATGCGGTTGCCCGTCCGTGTCTAGGTCGCCCATTGGATCCCGTTATTGACATGTGGTTGCCCGTCCCTGTCTAGGTCGCCCATCGGATCCCGTCATTGACATGCGGTTGCCCGTCCCTGTCTAGGTCGCCCGTCGGATCCCGTCATTGACATGAAGTTGCCCGTCCCTGTCTAGGTCGCCCATCGGATCCCGTCATTGACATGCGGTTGCCCGTCCCTGTCTAGGTCACCCATCGGATCCTGTCATTGACATGCAGTTGCCCTTCTCTGTCTAGGTCGCTCATCTGATCCCGTCATTGACATGCGGTTGCTCGTCCCTGTCTAGGTCGCCCATCTGATCCTGTCATTGACATGTGGTTGCCCGTCCGTGTCTAGGTAGCCCATCTGATCCCGTCATTGATATGCGGTTGCCCGTCCCTGTCTAGGTCGTCCATCTGATCCTGTCATTGACATGCGGTTGCCCGTCCCTGTGTAGGTCGCCCATCTGATCCCGTCTTTGACATGTGGTTGCCTGTCCCTGAGTAGGTTGCCCATCTGATCCTGTCATTGACATGCGGTTGCCCATCTGATCCCGTCATTGACAAGTGGTTGCCCGTCCCTGTGTAGGTCGCCTAGCTGATCCCGACATTGACATTTGGTTGCCTGTCCCTGTGTAGGTTGCCCATCTGATCCCGTCATTGACATGCAGTTGCCCGTCCTTGTCTAGGTCACCCATCGGATCCCATCATTGACATGCAGTTGCCCATCTGATCCTGTCATTGACATGTGGTTGCCCGTCCCTGTCTAGTTTGCGTTTGCCCGTCCCTGTCTAGGTGGCCCATCTGATCCCGTCATTGACATGCGGTTGCCTGTCCCTGTCTAGGTCGCCCATTGGATCCTGTCATTGAAATGTGGTTGCCCGTCCCTGTCTAGGTCACCCATCTGATCCCATCATTGACATGCGGTCGCCCGTCCCTGTCTAGGTCACCCATCTGAACCTGTCATTGACATGTGGTCGCCCATCTGATCCCGTCATTGACATGCGGTTTCCCGTCCCTGTCTAGGTGGCCCATCTGATCCCGTCATTGACATGCGGTTGCCCATCTGATCCCGTCATTGACATGTGGCTGCCCGTCCCTGTCTAGGTCACCCATCTGATCCCGTCATTGACATGCGGTCGCCCGTCCCTGTATAGGTCGCCCATCTGATCCCGTCATTGACATGCGGTTTCCCGTCCCTGTCTCAGTGGCCCATCTGATCCCGTCATTGACATGCGGTTGCCAGTCCCTGTCTAGGTGGCCCATCTGATCCCATCATTGACATGCGGTTGCCCATCCGTGTCTAGGTCGCTCATCGGATCCTGTTATTGACATGCGGTTGCCTATCTGATCCCGTCTTTGACATGTGGTTGCCCGTCCCTGTCTAGGTCACCCATCGGATCATGTCATTGACATGTGGTGGCCTGTCCGTGTCTAGGTAGCCCATCTGATCCCGTCATTGATATGCGGTTGCCCGTCCCTGTCTAGGTCGTCCATCTGATCCTGTCATTGACATGCGGTTGCCCGTCCCTGTGTAGGTCGCCCATCTGATCCCGTCATTGGCATGTGGTTGCCTGTCCCTGTGTAGGTTGCCCATCTGATCCTGTCATTGACATGCGGTTGCCCGTCCCTGTCTAGGTCACCCATCTGATCCTGTCATTGACATGTGGTCGCCCGTCACTGTCTAGGTCACCCATCTGAACCTGTCATTGACATGTGGTCGCCCATCTGATCCCGTCATTGACATGCGGTTGCCAGTCCCTGTCTAGGTGGCCCATCTGATCCCGTCATTGACATGCGGTTGCCCGTCCCTGTCTAGGTGGCCCATCTGATCCCATCATTGACATGCGGTTGCCAGTCCCTGTCTAGGTGGCCCATCTGATCCCGTCATTGACATGCGGTTGCCCGTCCCTGTCTAGGTCGCCCATCGGATCCCGTCATTGACATGTGGTTGCTCGTCCCTAACTAGGTCGCCCAACAGATCCCGTCATTGACATGCGGTTGCCCATCCCGGTCTAGGTCTCCCATCGGATCCCATCATTGACATGCGGTTGCCCGTCTCTGTCTAGGTCGCCCATCTGATCCTGTCATTGACATGCGGTTGCCCATCTGATCCCGTCATTGACATATGGTTGCCCGTCCCTGTCTAGGTCACCCATCGGATCCTGTCATTGACATGTGGTTGCCCGTCCGTGTCTAGGTAGCCCATCTGATCCCGTCATTGATATGCGGTTGCCCGTCCCTGTCTAGGTCGCCCATCTGATCCTGTCATTGCATGCGGTTGCCTGTCCCTGTGTAGGTCGCCCATCTGATCCCGTCATTGACATGTGGTTGCCTGTCCCTGTGTAGGTTGCCCATCTGATCCTGTCATTGACATGCGGTTGCCCATCTGATCCCGTCATTGACATGTGGTTGCCCGTCCCTGTGTAGGTTGCCTATCTGATCCCAACATTGACGTGCCGTTGCCCGTCCCTGTCTAGGTCACCCATCTGATCCCGTCATTGACATGCGGTTGTCCATCTGATCCTGTCATTGACGTGTAGTTGCCCATCCCTGTCTAGGTCGCACATCTGATACTGTCATTGATATGTGGTTTCCCATCTGATCCCATCATTGACATGTGGTTGCCCGTTCCTGTCTAGGTCACCCATCTGATCCCGTCATTGACATGCGGTTGCCCGTCCCTGTCTAGGTCACCCATCTGATCCCGTCATTGACATGCGGTCGCCTGTCCCTGTCTAGGTCACCCATCTGAACCTGTCATTGACATGTGGTCGCCCATCTGATCCCGTCATTGACATGCGGTTGCCCGTCCCTGTCTAGGTGGCCCATCTGATCCCATCATTGACATGTGGTTGCCAGTCCCTGTCTAGGTGGCCCATCTGATCCCGTCATTGACATGCGGTTGCCCATCCCGGTCTAGGTCGCCCATCGGATCCCATCATTGACATGCGGTTGCCCGTCGTGTCTAGGTCACCCATCGAATCCTGTCATTGACATGCGGTTGCCCGTCTCTGTCTAGCTCGCCCATCTGATCCTGTCATTTACATGCGGTTGCCCATCTGATCCCGTCATTGACATGTGGTTGCCCGTCCCTATCTAGGTCACCCATCGGATCCTGTCATTGACATGCGGTTGCCCGTCTGTGTCTAGGTAGCCCATCTGATCCCATCATTGATATGCGGTTGCCCGTCCCTGTCTAGGTCGCCCATCTTATCCTGTCACTGACATGCGGTTGCCCGTCCCTGTGTAGGTCGCCCATCTGATCCCGTCATTGACATGTGGTTGCCTGTCCCTGTGTAGGTTGCCCATCTGATCCTGTCATTGACATGCGGTTGCCCGTCCCTGTCTAGGTCGTGGTTGCCCGTCCGTTTCTAGGTCGCCCATCTGCTCCTATCATTGACATGCGGTTGCCCATCTGATCCCGTCATTGATATGTGGTTGCCCGTCCCTCTGTAGGTTGCCTATCTGATCCCAACATTGACGTGCCGTTGCCCGTCCCTGTCTAGTTTGCGTTTGCCGGTCTGTTTCTAGGTCACCCATCTGATCCCGTCATTGACATGCGGTTGTCCATCTGATCCTGTCATTGATGTGCGGTTGCCCGTCCCTGTCTAGGTCGCCCATCTGATACTGTCATTGACATGTGGTTTCCCATCTGATCCCATCATTGACATGTGGTTGCCCGTCCCTGTCTAGGTCACCCATCTGATCCCGTCATTGACATGCGGTTGCCCGTCCTTGTCTAGGTCACCCATCTGATCCTGTCATTGACATGCGGTCGCCCGTCCCTGTCTAGGTCACCCATCTGAACCTGTCATTGACATGTGGTTGCCCATCTGATCCCGTCATTGACATGCGGTTGCCCGTCCCTGTCTAGGTGGCCCATCTGATCCCATCATTGACATGTGGTTGCCAGTCCCTGTCTAGGTGGCCCATCTGATCCCGTCATTGACATGCGTTTGCCCGTCCCTGTCTAGGTCACCCATCTGATCCCGTCACTGACATGCGGTCGCCCGTCCCTGTCTAGGTCACCCATCTGATCCCGTCATTGACATGCGGTCGCCCGTCCCTGTCTAGGTCACCCATCTGAACCTGTCATTGACATGTGGTCGCCCATCTGATCCCGTCATTGACATGCGGTTGCCCATCCCGGTCTAGGTCTCCCATCGGATCCCATCATTGACATGCGGTTGCCCGTCTCTGTCTAGGTCGCCCATCTGATCCTGTCATTGACATGTGGTTGCCCGTCCGTGTCTAGGTAGCCCATCTGATCCCGTCATTGATATGCGGTTGCCCGTCCCTGTCTAGGTCGCCCATCTGATCCTGTCATTGCATGCGGTTGCCTGTCCCTGTGTAGGTCGCCCATCTGATCCCGTCATTGACATGTGGTTGCCTGTCCCTGTGTAGGTTGCCCATCTGATCCTGTCATTGACATGCGGTTGCCCATCTGATCCCGTCATTGACATGTGGTTGCCCGTCCCTGTGTAGGTTGCCTATCTGATCCCAACATTGATGTGCCGTTGCCCGTCCCTGTCTAGGTCACCCATCTGATCCCGTCATTGACATGCGGTTGTCCATCTGATCCTGTCATTGACGTGCGGTTGCCCATCCCTGTCTAGGTCGCCCATCTGATACTGTCATTGATATGTGGTTTCCCATCTGATCCCATCATTGACATGTGGTTGCCCGTCCCTGTCTAGGTCACCCATCTGATCCCGTCATTGACATGCGGTTGCCCGTCCCTGTCTAGGTCACCCATCTGATCCCGTCATTGACATGCGGTCGCCTGTCCCTGTCTAGGTCACCCATCTGAACCTGTCATTGACATGTGGTCGCCCATCTGATCCCGTCATTGACATGCGGTTGCCCGTCCCTGTCTAGGTGGCCCATCTGATCCCATCATTGACATGTGGTTGCCAGTCCCTGTCTAGGTGGCCCATCTGATCCCGTCATTGACATGCGGTTGCCCATCCCGGTCTAGGTCGCCCATCGGATCCCATCATTGACATGCGGTTGCCCGTCGTGTCTAGGTCACCCATCGAATCCTGTCATTGGCCCTCATTACGACCCTGGCGGAAAGCGACTGACCGGAGCGCCACAGCGTAAATAGCGTTTCCGCCATTGCACGAAGGAGCAAAGTGCGGCCCATTCCGACCCATCGGGCACGAGCACCACGGCATGGCGGAAGTGCAAAGTCCGCGATGGCGGAAATGACCCCAAAACGGCCCACACCGCCGCCGTACGGCGCCCTAGGTGCAATACCGCCACCCCTCTTAGCGGTCACCGCAGTGTGCGCCTACCGGAAAGTACGGTGGCCGGAAATATACGGAAACGGAAGTGAAAACATGGGCCCGGAACGGGAAACATCCCGGCGTACACCTATAAATACACTAAAACCACACAACCACTAAAATCACTACCCTGAAACACACCCCAACCCGTCAACCACCCTAGCGAAACCAAGAAAAATGGGAAAAGTAGCGAAGAAAGCGTGCGACCGCAAGCGGCAGGTCCACTTCTCCCGTGAGGAACTCACCGTGCTAACAGAGACCCTCCAGGAGAATGCTGCCGTCGTCTTCTGCACGCAAATGACCAGGACGGCACTTGCAAACAAGAAGGCCATATGGGCTCTGGTGGCACAGCGGGTAAGTGCGGTGGGGACCGCACCCCGCACCCCACAGCAATGCCGCAAGCGATGGGACGACCTGCGGATACGCGTCCGCAGCATACTCTCTGCCAACCGCAACATTGCCACAGCCACCGGGGGAGGTCCTGAATCACCCATCAAGTTGACCCCCTGGGAAGAAATCTGTGCCTCCACCATCGGAATGGAGAGCATAGAGGGAGTCGGAGGGATGGAGAAAGGAGTGCAGACATCCGAAGATTCAGGTAGGTGGGCCAGATAAAACAATGCCAAATCCACACAGTCCATCCATGTGAAGTACCATGCGTCCACATAGTGCAACAGAAACACATGTCCAGGAGAACGTCCACACACATCGGCCTGCAAGCGCACGTTAAAACCCACAATAAATACATAAATAATTAAAAACCCCTAATACACGCACTACACGTGCAGCAGGCACACCCTAACTGCAGGCTGCCAGACAACTGCACCCTCACTCCACACACAAATCAAAGCACCTCCAAGGCCCCGACCCAAATCACCCTCAGGTACCACCCCAATGCATGTGATACAATGCCATTCCAATTCCCACAGACCCATCAATAACCCTCGCCCTCCTTTACTCCACCACAGGGTCCGATCCAAACGACGAGCTACAGGACACCCCTACCAGCACACCTGCAAAGAGGGCCAAGACCAACGGCCAGAGACCCTCCACCTCAGCTGCACGCATCAAGACACGGCAGCAGCACAAATCAGGTGGCAGCACAGAGGAGGGAACATCAACAGGCACCCCAGCAGCCAGCATGCCCACAACACCACCACCACAGGTCCCCCCAATGGATGCCACAGAAGGCACTGCCTCTGGTGGCAGCAGCACCATAGGTGACACCCCATTGATGGCAGCATGCTCGGACACAGAAAACGGGAATGCCGAAGTCAGATCCATCCATGACCTGTCCCAATCCCCCTGTCTGTTCCTTCCCGTACAACATGAGGATACGACGCAGGGGCACCCACCAGACGACGACTGGCCATCCCCCACAAGCCCTGTGGCAAGGCAACATGAGGACAACAGCCCCTCTGTGACACCCCCGCAAATGGCCATGGCCCAGCAGAGGCAACAGTCCCTCGACCAGTTGATCGAACAACAGCAGCAACTGGCCACACTCCTCAAGGACCATGCCGATGAATGTGGGGGCACTAAGGCAGACATAGAAACATCAACTGAGACACTTAGGGCAGAAATGGCGAGAGGTACAGAGACGCTAAGGGCACAAATTGAGAGAAGCACCGAGAGCCTGAGGGGGGAACTGCATGCGACGTCCAAAGACGTATGTGCCGAACTTGCCGCAGTGCGCCGTGTGCTCACTGAGCTCTCGCAAACCCTTAGGGACATGCATGGACGTGAGCAGGCAGACACATCATCCGTTGCAAGTTCCGTCCAGGGCAGCCCCCAACGTAGATCTGGGAGGAACCTGCGCTCCACAGGCAGGGGTGCCCCTGATACCCGCAGAGGGGGCATGCAATAGCGACAGCCCACTTACAATGAGCATCTTTGGACACTGGTGTTCGGGGGGGAGGTAGGAGGGTGGAGGGGGTGTGTTGGGCTCACTTGGGTGGCGGGTCGATAGGGTGTTTAACATGATATCACATATGCCATAAAAAGTGCACGATCAACCAATGAGAAGTGTGGACATTGATCTTTGTGTACTAGGCCATCATAGGCGTACAGTCCATATTGTGCATGTCCCAGACACACGCAGTGCCACGAGTCCCGTGTCCATGTATCAGCCACCAGGCGTGAGTGCTAGAAGCATACATCAATGAGATGCTGACGAATGTCACGGGCCTCCGGTGCCTCGCAGACTCCATGAGGTGCTGCCACATCCCCACCCTCATCATGACCATCATCAGGTGCTTGCAGTTCTGCGTCAGGGGGCATGGGCACATTTCTACGTACGCACATGTTGTGGAGCATGACACATGCCATCACCATCTTTGCAACCTTCTCATGGCGGTACAGGAGTGCCCCGCCAGACCTGCTGAGGCAGCGGAAACGGGTCTTCAGTAGGCCGAATGCCTGTTCAATGACTACACGGGTACGTGAGTGGGCATGGTTGTAGTCCTCCTCATGCTGGTCCCGTGGGTTCCGGACTGGTGTGAGGAGCCATCTCTTCAGTGGATATCCAGCATCACCTGTATGTGGACGAGAAACGTATGATGTGGAATGCCATTGATACGTACGCACACCCCCCCCCCCTTCCTGGCAGGTCAATGCCAATTCACATACCCCACATCATCATGCATGTAATGAGACTCACCGAGTAGCCAGGATCTGTTCCCTGCGTGTCGCTCCATGTAGCGTGGTATTGTAGAGTTCCTCAAGACCATCGAATCATGGGTTGATCCAGGGAATCGGGCACAACAATGTGTAATGATCCTGTTGGAGTCACACACCATCTGTACATTCAGGGAATGAAATTGTTTTCGGTTGCGGTACTGGGCCTCCATGGCATGTGGGACGACCAATTCAACATGGGTGCAGTCGATGGCACCAATGCAACCCGGTATGCCGGCAAGTGTATGGAATCCCACTTTTGTGTTGGTTATTTCCTGCTCCGAGCGTGGTAGAGAGATGTAGTCGTCTGCGTGCTTCAGGAGGGCATCGAGCACTTGCAATAGTGTCCGTGAGAACAGTGGCTGAGAAATGCCATGCAACTGTCCGACTGTGTGCTGGTAGGTGCCTGTGGCCAGGAAGTGGAGTACAGACACCACCTTCAGTAGGGGTGGGATGGCGGTTGGGCTATCTATCATGCTGACAAGGTCAGCCTGTGTCATGTCCACAATGGCGGTTATGGTGTCCCGGTCCAGACGGTAGAGGGTGTGGATCTGCTCATCAGTGAGGTTGAACGGATGTGCTCGGAGGCGTGGGATTGCGGGCTGCCTGTGTGGTGGTAGTGGCTGTGCTGGCAGCCCTTGCTGGCCCTGCCTTGGCCTCCTCCTCCTCCTGCGTCTCCTCCGTGCGGCTGGTTGTAGTTGGTGTTCGTCTTCTTCTTGGAGTCGGAGCGCTTGCAGTGCTATCAGGTCCCCCAGGGCCAACATCGCGAGTCCTGCCGGTAGCATTTCGGTGTGGTTGTGGGAGGAGACTGGCTGTGCAATTTATGTGTTTTCAGGCTGTATGGCCTCCACCTGTGGTGATTGATTCCACCTGTGCAAACTGCTTTCCCCTTTGGCCGAGCACGTCCCGCGCACAACGCTGCAAATCGGGGAATTGTATCTTGCTATTGCAACCATGTATTTGTACCCGATGGCCGTGTAAGATTGGTTGATATGTTCATTCTGCTGTGGTCCCATTGTTTCCCATACTATCTGTGCAGTCGCGAACTGACTTGTGAGGGGTCAGTGGAACGTAGTACTCGAGTAACGGAGGACCCTTATGCATCACTGCACCGAGGTTCAACGACGGGCGGGGCGTCCCATTCGTGGGTGAAGGCAGTTGCCATTTTCACACACAGCCGCACTCGATGGAATAATTAGTGATTTCAAACGGCCACAGATGCCTTTTCGACGTGATGTTGCAAATGAGGAATTCGAGGGGCGGCGCTTTCGGTTTCCAGCTAGCGGCGAGGAGATGCCCACAGGTCTGACTGCAAATGTAACGTTCTATTGTTCTATGTCCTTGAGACAGGGCCCATGGCGAGGGAGCAATGATTGATATGAATAGTTTGGGATGCGCAATAGCTACGTGGGCGATGAGGCCGTCCGTTCCCAAAAACATGTTACTTCACAACACTGGAATTACGGGCTGGGGCACTGTGGATTTAGCAGGCTGCATAACGCACGGACTCAATGGATGTTTCTAATGTTATGTGAGTAATTATTCAGGCATTTTGATCCCGGGATGAGGGAATGATGGATGGATGCATGGGCAGGTGATTTGATACAGAGTTTGCCATGTACAGGGCTTCTTGGGATCTATCCGCCTCCCCTACGCTATGTGATGCAGGGCTGCCATTGTGGGACCATCGTCCATCTGGCCTTGTTGAGCCCTCCCTGTCTCGAGGCGCCCTCAGACACTTGTGTCCATGCACGTTAACATTCCCATCTGATGGAATCTGTTTTGACAGACGCATGCACAGGTACACTCGTTTGTGATGGTGTTTGCACCTCGATATAGATGGCTATGAGTCGCAAGTGGTTTTGGGGTGGTGATGATCCTTTTGGTTGGGCTAGCATGCATATGGCTGTGGATTTCGTGTGATCATTGAAGTGAGTAGTTGGAATGTAGTTCTGATGGCCATTCTGTTCTTTTTCTTTTCTTTTGGTTGACAGGTATCTCCTCCCCTTTTGCCACTGCCATCTGTATGCCACTCCTGCTGATGGATTTTACTCCCGACACCTGCTGCTTCGTGTTAATCAGTGGAGCAGCATTATGATCTTATGGGACGATCGCCAATGGCCCACATGCCCTTACGCAGTACTGGTGGCTCGGAGCAACATTTCGGCCTTTCAGCTGGACTAGTGCCTCCCCATTGGGACGGGCATGCGGTTCTGTGCGCTTCCATGTTGCCTTTTCGTACGTGATTGTGGCTCTGTGTACCATGGGGGAACAGGGCGACACACAGGTAGTGGCTGGTCATTTCTTGCGGAAGCAGCCCACAATGGTGATTGGTGTTTTGGAGTTCATGGCCTGATGGCTGTATGGGCTTGGTGATTTTGATGTGCATTAAATTTCTATTCGGATTTGGCCCGTGTAGCGTTTTTCTTTGCAAGTGATGTGGCATATGCCAATTTGGGGGGCGATGTATTGTGAGGAGATCTGCATCGGGTTCCGGCTTCGGGGTTTAGTTGCGTGGTACTGTACTGGCCGCGTTTGCCTACGAAGCCCAGTGAGGTCAGGGATGGGGGCTGGCAATATGACAGTTTGAATGTTGTCATGCTCAGGGGCGGGGGATTGGGTTTTGTGTGACAGATGCCGGTCAGCCAGGTGAACTGGTGGAATGATGTGATTTTCGGAATATTGCTGGTCACAGGTGCCTGTGTTTGCGTGCGTTTCTTGGTGGGGGACTGTGGTCATGTCCATTGGGATGGCTTCTGTATTCGTGCCATCTGTGCCCTGCAGCTCCCATTGGCCCCTGTTGTGTTTCTTTTGTTCGTTGGCATGCATGGGTGACTTGTACATTTCAATGGTTGCATTGTGGCTTCATTGCACCTACGGGGAGTTGTACTTTGTGGGCAGGGAGCGGTGTACAGGCACTCAGTGGGGCCGTTTACGGTTGATTCGCGATGCCGTACTTCTCGCCATGGCGGAATGGTACATTACGCCATGCCTGATGCCGTTAGGTACATGTCCGCTAGGGTCGGAATTGGCGTACCGTTGCACCATGGTGGTGTTTGCGGTTTGGCATGGCGCGCGCGCGCGTGCTTGGTGCAGTTAGCGTTGGCGTTCACTACGGTGTCGCTAATGGCTTCGTACTTTGCGGTGACGGGTCATAGTCGCACCGAGCGCTATTCGATGGCGGTATTGCATTTCCGCCATCGTTTTTCGATTTCCGCCAGGGTCGTAATGAGGGCCATTGACATGCGGTTGCCCGTCTCTGTCTAGCTCGCCCATCTGATCCTGTCATTTACATGCGGTTGCCCATCTGATCCCGTCATTGACATGTGGTTGCCCGTCCCTATCTAGGTCACCCATCGGATCCTGTCATTGACATGCGGTTGCCCGTCTGTGTCTAGGTAGCCCATCTGATCCCATCATTGATATGCGGTTGCCCGTCCCTGTCTAGGTCGCCCATCTTATCCTGTCACTGACATGCGGTTGCCCGTCCCTGTGTAGGTCGCCCATCTGATCCCGTCATTGACATGTGGTTGCCTGTCCCTGTGTAGGTTGTCCATCTGATCCTGTCATTGACATGCGGTTGCCCGTCCCTGTCTAGGTCGTGGTTGCCCGTCCGTTTCTAGGTCGCCCATCTGCTCCTATCATTGACATGCGGTTGCCCATCTGATCCCGTCATTGATATGTGGTTGCCCGTCCCTCTGTAGGTTGCCTATCTGATCCCAACATTGACGTGCCGTTGCCCGTCCCTGTCTAGTTTGCGTTTGCCGGTCTGTTTCTAGGTCACCCATCTGATCCCGTCATTGACATGCGGTTGTCCATCTGATCCTGTCATTGACGTGCGGTTGCCCGTCCCTGTCTAGGTCGCCCATCTGATACTGTCATTGACATGTGGTTTCCCATCTGACCCCATCATTGACATGTGGTTGCCCGTCCCTGTCTAGGTCACCCATCTGATCCCGTCATTGACATGCGGTTGCCCGTCCTTGTCTAGGTCACCCATCTGATCCCGTCATTGACATGCGGTCGCCCGTCCCTGTCTAGGTCACCCATCTGAACCTGTCATTGACATGTGGTTGCCCATCTGATCCCGTCATTGACATGCGGTTGCCCGTCCCTGTCTAGGTGGCCCATCTGATCCCATCATTGACATGTGGTTGCCAGTCCCTGTCTAGGTGGCCCATCTGATCCCGTCATTGACATGCGTTTGCCCGTCCCTGTCTAGGTCACCCATCTGATCCCGTCACTGACATGCGGTCGCCCGTCCCTGTCTAGGTCACCCATCTGATCCCGTCATTGACATGCGGTCGCCCGTCCCTGTCTAGGTCACCCATCTGAACCTGTCATTGACATGTGGTCGCCCATCTGATCCCGTCATTGACATGCGGTTGCCCGTCCCTGTCTAGTTTGCATTTGCCCATCCGTGTCTAGGTCACCCATATGATCCCCTCATTGACATGTGGTTGCCCATCTGATCCTGTCATTGACATGTGGTTGCCCGTTCCTGTCTAGGTGGCCCATCTGATCCCGTCATTGACATGCGGTTGCCAGTCCCTGTCTAGGTGGCCCATCTGATCCTGTCATTGACATGCGGTTGCCCGTCCCTGTCTAGGTGGCCCATCTGATCCCGTCATTGACATGCGGTTGCCAGTCCCAGTCTAGGTTGCCCATCGGATCCCGTCATTGACATGCGGTTGCCCGTCCCTGTCTAGGTCGCCCATCGGATCCCGTCATTGACATGCGGTTGCCCGTCCCTGTCTAGGTCGCCCATAGGTCGCCCATCGGATCCCATCATTGACATGCGGTCACCAGTCCCTGTCTAGGTCACCTATCTGAACCTGTCATTGACATGTGGTCATCCATCTGATCCCGTCATTGACATGCGGTTGCCCGTCCCTGTCTAGGTGGCCCATCGGATCCCATCATTGACATGCGGTTGCCCGTCTCTGTCTAGGTCGCCCATCTGATCCTGTCATTGACATGCGGTTGCCCATCTGATCCCGTCATTGACATATGGTTGCCCGTCCCTGTCTAGGTCACCCATCGGATCCTGTCATTGACATGTGGTTGCCCGTCCGTGTCTAGGTAGCCCATCTGATCCCGTCATTGATATGCGGTTGCCCGTCCCTGTCTAGGTCGCCCATCTGATCCTGTCATTGCATGCGGTTGCCCGTCCCTGTGTAGGTCGCCCATCTGATCCCGTCATTGACATGTGGTTGCCTGTCCCTGTGTAGGTTGCCCATCTGATCCTGTCATTGACATGCGGTTGCCCATCTGATCCCGTCATTGACATGTGGTTGCTCGTCCCTGTGTAGGTTGCCTATCTGATCCCAACATTGACGTGCCGTTGCCCGTCCCTGTCTAGGTCACCCATCTGATCCCGTCATTGACATGCGGTTGTCCATCTGATCCTGTCATTGACGTGCGGTTGCCCATCCCTGTCTAGGTCACCCATCTGATCCCGTCATTGACATGCGGTTGCCCGTCCCTGTCTAGGTCACCCATCTGATCCCGTCATTGACATGCGGTCGCCTGTCCCTGTCTAGGTCACCCATCTGAACCTGTCATTGATATGTGGTTTCCCATCTGATCCCATCATTGACATGTGGTTGCCCGTCCCTGTCTAGGTCACCCATCTGATCCCGTCATTGACATGCGGTTGCCCGTCCCTGTCTAGGTCACCCATCTGATCCCGTCATTGACATGCGGTCGCCTGTCCCTGTCTAGGTCACCCATCTGAACCTGTCATTGACATGTGGTCGCCCATCTGATCCCGTCATTGACATGCGGTTGCCCGTCCCTGTCTAGGTGGCCCCTTCTGATCCCATCATTGACATGTGGTTGCCAGTCCCTGTCTAGGTGGCCCATCTGATCCCGTCATTGACATGCGGTTGCCCATCCCGGTCTAGGTCGCCCATCGGATCCCATCATTGACATGCGGTTGCCCGTCGTGTCTAGGTCACCCATCGAATCCTGTCATTGACATGCGGTTGCCCGTCTCTGTCTAGCTCGCCCATCTGATCCTGTCATTTACATGCGGTTGCCCATCTGATCCCGTCATTGACATGTGGTTGCCCGTCCCTATCTAGGTCACCCATCGGATCCTGTCATTGACATGCGGTTGCCCGTCTGTGTCTAGGTAGCCCATCTGATCCCATCATTGATATGCGGTTGCCCGTCCCTGTCTAGGTCGCCCATCTGATCCTGTCATTGACATGCGGTTGCCCGTCCCTGTGTAGGTCGCCCATCTGATCCCGTCATTGACATGTGGTTGCCTGTCCCTGTGTAGGTTGCCCATCTGATCCTGTCATTGACATGCGGTTGCCCGTCCCTGTCTAGGTCGTGGTTGCCCGTCCGTTTCTAGGTCGCCCATCTGCTCCTATCATTGACATGCGGTTGCCCATCTGATCCCGTCATTGATATGTGGTTGCCCGTCCCTCTGTAGGTTGCCTATCTGATCCCAACATTGACGTGCCGTTGCCCGTCCCTGTCTAGTTTGCGTTTGCCCGTCCGTTTCTAGGTCACCCATCTGATCCCGTCATTGACATGCGGTTGTCCATCTGATCCTGTCATTGACGTGCGGTTGCCCGTCCCTGTCTAGGTCGCCCATCTGATACTGTCATTGACATGTGGTTTCCCATCTGATCCCATCATTGACATGTGGTTGCCCGTCCCTGTCTAGGTCACCCATCTGATCCCGTCATTGACATGCGGTTGCCCGTCCTTGTCTAGGTCACCCATCTGATCCCGTCATTGACATGCGGTCGCCCGTCCCTGTCTAGGTCACCCATCTGAACCTGTCATTGACATGTGGTTGCCCATCTGATCCCGTCATTGACATGCGGTTGCCCGTCCCTGTCTAGGTGGCCCATCTGATCCCATCATTGACATGTGGTTGCCAGTCCCTGTCTAGGTGGCCCATCTGATCCCGTCATTGACATGCGTTTGCCCGTCCCTGTCTAGGTCACCCATCTGATCCCGTCACTGACATGCGGTCGCCCGTCCCTGTCTAGGTCACCCATCTGATCCCGTCATTGACATGCGGTCGCCCGTCCCTGTCTAGGTCACCCATCTGAACCTGTCATTGACATGTGGTCGCCCATCTGATCCCGTCATTGACATGCGGTTGCCCGTCCCTGTCTAGTTTGCATTTGCCCATCCGTGTCTAGGTCACCCATATGATCCCCTCATTGACATGTGGTTGCCCATCTGATCCTGTCATTGACATGTGGTTGCCCGTTCCTGTCTAGGTGGCCCATCTGATCCCGTCATTGACATGCGGTTGCCAGTCCCTGTCTAGGTGGCCCATCTGATCCTGTCATTGACATGCGGTTGCCCGTCCCTGTCTAGGTGGCCTATCTGATCCCGTCATTGACATGCGGTTGCCAGTCCCTGTCTAGGTTGCCCATCGGATCCCGTCATTGACATGCGGTTGCCCGTCCCTGTCTAGGTCGCCCATTGGATCCCGTCATTGACATGCGGTTGCCCGTCCCTGTCTAGGTCGCCCATAGGTCCCCCATCGGATCCCATCATTGACAGGCGGTCACCAGTCC
This sequence comes from Ambystoma mexicanum, assembly GCF_040938575.1. Lineage (NCBI taxonomy): Eukaryota > Metazoa > Chordata > Amphibia > Caudata > Ambystomatidae > Ambystoma > Ambystoma mexicanum. The sequence continues at coordinate 761,171,311 of NC_090938.1, forward strand.
CTGTCTAGGTCACCTATCTGAACCTGTCATTGACATGTGGTCATCCATCTGATCCCGTCATTGACATGCGGTTGCCCGTCCCTGTCTAGGTGGCCCATCTGATCCCCTCATTGACATGCGGTTGCCAGTCCCTGTCTAGGTGGCCCATCTGATCCTGTAATTGACATGCGGTTGCCCGTCCCTGTCTAGGTCGCCCAACGGATCCCATCATTGACATGGGGTCACCAGTCCCTGTCTAGGTCACCTATCTGAACCTATCATTGACATGTGGTCACCCATCTGATCCCGTCATTGACATGCGGTTGCCCGTCATTGACATGCGGTTGCCCGTCCCTGTCTAGGTGGCCCATCTGATCCCCTCATTGACATGCGGTTGCCAGTCCCTGTCTAGGTGGCCCATCTGATCCTGTCATTGACATGCGGTTGCCCGTCCCTGTCTAGGTCACCCAACGGATCCCATCATTGACATGCGGTTGCCCGTCCCTGTCTAGGTCACCCATCGGATCCCATCATTGACATGCGGTTGTCCGTCCGTGTCTAGGTCGCCCATCGGATCCTGTCATTGACATGCGGTTGCCCGTCCCTGTCTAGGTCGCCCATCTGATCCTGTCATTGACATGTGGTTGCCCATCCGTGTCTAGGTCGTGGTTGTATGTCTGTTTCTAGGTCGCCCATCTGCTCCTGTCATTGACATGCGGTTGCCCGTCCCTGTCTAGGTCACCCATCGGATCCCGTCATTGACATGTGGTTGCCCGTCCGTGTCTAGGTAGCCCATCTGATCCCGTCATTGATATGTGGTTGCCCGTTCCTGTCTAGGTCGCCCATCTGATCCTGTCATTGACATGCGGTTGCCTGTCCCTGTGTAGGTTGCCCATCTGATCCTGTCATTGACATGCAGTTGCCCAACCCTGTCTAGGTCGCGGTTGCACGTCCGTTTCTAGGTTGCCCATCTGCTCCTGTCATTGACATGCGGTTGCCCATCTGATCCCGTCATTGACATGTGGTTGCCCATCCCTGTGTAGGTCGCCTATCTGATCCCGACATTGACGTGCAGTTGTCCATCTGATCCTGTCATTGACGTGCGGTTGCCCGTCCCTGTCTAGGTCACCCATCTGATCCTGTCATTGACATGTGGTTTTCCATCTGATCCTGTCATTGACATGCGGTTGTCCATCTGATCCTTTCATTGACATGCAGTTGCCCATCTGATCCCGTCATTGACATGTGGTTGCCTGTCCCTGTGTAGGTCGCCCATCTGATCCCATCATTGACATGTGGTTGCCCATCTGATCCCGTCATTGACATGCGGTTGCCCGTCCCTGTCTAGTTTGCGTTTGCCCATCCGTGTCTAGGTCACCCATATGATCCCCTCATTGACATGCGGTTGCCCATCTGATCCTGTCATTGACATGTGTTTGCCCGTTCCTGTCTAGGTGGCCCATCTGATCCCGTCATTGACATGCGGTTGCCAGTCCCTGTCTAGGTGGCCCATCTGATCCTGTCATTGACATGCGGTTGCCTGTCCCTGTCTAGGTGGCCCATCTGATCCCGTCATTGACATGCGGTTGCCAGTCCCTGTCTAGGTTGCCCATCGGATCCCGTCATTGACATGCGGTTGCCCGTCCCTGTCTAGGTCGCCCATCGGATCCCGTCATTGACATGCTGTTGCACGTCCCTGTCTAGGTCGCCCATAGGTCGCCCATCGGATCCCATCATTGACATGCGGTCACCAGTCCCTGTCTAGGTCACCTATCTGAACCTGTCATTGACATGTGGTCACCCATCTGATCCCGTCATTGACATGCGGTTGCCCGTCATTGACATGCGGTTGCCCGTCCCTGTCTAGGTGGCCCATCTGATCCCCTCATTGACATGCGGTTGCCAGTCCCTGTCTAGGTGGCCCATCTGATCCTGTCATTGACATGCGGTTGCCTGTCCCTGTCTAGGTCGCCCAACGGAACCCATCATTGACATGGGGTCACCAGTCCCTGTCTAGGTCACCTATCTGAACCTATCATTGACATGTGGTCACCCATCTGATCCCGTCATTGACATGCCGTTGCCCGTCATTGACATGCGGTTGCCCGTCCCTGTCTAGGTGGCCCATCTGATCCCCTCATTGACATGCGGTTGCCAGTCCCTGTCTAGGTGGCCCATCTGATCCTGTCATTGACATGCGGTTGCCCATCCCTGTCTAGGTCGCCCAACGGATCCCATCATTGACATGCGGTTGCCCGTCCCTGTCTAGGTCGCCCGTAGGTCACCCATCGGATCCCATCATTGACATGCGGTTGCCCGTCCGTGTCTAGGTCGCCCATCGGATCCTGTCATTGACATGCGGTTGCCCGTCCCTGTCTAGGTCGCCCATCTGATCCTGTCATTGACATGCGGTTGCCCATCCGTGTCTAGGTCGCGGTTGCATGTCTGTTTCTAGGTCGCCCATCTGCTCCTGTCATTGACATGTGGTTGCCCGTCCCTGTCTAGGTCACCCATCGGATCCCGTCATTGACATGTGGTTGCCCGTTCGTGTCTAGGTAGCCCATCTGATCCCGTCATTGATATGTGGTTGCCCGTTCCTGTCTAGGTCGCCCATCTGATCCTGTCATTGACATGCGGTTGCCCAACCCTGTCTAGGTCGCGGTTGCACGTCCGTTTCTAGGTTGCCCATCTGCTCCTGTCATTGACATGCGGTTGCCCATCTGATCCCGTCATTGACATGCGGTTGCCCATCCCTGTGTAGCTCGCCTATCTGATCCCGACATTGACGTGCAGTTGTCCATATGATCCTGTCATTGACGTGCGGTTGCCCGTCCCTGTCTAGGTCACCCATCTGATCCTGTCATTGACATGTGGTTTTCCATCTGATCCTGTCATTGACATGCGGTTGCCCATCTGATCCCGTCATTGACATGTGGTTGCCTGTCCCTGTGTAGGTCGCCCATCTGATCCCATCATTGACATGTGGTTGCCCGTCCCTGTGGAGGTTTCCCATCTGATCCTGTTATTGACGTGCGGTTGCCCGTCCATGTCTAGTTTGCATTTGCCCGTCCGTGTCTAGGTGGCCCATCTGATCCCGTCATTGACATGCGGTTGCTCGTCCCTGTCTAGGTCGCCCATCGGATCCCGTCATTGACATGCGGTTGCTCGTCCCTGTCTAGCTCGCCCAAACTGATCCCGTCATTGACATGCGGTTGCCCGTCCCTGTCTAGGTCGCCCATAGGTAGCCCATCGGATCCCATCATTGACATGCGGTTGCCCGTCCGTGTCTATGTCGCCCATCGGATCCTGTCATTGACATGCGGTTGCCCGTCCCTGTCTAGGTCGCCCATCTGATCCTGTCATTGACATGCGGTTGCCCATCTGATCCCGTCATTGACATGTGGTTGCCCGTCCCTGTCTAGGTCGCCCATCGGATCCCATCATTGACATGCGGTTGCCCGTCCGTGTCTAGCAAGCCCATCTGATCCCGTCATTGATATGCGGTTGCCCGTCCCTGTCTAGGTCGCCCATCTGATCCTGTCATTGACATGCGGTTGCCCGTCCCTGTGTAGGTCGCCCATCTGATCCCGTCATTGACATGTGGTTGCCTGTCCCTGTGTAGGTTGCCCATCTGATCCTGTCATTGACATGCGGTTGCGCATCCCTGTCTAGCTTGCGGTTGCCCGTCCGTTTCTAGGTCGCCCATCTGCTCCTGTCATTGACATGCGGTTGCCCATCTGATCCCGTCATTGACATGTGGTTGCCCGTCCGTGTGTAGGTCGCCTATCTGATCCCGACATTGACGTGCGGTTGCCCGTCCCTGTCTAGGTCGCCCATCTGATCCTGTCATTGACATGCAGTTGCCCATCTGATCCCGTCATTGACATGTGGTTGCCCGTCCCTGTGTAGGTCGCCCATCTGATCCCATCATTGACATCTGGTTGCCCGTCCCTGTGTAGGTTGCCCATCTGATCCCGTCATTGACGTGCGGATGCCAGTCCCTGTCTAGTTTGCGTTTGCCCGTCCGTGTCTAGGTCACCCATCCGATCCTGTCATTGACATGCGGTTGCCCATCTGATCCCGTCATTGACATGCGGTTGCCAGTCCCGTCTAGGTGGCCCATCTGATCCCGAAATTGACATGCGGTTGCCAGTCCCTGTCTAGGTGGCCCATCTGATCCTGTCATTGACATGCGGTTGCCTGTCCCTGTCTAGGTGGCCCATCTGATCCCGTCATTGACATGCGGTTGCCAGTCCCTGTCTAGGTTGCCCATCGGATCCCGTCATTGACATGCGGTTGCCCGTCCCTGTCTAGGTCGCCCATCGGATCCCGTCATTGACATGCTGTTGCACGTCCCTGTCTAGGTCGCCCATAGGTCGCCCATCGGATCCCATCATTGACATGCGGTCACCAGTCCCTGTCTAGGTCACCTATCTGAACCTGTCATTGACATGTGGTCACCCATCTGATCCCGTCATTGACATGCGGTTGCCCGTCATTGACATGCGGTTGCCCGTCCCTGTCTAGGTGGCCCATCTGATCCCCTCATTGACATGCGGTTGCCAGTCCCTGTCTAGGTGGCCCATCTGATCCTGTCATTGACATGCGGTTGCCCATCCCTGTCTAGGTCGCCCAACGGATCCCATCATTGACATGCGGTTGCCCGTCCCTGTCTAGGTCCCCCGTAGGTCACCCATCGGATCCCATCATTGACATGCGGTTGCCCGTCCGTGTCTAGGTCGCCCATCGGATCCTGTCATTGACATGCGGTTGCCCGTCCCTGTCTAGGTCGCCCATCTGATCCTGTCATTGACATGCGGTTGCCCATCCGTGTCTAGGTCGCGGTTGCATGTCTGTTTCTAGGTCGCCCATCTGCTCCTGTCATTGACATGTGGTTGCCCGTCCCTGTCTAGGTCACCCATCGGATCCCGTCATTGACATGTGGTTGCCCGTCCGTGTCTAGGTAGCCCATCTGATCCCGTCATTGATATGTGGTTGCCCGTTCCTGTCTAGGTCGCCCATCTGATCCTGTCATTGACATGCGGTTGCCCAACCCTGTCTAGGTCGCGGTTGCACGTCCGTTTCTAGGTTGCCCATCTGCTCCTGTCATTGACATGCGGTTGCCCATCTGATCCCGTCATTGACATGTGGTTGCCCATCCCTGTGTAGCTCGCCTATCTGATCCCGACATTGACGTGCAGTTGTCCATATGATCCTGTCATTGACGTGTGGTTGCCCGTCCCTGTCTAGGTCACCCATCTGATCCTGTCATTGACATGTGGTTTTCCATCTGATCCTGTCATTGACATGCGGTTGCCCATCTGATCCTCTCATTGACATGCAGTTGCCCATCTGATCCCGTCATTGACATGTGGTTGCCTGTCCCTGTGTAGGTCGCCCATCTGATCCCATCATTGACATGTGGTTGCCCGTCCCTGTGGAGGTTTCCCATCTGATCCTGTTATTGACGTGCGGTTGCCCGTCCATGTCTAGTTTGCATTTGCCCGTCCGTGTCTAGGTGGCCCATCTGATCCCGTCATTGACATGCGGTTGCCAGTCCCTGTCTAGGTGGCCCATCTGATCCCGTCATTGACATGCGGTTGCTCGTCCCTGTCTAGGTCGCCCATCGGATCCCGTCATTGACATGCAGTTGCTCGTCCCTGTCTAGCTCGCCCAAACTGATCCCGTCATTGACATGCGGTTGCCCATCCCTGTCTAGGTCGCCCATAGGTAGCCCATCGGATCCCATCATTGACATGCGGTTGCCCGTCCGTGTCTAGGTCGCCCATCGGATCCTGTCATTGACATGCGGTTGCCCGTCCCTGTCTAGGTCGCCCATCTGATCCTGTCATTGACATGCGGTTGCCCATCTGATCCCGTCATTGACATGTGGTTGCCCGTCCCTGTCTAGGTCGCCCATCGGATCCCATCATTGACATGCGGTTGCCCGTCCGTGTCTAGCAAGCCCATCTGATCCCGTCATTGATATGCGGTTACCCGTCCCTGTCTAGGTCGCCCATCTGATCCTGTCATTGACATGCGGTTGCCCGTCCCTGTGTAGGTCGCCCATCTGATCCCGTCATTGACATGTGGTTGTCTGTCCCTGTGTAGGTTGCCCATCTGATCCTGTCATTGACATGCGGTTGCGCATCCCTGTCTAGCTTGCGGTTGCCCGTCCGTTTCTAGGTCGCCCATCTGCTCCTGTCATTGACATGCGGTTGCCCATCTGATCCCGTCATTGACATGTGGTTGCCCGTCCCTGTGTAGGTCGCCTATCTGATCCCGACATTGACGTGCGGTTGCCCGTCCCTGTCTAGGTCGCCCATCTGATCCTGTCATTGACATGCAGTTGCCCATCTGATCCCGTCATTGACATGTGGTTGCCCGTCCCTGTGTAGGTCGCCCATCTGATCCCATCATTGACATCTGGTTGCCCGTCCCTGTGTAGGTTGCCCATCTGATCCCGTCATTGACGTGCGGATGCCAGTCCCTGTCTAGTTTGCGTTTGCCCGTCCGTGTCTAGGTCACCCATCCGATCCTGTCATTGACATGCGGTTGCCCATCTGATCCCGTCATTGACATGCGGTTGCCAGTCCCGTCTAGGTGGCCCATCTGATCCCGTCATTGACATGCGGTTGCCCGTCCCTGTCTAGGTGGCCCATCTGATCCTGTCATTGACATGCGGTTGCCCGTCCCTGTGTAGGTCGCCCATCTTATCCCGTCATTGACATGTGGTTGCCTGTCCCTGTGTAGGTTGCCCATCTGATCCTGTCATTGACATGCGGTAGCCCATCCCTGTCTAGGTTGCGGTTGCCCGTCCGTGTCTAGGTCGCCCATCTGATCCTGTCATTGACATGCGGTTGCCCATCTGATCCCGTCATTAACATGTAGTTGCCCGTCCCTGTGTAGGTCGCCTATCTGATCCCGACATTGAAATGTGGTTGCCCATCCCTGTGTAGGTTGCCCATCTGATCCCGTCATTGAGGTGCGGTTGCCCGTCCGTGTCTAGGTCACCCATCTGATCCCGTCATTGACATGCGGTTGCCCATCGGATCCTGTCATTGATGTGCGGTTGCCCGTCCCTGTCTAGGTCGCCCATCTGATCCTGTCATTGACATGTGGTTTCCCATCTGATCCTGTCATTGATATGTGGTTGCCCATCTGATCTTGTCATTGATATGCAGTTGCCCATCTGATCCCGTCATTGACATGTGGTTGCCTGTCCCTGTGTAGGTTGCCCATCTGATCCCGTCATTGACGTGCGGTTGCCCGTCCCTGTCTAGTTTGCATTTGCCCGCCCGTGTCTAGGTCGCCCATCTGATCCTGTCATTGACAAGCGGTTGCCCATCTGATCCCGTCATTGACATGTGGTTGCCCATCCCTGTGTAGGTTGCCCATCTGATCCCATCATTGACATGTGGTTGCCCGTCCCTGTGTAGGTTGCCCATCTGATCCCATCATTGAAGTGCGGTTGCCCGTCCCTGTCTAGGTCGCCCATCGAATCCTGTCATTGACATGCAGTTGCCCATCTGATCCTGTCTTTGACGTGCGGTTGCCCGTCCCTGTCTAGGTCGCCCATCTAATCCTGTCATTGACATGTGGTTTCCCATCTGATCCTGTCATTGACATGTGGTTGCCCATCTGATCCTGTCATTGACATGCAGTGGCCCATCTGATCCCGTCATTGACATGTGGTTGCCTGTCCCTGTGTAGGTCGCCCATCTGATCCCGTCATTGACATGTGGTTGCCCGTCCCTGTGTAAATTGCCCATCTGATCCCGTCATTGACGTGCGGTTGCCTGTCCCAGTCTAGTTTGCGTTTTCCCTTCCGTGTCTAGGTCACCCATCTGATCCCGTTATTGACATGCGGTTGCCCATCTGATCCTGTCATTGACATGCGGTTGCCCATCTGATCCTGTCATTGACATGCGGTTGCCTTCTTCTGCTGTTCTTGGATTTGTTGTCTTCTTTTTTTCTTCTATTATTGATTCTAGCGCCTGTCTGTAAGGCTATGGATAAGTTTAAAATGCTAAATAAAGCTTATTTAAAAAAAGGGTGTGCCCTCTGGCCCTTACACTGGTGTCGCACCCCCCTGGGCAGTACCTTGCTGCTGCACGGGCCTTGTGGCTCACCCCCTTTCTCACTCGCATGGCTTGCCCTGCTGAGATGTTGTTGCCTGGGGCACAGCAGTCCTGTGTGCGATGTTATGCACGCTGGTGGCACCACAGCAGGGCGCCCCCCGGCTCCAGCCCCAGTTTACGCCACCCAGGCAGCAGCCGGAAGAATAGCAAGCGAAGCGCTTTTTACCACATGGCCCCAGGCAGTCAAAGGGCCTGCCACACCTGCTGTTTGCTTACAGGGTGGTCCCACACAGGGCCTGCTTGGGTTGCTGCACGCGAGGCAAGTGCGAGGGCCCTGCCAGTTGTAGGACAGGTCGGTTGGCAAGCACCAATATCCTCGCATATCCATATAGCGTTTCATGCGGATTCTGCTCATTTCTAGGAACTGTAAATTCAGGTGTTGTTATTACCCAATGCATTGCTATGCTATGTTACGGGGGATTTGCATAGCTATCATCTGCCTTTTACACAACCTTGTGGCGCTGATGATCTTGTGTTTTCAGAATTCCTTGAGCTGAAATGGCCAGTCGTGGTTTATGTCTGGGGCGAGGAGAGAGGACACTCCTGACAGGGGGCATTGGGTCTGCACGGGGGCACCTGGCGGTAGGATTTTTCAGATGCCTCTGAGAAGGTCCAAAAGCCCTGCATACCCTCGCACACCCTATTGTGTAGGTAAAGACCCTGAGGGCAGAGACACTGAGCGGCTCTGAAGGTCCTCTCAGGGGATGGCTGGATTCGATTTGTGTCTTCACAACCGAGTCCCCTGTCTTGTACCTGGTCTAGCAGTAGCTGTCCTTAGCCTGCCAGTTTCCTTTTGAGGATCTCGTAGTGCTTAGAAAACAGGGTCGCTCTTCTGCCAGCGCTAACACTTCTGGGAATCCTCTACATCAGTGGTCATCAATCTTTTTGGCCTGCCCTCCCATCATGAGCAAAATGTGGGAATACCGGGTGCCCCCAAAAATGGCAAATGGACAATCATGCACCATCACCGCACCATACTCCCAGCATGGTCCCTGGGCTCTCCCCACCTGCTCCCATCATAGTCCCTGGGCTCTCCTCACCACAAATCCTGGGCTCTCCCCACCCTGCTCCCAGCACAGTCCCCGGACCGGTGGCCAAACAGTTTGCAATTGGCGCTGGGGGGCCCAGGAGGCAGGCATGGATATCATCCCTGTCCCCTGGGGCCCACAGCGCCTAACACACTCACACAATCAACGTGATTATGTGTATATGCAAAGCCCGTGAGGGCCCAGGCGGCAAGCATGGTCTTTTTTGATGGACATCTATGATGGATATCCAGTAAAAAGATACCATCCCTATCCCCTCGGCCTCAGTCACAGCGCCTTTCACGAGCATACAAAGTGATTATCTGTGTATGCAAGGTGCTGGGGGGAACAGGGGGCCGGCATGGTATTTACTGGACATCTATGATAGATGTCCAGTAAAGACATATCATCCCTGTGTCCTGGGTCCCACAGCGCCTCAGAAGGAGAGCTGATTTTGGCAGGTCGGTAGGGGGAAGGTACAATAAAGGCATTTTAAAAATGCCTTTGTTATACAAAACTCCCACTCACCAAATTCAGCTCCATGGAACAACGCAAACACAAACACATTGACACAGCAAGCACTCTGTCATTTACACAAGCAGCCACCAGCATACACTCACTCCCAACACAAGCATACAGACATACAGACACATATTTAAGTAAAAAATAAATTAACATAAACGTACCTTCTGCCCCGGTCCTGATCCTGCATCATGAACAGGAATCGGGAAGCAAGAGCTTCCTGGTTCCTGCACATGTGAGCAGGGGCCTGAGCGTGGGTGCTGAAAGCCCCGCTCCAGCCTGCTCTGTTTGTATGTGCAAGGAGGTGCAGGAGCTCCCCCCTCGCACATACAGACATGCAAATCCCTCATTGAGCATGTGTGGCTGGGGAAGTGAACTGTCAAAGGGAAACAGTGTTTCCCTTTGACAGTTCAACTGGCCATGTGCACTCCCTCAGCTGAAAAAGCAGCTGAGGGAGCTCTCAGTGTTTCACTGTGATGACGCGAGGGGGTCACTGGGTTGATGCCCCCACGCCCACTATGGACGAGCCGCCCCTGTCCAGGGCTCCCCAATGCCTTGCTCTTTCTTTACTCTGTATTTTTGTTAAACAAATATATATATATATGTATATATATATATATACATATATATATATATTTATTTTTGTTAATTTCAGGCTGGGGTCTTGCCCCCCCCCGGGAATGAGGCTCCCGGGGGAGGGGGGAGCACGCCTCACAGTCTGAATACCTCTGCTCTACACACACTCCTGAACAAACTCCATTTCCTGCGTCCATCATGATAGTTCAGAGAACCACGAATTACCTCCCATGTCTGCTTCCTCGTCACAGTCCTTACTATTGAAGGCAGACACCTCAGAAATTCTACGATTTTGTATTTGTTCTCTTCAGGGGATATATGCTCTGCCCCCTCCCTACCTCACCCTCCCTCGCCCTCCTTCTGTGTTTTCTGTCTCCGGAGACTCCAAAACGAGGCTGGCGCAGGGCTGTTGGCATGGGTCTGCAAAAAGGAAAGGCAAGCCTGCAAGGGCTTACTGGTGGCACTGTTGCAGACTAGTACCCCATTAATAAATGAATAAGTGCCAGGGATAGGGTCCATGCCGTTGCAGATGCAATTTTTCCTTTTTGTAAATAGATGCTCCTCTGCCTTTGAATAAGAGCTTCAGCAATAGAGCTGCGCTGTTGCGGGCATCACTTTAGGTGTTCAATGCTAGCCATGCTGTTGAGGGCTTTCTATTGTGGGCATAGACAGAAGACCCCATTTTACACCCTCCCTTATCCCGCCCTGCAGTAGTCACCATTTAGTTTAAGTGCCAGGCAGCGACAAAAGTAGAGGAAATCTACAGAGGGTGCTGTGCCATTGCCTCACACCCCAGCTTGACTGTTTTTCTTGGAAAAGTAATGTAACCATTGCAAACACGCCCTGTTCTTCACCTCAATACAGCCCGCAAGACATATCTGAGCCCCATCTCCAGGACAGTCAGGGTGGTCCTTCACCTCAATAAGGCCAGCAAGACGTATCTCAGCCCCATCTCCAGCACAGTCAGAGCGGTCCTTCACCTCAATGCGTCCTGCAAGACGTATCGCAGCCCCATCTCCAGCACAGTCAGAGCGGTCCTTCACCTCAATGTGTCCTGCAAGACGTATCTCAGCCCCATCTCCAGCACAGTCAGAGCGGTCCTTCACCTCAATGTGTCCTGCAAGACATATCTCAGCCCCATCTCCAGCACAGTCAGGGTGGTCCTTCACCTCAATAAGGCCAGCAAGACGTATCTCAGCCCCATCTCCAGCATAGTCAGAGCGGTCCTTCACCTCAATACGGCCAGCAAGAAGTATTTCAGCCCCATCTCCAGCACAGTCAGAGCGGTCCTTCACCTTAATACGGCCGGCAAGACGTATCTCAGCCCCATCTTCAGCACAGTCAGGGTGGTCCTTCATCTCAATGCATCCTGCAAGACATATCTCAGCCCCATCTCCAGCACAGTCAGAGCGGTCCTTCACCTCAATAAGGCCAGCAAGACGTATCTCAGCCCCATCTCCAGCATAGTCAGAGCGGTCCTTCACCTCAATACGGCCAGCAAGAAGTATTTCAGCCCCATCTCCAGCACAGTCAGAGCGGTCCTTCACCTTAATACGGCCGGCAAGACGTATCTCAGCCCCATCTCCAGCACAGTCAGGGTGGTCCTTCATCTCAATGCATCCAGCAAGACGTATGTCAGCCCCATCTCCAGCACAGTCAGAGCGGTCCTTCACCTCAATACGGCCGGCAAGACGTATCTCAGCCCTATCTCCAGCACAGTCAGGGTGGTCCTTCATCTCAATGCATCCTGCAAGATGTATGTCAGCCCCATCTCTAGCACAGTCAGAGCGGTCCTTCACCTCAATACGGCCAGCATGAAGTATCTCAGCCCCATCTCCAGCACAGTCAGGGTGGTCCTTCATCTCAATGCATCCTGCAAGACGTATCTCAGCCCCATCTCCAGCACAGTCAGAGCGGTCCTTCACCTCAATGTGTCCTGCAAGACGTATCTCAGCCCCATCTCCAGCACAGTCAGAGCGGTCCTTCACCTCAATGTGTCCTGCAAGACATATCTCAGCCCCATCTCCAGCACAGTCAGGGTGGTCCTTCACCTCAATAAGGCCAGCAAGACGTATCTCAGCCCCATCTCCAGCATAGTCAGAGCGGTCCTTCACCTCAATACGGCCAGCAAGAAGTATTTCAGCCACATCTCCAGCACAGTCAGAGCGGTCCTTCACCTTAATACGGCCGGCAAGACGTATCTCAGCCCCATCTCCAGCACAGTCAGGGTGGTCCTTCATCTCAATGCATCCTGCAAGACATATCTCAGCCCCATCTCCAGCACAGTCAGAGCGGTCCTTCACCTCAATAAGGCCAGCAAGACGTATCTCAGCCCCATCTCCAGCATAGTCAGAGCGGTCCTTCACCTCAATACGGCCAGCAAGAAGTATTTCAGCCCCATCTCCAGCACAGTCAGAGCGGTCCTTCACCTTAATACGGCCGGCAAGACGTATCTCAGCCCCATCTCCAGCACAGTCAGGGTGGTCCTTCATCTCAATGCATCCAGCAAGACGTATGTCAGCCCCATCTCCAGCACAGTCAGAGCAGTCCTTCACCTCAATACGGCCGGCAAGACGTATCTCAGCCCTATCTCCAGCACAGTCAGGGTGGTCCTTCATCTCAATGCATCCTGCAAGATGTATGTCAGCCCCATCTCTAGCACAGTCAGAGCGGTCCTTCACCTCAATACGGCCAGCATGAAGTATCTCAGCCCCATCTCCAGCACAGTCAGGGTGGTCCTTCATCTCAATGCATCCTGCAAGACGTATGTCAGCCCCATCTCCAGCACAGTCAGAGAGGTCCTTCACCTCAATACAGCCAGCAAGACGTAACTCAGCCCCATCTCCAGCACAGTCAGGGTGGTCCTTCACCTCAATAGGGCCAGCAAGACATATCTCAGCCCCATCTCCAGCACAGAGCAGTCCTTCACCTCAATACGGCCAGGAAGACGTATCTCAGCCCCATCTCCAGCACAGTCAGAGCAGTCCTTCACCTCAATACTGCCAGCAGGACATATCTCAGCCTCATATCCAGCACAGTCAGGGCGGTTCTTCATCTCAATGTGGCCCCCAAGACATATCTCAGCCCCATCTCCAGCACAGTCAGGGTGGTCCTTCATCTCAATGCGGCCCCCAAGACATATCTCAGCCCCATCTCCAGCACAGTCGGGGTGGTCCTTCACCTCAATGCGTCCTGCAAGACCAATCTCAGCCCCATCTGCAGCACAGTCAGGGTGGTCCTTCACCTCAATGCGTCCTGCAAGACGTATCTCAGCCCCATCTCCAGCACAGTCAGGGTGGTCCTTCATCTCAATGCAGCCCCCAAGACGTATCTCAGCCCCATCTCGAGCACAGTCAGGGTGTTCCTTCATCTCAATGCAGCCCCCAAGACGTATCTCAGCCCCATCTCCAGCACAGTCAGGGTGGTCCTTCATCTCAATGTGTCCTGCAAGACGTATCTCAGCCCCATCTCCAGCACAGTCAGGGCGGTCCTTCACCTCAATGCGTTCTGCAAGACGTATCTCAGCCCCATCTCCAGCACAGTCAGGGTGAGCCTTAATTTCAATGCAGCCCCCAAGACATATCTCAGCCTCACCTCCAGCACAGTCAGGGTGGTCCTTCTTCTCAATGCGGCCCCCAAGACGTTTCTCAGCCCCATCTCCAGCAGTCAGGCGGTCCTTCACCTCAATGCGTCCTGCAAGACGTATCTCAGCCCCATCTCCAGCACAGTCGGGGTGGTCCTTCACCTCAATAAGGCCAGCAAGACGTATCTCAGCCCTATCTCCAGCAAAGTCAGGGTGGTCCTTCATCTCAATGCATCCTGCAAGACGTATGTCAGCCCCATCTCCAGCACAGTCAGAGCGGTCCTTCACCTCAATAAGGCCAGCAAGACGTATCTCAGCCCCATCTCCAGCATAGTCAGAGCGGTCCTTCACCTCAATACGGCCAGCAAGAAGTATCTCAGCCCCATCTCCAGCACAGTCAGAGCGGTCCGTCACCTTAATACGGCCAGCAAGACGTATCTCAGCCCCATCTCCAGCACAGTCAGGGTGGTCCTTCATCTCAATGCATCCTGCAAGACGTATGTCAGCCCCATCTCCAGCACAGTCAGAGCGGTCCTTCACCTCAATACGGTCAGCAAGACGTATCTCAGCCCCATCTCCAGCACAGTCAGGGTGGTCCTTCATCTCAATGCATCCTGCAAGATGTATGTCAGCCCCATCTCCAGCACAGTCAGAGCGGTCCTTCACCTCAATACGGCCAGCATGAAGTATCTCAGCCCCATCTCCAGCACAGTCAGGGTGGTCCTTCATCTCAATGCATCCTGCAAGACGTATGTCAGCCCCATCTCCAGCACAGTCAGAGAGGTCCTTCACCTCAATACAGCCAGCAAGACGTAACTCAGCCCCATCTCCAGCACAGTCAGAGCGGTCCTTCACCTCAATAGGGCCAGCAAGACATATCTCAGCCCCATCTCCAGCACAGAGCGGTCCTTCACCTCAATACGGCCAGGAAGACGTATCTCAGCCCCATCTCCAGCACAGTCAGAGCGGTCCTTCACCTCAATACGGCCAGCAAGACGTATCTCAGCCTCATATCCAGCACAGTCAGGGCGGTTCTTCATATCAATGTGGCCCCCAAGACATATCTCAGCCCCATCTCCAGCACAGTCAGGGTGGTCCTTCATCTCAATGCGGCCCCCAAGACATATCTCAGCCCCATCTCCAGCACAGTCGGGGTGGTCCTTCACCTCAATGCGTCCTGCAAGACCAATCTCAGCCCCATCTGCAGCACAGTCAGGGTGGTCCTTCACCTCAATGCGTCCTGCAAGACGTATCTCAGCCCCATCTCCAGCACAGTCAGGGTGGTCTTTCATCTCAATGCAGCCCCCAAGACGTATCTCAGCCCCATCTCGAGCACAGTCAGGGTGTTCCTTCATCTCAATGCAGCCCCCAAGACGTTTCTCAGCCCCATCTCCAGCACAGTCAGGGTGGTCCTTCATCTCAATGTGTCCTGCAAGACGTATCTCAGCCCCATCTCCAGCACAGTCAGGGCGGTCCTTCACCTCAATGCGTTCTGCAAGACGTATCTCAGCCCCATCTCCAGCACAGTCAGAGCAGTCCTTCACCTCAATACTGCCAGCAGGACATATCTCAGCCTCATATCCAGCACAGTCAGGGCGGTTCTTCATCTCAATGTGGCCCCCAAGACATATCTCAGCCCCATCTCCAGCACAGTCAGGGTGGTCCTTCATCTCAATGCGGCCCCCAAGACATATCTCAGCCCCATCTCCAGCACAGTCGGGGTGGTCCTTCACCTCAATGCGTCCTGCAAGACCAATCTCAGCCCCATCTGCAGCACAGTCAGGGTGGTCCTTCACCTCAATGCGTCCTGCAAGACGTATCTCAGCCCCATCTCCAGCACAGTCAGGGTGGTCCTTCATCTCAATGCAGCCCCCAAGACGTATCTCAGCCCCATCTCGAGCACAGTCAGGGTGTTCCTTCATCTCAATTCAGCCCCCAAGACGTATCTCAGCCCCATCTCCAGCACAGTCAGGGTGGTCCTTCATCTCAATGTGTCCTGCAAGACGTATCTCAGCCCCATCTCCAGCACAGTCAGGGCGGTCCTTCACCTCAATGCGTTCTGCAAGACGTATCTCAGCCCCATCTCCAGCACAGTCAGGGTGAGCCTTAATTTCAATGCAGCCCCCAAGACATATCTCAGCCTCACCTCCAGCACAGTCAGGGTGGTCCTTCTTCTCAATGCGGCCCCCAAGACGTTTCTCAGCCCCATCTCCAGCAGTCAGGCGGTCCTTCACCTCAATGCGTCCTGCAAGACGTATCTCAGCCCCATCTCCAGCACAGTCGGGGTGGTCCTTCACCTCAATAAGGCCAGCAAGACGTATCTCAGCCCTATCTCCAGCAAAGTCAGGGTGGTCCTTCATCTCAATGCATCCTGCAAGACGTATGTCAGCCCCATCTCCAGCACAGTCAGAGCGGTCCTTCACCTCAATAAGGCCAGCAAGACGTACCTCAGCCCCATCTCCAGCATAGTCAGAGCGGTCCTTCACCTCAATACGGCCAGCAAGAAGTATCTCAGCCCCATCTCCAGCACAGTCAGAGCGGTCCGTCACCTTAATACGGCCAGCAAGACGTATCTCAGCCCCATCTCCAGCACAGTCAGGGTGGTCCTTCATCTCAATGCATCCTGCAAGACGTATGTCAGCCCCATCTCCAGCACAGTCAGAGCGGTCCTTCACCTC
Organism: Ambystoma mexicanum; assembly: GCF_040938575.1. Taxonomy (NCBI): domain Eukaryota; kingdom Metazoa; phylum Chordata; class Amphibia; order Caudata; family Ambystomatidae; genus Ambystoma; species Ambystoma mexicanum. Next base: position 761,187,815 of record NC_090938.1, read on the forward strand.
AATACGGTCAGCAAGACGTATCTCAGCCCCATCTCCAGCACAGTCAGGGTGGTCCTTCATCTCAATGCATCCTGCAAGATGTATGTCAGCCCCATCTCCAGCACAGTCAGAGCGGTCCTTCACCTCAATACGGCCAGCATGAAGTATCTCAGCCCCATCTCCAGCACAGTCAGGGTGGTCCTTCATCTCAATGCATCCTGCAAGACGTATGTCAGCCCCATCTCCAGCACAGTCAGAGAGGTCCTTCACCTCAATACAGCCAGCAAGACGTAACTCAGCCCCATCTCCAGCACAGTCAGAGCGGTCCTTCACCTCAATAGGGCCAGCAAGACATATCTCAGCCCCATCTCCAGCACAGAGCGGTCCTTCACCTCAATACGGCCAGGAAGACGTATCTCAGCCCCATCTCCAGCACAGTCAGAGCGGTCCTTCACCTCAATACGGCCAGCAAGACGTATCTCAGCCTCATATCCAGCACAGTCAGGGCGGTTCTTCATATCAATGTGGCCCCCAAGACATATCTCAGCCCCATCTCCAGCACAGTCAGGGTGGTCCTTCATCTCAATGCGGCCCCCAAGACATATCTCAGCCCCATCTCCAGCACAGTCGGGGTGGTCCTTCACCTCAATGCGTCCTGCAAGACCAATCTCAGCCCCATCTGCAGCACAGTCAGGGTGGTCCTTCACCTCAATGCGTCCTGCAAGACGTATCTCAGCCCCATCTCCAGCACAGTCAGGGTGGTCTTTCATCTCAATGCAGCCCCCAAGACGTATCTCAGCCCCATCTCGAGCACAGTCAGGGTGTTCCTTCATCTCAATGCAGCCCCCAAGACGTTTCTCAGCCCCATCTCCAGCACAGTCAGGGTGGTCCTTCATCTCAATGTGTCCTGCAAGACGTATCTCAGCCCCATCTCCAGCACAGTCAGGGCGGTCCTTCACCTCAATGCGTTCTGCAAGACGTATCTCAGCCCCATCTCCAGCACAGTCAGGGTGAGCCTTAATTTCAATGCAGCCCCCAAGACATATCTCAGCCTCACCTCCAGCACAGTCAGGGTGGTCCTTCTTCGCAATGCGGCCCCCAAGACGTTTCTCAGCCCCATCTCCAGCAGTCAGGCGGTCCTTCACCTCAATGCGTCCTGCAAGACGTATCTCAGCCCCATCTCCAGCACAGTCAGAGCGTTCCTTCACCTCCATAAGGCCTGCAAGATGTGTCTCAGCCCCATCTCCACCACAGGCAGGGCGGTCCTTCATCTCCAGCACAGTTTGTCCTGGTGCACTGCTGGAGTATGTGGAGGAGATGGAAGCTGGGCTAGACAAGGTTCTGCCATGTTTCATGACTAACCTCTGACTAACGGTCTAGCCGTTTCCAAGATGGCCGCCCGCCGTATTTCACAGTCCTCAGCCGGCAGCCTGCTGCATTGCAACCCTGTGTGATCCCCCCTGCGGCTAAGATGCTAGTTTTCCTACTCTGCAAACCTTCCTTCGCCTTTCTCCTGCTCCCTTTTTTCCTCTGCTTGCTCTGTTCTGTTCTGCTTCCTTATCTGAGCCTAGCTTTAGGGTCCTCCATGAGAACGCTTCTTCGCTCTTAGTACTCCGGCTTCCCGATTCAAGACGTCACTGTTTGTCAACACTTTTGGACACCTCCAGTTCACTGGCAAGGAAGAGCTTCTCCGCAATTGGGTTTTTCTTGTAGTCGCTTGGCTTTTTTCCCCACTTGGGTTGCCTCCCAGGGGTCCACCTCACTTGGGTTGTCCACCTAACCAAGCACAGTGGTTTCCAATGGGGACAGACCATATCTCTACTCCGGCAGATGGACTGCCAAGGACACAAAGAAGAAAAAGAAGAAATCACCAAAAACCTTACTGTATTTCTCAAGTGAGGAGGTCAAATCCTCAGAAGAGGAATGTGACACCCCCCTGAATCAGACTTTGAGACAGCAAGGGTGGTCCTTCACCTCAATATGGCCTGCAAGACGTATTTCAGCCCCATCTCCAGCACAGTCGGAGTGGTCCTTCATCTCCCTTCGGCCCACAAGATGTATCTCAGCCCCATCTCCAGCACAGTCAGAGCCGTACTTCACCTCCATGCAGCCTGCAAGACGTATCTCAGCCCCTTCTACAGCACAGTCAGGGCGGTCCTTCACCTCAACAGGGCCTGCAAGAGGGATCAGAGCCCCATCTCCAGCACCAAGTGTTTTTTTTACCTCCATACGGCCTGTAAGACGTATCTGAGCCCCATCTCCAGGACAATCAGAGCAGTCCTTTACCTCAATACGGCCAGCAAGACGTATCTGAGCCCCATCTCCAGGACAGTCAGGGTGATCCTTCACCTCAATACGGCCAGAAAGACCTATCTGATCCCCATCTCCAGGACAGTCAGGGCGGTCCTTCACCTCAATACGGCCAGCAAAGCGTACCTCAGCCCCATCTCCAGCACAGTCAGAGCGGTCCTTCACCTACATACGACCTGCAAGACGTATCTCATCCCCATCTCCAGCACAGTCAGAGTGGTCCTTCACCTACATACGGCCTCCAAGACTTATCTCAGCCTCATCTCCACGACAGTCAGGGCGGTCCTTCACCTCAATACGGCCAGCAAGACATATCTGAGCCCCATCTCCAGGACAGTCAGGGTGGTGCTTCACCTCAATGCATCCTGCAAGACCAATCTCAGCCCCATCTCCAGCACAGTCAGGGTGGTCCTTCATCTCAATGTGACCACCAAGACGTATCTCAGTCCCATCTCCAGCACAGTCAGGGTGGTCCTTGATCTCAATGCGGCCCCCAAGACATATCTCAGCTCCATCTCCAGCACAGTCAGGGTGGTCCTTCATCTCAATGCGGCCCCGAAGACGTATCTCAGCCCCATCTCCAGCACAGTCAGGGTGGTCCTTCATCTCAATGCATCCTGCAAGACGTATCTCAGCCCCATCTCCAGCACAGTCAGGGCGGTCCTTCATCTCAATGTGACTACCAAGACATATCTCAGTCCCATCTCCAGCACAGTCAGGGTGGTCCTTCATCTCAATGCGGCCCCCAAGACGTATCTCAGCCCCATCTCCAGCACAGTCAGAGTGGACCTTCATCTCAATGCGGCCCCCAAGACATATCTCAGCCCCATCTCCAGCACAGTCGGGGTGGTCCTTCACCTCAATGCGTCCTGCAAGACCAATCTCAGCCCCATCTCCAGCACAGTCAGGGTGATCCTTCATCTCAATGCGACCCCAAGATATATCTCAGGCCCATCTCCAGCGCAGTCAGGGCGGTCCTTCATCTCAATGTGGCCCCCAAGACGTATCTGAGTCCCATCTCCAGCACAGTCAGGGCGGTCCTTCATCTCAAGACGGCTTGCAAGACATATCTCAGCCCCATCTCCAGCACAGTCAGGGCGGTCGTTCATCTCAATGCGGCCCCCAAGACGTGTCTCAGCCCCATCTCCAGCACAGTCAGGGACCTCTTTCACCTCAATACGGCACGCAAGACGTATTTCAGCCCCATCTCCAGCACAGTCAGGGCTGTCCTTCATCTCAATATGGCCCCCAAGACGTATCTCAGCCCCACCTCCAGCACAGTCAGGACGGTCTTTCATCTCAATGCGGCCCCCAAGACGTTTCTCAGCCCCATCTCCAGCAGTCAGGCCGGTCCTTCACCTCAATGCGTCCTGCAAGAAGTATCTTAGCCCCATCACCAGCACAGTCAGGGCGGTCCTTCACCTCCGTAAGGCCTGCAAGATGTGTCTCAGCCCCATCTCCAGCATAGTCAGGGCTGTCCTTCATCTCAATACGGCCCCCAAGACGTATCTCAGCCCCACCTCCAGCAGTCAGGATGGTCCTTCGCCTCAATGCGTCCTGCAAGAAGTATCTTAGCCCCATCACCAGCACAGTCAGGGCGGTCCTTCACCTCCATAAGGCCTGCAAGATGTGTCTCAGCCCCATCTCCACCACAGGCAGGCGGTCCTTCATCTCCAGCACAGTCTTTCATGGTGCGCCGCTGGAGTATGTTGAGGAGATGGAAGCTGGGCTAGACGAGGTTCTGCCATGTTTCATGACCCACCTCTGACTAACGGTCTAGCCGTTTCCAAGATGGCCGCCTGCCATATTTCACAGTCCTCAGCCGGCAGCCCGCTGCGTTGCAACCATGTGTGTTCCCCCCTGTGGATAAAATGCTAGTTTTCATACTCTGCAAACCTCCCTTCGCCTTCCTCCTACTCCCTTTTTTCCTCTGCTTGCTCTGTTCTGTTCTGCTTCTTTATCTGAGCCTAGCTTTCCGGTCCTCCCTCAGAACGCTTCTTCGCTCTTAGTACTCCGGCTTCCCGATTCAAGACGTCACTGTTTGTCAACCCTTTTGGACGCCTCCAATTTACTGGCAAGGAAGAGCTTCTCTTCAATTGTTTTTTTTTTTTGTAGCCGCTTGGCTTTTTCCCCACTTGGGTTGCCTCCCAGGGGTCCACCGCACTTGGGTTGTCCACCTAACCAAGTACGGTGGTTTTCAATGGGGACAGACCATATCTCTACTCCGGCAGACGGACTGCCAAGGACACAAAGAAGAAAAAGAAGAAATCACCAAAAACCTCGCCGTATTTCTCAAGTGCGGAGATCAAATCCTCAGAAGAGGAACATGAGACCCCCTGAATCAGACTTTGAGACAGCCAGGGTGGTCCTTCACCTCAATATAGCCTGCAAGACGTATCTCAGCCCCATCTCCAGCACAGGCAGAGCACCCTTCACCTCAATAGGGCCTGCAAGACGTACTTCAGCCCCATTTCCAGCACTGTCAGGGTGGTCCTTCACCTCAATAGGGCCTGCCAGACATATCTAAGCCCCATCTCCAGCACTAAGCGGTCCTTTACCTCCATAGGGCCTGCAAGACGGATCTGAGCCCCATCTCCAGCACCAAGTGTTTTTTTTACCTCCATACGGCCTGCAAGACGTATCTCAGCCCCATCTCCAGGACAGTCAGGGCGGCCCTTCACCTCAATACGGCCTGCAAGACGTATCTCAGCCCCATCTCCAGGACAGTCAGGGCGGCCCTTCACCTCAATAAGGCCAGCAAGACGTATCTCAGCCCCATCTCCAGCACAGTCAGGGCGGTCCTTCCTCTCAGTGCGGCCCCCAAGACATATCTCAGCCCCATCTCCAGCACAGTCAGGGCGGTCCTTCCTCTCAGTGCGGCCCCCAAGACATATCTCAGCCCCATCTCCAGCACAGTCACGGTGGCCCTTCACCTCAATGCGTCCTGCAAGATGTTTCTCAGCCCCATCTCCAGCACAGTCAGGCCGGTCCTTCACCTTAATGCGCCCTACAAGACGTATCTCAGCCCCATCGCCAGCACAGCCAATAAGAGGTTGTTTTCGTGGTTTAGGAAAAGCTTCATCTCTCTCTGGGGATGCTCCGCAGGTCCACCGCCTTCTGGTCCTGCCACTTTTAAGGCATGACCGTCCAATTAATTAATAATTGGCAGTGGGCAGGGTGTTCTGCTCATTCTGCAGAGACTTGGTTAGGTGTTAAAGCTGCTTGTGTTACAGCAGGTGGCCCACAAAAGCTATTTAATGGAATTCCTTGAATTGCCACCAAAGCAGATGAACATTGCCTTTTCAGTAATTAAAAAAATTCTGAAAAAGCTCGCTGGCACAGCCCCCTCACCACTCAAACACTCCCTCCGGCGATAACAAGCGGGCGGCAACAACTTGGGCAAGACAGGAGCTGCCGTCTTCTCTCAAGCAAGCAGTGTAGTGGCAGGAAGGGCTGAGACAGATAGCTATGCAGTGGAACGCCAGTGGGTCTAGAAGAGAGGTGAAGATTAATTAGTAGCCATATCTGCCCAGGGCCTGCTTTACTGCCTAGGTGCCCAGGCTCTCCTGCAGCCCCCCTAAACTCACCAAAGTGAACAGCCCGATGGCTGCCCAACACTGGTTGAGGAACTCTGGTGAGGAATCGGCAGTACTTGGTGGACGACCAGTGGCCTTTGTCATACATGCTAACCAGAACAAGTCACGAGGATGAGCTGGGCAGGGCAAGGCCGGTTGTTTGCAACCTTGAGAACGGTCAGTCATGGGTTAGAAAAGCTAGGTTTAAAATAGCACTGCTCTGTAAGACAACGACAATCTGGTGTGAAAAGCTTCCATTTTGGCTAATTTGCATACCCACAATGCGACGTGGCTCAAATAACTTGTTCTACTTTGACATTTCAGGTGGAAGGATTTTTTTCAAGCCTTTTTACACTAACCATAACTTTGCTGAGATATACCCACACAACAAAGGCAGGTGGAGCTTCGGGGAAGAGTGCAGCCAGCTTACTTTCATATCAAAAGATTAAAAAGCTGAGGCCATGCACAATCACTGTTTCATTTGGCTTCAGCTCTGCTTCTTCCTGTGCTATCAACTTGGCAGAGACAGCTTCCTCAGTCAAATAAACACCACCTGAAAGGATATGTACACGTGTGAGTAATTAAATAGTACAGTCATTGTGGTTGAAACCCATCAAAAGCCTCCATACCCTAAAACAAATTATAGTTTTTTGCTTATCTAACTAAAATACTGAGTGCAATCAATCCAGAAAGTAAATATGGGTCCGCCAGGGCTGTCATGCCCCTGTATTTCCCCATTGCAAGGCACAGGAATAATTTGCAGTTCCACGGCAGCCTGCCGGTTTTACCGGCAAGGCTACCGCCGAACTTGTAATGAGGCCCAGTCCCTTAAAATGAGCACAATCCATATGCATATGAGACATTTCTAAGCAAACCCTAAGATACAATATAATTGAAGCAAATGGCAAAGGAGTACATTTAGTCTAAAATAAACAATAATGACATCATAACAATGATATGTATGAAACTGCCATCAATAGCAATGGCTTTCTGCTTGTCATAGTTTTAATGTAGCTTTCACGCCCCAGCAGCGAGACTGATATTGGGTTTAACGGCCCGCCAGCCTGAGCCTTGGTAGGCCTGAGCTATTCGCACCCTGGGATTTACCGAGGTGTGAATAGTTGTCATTTTTTTTCTTCTTCCGAAGGGAGATGCACTCAGCGCAAGCTCATCTCACGTCGGAGAAAAACAATGTAAAAAAATGACTGCCCCCATTAAAATAGTTCACTTTTCGGATTACGGCGGCCATGGAAAAGAAATTCCAAAATGGCCACCGTCATCTGAAAAGGGACCAAGTCCCCTTTCTATTTTTATGGCAGCAGCCATTTTTTAATGACATTTGCTTATCTACAAGGGTGCAGGCGGTGAATACACAATCGCGCCAGGGAAAGGCAGATTGTGATTGGTCAATCTACCTTTCCCGTGTGTGAATGCAATATTACCACCACCAATGTGTGGCAGTCTATTTTCAATAGCAAAAAAGCTGAAACCAGCTAAAGAACCTTGTGGTTCTTATTCAGGTGTCATGCAAACGGATAGACCATGTTTTTATTTTTAATAGCCCCAATGTGTTACATATATAATCACAGATGGCTCAAGGATTGCTCAGAGTCTCAGAGACGACTCAAGGGTTTTAATCTAATTTTCCAGGTCCCTAATGTCTCTCCCTCGTCTAGAGAGCACCAATCCTCCCCAGTCCCCAGGTTAGTATATACTGAATATCGACCCCTTCTGTCTAGGTTATGACTAATACTAGAGGTGGAGACCTAAAGGCCAATCGCCTTATCTGCCTCACCTCCCTTAGGCACATTTATAACACAAATTGATCAAATTGATCAGGACACTATTTTCAGATAGACCACAGTGATGACGACTGCAATTGTTGAACCTTCAGTTCCTTCTAAAGTATAAGTAGACCTCATTACATATGTCCATGAAATAGAATTTCGCATTCTAATCCTCCTACTCAATTCTTAATGATGTTGTTGTTGTCCTAATTTGATAGAAAACGTATTAGTCCCTAAGGGCATAAGGAGTAATATGTTTTTTGTCTTATGTTTACTGTCTCTTTTTCCATTCTCCTGCAACTTTTTGGTTACACTAACAAATCCATCTGAGTGGCTGGTGGCAGTGGATACCTTTTCTATCAATTTTGTGAAACTTACAACGCAGGCTGCACTCGGAGCTGTGGTAAGGGACACGCGGGACACCATTGATCAATCAATCAAAGTTTACTCGGATAAAAGAATTCTTAGAGCACATCACAGATAATAAAACAATAGATGTTATCAGATGTATGAAAACAAAATGTTAAATTTATATAATTGGCAACTTCGATAAAAAACATTAAAAACTTAGATTAATCATGCACCAGATGTTTCCTTTTGTTCCGTGACTTTCTGAAGAATTCCAAATGCCCCCGTGCAAGAGCAATTGAATCAGCACGTAACAGAAAAGTAAGAGCCGGTAAGCATTGTTGAAAATTGGCTTCTCTCAATAAGGGGGCAATAGTCCGCTTTCGAATATCTTGGTAAAATGGGCATGATAGAACAAAATGTAGCAAATCTTCTCTTTCTGCATTGCAGCCCGGGCAACCTTTAATGATGCTATGGGAGAGGCTAGCTCTTGGGTATGACCGTGATGTTAGCCAATGCAGCAGCGGTGCCATGTACCAATCATCTCCTATGTGGGTGATACCCACCTCTCTATGTGCAGCATAGTTCGGGGCGGAACAAGGGAGGCCCAATAGTTTTAAAAAAAAGGTATTCTCGGTTACCCCATGTTACTTTTTCGTTGCCCCAAAGTGACGCTCCATAATTAATCGCTGCTTTGGCTTGGACTTTGTAAACTTCCAAAATTAGGTTGACTGGTTGACCTTGGCACATTGTCCTAAAGCGCGATATCCCCCCCAGAGTTTATTTCAGTTTCATACTCTGTTTCTGTATGTGGGATAGGCCCCGCCAATTGTCAGTGAAGCAAATGCCCAGATAATCAAATTTGATCACCCTTCGAATAATGGCTCCATTACTTGCTGATTTACTTGTTTTTACTGATAGCTTCAAATCCAACATGAATTCGGTGTACACAACTATCAACTGCTGTAAGTCTTTAGGGGTGCGGGCAATTAAAACCGTATCGTCCGCGTATGCCAATGCAGGCAGGGCTTGGTGCCCACCTTAGGGAAATCTGCCTTTGTTTCCACTAGTGCTTTATTTAGACTGTTAATATATAATGCGAGTAATACAGGGGCTACGACACAACCTTGGTGCACCCCCGAGGCTACCTCAAAGTAGCTCGTACATTGCCCTTGCTCCCCAAAATTAACATATGCTCTATTGTTCTCATGGATGATTTGCAATACCTTTAACAACTTAGCCGGACATCCCATGGACTCGAGCATCTGCCATAGCTTGGCCCTGTCCACTTTGTCTAAGACTGTGCTCAGGTCCATGAATGCTAGCTAAATCAGTTTGCCCCTTGCGAAGATAGAGGATGCCCCAACCAGATATAAGTTTAATACTTGTTCTCGAGTGCCCAAACCTGGCCTAAAGCCATATTAGGTTTCCGAGAGGATTTGGCTTTGGGATATCCATTCTGAAGACCTTGAAGAAGGTGTCCAACATAGAAATAGGCCTCTAGGACAGGGGGCTACCCTGATCCCCTTTTTAAAATATGGGGTATATAATGGCCCTTTTCCACGATTGTGAGTATACTCCTGACTCCAGGTATGAATTACACCATTGATCGAAAATGGTTCCTGTCTTCTTTTTTGCCAACTCATGATGGTCTATTCTTTCTTCGTCCTTCTTCTGCCGTGCTGGGGAAAGGAGGTCCTTGTGTGTCTTTTGTCTTTGCCGGGATCCCGTCCTTGTGTGTCTTTTGTCTTTGCCGGGATCCCTTTGTGAAGCTCGCCCAAAGGTGCCAGTGTGTTTGGGTGGACAGGAAGCTGGGAGGACACTGAAACACCTCAGGTGTGCCTGCTTAGATATAGATCTAACTGGGTGGATGGATGTCCTCAGAAGACATCCCCACCCCAAGTTTGATTGTCAGCATGATTGTTGGAGGACTGGGTTCCTGCATGAAATGCAAGGGTCTTGATGCTGAAGCCCGAGTCAATCTTGGAAGATCCATTCTAAAGAGTAGAAGAAGAAGGACAACTGTGGCTACATCCATCGACCGCCACAGCCCTCTGACTGACCTCTGCTGCTCCAGCCCTCTTTTTCAAGCAACAGGGAAGCTCCGATCCTGACGACTTCCTCCCTTAGACTGATGAGACAAACAAGTCTGAAGACGACCTGCATTTCAAGCCATCTCACGATGAGCTGGGACCTTCACGGACTGCAAACCACCAATACCCATGGACTTCTGGCCAGTGTACAGTGCACCAGCTTCCGAAGAACAAATCCTTCAGAAGATTTAGTGGACTCCTTCTGGACCTCCATAGGTAAGATTCCGTTCCTTGATTCCCCTCATCCAAAGGCTGTGCCAAGAGAGCGAACTGAGTTGACCGGGCTGTAAACTCCCTCACTGGTGCTTTGAAAAGGGTGACAAAACTACAGAAATAAGAGGAATCTGTTTCTAAAGGCCTCTCCACTTGACTGCCACTGTGACATCCCTCCAGTGTCCCTTCTTCAGTCCGCCTGATCAAGAAACCGGTGACCGGGTCTGCTGCCGCTGCATCGTGGAAGCATCAAGCTACATCTATTTCTTCATGCTTAAGGTAGTGTAAGAATTTTGGTAGAACTTACCTAGAGTTGCTTGGTTGCTCCTATGTTGCTGGGGTACTGATTTGAGCATTTTGGAGCTCGCCCATAAATGTTTGCCCAGGTCTAGACCTGTGCGCCTGCAGCGAGCCTTCTCCAAAGCCCCTGATCCTTCTTCCCAACAAAGAAAGTGTACTTACTTGCCACAAGTCTTCTAAAGGACTTCTTGATTCTTTACAGCTGCTGCCTTGCTTCCTTTTGCCCCCCAGCCTGACTCTGAGACACTCCTACCTAGATAGGGATGGACTACTACCGGCCGAGGACTCTGTGAATGCAAATGCAGGTCTCAGCTGTGCTTTGTTGGTCTTGATTCATTCATTCTTCCTTGATTCAGTGATTCTAAAGTAGTATTTGCCAAGTGCTCTACTTAATTTGAATTGCTTCCAACTTTTTTAGAATTGTGTAACAAGTTAACCTACCAGCATTATCATTTCTATGATTGTTTGTGGATGAATACTTTTGCTAACCTAAAGGAACTCTTTTACTTAAATACATTCCAACTTAAGGTTTACCATTGAATTGAGTTACCTTGCAAAAGTCCTAATGTGTATATGTGTATTTATTTCTCTTACCTTAATTGAAAAGTGACCTTAACATTGCCTAGGTTGTTTAATAAATAATAATTTATACATACCAGCAAGTGTGTAAGTGTGTTCCTGGCTGCTTGTGCGCTCAAAGGTCTTGGTACTCTACTGCAGCCCTTCTCCCTCCTTGACTAAGCCTGGCTGCTCAGCCATTGCTACCAAACCTTTTGGGTAGATCTGGCCTATAGTAAGAGTTGGAGGCCTGTACGCTAAAAGGAGAGCCTTCTATAGTCCTATCATAGGTGGACTTTAGTAAAACTCCCTCCTAACAGTTGGGAGAGTAGCAACGTTGAGTACAGTAATTGTGAGATGCAAATATCCCGTCTATGTACTATTACAGGATTTTGTTGATACATCTGTTTGGATGAGTGTCAAGTAGGTGTAGACCTGGGGCGACTCGGCCAAAGGTAAATCTACATGAATTGTGCTTTGAAATATTATGTGGAATTTGTTTCTGTGCAAATTGTTTCACATAGTCCAGATTTTGTTTTTAAATGTATGTTTTTGTTGTAGACAAGTTGGACCACAGGAATCCACATTTGGGAATGTATAATCAAATTTTCAGTCCTGATGAAGGCTGTTAAAATCAAGAGTGCTGATTCGCTAATGAAAGATGAAACACTGTGTGTCGACTTTTCTCTATGAACTAAGTGACATATATACACATTGTCAGACAGGTGTGAATTTATAAAGAGAGAGCAAAATACCCTGACTTGCAAGAGGGTATATGAAATGCAAGAAAAGGTCTTCCTGTGTAAATAAATACTATGAAACTTGGTTGAGTTATTGATACATTATCGTGTTTATGTTTACAAATGGGGTGTTTGTCAACGCAATGTATGGGTTATATATTCTAAATGATGTGCAATATATAAATTGTTGAGAAATGCTGCTATGTGTTTTTAAAATACTGTTGAAAATAAAATGTATATTTTTTTAGAAGTTCCGACAATTGCAGTCGTCATCATTGTGGTCTATCTGAAAATAGTGTCTTGATCATTTTATGTTGTAAATGTGGTTATGGAACCTGGGAGATAAGGGATAAAACCATGTACCCTTTATGTGGTTGTAAGCTCCCTCAGGGACTTACTAGTCTGGCACTACACTATCCAGGGGTAAGATCTCTGAACAGGGCTATTGGATCGTGCCTTTCAGACACTCTTGTTTGATTTGGTTGTGTGCCTGTAACACCCACATTTTCCTCTCTTTATCTGATGTTCTCTCTACTCTCTTCCCTTCGACTCTGCCCACCTTCTTTACTCCTGGCATCCTCCTCCTGTGTCCCCCTTGTGTCTCTCCTTCTGTGCCTTGCCTCCACCCTTTGATGTCGTCACTCCCACTATTCTACTCCTTCCTCCTCCACATTACTACTCTCTCCTGCACACTACTACTACTCCCCCTGCACACTACTATGCCCTCCTTCATACCACTACCCCATTCTCAACACTACTACTCATTCCTCCCCAATACCACTCCCTCCTTCACTGTACTTCTCCATCCACCCCATTGCTATTCCTTCCTTCACGCTGCTACTGCCTCCTCCACGCTGCTACTGCCTCCTCCGACTACTACTCCTTCTCCACCCCATCTTCTACTCAAACAGCTTCCTTTCACTCACACAAGCACTTCAGATTCACCCCATGTTCCTCTTCTAACCAGACTCGCCACTCGCTCATGCCCACTCACAATGCAGTGCCAACTGCACTGACTAAGCAATGTCTCACCTGATCTAAAAAGCGACTCCACTCCACTGTCCTTCCTCCTCCTGGTCTCTTGGTCTGCCACCTCCTCTTCCTCAAAGGTCCCTAGAACAACCAACAACTTCCTGTTCCCTGGTGTCTCTTTCTGGTCTGCTGCCCCTGGCCAATCTTGCCATGTCTACCCCACCCGGAAGGTGTCAAGTACAAGTAAGCTTTCATGTAATCCCTCAAGCCCAGCCCCATTTCTCCACTTGGGGCTGCAGCGGAACAACAGTGGAGGATTGTGTACAATGTCCCAGTTTGTATTACGGGGGGTTTGACCAAGCTGCCCCAAAGGTAAATCCCATTTTGATTTGGTGGGGTTTTCTTTTGTGCCGCTGGTGGTCTAGGCGGTCTCCTTCCCAGACATGCTGAAGCTGGCATGCGTTGCACAGCTTTGCAAGCGGCTGCACAGGAGCTCATTCTGTTGTTTGCTTCCCTCCACTAGTGGTTGTATGCTGCTCGTGCAGGACTGTGAGCCAGTGCGCATGACCCCCTCTTCTCTTGCTTCTGATTCGTCCTCTCCGGCAGGGTTTGCAAATGCCGTGGCGTGGCACGCTGACGATTTTATCTCTTGCAGGTTATCTTCACCCAGTTCTGCTGCGTTTCTGCAAAAAAAAAGGAAAAACTCAGCCAGTACTTGGAGTCATAGGCACGAGGTATTGCAAATGGGTACTGCACACACTGGCACATGGGTAGGGGACATGGATTGGGACCCTCCCCAATGCCAGAGTCCTCCTCTGGGGTAGGTCTGGCGTTGGATACCTCCCTGGCCGGCCTCCCACGCCAGGATGAGAGTGGTTCCAATCCCCTCTTGAGACAGTCAGGGGACTGCCCATGTCACAATATATAGAGGGACATATGGCTTATTGCACTGCTCCTTCTCCCAAATTTTGACATATTGAATGTACTTTTACATTATCTCTGTGGCACAAAAAGCGGTTTTATTACACGGCCTGCAGTACCGGCCGTGTAGTTATGGCTAAATTGCTCAACTCATGGGAAGAGCACTTTTTGGGCGGCTTATAACTTCGCTCCCCCTGGACGAATCGTCACCAAACTTTGCAAAAAAAGTATGTGTATACATATATTCAATATGTCCTAATTTGGGACATGGAAGGGTGTAGTAAGCCATATGACCCTCTCATCCATAGGTTCTGTGGACATCCGGGAAAGCATTCATTTTGTTCCAGCAGGCTGCCAGAGTTTTGTGGGCACTGAAAAGGTTAAACCCCACGAATGGATGGTTAATAGGGCCACTCCCAGAACCCGTATCTCTGTAAGGGGGGGGCAGGTTCTGTGGCAGCTGATCAAGTCTGCTGGGCGGCCCGCTCCATAGTCATCCCAAAATCTGCGATAATGCTTTTCAAGGCCACAGAAGACATCAGCTCGTCTGTTTGTACACTGACCATGGCATTTCAAGTCACCTGTGGCCCCTCTAGAATGTGGGCAGTCATCCTTATACTGCTGGAACCCGACCTGGTGGGAAAGTGTTGAGAGCGCCATGTGACTGCACTCTTCTGATTGCCGCGTCGTTTCTCCATTTCGTTCAAACCCCCAAAGTCCTGTCTCAGATACCTCCAGGATGTATCCAGGATTCATTCATGGAGCACTCTTGGGAGCACTCTTGGGCACTTGCATCATTGGGCTCGAAACATCTCAGGTTCTGGACCTTCAAAGCATCCAGAGAGTTAAGACCTCTTCTTATACCGGAGGAACACACAATGAAAGATCTCTCCACTGGCCACCGGTCAAGAGAAGAATCAATTTCAAAGCACTCTGCACCTCCCATAGAACTCAGTTCATCCAAGGATAGGTCAACTTTATCGGCCTTGGTGAACACTCAGATCCAGCAATGACGTAGCCCTATGAACCATGTGTTATGCTAGAAAGAGATATGGGGATCTGCTTTCACCCACATAACAGAAACTATGGATAATACCCGCCTAAGGGAAACGCACAATGGAGAATCACTTGACCATCAGGAAATGGTTAAAGATACCTACTTAGCCTGGCATGATCCTGGCAATTTAACACATAGGGCCTCATTCTAAGTTTGGCGGTCCGGAAATAAGTGTGTCGGTAGCAACGTACCGGCACCCTTTCCAGACCGCCAAACTACCATAATGCTCGTAGGAGCCGGATCTTCCGGCAGGTCTGACCTGCCGGGAGTACTGGCCCCTGCAGGCATGTTTCTCATGGAAGCACCAGCCCCGTTACAGTGCCCGCTGCCTGACATCCCGGGCCGCTGCGACTTGTAATATCCCGGTGGCACTGCGATATCAGGTAGCGGGAATGGTGTTATGAGGTGTCGTAATGAGGCCTATAGACACCTAATCTCCAACCGCTACACACAAATTCACTGCACGCATAACCATCTGCACCGCCCACACAGGGGACGCTGAAAATCCCTTCCATCAGTCCTAAAACAACACAGCGCTACCCCTCTAAAACAAACGTACACACCACTTTGCCTGGAACAAATGCCTCTGTGCCAAGGACACTAAACACCTAGACCCACACCCGCACGCAGGGCTCAGGGTACTTGCAATCTGCATGCATCATCACAACAGTTTAGCTATGTGGCATTTTCCTTCCCCTAATCTTGCCCCTCTCCCCTTCACTGTCACCGCCAGAGTGACTGGGGACATACAAATGACAGCCATGCCTGGTACAAATCCCAGTAACAAAGCATAACAGCAGAGGAACATCTTGTGTGGTATCCCGACAAAGGGTTTATGGTGCGGTAAATTAATACACAGAGAGGTTTGCCGAGAAGGCAGATGCTGCTCTGTATGAAACCGCTTTACATCATATTATGTTGCCAGGTAATCATGATGCTTCTGGGAAAGCTCCAACAGAGGAAGGGCATGTGGCCAGGTAATCATGATACTTCTGGCAAAGCTCCAACAGAAGAAGGGCAAGCTGTAACATCACATTATGCTGCCAGGTAATCCTGATACTTCTGGCAAAGCTCCAACAGAAGAGGGGCAAGCTGTAACATCACATTATGCTGCCAGGTAATCATGATGCTTCTGGGAAAGCTCCTACAGAAGAAGGGCAAGCTGTCACATCACATTATGCTGCCAGGTAATCATGGTGCTTCTGGGAAAGCTCCAACGGAAGAAGGGCAAGCTGTCATGTTGGACAAGATGTAACATCACATTATGCTGCCAGGTAATCGTGATGCTTCTGGGAAAGCTCCAACGGAAGAAGGGCAAGCTGTCATGTTGGACAAGCTGTAACATCACATTATGCTGCCAGGTAATCGTGATGCTTCTGGGAAAGCTCAAACAGAAGAAGGGCAAGCTGTCATGTTGGACAAGCTGTAACATCACATTATGCTGCCAGGTAATCGTGATGCTTCTGGGAAAGCCCCAACAGAAGAAGGGCAAGCTGTCATGTTGGACAAGCTGTAAAATCACATTATGCTGCCAGGTAATCGTGATGCTTCTGGCAAAGCTCCAACAGAAGAAGGGCAAGCTGTCATGTTGAACAAGCTGTAACATCACATTATGCTGCCAGGTAATCGTGATGCTTCTGGGAAAGCTCAAACAGAAGAAGGGTAAGCTGTCATGTTGGACAAGCTGTAACATCACATTATGCTGCCAGGTAATCATGATGCTTATGGGAAAGCTCCAACAGAAGAAGGGCAAGCTGTCATGTTGGACAAGCTGTAACATCACATTATGCTGCCAGATAATCATGATGCTTCTGGCAAAGCTCCAACAGAAGAAGGGCAAGCTGTCACATCACATTATGCTGCCAGGTAATCATGATGCTCTGGCAAGGCTCCAACAGAAGAAGGACAAGCTGTCGCATCACATTATGCTGCCAGGTAATCATGATGCTTCTGGGAAAGCCCCAACAGAAGAAGGACAAGCTGTCGCATCACATTATGCTAATAGCAAAAAGAAGTGGGCACCACTACAGGATATGATCCTTACTCAAATAATGATTCCTGTTAGAAAATTTATTTCTTATGAAATTCATTGTCCACAAATTGTAAAAGGGAGCCGGCTGAGATGAATTTGGAGACACCCAAATTCGAAATCAACTAAAAAAGCAAAAGACCAAGTGGGATACAAGGTCACACAGCCGCTCTCCAGAACACCCAATCTGGGTATATTGGTTATGCAAACTTTCAAAAGCTTAATATATTCCAAAATTCAATGTTCACATATTTGGAAAAAATGATAATAGCCACGAAAATCCATTGATTCTTCAAAAAAGATTTTTATCAACAAGTAGTTGTGTGAAAGAATAATAATCCGTCTCGTGATGTGAGGCGTTGCTAATATTTTCTTAGCGAGGAAGGAAAAGCCACTAGCATCTTATATCAGACTAGAACATTTGCCAATGCATTTCGGATTTACATATCCTTCATCAGGGCAAGTCTGTAATTGTACTTGTGTCATTCCATAATATTCCAAAAGATAGTGTGTCAACAATATGCATTCATATAAGTAAAGTGGGAGTACAGAGTAAAAAACTAATTGTCAGCCTACCAAGAAGTGAATATGGAATAATGGTGACTAAAAATTCAGATAATGAAATTAATAGCAAACATGGAAACAGAAGAAATACTACAATTTAAAGTATGACAGGAGTAAAGAAGAGTAAAGAAAAACGATGGCAAAAGGTTATGAAAGTGAGATGGCAAATAATGGAGCGCCCAATACAAGACCGGGCTGCTTAAGATGTTGAACACAGTTAACACATGATTATTGTAACACATGGTTATGGAATTACAATTGGTTATGGAATTACAATCAACATACAATGTGCAGTGTCGTACAGTGACGGCACCAAAGAAAGTAACACTACTGGCACATGTGTTATTCATAGAGTTATTATATGCCTCCCCACTGCTATGGTGGCGTAAACGACGTCACCTTGGGTCCCAGACACATGTCCAGGAGACGTAGCAGGGTGGTCTCAGATAGATCACTTACGCGGAAATTCACAGTATATAGTAGCTAGAAACATGTCCTTAAAATCAAAGAGAATGCAGGATTATAGAAAACAGTGATAATTAATCTCCTCGTTCATTCCATTGGGAACCAAACACCCACGTTTGTCAATCCAAAATGTCTCCCTTCGATTCAACCGCTGTTTCAGGTCTTCGTGAGGACTATTTTTAGTAAGTACCTCCAAAATCACAAATCTGATTTGGGTCAAATTATGGCCGTTCTCCATCCAGTGGCGGGCTACGGCTGAGTTGGTGTTAGCATTCCGGATACATGAACGATGCTCATTCCACCTCGTTTTGGCCATTCTTGTGGATTGACCCACATAGAATTTTCCACACGGGCATTTAATGCCGTAGATTATATTGGTGCTATCGCAGGTGCCATAGTTCTTGAGCGGAATCTTTTTCCCTGTTCTGAGATGGTTAATAAAGTCTCCTTTAATTACTGAATTGCAGTTGGTACAGTGGAGACAAGGGTATGTCCCGGTGCATTGGGTTACAGATTCCTTCAAGGGTGGTCTTGTGTGTACCAGTTCATCTCTTAGGTTCCTGCTGCGTTGATAAGCAAATACCGGTAATTCAGTGAATAAGACTTGTACTCGGACATCATTCTTCAAAATCCCCCAGTGTTTACTGATGGTTTTCTTAATCCTGTTACTCTGGATTGAAAATTTAGAAACAAATACTGGTGTTTTTAGTTCTCTCTTGTTTTTGGGGTTTTGGGTAGAGAGCAAAGTCTCTCGTGTCAGGGTACTGACCCTATTAGATGCTATGTCAAGTTCTGTTTGTTTGTAGCCCCGGGCTAGAAATTTCTCTTTCATAACCTGTTGTTGGGCTACACAATCCTCTGGGTCGCTAACAATCTTCTTAACCCTAAGGAGTTGACTGTATGGAAGGTTCTTGAGTAAACTGGGCTGGTGAAAACTCAGGCGGTGTAGAAGATTGTTATGATCCGTCGGTTTCCGGAAGATTGAGGTGCTGTAGGATGTAGTCTCTTTTCTGATGCAGACATCCAAAAAGGTAATTGTATCCTGTGAAATCTCTCTAGTGAATTGTATACGTTGATCAATATTGTTAAGATATTCAAAGAAGGTGTCGAAGGCTATCCTGGTGCCCCTCCACACTCCAAAAATATCATCGATGTAGCGAGTCCATAGACGGATGTCATTTTTCCAAAGTTGATTACTAAGTACATTATCAGTCTCGAGCTTATACATGAAGCTGTTGGCGTATGAGGGTGCCATGGTTGCCCCCATAGATGTTCCAGAGGTTTGAAGGTAAAACTGATTGCGGAATTGGAAGTAAGAATTTTCTGATATGAATTGTAAGAGGGCTAATAGGAACTCTTTTTGTGCACGTATATCAGGTGCTTGTAGCAGTAGCCATTCCACGGCTTCTATTCCAAGATCGTGTGGTATAGATGTGTAGAGGCTTCTGACATCTATACTAAACAACCAATCGCCCTGTTCTGGAATAATGGAGCTGAGTTTCTGTAAAAAGTGGGTGGTGTCACGAGTATATGTAGATGTTTTCTGAATTAGAGGCTGTAGAAAAAAATCGACGTAGACACCCAGTGGTTGATTAATACTTTCCATGCCAGCCACGATTGGCCTTCCTGGAGGTTTGGTGGTGTGTTTATGGATCTTGGGTAAAGTGTAGAAGTTTGGTATCCTTGGATGATCTTTAAGCAAAATTTTTTGGGTGTGTTCGTTTATCCACTCGAGTTCAAAGGCTTTATCTAATAGAGTCTTGAGATTTTGTTTAATCATGACAGTAGGATCCCGGTCTAGGGTGGCATAAATTGTCCTGTCTTGAAGTTGCCTGTTGCATTCTGCGTCGTAGTCCACCGTGTTTTGGATAACCAACGCCCCACCTTTGTCCGCTGGACGGATGATTATTCTCTTATCGCCATACAGGTCTCTAATGAGTCTCATTTCGTGAGGTTTCAGATTCTTATGGGGAGGATTCTTATAGCTGATTCTCTACAAGTCACGGGTGACTAGTTTCTGGAAGATGTCGATGGAAGGAACAGTAATGGGTGGCACAAAGCCGCTCTTTTCTCTGAATTCTTGAAAATCTGGACCAACAGATGGTTTCTCTTGGACTTCTAATTCTTCAAAGAAGACCTTCAATTTCAATTTCCTAATGAATTTGTAGTGCTCAATTTTGGTATTGAACAAAGTGGTACCGTAAGTGGGTACAAAACTCAAACCTTTTTGTAACGTGTCCTCCTCTGCTCTACTCAGTGGTCGGCTAGATATATTAATAACTAGGTTTTCCTTAGTTGAAATCTGGTTTGTGGTCTGTTCTTTAGGTTTCCTCCTCCCCCTGCGCGTTGTTTTGGGCGGGCGCCCAAAAAAGGCAAAGAGGAAGGTACTTGTGTTGTGGAGCCGGTTGCTGTGTTCAGCTCCTCCGTAGTCCGTTCTGTGGATGTTTCAGATTCCCTCTGAGCTTCTGAATCGGAGCTGCTGGTGTTGTCTGATGTGTATTTAAAAGGTTTTTTAGGTGTTACAGGGCCATACCGTTCCATCCATGTACATACCTCGTCATTAATGTAGTCATAGGTGTCACGTTTAAATGTTTTGACTTTTTTCTGTTCGAGGTTTGCTTTGTAGTCTTCAAGCTTAGTGTTGATATCTAACAAGATGGTATCGTATTCCTCTTTTCCTAATGAAACGGTTAGTTCTTTCTCAATATCTTCAATCTCTGTCTTTAGTGTCATCAAGTTCTTGGAGAGTTCTTGGATGGTTAGCAGAATCAGATCCAATGAACATTTGTTTAAAATAGCCTCCCACTTACGGACAAACTCCTTACTTTCCTTACACAGGGTTGGCCGAAGTCGTATACGTAGGCCTCTAGGGATGCGTTGGTTCTTAAAATAGCGCCCTAATGTAATCGCATGTAATTTTCTGTTGATTTCTTTACGTATCAAGTATTCTAGCTGTCTAATCTGTTTCGCAGGATCTTTAGGTGCAGTTCCATGTGTGCCAATTGATGTGTCACTGATTAATTTCAAAATGGCGTTCGCTTCCTCAGATGAAAACCCTAAGGTTTCTGCGCATTTGTTTGATAATCCTTCTATATCTTCATATGACATAGTAATGTAGTTTATATCTTGGAGCTACCATATACTGTGAATTTCCGCGTAAGTGATCTATCTGAGACCACCCTGCTACGTCTCCTGGACATGTGTCTGGGACCCAAGGTGACGTCGTTTACGCCACCATAGCAGTGGGGAGGCATATAATAACTCTATGAATAACACATGTGCCAGTAGTGTTACTTTCTTTGGTGCCGTCACTGTACGACACTGCACATTGTATGTTGATTGTAATTCCATAATCAATTGTAATTCCATAACCATGTGTTACAATAATCATGTGTTAACTGTGTTCAACATCTTAAGCAGCCCGGTCTTGTATTGGGCGCTCCATTATTTGCCATCTCACTTTCATAACCTTTTGCCATCGTTTTTCTTTACTCTTCTTTACTCCTGTCATACTTTAAATTGTAGTATTTCTTCTGTTTCCATGTTTGCTATTAATTTCATTATCTGAATTTTTAGTCACCATTATTCCGTATTCACTTCTTGGTAGGCTGACAATTCGTTTTTTACTCTGTACTCCCACTTTACTTATATGAATGCATATTGTTGACACACTATCTTTTGGAATATTATGGAATGACACATGTACAATTACAGACTTGCCCTGATGAAGGATATGTAAATCCGAAATGCATTGGCAAATGTTCTAGTCTGATGCTAGTGGCTTTTCCTTCCTCGCTAAGAAAATATTAGCAACGCCTCACATCACGAGACAGATTATTATTCTTTCACACAACTACTTGTTGATAAAAATCTTTTTTGAAGAATCAATGGATTTTCGTGGCTATTATCATTTTTTCCAAATATGTGAACATTGAATTTTGGAATATATTAAGCTTTTGAAAGTTTGCATAACCAATATACCCAGATTGGGTGTTCTGGAGAGCGGCTGTGTGACCTTGCATCACATTATGCTGCCAGGTAATCATGATGCTTCTGGGAAAGCTCCAACAGAAGGGGGGCAAGCTGTCGCATCACATTATGCTGGCAGGTAATCATGATGCTTCTGGCAAAGCTCCAACAGAAGAAGGGCAAGCTGTCGCATCACATTATGCTGCCAGGTAATCATGATGCTTCTGGCAAAGCTCCAACAGAAGAAGGGCAAGCTGTCGCATCACATTATGCTGCCAGGTAATCCTGATGCTTCTGGCAAAGCTCCAACAGAAGAAGGGCAAGCTGTCACATCACATTATGCTGCCAGGTAATCATGATGCTTCTGGGAAAGCTCGTACAGAAGAAGGACAAGCTGTCACATCACATTATGCTGCCAGGTAATCATGGTGCTTCTGGCAAAGCTCCAACAGAAGAAGGACAAGCTGGACAACTTTTAAGAAAGTTATTCTTAAAAAAAGACCTATGTGGCCGAAAACGTGATTACGTCTATGGGTTGCTGAAGCGAAATTGGCAAATTTCCCCCTAAATGTTGATGTGCTACTTGCATGAAAAAAAATTATTCTGGGCACCAAAGCCACAGTCTTTGAATCCAGAAAAATGTGCCTTTTGCTTGTGAATTATTTGAAATTCGTACCCGGGGAAGGGCGCTGAGCCAATCAGGTGGCTGGAAGAACGGGCCAGAATAAAGATTCACCGCCCGCAGTTTTCAGCCAACCGAGGCCCTTCTGGGGAAACTCCAACATAAGGACCAAAGATCAAAGCTTTGCTTCGGCCTACCTGGGCTCCGGCTGGCAGGCCGTTAAAGGCCATGTCCGCCCCCCACATCGGGAGTGAAAGCCATACTCCGCAGTTATTTCACCCTCGAAATGACTCTGTTCCTGTGCTTTCACCCACACACCTGCATGGATGTGTTTGGACCAGTAGCCACAGAGTCACAGGAAGAACCTCTATTATTACTGCCTGATCTGTCAAGATAAACATGTATCTTTTAAAGTGCATGAATAACGAGGTGCAAAGAAAAAGTGAATACAAACACGTTTCTGTTTTACAGTTAAAACATTGTTTGACTTGCTCATAAAATACTCCCATTGACAATGGGACTTGCTTTTTTACTCCCTAAAAAATCCATTTACTCGTAGCTTTAAAACATATGTAGTAAAATACCCCCACTTTAAAATCTGAGGCCCGTCCCACACAAGGGAAAGACAAATGCACTTCACAAAAATAAAGTACAGCCTTCAGGACACTTGGTTAACTTCAAAGCATTGACTCAGGGGTGTTGATAGGTCTGGAAAAGATCTGGGGTGACTAATGTCAGGACTTGTGTGTAGCTAGCCTTTTGGTTGCAGCACCTGAGCTTCTATCCGGGGCCATAACCAAAAGACCCCTGGCACCCTAGAGCAACCCATTGACTACTTTGAAAGCAGAATTCTCATTTTCATATATGTATTATATGGAATAAAGTCCCCCCATCGGGTACATTCAAAAGCTATTTAGTGGCAGGCAGTACATAGCTATGTAGATAGTTCAGATCTCAAACTGCTCCACAGCAAGGTGTGTATAACTAATGCCCGAACCTGCCCCATGTCTGGTGTGAGTTGAGCCCTAACTCCCTTTTCATTCTGTGACTTGTAGTCCTGTGTGTACGATTGTAAAAGCAAAAGGGACGGGAAGTGAATACAAGGTAAAGAAACCAGAGTAGAGCAGTTGGGAGAACTTGGGATCAGTTACCGGCCAACCCTAAGATAGTGTCCGCCCTGTGCTTTATAGGGGAGTAGAAATGCAGCTGTCGGGGGCGGGGCATGCTCTGGTTATTTACAGACCTCACTGTTCCCAGGCATTATTCCATACAGCCCTCAGGGTGGCATATACAATGGATCTGCACAGACCTAGCGTGTGGTAACATACAACCTATTCCTCAGGCTATATATGATCATTTATTTATTCAAATGTATAAAGCGCACAAACAGCCCGAGGGCACCAAGGTGAACTTATCCCTCCACATTATATATGGGATAGTGTACCCCTACTGGAAGTTATAAGGATTTTGCAAGTCATCAAGGAATTTTAAGATCATGGAACTCCACTGTGGCTTCTGAAATCCATTGAATGTACAATGTGGATATTTTTATTCCATGTATTACATGGCCACTCGGTCGTTCCCTTTAATGTTTAGTCTCAAAGAGATCTTCCAGCTGCTGTTGCTTATAATCAATGTAAAATCTGGATGAAAAAAACAAGGATGTGACGCATCTAATGCGTTGCAAAACCTATCTAGGCAGATGAAGGGAATGTGTTTAAAAGCCGCTTCGTCGTTGAAAGCATGAAGAGTGTTTCTGTCCTGGGCTGAGCTCCAGCAGTTCCCGGAAAAACATTCTGGGCCTCATTACGAGTCCGGCGGTAACCGAGGCGGTAAAACCACCTGGTTACCGCCAGACTCGTATTACCATTCCGCCTCTGTGATTCCCGGAATTACCGGGGCATTACAACCCCGGTTTCCTGGGAATCACGGAGGCGGAATGGTGTTAATCCCCATTCCCATTGAGTCCTATAGGACTCAATGGGAATGGGGATCAAGGAAACACCGGCAGCATCTCGTAATGCTGCCGGTGTTTCCTCGTCCGCCTGCAGGCGGGCGGTGTTAAACCCGCCAGAAACATCACCTCCCGCCTGCAGGAGTCGGGATCAGGCGGTCCGGAAAGAACGGTGGCGGCGGGTTTACCGCCACCGTTATTTCCAGACCGCCTCTATCCATAAACAGTTCCTAATCCGTTTATGTCTTTAAAGTTTCACAAAAAGCTATTCTAGAAAAAGGGAATCTGAAATAACAGTTGCAGTATGTCTGGGCGAACAAAAGCACGGTCACCAGTGATTGCAGAGGTAAGCGAATTTATTAGGCAGGAGAGTGCAGTGAGCGGCAAGCACCTCTGCCGGCCTCTCCTCTCAACGCTACTGTGTTCCAGAACCACCCATGGTTCTGCAACACTTACAAAACACAACTCTTCTTTCCCCTTAACAAGAAAATAACAACAAATTAATACAACTCCCCCCCCAAACTTTAACCAATGACAATGGAAACATGTTTTCCTTTGAAACTAAACTGAAGAACTACTATCCGAAGAAATCAAAAGCTGTCCTGGATTTGCAATCAACCACAAAGGAAATTCTTAAACTTAAATGGGAATTTTGTAATTCTTCCACTGACACATCCACCCGCACTCTTCACCTACTTACCGAAACTCTTCATTTCCACTTCTGCACGCCTTACTTTCACCTCCTCACCTCTACTCCTCATCCCATTTACTCCATCATTAAGAGATTCCAGTCTCTCTTCACCTGACGCCCCCTCACTTGATCCCAGCCTGCCCTTGGACCACACTTCTCCCCATCAACCACCACCACCACATTATTCCTCACAGCGGCAATCCTTTGTGGTACCAAAGATTTGCTCTCTAGACATTTGAACCCATACCTGGGATTTTTAATCAGTACCCAGCCCCCAACTTCCCATTTTCTTTCCTTTACGTTGAGGTTTTCGTCAAACACTTCTTTATACTGACATTGTGCCTTTGACACCATCCTCATCACTTTCTTCTGATTGACATTCACACTGCACGCCAGTCCTAGCCAACCGGGACCCAACTTTGTCCCTGGTTGCCTTCCCTTTAGTGACACAAAGAGAGACACCTTTGTTGCTGAGTGAGGAGTAATGCAATAACTCCATATCATGTGTTTCAACACTTTACTTCACAACAACCCCACCCTCATGGCCGGTTGAATGCCCCCTTTTAGAAACCTATTTGCTCGTTCCACAATCCCATTTGCTCTAGGATGATATAAAGTGGTGCGTGTGTGCTTGATGGCGAACTGTGCCAAAAATTCCTTCATTGCACCTGAACAGAACTGCACCTCATTATCAGTTACAATCTCCGTGGGGAACCCTTCACAAAAAACACCTCTTCAATAAACGTCACCAACTATACCATGGATGCTTCTCTTAGTCCCTTCCACTCTATCCATTTCGAGTGATAGTCCACGAGAACAACCACAAACTTGAATCCCTCACCCAAACCTTGAATGGTACCCATTAAATGCACTGCAACCTTATTCCAAGGTTCCCCAAATACTTGCAAAGGGTGAAGTGGTGTTTCACATACCAATCTGCATTTGTCACTTGCCAAGCAAACTCCCCATCTCCTTATTTCTCTATCAACTCCACTACCCATTGCTGGCCACCAATAACTCTGTCTTAACATCCTTTTTGTGCTATTCATTCCGCAATTCCCTTGATGAGCAATCTCGATCAGATTTTTCCTGACACCCTCAGAAGGAATTACTTTATTGACTTTTCTGAGATTCCCTCCAGACAAAGATAACTCCTCCTTCACTTAAAAAATGGATCAAACCTCCTGTCTACATCATTCCTGCAGGGCCATCCTTCCACTGTCCATTCCATCACTTTGCTAAGCACTGAGTCGTCTCTCTCAGCCGACCTCCATTCCTCCTCATTTAAAGCACCCTGTTCAATACTGGCCACAATCATTTCTTCTTCTTTTCTCCCTGGTCACTTTCGCTGCCCCGGCAGGCGAGAGAGGCAATCAGCCACTACATTTTCCTTCCCTGGAAAATAGCACACTTGAAAATCATAGCCTTGTAACCCTAATACCCATTTTGAAATTCTCGGTGAGTCCCTTGACCAATTTCCACCATTCAACATCTGTATCAACGGTCTGTGATCTGTTTTAACTGTAAACCATTGGCCCCACAGAAAGAATGTAAAATGTATGCCAGCCCAATATACCACCAAAGCTTCTCTCTCCATGATTGAATAGTTTTTTTCAGCACCCCTCAATGGCCTAGATGCAAAAGCTATAACATGTTCTTCTTTCCCACAGTCTAACTATGACAAATACGCTGCCTCACTTAACCTTCCCAACACATTCCTCAATTCCCTGACATGCTGTTCAACACAATTGGCAAAAATGAGAATGTTGCCCTGAAACACAATCACATTACTGACGCCTTCCAAAACCTTCTCCATCACATGCTGAAAAACAGCTGCGGCTGACACCAACCAAAAAGGCATCATACGGTATTTAAAGGTCCCTTCCGACGTGATGAATGCTGTAATATCTTGACACTCTTGTGATAGAGGTACTTGGTGGTAGGCAGCGGAAAAATCCACCACTGTAAACCAACTTGCTTCTCCCAACACTGCCAACACTTTGGATATTACTGGCAAGGGGTGCCTCTCTACTAAAATATTCTTATTAAGTTCTCTCAAGTCAATGCATAAGCAAATCTTCCCACTGCTCTTTGCTACAAGCACTACTGGCGATAACCACTCCGTGCCATGCCCCCACTCTATCACTCCAAGAGTCCATCAAGTTCCTTATGTAGCTGTTCTTTCATGTGGTGGGGAACTGGTTGTACTTTGTGCACCATTGGTTGCGCTCTTGCTTTCACCTTGATACAGTGTTCAAAATCACTTAGCTTTCGCAATTTATCTGTGAACACCAATTGTCTACCACTTCTGCTATCGTCACCGGAATGGGTGCATTCGCCTGTATGCAAACCCCTAGGTTCTTTTGCTCCTCCCATCCCAGCAAGGAGGATCTGTTTTTTGCTACCAGGATGTTCGCTGTGCACTCCCTTCCTTTATAGCCAATATGTCCTTGGAATGTCCGTACTAGTTTGATCTCTGTCTCGCCATAACCATACGGTTGTACTTCAGGTGGTGCTAACTATTGCACTCCTCTTGACAGTGTCCCCGTGAATGTCTCCTTTGAAATGATTATCCATGGCAAAACGCTATCTACCTTCATCGACACACAGGATCCATCAATGTGAAAGGTGTCCACCGGACCTTCAATCTCCCCAGACACTGCTGATATCTCAAATATGTGCCAGGATTTTCCTTCCCCACCTTGAGGGGTTTTCTTTATTACTTGTTCCTGTTGACTTTGCCTGGACTCTACAGTGTTAATAGTGTTCTCTTTACAGATACGTGCAAAGTGGCCCTTATGTGTGCACTTGATGCACTGAGCATTCTTCGCCGGGCAAAACACACTCGTTGATGCATGTCTTTCATTTCCACATCTGAATCACTTGTACTTGGGCCACTGACTCTTTGTGCCAGTGCCCCTTTTCTCATTCATTCCACATACTTCTTGGCTGTTCTTTTCTACCTTCATTTCTTTCATGTACTGCGTCGTTTGTTCAATACCTCTGGTGAGCTCTACAGTTTGTTCTAGGGTCATGTCTTTTGCCAGTAACTTTTCTTGCACACTGGCGTTGTTCGTGCACCTCACCAGCTGATCCAGGATTAGGGAATTTGTTAAAGTGCCAAATTTGCATGTGTGGCTCAGTGTCCTCAGTACAGCCACATACCCTTCCACCGAAGGGTCTTGTGCTCTTTGAAAGAATTTGTGTCTTTCGAACATCACATTCCTTTTTGGCTCAAAATGTTCCTCTATTTTTTTGATAGCCAAGTTAAACTCATCAAGGTCCCCTGCTCCTGCTCCCTGCGGTTCTGGAAGTCGGTCAAAGACACTGCAGCTCTCTGGGCCCAAATTATGGAGTAAGAGTGTAGAGGAGGTCCCAAATATGGCCTGCACTCCAGCCACCCATGTCGAGATGCCAGAAGCATACTCGCCAAGATATGTGACGTATAAGGAGCAAATGAACCAACAGAGAGCCACTTTGGGGCTCTGTCCAATATCCATCAGGAGGACATGTATACCTATTGAAGCACCAATAACCAGACAACCGTGGGCTGCAAGGTACCCATTGAGACAACCATAGCGGCAGTTAACACGAAATGAAGACTACTTGCAAAAAGTCCCCGAAGAGACCCAAAGAACCTTAATGGAAGGCAAGTGGTGATGACCCAAGGGCCCGGACAGACATACAGATGAACATAAACGACAATCAAAAGGTGACACATAAGGACGAAATGTGAAGAGTAATGACGTAATGGACTTGTAAGAAGAAACAATGTTGATATATAAAGAAATGTAACTATGAAGTGAGATGAAATATGCAACTAACTAACACCTGTAAATAGGCTTGGATCGCACGAAGCTAAGGAAACAGTACTGCTTGCAATGCTTAATAGAAGAATAGAGCAGCGAGCGCCAACTATATGCAATTATATATCTACCTCAATGAAGCACATTATACAAGTGCGGCTCAATTTTGTAAAAGCAGAATTAAGCCCAGGCTACAATGGGCCAACCAGGACGAGATTCATATTCCAGCTAAAGCCAGAAGGAAAGAGCGGAATCGAAACTGAGCACAAGGCAGCTCATCCCTGGGGATTCGAGGTCAACTCCAGGAAGGGAGGAGAGTGGCAACTTTGAAGAAACAAAACTTAAGAGCATAGCAGCCAGCGAGTGAAGGTTGAGATAAGGAGGCCCCAGACAGGTGGCGAGGCCGAACAAAGGATCATATACGCAAATGGATGGAAAATGAAGCTGCTCCGCAGTGTACAGACACGTGACCAGCCAACCACGAAGAGGTACCAATGTCTGAAGTCAACCAGAACCCGAGGATGCCATAACATTTCCTGATAAGAAGCTACAGTTTCGAGGCCATCCTCAGCCAACTAATTGACACATAGCCCTAAAGTACTGATTGATAGAATGGAGGCAGGGTGAATCTTGGGGCACACCGCATCTGGGTGTCCATTTTGCAATGCTGCTAATTAAAGTGGAGATTTATGCCTAGGGGTGTAACCCACCCAATCACAATGGACCAAATAATCTAGGGTCCTATAGCTACTAGAACCAATGAGACGTTGTACTTGTAGTGACGCCTATCATGAGTGATGTAGAGGTTGGACGTAGACGCCCACCCGATAAGAGTTATCCAATCCTCACATTCTGTTACCGGTGGTCAGTCAAAATGTCGAAAAAAAAATGTTGAATGAAAAAAATGTCGAAAAAAAAAGTCGAAAAAAAAAAAGTCGAATCTATTATTTTTTATTTATATGTATTTTGTGGGTTTGGTAAGTATAAAAAATGGGTAAAATACAAAAAAAACATTTTGAAAAAAAACGTATTGAAAATAAAATGCAACTTTTTTTTTCAACATTTTTTTTTCTACATTATGACTTTCAACATTTTTGTTTTCCACATTATGACTATAAACCTCTGTTACCATATACAGATATATAACCTATACTTAAGTTACCTTTCCCAACCAATAGAACTGCATGACAGTTTTGGAGTTTTACACGTCAGTGAGGATGAGAATTTGCTATAAAAGTTACTGTCTGAATGAAGAAACAGGGAGTTGAAGCAAGACGGGTGATTGCAGCTCTGATGATTTCCATTTGTTTCCCCGTTTTTTGTACTTGTCATTAAACGGACTTCCCTTTGACAAACCATTGGCTTGTCCTTATTTATTGGTGTTGGAATAAGTGAATGCTGCACCCCACCCTCCTCAAGGTGCAGCTATCTCGTTTTAAGGTGCCAGAGGGCAAGCTCTGAATCTCATGGGCCCGTTCAGAGGTCGCTCCGCCCTCTAGTACAAGAGTACTTGTTTCCTTGAGGCACTGAATTTGTCTCCACCCATGGCCACAATATATGTCTCGAACTTCTTCTTCCACCTTATTGGAGGTGTTCCTGGTTCAGTGAGGAACGGGGGTGGGGGTGGTATGGCTGCGGTGCTCATGTTCGCTCAGTTAGGCTTGGTCTATATGTTCTGATCACTATTCCTCTGAGTTTAGTGTGTTTGCTGGGCACTGTTCCTTATTTAAATCCTTGTATTTGTAATAAAAATATATGAAACTCCTTTTTTTGTAAAGTGCTGCTTTACTCAGCTGTTACCTTCTTTCCTGCGCTCCCTGCAGAGCATCTTTGTTGCCTTGGCAACGTTAGTCCAGCTGGCCTGTGAAGGGAGGGGGCACTCGAGTGCATGAGTGGCGTTGTCCTGGCAATGCTCACACTGGCATCGTTGATGCGAGGATTGGATTGGAGAGAGCCCCCATCTATGAACCAAATCAGTAGAACTGGAGTCAGTAGCATGACAAAGGAGGTCGCACCTAAAGTGGCCCCCTTTTATCAAACCCAATTGTTGGCAAGCAAAATGTCAATACGCAGGCTAAGATGTGCAAATCGATGCCCCATTGGGTGGGCAGTGGAAATGGCAATTTTAGTGAACAACCCAGACCAGGACATCACCCGGGCGGATCTTGGGATCAATATAACCCACATAGTTCTAACCTGCATATGGTCAGTTCACCAAACCCGACTCCTTTGGGATGTAGGGGTGCTAGTGGGTGGTTAAATGATCCCTCTAAATGCCATGTGGGCCAATGAAGGGGCTATCAGGAGTCTGGGCCCCGACAGAATAATTTGTCTGTAACATTACGCAATGTACCTAGAATTCAAAATGGATACCATGAAACCGAAGAGTCCTTGATCAACAAGTGTATGCATTACCTGAGGTATGTAAGAGGGTGTGTATCTATAATTCAAAGTGATATAGTATGTTGCACGAGGCAGAGCAATCACATAGCATGGATGATATGGTTTTGATCCATTTACAACGCGACTGCTTAATGGCCGGTCTATTAGCTATTGAACATCAAGCTTATCCACCCCCCCCCCCCCCCGGAACTAAAATATCAATCGGGCCATCTAATGCTAATTATACCTCAAATGCCCAGAACACAAAATCTGACCTATATCATGCCCGTCTACCATCACAGGTTACCAATAATGGCAAGCGAGTGATAGACATGACCCATGCTGGTATTAGCCTAGAAGAAGTAGATTGATTACCTTTGTTCCCCGAGGTAGAGTGTAATAGAAGGGGTAAGGCCATCCGAATAATTTCTTGGAATATAGCTGCCGTAAAAAACATCTGGTAGACTCCGGCTGGTGTAACTTCATCCAGGGACATGACATTGTGGCCCTACAGGAAACCTGGGAATTGGGCATAATAGATTTTCAAGGGTACGAGGTGTTCCAAATTCCAGCAGTAAAGGGCAAAACTTAGACCGTCGGGTGGCTTCCCTATATGGATTGATACTGGACTCCAGTGGCAGGTCTTGAGTATTGAATCAGGATCCTTAGATGTACAGCATTTGACAGTCTTTTGTCCGGATGCCCAACCCATTTCCTTGATAAAAAAAACAATCTACTGCTATTGAACTGATAAGAAGACCTGTAGAACTTAGCGGGGCACAAGAGCGTTTGGATCCTCGAATTATCTTGGTGAGGGATTTGAACTTAGAGATAGAGCCCTTGATGGATACCGAGGGGGTCCGGGATGACCATGATGAAGACTGGGATATCCCATTGTTGGCTTCTAGCCCCCAAAAGAGGGCTCATCCGTTAGCCCTTAGCTGTGACATCTCAATTTTCGGCATGGATCTAAGGGCTTGTAACGGTCGTTTGAGATGGACAAACCAGCAAAACCCACCTTCCTGGGGCATAACTGCACCTAGCGCATTGATTACATTTTCCTTTCGTTGAGGCTGTGGTTACATGCAAGAGATTTCAAGGTACCTGAGAAGCAGGGCAGTGATCACTGGCCATTGTTATTGACACTATCACATACTGATGCGTGAGAGGGCCAAGTCCAACACAATCAGAGTATTCCAATGTATTCTCAAGGCCAATCCAAGATAAGAATCAAATGGGCTGACCTTGATTTATTGTCTATGAAATCCA
The DNA here is from genome assembly GCF_040938575.1 of Ambystoma mexicanum. NCBI lineage: Eukaryota > Metazoa > Chordata > Amphibia > Caudata > Ambystomatidae > Ambystoma > Ambystoma mexicanum. The sequence continues at coordinate 761,220,419 of NC_090938.1, forward strand.
GCATCTATGAGTCAATCTTATTGGATCTGGAGTGGATTGTGTCCATGGAAACTAGTGACATAGAGGTTTTGTCTGCTTATAACAACCTTATCTTGGGTATACAACCTTTCGTCACCAAGTCCAGTTTCCGAACTGGAGAATATGCAACTAAATACTGTAAGTAGTTTAATGAGGACTATAAAGCTGCCATTCTGGATAACCTGATCTGCTTGAAAGGCGGTGCGAAGATCAACAGGGCATGGCTGAGGCACCTCGGGGTACAATATAGAACCTTAATTAAGAATTTTAAAAAATTGCTTAGCACAGTATGAATGGGGCAAAATGCAGGAAGCTTCCAAATCTGGGGATATTGGCTTCTTTTGGAAAATAGTTACTGGAAATAGAGAAGGTGGTGCAAACATAAGCCTGAGTACCTGGAGAAACCACTTTGAGACTCTTTATGGCAAGCATGAGCCAGATGACCCTCGAGGCGTTGTACTGCGGGTGAAAGATCATGGGAATATGAAGCCAGGGGAATGCCCAGGCCCCCTGCAAACAGAGGCACTAGTCATTGTTCATGCAATTGCCATTCAAAAGGGGAGGTAGGCCCCTGGACCGGAGGTTTTCTCTAGATTTCTATTTGACCATCTCCAAGCTTGGGTTATTCCGGGAAGGCATATTAGATTATCTGCAGGAGGGGTTTCGATCTAAAAACAGCACAATGGACCAGGTGTTTTCGCTTGCACCTGGTCATACAGAAATACACGGTCCTGAGAAACATGAACTTATATGCTATGTTCATCGATCTCGGGACCGCTTTTGACTGTGTGTCACGGGGCCTATTGTGGTCAATAATGGCCCGAAGAGGGTCTGCCCCAATCTTTTGCAAATCATAGAGCAACTTTATACGCACAAAAAAGGCTTGGGGGAGAATTGACAGACCCATTTGCAGCAACAAGGGGGGTGAGAGAGGGGTGAGTCCTCGCCCCCTGTTGTTTCTCATTTACATCGATGAAATCATACGCCATGTCAGACAGAAATGCCTCGACCAACCAAATCTAGGGTCTGAACCAATCCCCATGTTGCTCTTTGCGAACAATGCTGTTCTTCTGTCAATTTCAGCTAGGGGGTTACAGACCACGCTTGAAGCTTTTGAGGATAAATATACTGAATTGTGATTCGAGGTAAACATTAGCAAAACAAAATCTTTAATATTTCGGCCCAAATTCAAAAATTCTACTAAAATAAAATGATATATTTAAGAGTGTATCTGCACTAGATATTCATCTAATCAACGAGGACACTTGTAAATTGGTGCCATTGCCCACTATGTGTGCGTGACTCCGCCCATTACCCATAAGCGCCTATAAATATAGCAGCCCACGCGCATTTGCACGCGTGCTTTGTGGGAGTGCTTTGTTTAGATGCAGATACACACTGGACCTCTGCTGGAGACCGGTATGATTCATAGGCTCTAATCTTCTGAGAGACTCATGCACTACGAACTTTGAGTGGATCATAACTCTGACTTTCCTTTTACAGATTGTATCTGCGCTAGATATTCATCTAATCAACAAGGAAACTTGTAAATTGGTGCCTTTGCCCGCTACGTTCGGTTGACTCCGCCCACTACCCATAAGCACCTATAAATATAGCAGCCCACGCGCATTTGCATGCGTGCTTTGTGGGAGTGCTTTGTTTGAGTGCAGCTACGCAGATTGGCAGGAGGCTGGTGGAGGGTGAGTGTGTGCTAACTATCCGGCTGCACACTCCTGTGTTAAACCTAACGATTACTGCCCCTGCATGAAGTCAGGCATTTACTCCCTGAAAACAGTGATGTCGCCTAGTGAAATAGGAAAACGTATCACTAATGCGCAGCTGAAACCTGCTAAAAGCACGACTCCAAACATTATGAATAAGCAGCCTGCAGTTCCTTTGCGGCGCTGCTCACTGTCGCTCACTTCTGATATTAGAAGCTTTTGTAATCCTGATCGATCCCTCATATTGGCGGTAAAACGACCGGGAGGAGGTCTTGTATCCATCTCCACCACTATGGGAGATCCCGCACCACTACTGATCTGGAGGCAAATCTACAAAGAGCTGGCCCGCAGCAGCCACAAGTCAAGCAACTGATTGACCTAGATGAGATACCAGATTCTCTTGAAGCAGCAGGGTTTACGCTGCCGGCTAACTGTTGCAAGCAGTCGACAAAACAGCTTTGCCCACAGCTTGCAGCAGGCTTTAAAAAGAAGTCATGCAAACGAGGATGATTAAGTACCTAAAATTCTGCAGCCCACAAGAGAAACAGTAGCCCAAATACATGCAGCAGCAACCTCATATGCTAGCCCTCACCTGTGCATTGCGACAGATAAGGAGAAAGAGCTGGTTTCCATGGATGGCGCTAGCTTCACTGCACCGATGGAGACTCAAATGGCCAACACCAAAAAGGACACAGAGGACCTGGTGTTGGAAATTCCCACCTGCTTGACCTCTCCTGTGCGTATGCCCTGCCCTACCACCTCCAATCTATCTCAATCCCTGATTATGTTCCCTAACTCACCACACAACTCAGCACAGAGCTCATCTGAGCTCTCTATTTCATTTACTAATCCGACACCATATCGACCCACTTATCAGAAAACAGATAACAGCCCGCTTGTTCATATAATATTAAGTACAGTGAACACAGCCTTACTAACCCTGGCAAAACTATACGAACCATTAGATAGGAAGCTTAGCAAACAAACCATTCTTCTGGCATCTTTGACAGATAAAGGTCTAAACCAGGGGTCCCCAACCTTTTGTGCTCAATGAGCGAAATTGGCATATCAAATTAAATGGTGAGCAACATCCATTTTTTGATGTAACATATCGGCGCACAGTTGGCGGAAAAATTATTGCAACACAAATTAGAAATGTAGCAAAGTTAAAACTGTGTATAGAACATTTAATTTGCAGTACTTAATAGTTATCTAGACCACGTGTTAGTGTAGTCAAGGATATGTGCAAGGCCTTTAACTTCATTTGATGTTAAGTGGTTGTCTACAAGAAATGTTGAGGAAATTGAGTGGTCAGTAGTACATTTTTAGACATATAGGACCAGTCCAGATGTTCAAAAATAGAGTAGGAGTAAACAAACATTACCAAGGGTTTCAGGTTCCCGGGCAAAATATTAGTGCAAATGTATGGACAGTAAAAATGGCCACAAATGGACCACTTATTTTTCAGGTCTACTGAGATTCCGCCTAGGATTTTATGGGATCTTTAATGGCAAATGGTGCATTCCTAAGCATGCAAGATCGGCAATACTGTTACACAGTCATTGATGACTGTCTTGTGGGTGTTTTTTTTCTCGGGGAATGTTATGAAATGGTACATTTCTTATTGATCAAAGAGTAAACACAATCCTCTTGAGTTCATTTTCCAATGGCCAGGGTAGGCACCACGAAGAAGATATCTGACAGCCAGAGAGGCTGGTTGGCGATGCCTACGCTTGAAAAGGAGGCATTGGAAAGAATTACTAATTCACAAGAAATTAAGATATTCTCTTAAAACTGTTAACCAGTTCAGAGGCCACAAAGGAAAGCGTCAGTTTGTTTGAGTCTTTAGGAGAAACTATCCAGGGCGGAACTATTGGCAAACCGTGCCCCCAAGTTCAGGAGTTCCAGTTTATAGAAAGGGATGCACCATGGTTTGATTTAATGAGGGGTGTGTACACTGCTGGTCAGATTTATAGTTTCAAAATGGCAAAAAGAATTGCCTTAAGACAAAAAAAGAATTTGAGAAACAATGGGAGCTTTTTTGAAGGACACCAAACCGTTTTATGTTTATTGCTGTTGTTAAGACTGGCATTATGCCATCCCCTTAGATAAGTATTTCTTGGACCACCAGCCCCTCACGTTTATAGGCCAATTCCCTTACTGGACATTGGGGCTCATTACGAGTTTGGTGGCATCTCAATGATACTGTTACTGCCACTTGTTCCAGTGGTATCACTGCTAGATTCCAAGTGGTGGTTTGGTGGTGTTAGTCCCCTATTATGGAGTCCGTAGAACTCCACAGTGGATTTCGTCAGTATTTGATTGATAGAAACATAATGTGGCGTAATTTACATTTTATTGGAGTCTGTGACAAATCTGTGGATGCTGTCCCTTTTCCCCTATGGGAGAGACCATTCCCATGGGGCCAGGACGGTACGTCCTGGGTACAATAGTTCCTCTGAGGGTGGTGCACAGGGAGAGGATCACATGGGAGAGGAAACCCCTCATGGGACTAAGAACGACACTACCCTGAGAACGCAGTTCCTCACCAATCACCAGACCCTCGACCCCCCCCTTCCTATAACCCAAAAAACAACCCCTTCCCTAATAGGCTCATGAGCTATAGTCGCCCTGCCATTTCCCTAGATAAGTACTGGGACCATGAAGAGCACAACCGACCCAAGGGAGAGCAAGGGTAGAAATACTGAGACAAGGAAGAATGGGGAAGAGTTGAAAGATATGCTATTGACAACCACTGAGACAAAGAAGATGCATGGAGGAATGTAGAGTGTTCCGCATAACCAACATGAGCATTCTGGACTACTTGGAATAAGTATTGGGATGAAAAGGAGGAGCGGAGGCATGAAGAGTTTTCGTAAGAACCACAATGAGCAGTCTAGTTGTTGCTGGCTGCTCATTGGCCAATGCAGAGTAGAAAATGAAGAGGGACTCAGGAAGAAGTTGTCTAATCCTCCATGAAGGAGCTGCAGGAGCCAGCATGGTGCAGGAAGGTTCAAGGAAGCACACCAGGATGCCAAGAGGGGAGCTGGAAGGACAAGGGCCAGTCCACAGTGGAAGGACCAGAAGGTGAGCTGGAAGAGAGAAGCTCCCGAAGTTCATACAGACAGGGAAGCACAAAAGGGGAGCACTCAGACTGGCTGGTGGGAAACTAAGACGGTGTAGTCAGCATCTTAATAGTCACAGTACCTGGCAGGCATATGAGCCATGTCTGTCCCCCAACAAGAGAAACTTAAGGGTTTGGTACCCACCAAAAGAAAGCAACATGAGTCCTCTTCCTTGTGGAGGTACTTGTGAGGAAAGGGCTCTAAGCACCCAAACACAAAGAAGAGGTGTCTGGGACCCACTACACGAGAACCACACAAGTCATCTTCCTCGTGGTGGTACATGGGATCAGAGAGCTCCAATACCATTACGCAAAGAAGGGAGGTTTGGGACCCACTACACGAGAAACCCACAGGTCCTCTTCCTCGTGGTGGTACTTGGGAGAAGAGGGCTCCCAGTTCCCGAACATAAAGAGGGGTCTGGGGGCCAATCCCATGAGAAGAAGGAAAACCACAGAGTAATTTACTAAGGACCATACTTGGCAGGGAAGTGAACTAAGTTGGGCCAAGCGGAAAGAGAGAGAAGCAGAGATCTGGGACCTACAGGAGAAGGAAGCAGGGCAAATGAGTCATTGCCCCTGGTTGTGGTCCGATACATAGAGAGTTTCTAAGAGAAGGAACCAGGACAAGGGAGTCATTGCCCCTGGTTGTTGCGAAGTTTGTGCAATGGAGAAATATCTAAGAACTGTATGGAACTTTATTTTACATTTAAGAAATTTGGGTTTGGAACCTTTGTTACTTGGAACTCTTTGATTGGATCTACAACCTATTCTTCTGAATTAAGAAGACCTTTGGTTTTTTATAAGTTAGTAAATTGTGTGAGGGATGGAAATAGGCTTCAGACTTGTGACAGTGGACTATTTACTTTAGACAAGACATCCTGACAGTTTCCTTAGTTTTTGTTGAGGAACGGAAACCCTCTTAGCTTTAGGGAAATTGAGGCGTTTCGTCAGTCCCCCACCATTTTACTTTCAATAAAAGTATATGTCAATCAACATGAGCCCACTGTGTCTGAGTACTACTCCTACATTCCTACAGGTGACTATTGTTTTTTTAAAAGTCTTTTCCAACGTGATATGCAGACATCTCAGCATCAGTCCAATATACAAGATTACGAATTATACATTGTTTTCCAACACCAATAAATGTGACAAGCAGGGATGTCAGTTGATCCCAATGTATTCCTTTTGGATGTCGTTTCTAGTACTTCTCTTAGGAAAGTTAATCCACCCTCCGCCTGAAGGGTTCATTTTGAAGCATGGTTCCTTATGCAGAAGACACAGCTATTTTGGACTTGGGCCTGCTAAACACAAGTTACTATTTTGAGAATTACAGTTTGAAATGAAATATAATAAAAACTAAAATGATGGTATTCAGGCAAAGTATGAAACCTTGTAGCTAGTTTTTAAATGAATGCAGAGATGAGGGGTCAGTCTCTTTTTTATTTGAGCCTACTCTTCTGAAAGAGCTGTGCTTGCGTCAGTCATTTAAAGAAGATAGCTGAAAAGGCATCATTAGTGATTAAATGGCTTTTTACGTTGTAATTTCAAGTTTGCGGCATTCTGATTGGAGAAGTGACTGGAGGTATATAAGACAAATGTCTGATCCATGATTTTAAGGCTGCAAAATCTAGGGTGGTTAGAACTGTCATTTCCTCGAGGGGTTGCAAAATAAATTCCTGTGCCAAATAGCAGGTCTCCCCACAGATACACCTGCTAGTGTCTTGTGAGCTGAATTGGGGGTGTTCAATTTGAAAGTGCCAAGCCAGTTAAGAATGTTCCTTATTTTTTAAAAGCACATCTGGGATTTTCTGCTAATCATAAAGTGAATTTCAGTGCAAGTGCGATTGTAGCCTCCCCTGGTGAAGAAAAATACTGTGGTTATGGGTGGTTGTAAGGCACTGTCCATTTGGATAGGGATGGGATATAACTGTATTTGGCACCTTAGGTCACCTCAAAATAGCTGCAAAAGCAAGAGCTTGTCCGATGGAAAAAGAGTCAGATGTCCAAAATATACATAGGCTGCCCACTTTAGCCTTATATACAGACTTACATACACCTATAAGATGGCAAGGAGAAATCTGTGAAATAAGATACCCAGAATGCAGGAGGCTGGTGGTAATGGTACGTTAAAATGTACCCACTCCTCAATAAATTAAGAAAGTGTGCAGGAGGAAGCACAAAGTGCGCCTTCAAAATAGGAGTCAAAGATTTGGTTCATTTTCTGTTAATTTTCCGTTGTTTCTCTGTTTTGCATAAGCGTGGACTACATCGGAGCTATGTTATATACAATTAATTGTAATGAACAGGCTTTTATATATAGCAGGTTTGAATATGTTAAAGTTGCTTTTCTATTTTGGGCTTGTGTATGAAAAATATGAAACATGTTTTTAAATGTTGCTGACTTAATGGAGAAATATGATTAAATATTAATTAGTACTTCAGGTCCTTACAGGGTAGGCTTTAAAGATCACCTCATTGGGCCTTTGGAGGTTACCTCCTGAGAATTTTATGGGAATGTTATGGCAAATGTGTTTTAAAGCTCCAGAAGGCTGTTGCATTGGTGAAAAATGATTAGGAATAAAAATAATAACTTTCTTAACTATTTGGAGCCAATTTTCTCTGCCCAAAAGAGATTTCACACAAGACTTAGTGGCAAACATTGGTCAGACCTTTGAGCATTTGATGACCACTTTATAGAGGGGTGTGGTGGTGTTCACAAAGTATTTGAATCAATTAATTGGCTTGTTAGTTTAAACCTATTAACAATAACTTAATTGGATTGGAATATAGGGCAAATTAATTATGAAAAATGTGGCATGCATTTACCGTTTCTGCCCATTAACCATGTGCCAGATGGGCAGAGTATCAATCGATGACCATTTTTGTGCTAGGACACTATGTAATAATAAATAGAGGTGGCACCAAAATGAATATTGTCGATAAATATGCATGGTGGCAACAGACACAAACCTCACTTGTACAGAAAGTGTGCATGCACATTATTTAATAAAGGAAAGTTGGATATGCATACCACCTCCTTGTCCATTGTGCTCATACTACCTGTACCAAGGAACAGAATATGCCAATTTTCTCCATGAGACAAACATGGTTCAAATATTGTACTCATTAATACATTTGTCAGTTGGGCAAAGTAACTGGAGAGGACACGGTTTTAGCAATGTCACTACCATAACAAATAAGGGCATTTACTGAAAAATGATGTGCATGGTGGCACCAAACACAAATCTTGCATTTATAAAAATAAGCCAGCTGGAAACACAGCGGCTCATTGGCCAACATTCTTTAACAGTCCAGGACTCTGTCCTGACTACAGTGCTACTGAGGTCTCATCCATTCTAGGCCTCCACATCATGGCCAAGAGCAACTGGCGAGCAAAATTTTAGGGTGCCACGAGCAACATGTTGCTCCCGAGCTACACGTTGGGGTTCCCTGGTCTAAACACTACACACCCAATAATAGCAATGGAGAACGCGAAACTGGAGAATACAACTAGCCCAGCTAAGAGGTGCTTCACGGCCGAAAGACCTACAGAGAAGGCAAAGGAATTCTATACTCTGCCTACTGAAATCAGTGACTCTGTTATTACAATAAATGATGTTTCTGCTAATGACAGGCATAATGTTGAATCCCTACCCCAGCCTCAGAAACCGGCTTTCATGTTTTTTACCCCAACAAAAATCAGTTACCAGAGTGCCAAATCAACCGAATAAAATCCAAACATGTAAAAAATCAATCTCAGCCTTCTCAAACAGGTGCTCTAAAATTCACACAAGCCTTGTCTATGCCAAAGAAATATCAGACTATAGCAGAAAATGCAATAACATGAAAATAGCCCAGGCCAAAAGAAATTTACATCACCCACTATGGATCGAGGGAATAAAAGTGTAATATATTACGAACCCCTAGAAGAGTTGATTAAAGAGAGTAAAATTATGGAAGAGGAGTCTGCCAAACTTAATACTGCACCCTCCCAAAAAAACAATTGGCCGTTGACTGCTCCAATACAAATAACACTGTTGCTAAAAATGTTGCACCGTTGGAGCAATGTAGAAATGAAATCGCTAAGTCGGTTCTATCATATTTGGCTTTGCCTAAATCCGCAACTGGAGCCTTCAAGACCAACCATGAAGTGGGGAGTAAGATAACAACCTGTGAGAATAAGAATATCATGGGCCAAGGCCATAGTGGTACCAATCTACAAGAAAGGAAGCCGAGACGAACCTTCGAATTACCGGCCCATTGCCCTGCTGGACACGATGGGGAAAATATTCGGATCGTTTCTTCGCCTGAAACTGACTGCTTGGGCTACCAAAGAAAAACAAATAGATTGTCGTCAAACAGGTTTTGTTGAACAAGTCGGTGTTGATGTAAATCTCACCCTGCTATCCATTTTAAAACTAGAAGCCCTAAAAGCGAAAAAAAAAATCTTTTTTGCATTCGTCGACCTCAGACAAGCGTTTGATGCAATAAACCGTGGCAAACTCTGGTCTAAATTACGAAGGTGGAACTGCCCAGCGCAACTTCTTGACCCCCTCATAGCGTTGCACACCAACACAACAATACAAGTGAAGGTGAACTCTCAAGGGATACTCACAGAGCCGATTCCCACGCATAAAGGGGTTAAGCAAGGTTGCCCTCTTGCTGCTGAATTATTCAAACTTTTCATCTCTGACTTACCGCATTGGCTTGAAACTGCCCATTGTTTTTCTCCAAAGTTAAACGGATCCTCCATTAAATGTCTTGTATATGCAGACGACATTGTGTTGATCGATCTAACTCAGATTGGCCTACAACATCTACTACTCAGCTTGAACAAGTACCTAGAGCCCAACGATCTGCAACTAAACACCGACAAAACAAAGATCATGTGTATTGGAAAAAGTTTATCGAGAAAAGATAACAACTTTAAATGGGTAATTGAAAAAGCAGAATTAAACATCGTATCATCTATTAGATATCTGGGCATCTTGGTTAACAACTCCATCTGCGAATCTGCATGGATAAGTGATCTTCTGGAAAGAGCAGACAAACTAGGTCGACAAGGAGCCAAAATCAACAAAGATTTTGGAAAATTCTCAATAGCTCCACTACTAACATTCTACCTGCAGAAATTTATCCCCACCATAACCTTTGGTGGGGCGACAGGCTGGAACATCGAGCATTCCGTGTGGCAACAACTCGAAGGGAGGTTCTGGAGTCGAGCTCTGAGTCTTCCAAAATATATCTCAATTGTAGCTTTGAGATATGAACTGACGCAGAATTCTCTCTATATGACAATACTATGGCAATCCCTATCGTTTATGAGGAAAATACTACTTGGTTCACAAATTCCAGCGTATGGAATTTTTGCAAAGGAGTCAGAATTTTCACAATCAAACATACTCCAAACATGGAAGCTTAAAACAAAAACCATCATGGAGGCCGCTAATATCTCTGTAGACGAGTTGATAAATCGACCTCAGCACGCAAAAAAAAAACTCGAAACCTGGGACTGGATATCAATTTACGAGCTTCGTTTAACTCGGAAAGCCACTCTCCCAGTTTTGAGGAGTATGCTGAATCTACATTCTCCCCCGAAATATCTTACAACTTGTCCTTCTCGCTACCACAGGAATCAATTCCTGAAATTCAGACTGAACGTCCTAAACAATAGAGAATCACTATGTCGACGTCGATCCCAAGCTACTCCCTCAGATAAATGCAGGTTCTGCAACTCAGGAGAAGTGGAATCATTAAAACATCTAATAACATCCTGTACAGAGCTTACCAGCACCCGAGAATTACACCTGCACCCATACAAACCTATTCTATATGACGCAGATGAGTGGTGGGAAACAGTCGCAGCCGGACAAAATATCAACCTCACATGTAGCATAATAAACTTCCTTGATGCAATCCTGACCACAGATTAAACCTGAGGATACGAAACAAGATTTCGCTTTGTGTGAGGAAAAAAAAAAACATAGAAATAAAGGAAGTGGAAAATGACAACGTCAACCTAGCTTTGACTGATGCATAACAGCGAAAATGGGAAACTCTTGTAACAAAAGTTTGATACAAGTATTAAACTGCAGTTTTACAAAAAAAAAAAAAAAAAAAATAAGAATATCAGAGCTAAGGTACATTTTGCGGGGAATCACAAGTCACAAGTCTCAGCGGTTAGTCCCAGAGATCACTCGACCAGCCACAGCAAAAAGCATATGCAAGGAATGGCAAGTAATCCGATTTCAACCGCCCTCGCAATAAAAATAACAAAACATTACCAACTGACTCTTTCTTGTAGAGGAGGAGCGTACCCATGTATGACCTAAACAGGACAAGCGTACTCAATATCTTTGGTGATGTTCAAGTCTTAGAAGATTTTGCCTCCACCGATATGGAACAAGTAGAATTCCTAAAGAAAAATGACTTAACAACTGTTAAATGGTGGATACAATCTGGTATTGTATTAAATATCCTATGGAAATCAAGAGCAGAATTATTTGATTTGGGATTTATCCTAACTCAAGACTGCCAGCCTCAAAAACACATCTCCTATAACAGATCTGTAAAGGGTGATTGGATAGATGAAGAGATCATCCAAAAGCACCCCTTGGGGATCACTTATTCTACAGATAATCCACAAATCCAGCAACAGGTGCTTCCTATCCATGGGCTAAGAGCGAACTACGAGAAACAGGATCAGCTTTTAAATTAACAACCCAAGCATTCCTTGCAGAGAATTTCTAATCTGGCCAGTTGGAATACTAGGGGATTTAAACACCTTTTAACAAAGACCAATAACCCCCTCATGGAATATCACATTGTGGTACTGGTATGGGATGGTTATTATGTTTTACTCTTGCCGGCGAAGCGACTGACAAAAGGTAGACCTATGGCAGGCCTCTTGGTAGCGGTAAAAACACGGCGGAGCCTTAGGCATCACCTAATATGTTTGCACAACTGGTATAAATCAGTACCCCAGAACAAGTTCTGGCAGTTGTGAATTTATATTGCAATCCCGCAAGTATTCTTGCTCACAACTTCCTTAATGATCACAAAGAAGTACTTGATTTAGTTGTTAACGACACAGCTGTCAACTACACCTTAATAGCGGGCGACCTTAATATACATTGCCTCCCAGCGAAACAGTATAAGGTTGCGCGTACAGCCCAGCTATAGTTAAAGCCTATCAGTGAAAGGCAATTCATAATGCTGAATGCGGCGGTCCAAGGAGATATCCCGCCACAAGAGACTTGGAAAAGGGGCACTCAAAAAGCCATTATTGATTATGTCTTTGCTCACAGAGATATGTTTCCGAGCATTAAGACCTTTAAGATCATCCCACAAAAGCATAGTGATCACAAACTCTTATCGCTCAGATGGACATGGTCATATTCAGTAAATCCAGCCCAGTTTTATAAGCCCACTCTCCAACTTTCGGAAGGACGGAATAGGTTTAAGTGGACTGCGTCATCATTAATCCAACTTGCTAATTGTGTACAAGATCCTCCTGAATCTCTAAATAGTGACCATGCAGATTTTTAAACTACTCCCATCTATCCAACATAAACCGTTACATAAGCAGAAGCATATGTATGATGATGAACTCCATAAGAGGAAAACCCAGTTACGTGAAGACATTAGGAACGTGGCAGCATCTGCCTCTGAGATCAGATTAATTGTGATTCGAAAACTGAAAAATGCAGCATAAAAATTGGCTAAAAGCGAATAAATATCTTATGATACAAAAAGATGCATAACTAATGTTAAAAACCCTAGCGTCAAAAGGTGTCAATTTGGGCCCTTTTAAATCGTGCCCTGCACGAAACACAGATCCCGACTCAAATAAACGTTGTGCAAGAAGAAAAATTGGTAGAACACTATAAAAAACCATGTGATATGATATGGAATTTATAATGCGCCTATACACAGGTGTAACAAGGCGCAAAGAGGCAAGGGAGGGGGAAACAAAGGGAAGACAGAGACAACGATCTTTCTAGGCCTGGTGACATTGAGATCGCGAAGCCCTGGAGTCATCACACAATAGTGAAATTACCCAAAAATGTCCAGAAGTCACCCCGATGCACTTTGATCGAGATGACATAGTACTTACAATTTCAAAGTTAAGTACGTCTAGAGCTCCCGAGCCAGATGGGCTGACCAATATGATGCAAAAGACACACCCGACAGAATGGGCGAATGCTGTGAAGTATAAACAGATACCACAGACATGGAAAAATCCATCATTATTCCAATTTTAAAAAAGGGCAACGGGGAGTTACCCGGGAACTATCGCCCTATTGCATTATTAGATATACCTGGTCAAATCTTTGCCCTTCTGATCCTGAGGAACATTAATCAGTGGATGACAAGTGAGAGTTTAGATGACAAATTTTAACCAGGATTTGTCCCAGGCTTAGGCACAGCTGTGAATTTAGCAACCATATCAGCTATCAAGATGCGCGAACACCAAAGAAAACAACCGGTCTATATGGCCTTTGTAGACGTTAGACTAGCCTTTGACTCTGTATCAAGAGAATTGCTATGGAACAAGCTGGCAGAAGCGATACTCACATATAGAGGATTAGAACAGGGCTGCATATTGGCTGCATCCTTGTTTTCATTTCTTTATAGCCGACATGGGCAAAAAGCTGAAGCAGGTCATTTCTGACTCATCAAAACTTGGGAATCATACTGTACCATAGTTTATCTATGCAGATGATCTCGTCCTATTTTCAAAAACCCTGAGAGGTCTGCAAATCTCCTATCGGCTCTAGTACTGTATGCTACAGCAAACCAACTATCAATACATTTGGAAAAAACTAAGATAATGATGTGTACAAGCAAATTCCAGACAAAAAGATGTACATTTAAATGGAGTTTGTATGAATCACCATTGGAAGTGGTGAATGAGTACCACTATTTGGGCATCAACACCAATAACCATCCTTTAGATCTGCCATACTGTGAAGAGCTAAAGAAGAAAATCCAAATTGCGGCCACGCAGGCCTGTATTATACACAGAAAAATACGATAAATTCTCTATGGAACCCCTGCTAAAATTCTATAACCAAAAAGTTGTTCCAATAGTCACCTATGGGTCAGAAACCAAGGCTTGGAGGAAAGCATACTTTTGGCTCAGACCCGAAGGCCACATCTGGAGGAAAGTGTTATCCCTGCCAACTAACCAACGGATATGCATTGTGAGAAACAAATTCTCTCTCTCGGAGCTCATTATAGGTGGAAAATGTGTAACTTATATAGGACATGTCTATTAGCGACCAAATCAGACTCACTCCTTTATAGTCTAGCTTCATATTTGAACACAACTAAAGATTATTCTATAGCAATGTGGAAAGAGCAAGTGTTGGTCACAATGGTAGCTGCAGATATTTTGATAGTGCTGTTGAAAACTAATCTTGTACGTGCAAAGCAGGAATGATGGTACCATGATTGGATTCTGACACGCCAACATTGCATGACATATCAACAGTTCGAGAATGGGAGCTTCAAAATCAAAAGCCTTCATATACCGAAGTCGTACCTCGTCAAGTTTCTGAGCCCGTTGTACAGAAACCTATTCTTTCGGTTTCGATTGAACTTATGGCTAATGAGAGACGTTCTGGCGAAACGGAGAGTAATCACTAAGGCTGCTAACTTCTGTCGCTTTTGTAACAACCACCTAGAACCGAAAACACTAAATCATCTCCTCACGTAATGTCCATGTCTGCAATTACAGAGAAAAAAGTTTTTACAACATCTCGTCCAAGATATTAGAAATTTAACACAAGAGATGTTATGGTACAAGTGTTTCTATTGCAACAATGACATTTTTACTATAGCTGAAACTGTCAGAAGTGGATGCACTGTGAATAAATAGCCTAATCTAGTAACAAAAGACGTGATTTTAAAACAAGAATTAGCAATTTTGCAATTTTATTATAGCATATTTTAACTCATAGGATAATCTAGCAAAGAGCGAAGAAAACTGTTGTTAGGCTTTTAAAAGAAATTTGGCTGAATTATGTGTAACTAAGACGTAGACAAATTGTCTGCGCTATTGTGATATTGTTCTACTTTTAGTACTTAATTTGGTTTTTGCTTGTTATAATTTTTCTTAACCTGTATTTATTGAAAGGTTGTTAATCCAACCATAACAATAGAATAAAATAAAAAACATTAAAGATGTGGCCTTAGAACAAGTCAGCCTCTATGTTTATCTGGGGGTGAGACTGAATGATCGAAGTAATTGGTCATCACAGTTGGTGAAGTTTAGCTCTAAGTTAGAGAAGAATGGAGGTGCAATTTGGAGATTTTACTTGGCTCATGGACGAGGGGTTATTATGCCAGCCCTTAAGATGTACGCAGTACAGGCAAAATCTGCTGCATTTTATGGTGCAGAGATCTGGGACTCTGCAGCGAGGGATAAATTGGGGCTGACCGAAAGACGTTTTCTGAAATGTCTGCCCGGCCTGCCCCCAGTGTGCCCCGGTACCCCCGTCTATTTGGAATTGGGGCTTAGACCAATTAATGGCGATGCTACTTTAAGACCGACCCTCTACTGGCTGAGATTGTGGACAACCCTGGAGCTCCAAGTGTATCACAAGGTATTTTTATACATAATGGAATCTGCGGGTTGCAAATCGTTGCCCTGGTTCATCCACGTCAAGAAGAGTCTTATTACATTGCACCTATTTGATTCTTGGCAAAAACCCCAAAATATTAGAAAAGGTGATGCCGAGATGGCGAATAGTGTTTCACGGGGATAGCTGAAGAGGAAATGGTCATTGCATGTAGAGGGCTGGCAATGGGTGGGTTACATCTGGCTAGCAAGCCGTCCCTGGGTTACGACAATTACCTGGACGTTGTGACTCCCCCATGTGCACGCAATTTGTACTTGAGGTTCAGGTTAGAACATTTGAACCTGGCCTATCGCACATGTAAATGGCGCGTAGCTGGTAGTGACCTGTGCCTGGTGTGTAGTAAAGCCAGGGAATCTATAGGCCACTTCCTGTTTTTGTTGTGAAGGTTATCGTGTAGCCAGGTATAAGAACCTCAAAACAATCTGCAGTGCACATGGTATACGTCGAACAAGCGAAGCACTATTGCTATTTAGATACTGTAAAGACATCAATATAGTATTCCTCGTTGCGAAGAGCATTCACCTGGCCTGGTGTGCAAGAGCGAAAATAATGAAAGATGGGGGAACTAGGCTTCAATCCAGTTGGTACAACCAATGTGTATATGACAACTATCCTGGGCACATTGATCATGTGGTCGAGCAATTGTGTATTGCATGTTCACCTCCTGCTGCTGTCAAATGCTCCCCTTCCTGATCCGGTCATCGTATGTTCCACAGCTGTATAGGATTCCTACCCCTTTTTCCATTTAATTACGACCAGATGATGATGACGACGACCATGGAGGGCCTGCCCGTCGCCCAATCTGGATCATTGGATCGCGTGCTACTCCCCACCCAAGCCCTCTGTGCACTGATCCACACCTCCATCTACCTGTTCCCGGGGACCTTGTGGTGCGATCCGCTTCCGCTCCTTCACTCTCCCTTTACCCCCTGAGGTTAAGGACGTGGCCACTGCTTACATAGCTACCAAGAGGTTCCATGTCTTGTGCGATACCTTCACCCAGCTCCCGTTTTGCACATTGCACCCGGGGCTTGTAGTTTCACTTTCTCTATTGAAAAGATATGCCCAGAATTCAAAACATGCAATATGTAAAAATGAGACTGGCTAAAGGCGTCACGTGTGATTCGGGGCGACGTGACCGATATGCATACAGTCTTCAAGACTACTCTACAAACACACCTCCTATGAAAGGAGGAGGTAACTGAGACATACAGTGGAGTGAGTCATCACTGCTGTTAACCCCCAACCTCATGCTCAACTGAACACAACATTGGAGGTTTGTTTTTGAGGGACTTGTAGAGCCTAGGTTTTGAGGATTAGAGCATTGGTTTGCGGGGAGGATGTTGAAGGATGCTCGGAACACTGGGGTGCTTTACTGGGGGATTGACAATAGGTGGCAGCGTGGAATCCACAAGGGGGTGGGCCTTGTTAGTGTTTTTTTCAAGGAAACATGGTGGTGGCCGCCACAGCCATTGCGGTCTGGTCTGGTCTTTGAGGGTCTTGTGTTCTGAACTTTGTGGATCTTTCTTTTGAGGAAGGCTCAGCTTGGGTCGGCATCCATGCCTTGTGATTTTGTGGCACCAGAGGGATAGTGCCGAGCCCAGTGGGTGCTCCGCTCGGTCCCGAGACAATAAATAACACATACACACGTAGCTGCCGTCCTCGCACCACTCCCGTTTCCGGGGCTCGCGCTTCCCTTTTATTTTAGCTCTGCCTACATATACTTGCGT
Source organism: Ambystoma mexicanum (assembly GCF_040938575.1). Taxonomy (NCBI): domain Eukaryota; kingdom Metazoa; phylum Chordata; class Amphibia; order Caudata; family Ambystomatidae; genus Ambystoma; species Ambystoma mexicanum. Next base: position 761,237,658 of record NC_090938.1, read on the forward strand.
CATGACCTAAACATCATGACACGTTCTGTCACCCCCTGCAACACCACCTCCCTCAAAATAACGAGAACAGCTCAGTAGTGTACGCAGCTGGTATCTGGTCATTGCATCTAAAACCATTGCATCTAATGCTATTCCATCGAATTTTTTCCACCTAAAAAATAACCATCTAATGCATATTTTTGGGGGTTAAAAGGTGCATTTTTGTTCAGGTGCATTTTAAAGGGTAAAAACAAGGGGTTGGAGGGGACCTCCACCCCCCAAAAAGAAAAAAAAACTAAAAACTAAAAAAAATGCATTAGATGGATATTTTTTAGATGGAAAAATGTCGACGGAATGGCATTAGATGCAATGGTCTTAGATGAAATGACCATAAATCTACTCATCTCTTCGTTCGTTGGTACACGCCATGCATGACGAACCCTTTTAGCTTTGTGGACGGTTGAGGACGTTCTCATAGAGAGTAGTGAGACTTCCTTTCTTGGCTCGCTGGAAGGATACCCACTGGTGTCGTCCCTTCTGTCCTGCTGGACATTCCCAGGTGTGGGGTTCTTGCCTTGGACTTGAGGCTGCAATTTTCTGATTCACTATCATGGTTTTGCCCAGTATTTTCTCTTTCTGCTCGGCGCTCTTCTGTGGTCAGTTATTTTCTTCCTCTCCACATCGTGGGTGGCACTTTCCGGCAATAGGGTGCGTTCCTAGTCACTGTTTCATTTTCTTGGGCTGCAGTGAACATCCCATGTTCATTCTCCACTATTGTCCATGGGCGGTATTCATAAGATAGTGTCATTTTCTTTGGGGGCAATTGGTTCTTGACTAATACAGTGCCCCTATTGTTGAGGTCATGATGGTGAGCTCGTCAGGCAATGCTTTCCTTGTCACTCTGGGCTTGCCTTGTTCTTTCCACCTGCTCATGGTCAACTTCAGGAATGGTCCAATTGTGATGCAAAGGAAGTCCCACCTGTATCGGTACCCCGAACATCAGGGCAGCAGGGCTTACTTGAGTTCAGGAGTGGGGGGTCTGCCGGAACCATCGGAAGAACCGGTAGGCCTTTGGTAGCCAAGGAATTTGTTGGTCTTTTGCTATACGCACAACCTTTTTCAGGGACGCCATAAATCGGTCTGCGTCACTGTTTGCCCTCGGCCAACACAGCGTGACCCGGTGGTGGCATTCATTCAGATTATCGAAGAACCCATGTAGCTCTCTTCCTTTGTAGGGCGGCCCACTGTCTCTCTTTACTTGGTTTGGTACCCCATGAATCTTGAACATTTTATCAAGCGCTCTTATGACCGACTTCCCAGGCTGAATCTCTAGGTATCGACTGAACTCATTGACCGCTACCAACAGGTAGGCCTTATTAGTGATTGTGCAAAAGTCTATGCTGATGGTGTCCCATCTCATCCGGCTGCGGGGTGTGATAGCAATTAGCTTGGGTGGTCCTTGGCATTGGGAAGACTAGCACGCCACACAGTACCGTACTAGTGTCAGGAGTTTCTGCTGTATGTTCGGTACCCACACCCTGGATTTCAGAAACGCTTGAGTTTTGACTATACATTGGTGTTTGCTCTTCTAGGCTCACTGGCAGGACAATCCAGTGGCCTTTCAAAATGACCCCTTCTCGGGATATCGACAGATCATGCCTAAAGCCAAATAGGCCTTGTAGCATCTCTTGGGCTGCCACGGTTTGATGTGTAATGGCCGTCAGGAAGTTCTTCCAGGCACCAGATGCAATGGAACCTTTCGCAAGTTGCAGACAGATGTCCTCTTTTGTTGCGTCCACTATTTCCTGCAGATTCCTTGCTTTTGCTTGAGTACACATCACTATATGACAGACGTGTTTGTCTCGTGGGCGGATTCACATTCTGATGGTGTTGCTGTTCAGAGATGATGGATGGATAGTCTGCCGGGATGTCAGCCCCCACCCTGTATATCACGTCTATGTCAAAAAGCTGCAGCGGTAACATCAACCTCTCTGGTCTGGCGGGTTGGTGGGGTGCTGACCCTTTAAATATTTGCACTGGCGGTTTGTGGTATGTGTATACTTTAATGGGATGTCCAATGAGGTATACGTGAAAATGTCTGCACCCCCATAGGATGGCTAATGCCTCTTTCTCGATATGGGCATAGTTTTGCACCATATTTGGGAGGGCTGTGCTGGCCAATGCTATGGGGTGTGTTACTCCTTCCTGGTCTATCTGCGTGAGGACAGCCCCCAGGCCGACAGTGCTGGCATCTACTAGCAGTTCTGTGTTCCTCACTGTGTTGAAAAACGCCATGGTCATGCCAGTCATGAGGGAGTCTTTGATCTTTCGGAATGCCTCTTCCTGTTCACTTCCCCATGTCCAGGGGACGTCCTTCTTTGTCAAATCTCTTAGGGGGGGCTGCTACTGTGGCTAGATCTGGAATGAAGGAACCACAGTATGTGGCCATGCCCAGGAAGCTCCTAATTTCTGGGGCAGATTTCGGGGGGTCTGCACCTTTCATATCTGCCACTTTTCCTGGGTCTGGTGGCAGCCCTTTGGCGTTAAACACATATCTGAAGAATGATAGTTGGTTTTGTCCAAACTCACATTTCTCCACGTGGAGTCTTAAGCCTGATTCGTCCAGGCATTTGAGTATGGCTGCGAGCCGTGAGTTGTGTTCTTTCGTGCATTTTCCGTAGAAAAGGAAGTCATCGCTGACATTGGTGCTTCCTGGCAGGTCTTGGAGCACCTTCCCAATTTCATTTTGAAACACTTTAGCCGCTGAGGATATCCCAAAGTTCAACCGGCGATACCTCCTGAGCCCGAGATGTGAAGAGAACGTGGTGATGTAGCGTGACTGTTTGGCTAGCTCCATCTGGTGATACCTGTCAGGTTCCCAGTTAAGAGACAATGTAAACCCACTTACCGCCAGACTGTCACGCCGCGCGCTCGCTCGCGGGCGTCGGCGCCACTTACCTGGGTCCCTGGTCCACGGCCGCAGCAGTCTCCTCCTTCATGGAGGCTGTACCCGCGGTGGCGACTCTCTTCACGCCGACCCGCGGTTCGGATGGGCGCCGTGGACGCCGCCATCTTGCGAGGATCTGCGCATGCGCGGATCGTCAGTATTCGACGTCCCGCGCATGCGCAGCATCGGAACATGCGTTCCAAGCCTCGTTTTGACCCCGGACCATAAATAGGCGTCGCATACACAGGGACAACGCGTCTCAACGCGGTTGTTACTGTGTATGCGCTGCTGGAGCCCTGGTGCTAGGTTTTCAGTCCTCCAGTTTCCAGGTCTACCTTTCCTGCTCAGTCCTGCCTCTTCTCTTTACTCCTTCTTGCTTACTGGTCCTCCTACCCTTTCTTCCCTTATTTTCGTTACTAGCCAGTCCCTGGTTCAGGGTGGAGGAGTTTTCGTCTGGGTTCCTAGTAGTAGTGGGGACCCCTGTCAGTACTGCTTCTTCTTGCAGTTTGCTTTCCTTTGCCTGTCTTGTGCCCTGCCGGTACCTGTGCCTTACTGCCTTGGAAGTTCCTGAGTTCCTCTCCGTTTTCATCGGTGATTTCATCAAGCCTTCTCAGCCAGTGGAAACACTGTCCCGACGTCACGCTAATCCTGAGAAGTGCCACCCGTGGCGTTGGGAGTTGGTTCAGTGCCATCCTGTCATATACCGTCAGGAGGGGATTGGGCTAATTCCTCGCGTTACTCTTTCATCGGCTATCAGGACTTCGACAGACTGGCAACCTCAACTCCACGGTCTACAGGAAAAAGAGGTAAACCACGATCCCGTGAAGATTCGTTTAACACAGACTTGAACAACACAATGGCAGTGGATGATAGGGAACCAGCGTAGTGGTGCTTGTTCGGGACTCTGGATGGAGACAGAGTACCAGATACAAGGACCTAACAGTGGAACCAAGAGGGGAAAGGGTAATGCCAGATAAACCCTCACTGTAATTCAGGTTCACAAGAACAACACAGTGGCAGAAGATGTATGATCGATGAAAAGTAATTACGGACAAAAGGAAAATGAAAAAGGAAGAGTCAGCAGCTACAAATGGTGAAAAAAATATATTAACATGGAAGGATGTCAAGAAAAAAAAGCAGGAACATGCGACAGCAGAAAGGAAAAAAAAAACAGGAACTCCTGAATAATAGGTGGCAGGATGGAGCAAGGGAACAAGCAACTAGAAAAATTATACAGCATTGGTACTCACAATGTTGAGACACGTTTGCTAGCTGTCTCTTCCCTGACATATGCATTAACGCGCATTGCGGGAAGGTGCCATCTTGGATGGAGGACTAGACCGCTTAAGTGGATTCCTTCTAAATGTAAAGGAACAGCACGCAGAGGAAAGCACCAACATCGCCATAGCGACCGGGGTGGCGTTCTGACAATACCTTGATCTTAGGTCCAGTTTGCTGAATATTGTTGCTCCTGTTAGAGCTACGATCAGCTCGTTGATTACAGGGGTTATGTGCCATTCTCGGCCAATCGCCATGTTCAGCAGTCTCATATCTATGCATATTCGCACAGCGTTGGGTTGCTTGTGTTTTTCATGACCACCATAGGAAACACCACTAGAGTGGGATCTGATGTTTTCTCGATGATATGGAGGTCCTTCATTTTTTTCAGTTCGGCTTCCAAGGCTTCTCTCATATGGAAAGGTTCCCTTCCGATGTTGCACGGCCTTAGGTTCCACCGTGGGTCTATATATAGAGTCACAGTGCGGTTTTTCAGGCACCCAATCCCTTGGAACAGTTTTGCATGTGTGACCAATCCCTCTGTCTCTCACTTCTCCCCCAGAGGGGGAGCCTTCCCATGGGTCCCAGGAGGTGAGGCTGCTACCCGATAATCCCCCTGGGGTGTTATTCAGTGGGAGGATCCCATGTGAGGGGACCCTATCTGTGGCAGAGGTAAAGACTATTGAGGGAGAATGTGGTATAACAATGACCTCTCTAGCTCCAGAACCACATCCTTACTCACTGTTAAAGCCACAACATTCCCATCCTATGTACCCCTTCCTTCTGCTCATAGTTATTTTATGCTGTGTAGTTGTGTTTATGACTATGAGAAAATACCTACTGTGACGAGGAAGAGTAAGGACAATTATGGCTTTGTAAACACTGACACAAAGAAGAAAGGAGGAATGAAGAGTCCTTCGAGGAACCAAAGCAAGCATACCAGCTCTCACATGGGCCAGCCAGAGATAAAGAGAGAGGAAGGACTTCTTTGCATGTCTGATCCTACTTGGATGAACCGCAAGCTGGAGGGAGCTGCCGTGTGGAGAACAGGGACTGAAGGAGACCAGGACGCCGGGCAGCCAATCTACGCATCCCAGCGGAGCACACTGCTGACACCCGCAAACCACTGTGGGAGAAGCAGGTATCCTGCAGTGAGTGGGAGAAGGCACCAGTGTATCTGTGAGGGACTAAGTTCTGTGGGGCCACGGCATGACTTTGAGGGGCAAGAGAAGCCTGGATAAGCTAAGTGCCGGTGAGAGAGGTTTGGAAATCCGAGAGCCGACGAGAGAAACTCAGGGAGACCAAGTACCGGCGAAAGAAGTCCAGAGAGACCAAGAGCTGGCAAGAGAAGCCAAGAGCTGGTGAGAGAAGCCCAGAGGGGCCAGGAGCCAACAAGAGATGCCTGGAGGGGCCAAGAGCCAGCAAGAGAAGCCCAGAGAAGCTGAGAGCTAGTGAGAGAACCCTGGAGGGGCCAAGAGCCAACCAGAGATGCTTGACGGGGCCAAGAGCTGGCAAGAGAAGCCCAGAGAAGCTGAGAGCTGGTGAGAGAAGCCTGGAGGGGCCAAGAGCCAACAAGTAAATAAGGGATTGGGAAAAGGTTACTCACATGCGCCAACCTTATTCCTAAAGTATTCAAAGGTCAGTCATCCAGTTAGTGTTATATAGTCAAAACAAATTCCAATTTATACTTTCGAAAGAAAGGTGTCCAATTCAATATTGATGATGTTCTTGAAATTTTCTTTTATTCTCATGATATGTTAAAGAACGAACAAACAAAGGTGATTTACTGCCTGGTGTTAACTTCACACCTTAGAACTTCCACATCATATAACACGCGCAGATCCTTACTATACTTCAAATTCTATGTCCTTAAATCTGTTTCCCCATTGAAACTGTCAATGGTTCATCAGGAGAAGAGATACTTTCCTAATAGTTATGCAGTTTTAGGGGTCACATTTGTATTCATCCACATGGTTTTGAATGCATCAGGAAAGTAGTCAATGGCTGATATGTTCAGATACTTCTTAGCAAATATTTAATGGGATTCCCCCCTGGTCAATTTGTAGATTCAATAGGTCAGAGGGGCTTTTTTACTCCTATTGGTAGTATGGTCCTTTCTCGCCGTGATAAGCAGTTCAAATGATTCCCTGGACGAGTATGTGGGGCCAACAAGAGATGCTTGAAGGGGCCAAGAGCCAGCAAGAGAAGCCCAAAGAAGCTGGGAGCAGAAGAGAGCAGCAGCTCATGGAGTAGGGGTAAGGAGCAAGCCTCTAGGGTTGAAAGAAACTATAAAGCAAACTGTGATAATGAATGGGAAGGTTCCCTATCAAACAAGCAGGAGAGAGTGTGAAATCCCCAGTGAGACCTCAATGGGTGGAATGGAACCACGTCAGGGCAAAAACAAGATCCCCGGGCTAAAAGCAATTATTGAAAACAATCAAACTGACTACAAGAGTTGTCATCTTCCCCGTTCCAGTACTTGGAAGAAAACCAGAGAACTTTATATGTCAAACAGTGCCTGGCAGGCTAGTGAAACGGGCCTGACTGAGAGACATTAGAAACCCGAGAGAGGGTTCCAGAACCCGAATGTTAAAATGCATTGGCAAAACAGTGCTTGGCAAGATAGTGAACTGGGCTAGACTGAAAGATATAATAAATCTGAGGAAGGGATTTGGGACCTCCCACACAAGTGGAGGAGTTGGACCGAGAGAACAGAAAGAGAGATACCCTTTTTACAAAAGACAAGAGAAGACCATGGGAGGAGAAGGATATTCTCTGGCCGAACCACAAACACCATTTGGAGACATCATTGGAGAAAGGGAGATATATTTCCCCCTTCTTGCGGAGCTGTAAAGAGTTGGATAAGAAGATTGGAGGAAGAGAAACCTACTCCTGCATCAATGATAAAACTACCTTGAAAGGTTTAGTGACGACCAGGGGAAGAAGTAGACCCCCAACAGTAAGGAAGTGCCTAGCTAATGAACTGTCTAAATATATGAAAAGGCCTTGTGACGGCCACCCAAAGAATAAGATCTTCCTTATAGTCATGAACTGTCAAAGCCTTTGTCGTGATCTGGGCAAAATCTTCCTCGGGGCCAGCCCTTTGAGAGCAAAAAATACCCAATTCAGCCCAAAATACAGGTTCTATTGTGCTGAGCAGTGATCTCATGCTAGTGACAAATGACACCTTCAAATAAGTTTTAGCATATTTATTCTAAGCAGTGAATTTCATATACATTTGGGATTCAAGTTAGAGAATATTACAAAGCATAAAACTTAGAGAAATGCAAAATATAGTGAAACATGGAACTTAGATAAACATAGAGAAACATAGAGAAATATAGAGAAACATAGAGAAACACAGTCTTACGTCCCTTTAATCAGCACTGGGAGACCCTGGCCCTCATAAGCTAGCTGTAAACAAGCCCCGCTCAGAGAACAGTGCTGCAGGACGCCGTCAGAGCCAATTCCGGGCACTTGACCTTGCACGAACCAAGTCCACAGGACGATCTCCCCCCGAGTCATGGGAGCATGGATATTTTATAATCTCGTGCTGCCCGTCCATGACGCACAGTTCCAGAACTTTCCCTGTGCAAAATATAGGCTGGCTCATGGAAAAAACCCAACTCTGTTAATTTCCACTGCTCCGTCTGAGCCCCACCCTGGCTCCCATCTGCGAAAGCTCAGGAATGTCTTATCAGTGCCTTCCCAGAGAAAAGGAAGATTAGCTTGGGGCCAGGGCTACCGTTAGTGAGGCTGAATATTCTAAGGGAAGCAGGGATGTATTAACCCCATCTGCAAGCTCTAAAAGGCATGCACTCATAGCTTAGTGTTTATAGCGCTTAAGACTGGCTATCTAAGCGCTATATAGGTGCCATAATGTTCCAAACACTCCAGAAATACCTATTAGCTACAGAGCTAGGGCCCTCTCCCTGCCTGTCTATCAACAATGCATAATGTGACCTATCACTCATACTAGGCCTGCATATTCCTTGTAGCTCACTACTGCATAATGGAAGTGCTACAACAGACTACTGTCAGCATTTTTAGCACATACTTTGAATACACTATTGGCTTTCAGCGGCTAATGCTGTCATCTAAAGCCCTGATTGGCAAGGTTGCAATTTCGTGTATCACTACAGCCTTTCTCTGGAAATCCACATCCTACGGCCATTTCCCTGATCCTGGCGGGGAAATCATCTATTTTGCTAATTCGGCCTTTGCTGTGCCAAGCTTAGTGGAAAACGCTCAAAATCTGGGTTTAGCTGTAATTTAAATGTGTTGTTAAGGGCCGTCTTTGCTGCATCCTAGTCATCTTCTCATCCTCGGTTAGGCAGTGCATTAAACAGTCACAGCACAGCATGAGGAATATTCGTTTGTCCTTTTCTGCCGTGATTATCCACGATTTTATGTGTAGCTCGAATTGTTGTAGCCACAGTTCCCACTGAAAGGGCTGCTCCTGCTGCATAGGGTTCAAACGGCCTCATGAAGGTACTTTGCTATGAGCCTAGCCATTTGGGGGCTTCCAGAGATAGTTCCTGTTCTTCCACCACCCCTTCAACTGGTCCTTGGGCCCTTGCCCTGATGGGTGACACATGCTGGCCATCGTCCATCTTGTTTGGTGTATGGGCAGCTTGCTGTGATGTCAGCACTCCCTGGTGTCTGCTGCATGCAGTTCCTGTCCGTCTTCCTTGTCTGTGGGGTGTTGATGCTGTGTTTATCCCCTTGGGATCTTATTTTCTCTGTTACCCACATGCAGTGAGCTCAATTGCTAGTCTTTGTTTACACACAAAATAGGGATGCTTGGAGTGCAGGTCTATATATTCTGGGGCCCTACTGACTTGCTCACCAGACTTGTGGGGTCACCGCCTGTTCTGTGCAGGCCTTGCCTAGCAGGCCCAGGTCCCGTTCGCTCATTTGCACCTTCCTGTGACAATCTCAGGCCTTCTACTCCCACCGAGAGGGTGGCTTGTGTGTCTATTCTGCTCGAGGTTGGAGGGCGGGTGAAGACAGGACCCTCAGATGTTACAATAAGGACCGGTTCAAGGGTGAATATTTAGCCGGGGTTGCTTGGGAACACATGATTTGCTTCGGATGAATGACTTTGGATGAATGATGTATAACCAAAAATGTGATGGGTGGAATGTTTTGAATTAATCTAAACGACTGGCACTGCTCTGGGCAAACTTCCACACCACCATTTTTTAGCCTGTCTGCGTCATTGCAAAAGGGATCCAGCCATATGAAAATCAGTCAGCTACTGCCACCAATGGGAGCAGCCCTGTCTGAACTGCTAGGCCAGGTCCCATCTGCATGGAAACATAAGCAACCCCAGACACGTTTTGCACTTGTTGGGCTTCATCAGTGAGGTGCAGCTTGGTTCCCTATGGTGCAGCAAGCAAAGGACCCATGTCTGCCTTACCCTCTCTCACATAGGGAGACAACCTATAACCAAAAGTGTGAGTCACTGTGGTGGGCCCAACTACATTAGCTTCAGGCCACACTTGTAAGACAATCCTGGCTATGCCTCTGACTGTGTGTTACACCCGGAAGAGGCTCCCCTACCGTTATTCATACCAAAAAATATACACTGCATTACTATCTGTCATATCGGCGTTGGTAATGCACTACAACGTTCCATTGGGCGGCGCAGAAACGAGGTGTATGCCGCGTGTATGGTCAGCTGACTAGCCCCGCAACGGGATTGAGAAGGACCCGCCTCCTTAACAGGGTTTGAAGTACACGTCTCCATTGAAAACGTTGCTGCTGTTCGTAGCGTTATTCCTGCATTACGTCTTGAGTACTTGTTTCCCTAAACTGACCACGGCCTTCTAAACGGACCCCACCTGCCTCTCGTCCCTTTGTAACTTTGGCAATTTGACCCGGACTGTTTTTGGACTGCCTTGCCTTGTGTCTTGCATTCTCCTTGGTCTACACGTTGCTGAACCTAGCCCGTCCCCGGACTTCTGCGTTGTTCCCATACAACGCACTTCTCCACCTGTGCATGGAAATGCACGGTGTGTTTGCGGCAACCGGTACCCGACTGGTAAGCGCGGTTTCCCTCTCCATTGTTTATGCAAATTGGGAACCGCACTGCGCGTCTTTGCTGCAACCCGCACACCACTGGTAAGCCTCGCTGCCTTCTCCCTTTGTTTCCGTACAAATTGGGAATATTTCCTTTGCCTCCTAAAGAAAGAAGACTCTGTTTTCTTATTGACTATCTGCATAACTTACCGTCCACACCTTACTTCCTCTGTTGCTTGCTTTAAGACTCACCTGCCTTCATCATCCCCCACAGGGATTTCCTCTAGGAACCTTACATCCACTTCAGTGCACTTAAAAGGACGCTCTGCTGCTAGTGCACCATCCCGGACCTAGTGCGACCCTCGTGCCGCTCGGGATTACGTACCTCTACCAACTCCCTGTTTATTATTTTGTCCTGTCGTTGTATCTGTTGACTTCCTGGATTCTAGGAATTATATTCCCTGTTTTGGTAAGACTCTGCATTGTCCTTTGCCTTATAATATCCATTCCTGGTAACCAGTATTGATACAGTTGTTCTCTCCTATTGTAAGACCATACGTCATCTCAGCCGTATCAGTCTTGCTCATAAGGTATAGCCAGGGAAGAATCAGAATTAGTAGTGGTTTCCAGACTTTCCACCAGCATTAACCTGTTGTATCGTTCTTCCTACAGCATTGTGGTATGGCGGTGCGCGTGTTCCTCGCTCTTCAATTTGATCTACTCCTTTGTCTGTCCATACCATCCACAGAGGGGCGTATCATAGCAAAGAGTTCCCTCAAGTTTAGGAGGCCCAGGTACAGGACGAACCTTGGCTTTAGAAGTCCACAGGATTTCCTGCTGTGATCACTCCTTCAATCACTTTGAGGTCCTCACTCAACGCCCCGGGCCGGCCTGTGTGGTGAGTAACACTGTGTCCCTTTGGTTCGAGGTTGGAGGGTATGATGAACACAGGGCCGTCAGATCTTAGAAGGAGGAGCGGGTCTAGGGTGAATATTTAGCCGGAGTTGCTTGGGAACACAAGATTTGCTTCGGATAAATGACTTTGGATGAATGATGGCCATTATCATGGCGGAGTCCTGATTTCGGTGGGAGCACTTTCCTTGCCCGGTGGTCTTGGTTCTTTCCTCCTATTTTGTGATCTTGATACTGCCTAGCTATAGGTTCCACAGAAGGTCTCTATCGGGGGGTTGCCACTTGCACTACATCTCCCATGCTCCCTCAACCTTGACGATTGTTGGTTGGGGCGATGGGAGTTGTGGTGCAGGGCACCTGGACTCATAAAGGCCTCACTCTCTGGATTTGTGGGGTCTGGGGGGGGTGTCTACTGCACTGGCGTGCTGCATGCAGCAGGGCCTTTGGCTTCGAAGCCCTGAATCCTGCATAACATGAGGCGTGCATTGAACCAACCAGGCCCCCTTGTGCTGCTATGGGGTACTTACTTGTGGAAAGCATTGACCCGGGCCCTCGGTGCATGTAGTGTGGCCCAGTGCGGCTTGATTCACACTAGCCCTTTGCAGCTGATCTTTATGTGGGCTCACACCCTGCACATTTCCAAGTTTAGCTTTTGATACACCCAGGCCCCCCAGCCCCTTTAGTCTGCCCTATTCTTTCCTTTAATCCTGGAGCGTGGTATCAGAATCCAGGCTCACCACTCAAGGTATTGTAGCCTTGCTCCATAGTTCTAGCCTCTCTGGTGCATTGCACACACCCTTTCTGTTTCATTTGGTGCCTTACACCGCCACTATTGAATTCACTCCCCAAGGACACGAGTGCAATCGAATTCGTACCAAGATTTTAAAAGCTATGGCGACCCTAATTATCAGGCAGCGCTTTCAATTTCCCTCCACATGAAGAGCTAAAGGCCTACATTGGCTCCGTTTTGGACGCTACCCTACAATTCCTGTTTCTGCCAAGGATATGTCAAATGTAGATGAAGTTGGGGGGCCCAACACGGCCCCCTGCTCCACCATTTAAGCCTCCCAGAAAATTGTTGAAGTCGCAAAGCTGATGACTAGTTTTCACCCTATGGTCCAGTGCTGGAAATTGACAGAATGTACTGCAGGAACTCCCCAAAACCCTTCCCGGGGGCTCGAAGGGGGCAGGTGGCAGGATTGTCAGCAGTGTAGGTTGAACTGGGGGTGGAGCTAAGTGTCCAAGGGTGTGCGTGCGCTGAATATAGGATGCTTGCTGCTTTGCATTAAAACAAAGTGCATTTTGGGAAATTAAGTATGACCACCAATTTATCAAACATGTCTGTAATAGTAATTCAAACGTTCATTTCTACTGTCAGAATATTCACCCTGACACTAAAATGCGTGCAAAGCATGAGACATATTTGAATCATTTTGTTGGTTAATTTTGGGTTGTTGTTCCTGCCCAATTTCTGCCCTGTTATGATCTCTTTCTGAATCATAGTTTGGCTAATGTACATTTGTTCATGTTCCTGCGGATTGGTTTTCAAAGGAATGCTTTGACTGCTACTTTTTCAGATTGGAGAATGAACCTGTGTTGTGATACCAGATTATCCACGTTGATTTTTTCCACTCCTCGTGGAACACCATAGTAGGCTGGATCGTACTATCATCGGCCACTGGGCAATTCCATATGGCAAGAAGGGGCAGGGGAGAGCTCTGGGAAGAATAGGTCAGCTAAGGGCCCAGTTTATTTTTTTTACAGATACGCACTTGCTGCACAATCCTAACACCGCACACTAATGCTGCATTTTCAGGATAAGTCCCTCTGGCCCCCTATTTCAATGCATCATGGTCACACTCATTGTATTTTATACAAATGTGACACACACTCCCTTCCCTCCTCGCAAGCCTGTCCTAAATTGGCTCAGGGGTTGTGGGAGTTTGTCCCCCAAAATGAATTCCGCTCACATCCAACTCTTGGTTCTGGCACTTCTATCAGCAGACGCGACCTTACCAGATCCCTCGAGCTCTCCTCAAGAGGCAATGTTAATATGAACATCCTCCACAACTCACGGGAACGCTTGAGCACATCTCAAGGCCTTCACGCACCCATAACTCCATTTAATCAAACTCCAACCACACATTGCTATTTTCAGAGATGGAAGTGTAATATAAATCATGTACCATACCGCTAGTTAGTTTGCCTTTTACAGAGGATACCTTTAGTTAAAAGGCTCAAGAAACGGTGCCTGGATTCTTTTTCTTTCTCATGAGCCAGTTTTAGAATAGGCTCAGTCCGGAAAATCAAGCACTGCCGTTTCCAAGTCACAGTGAGGCAGACAAACACACAGCGTCTGTGGCTGTGCAGGGTGTTAAAGTGCTCAGGTTGCAAACACATTTCTTTCATCAATGACAGAACCTTTCATATGTATGATGGACATTTCCAACTTACAGTGGGACCATACCCCATTGGCCACCCCCTTTCTGGGGCATGAAACATCAAGCAATAGATACACATACCAAAGAAATACAAATTTGGAAACACAAGATCACATTTATTGGAGTCATACAGCAATACGGGGGGCAGTCCACTCCCAGGCCAAAGTAAATTCACATCCTTAGACTTCTAAGGTGGCTCCTTAAGCAGGCAATGTCACTGTCATAAGTTCCCGGGGACACTTGTCACTTCCGGTTTGCAGAGTACAGGACATACGCCTCTGATTGGTCGATTCTGGTTTGCAAAGCAGCGGACATATGCCTCTGATTGTAACTGTCAAACAGTAATTCTTCGGGACCACTGAATCTCGTTGATGAGTCGTCTCAACTGTCCCTAAAGGACTCAGTGCCCATCGTCCGAATTTGGCTCGAGTGCGGCCATCAGGAACCCGGCCATGGCCGAAACCGCAGCATTATTCGCCTCCCCGGCTAGGACTGCCCCGTAACTCTGCCACGCTTTGGGGTGGCCCCCCGACCCCCAAAGCCCCCACTAACTTCTGACTTTAACTCCCCGTCTCTGATTAGCACAACCAGCCCACTTAGGTGCTGGGGCCACAACCCTGAAGAGATTTGTTAATCTTTTTTTAAGCCGCCACCATCTGTCCGGCCATCCCACACCCTCCTTTTTGGATGCAGCCAGAGTACCATTGTTTCCTTTTTTCCACTTCCATCACTGGATATATTAACCCCTAAAGGGTTTTTTACAAAAAGGACAGCTACTAATCCTTTTCTTGGTCAATTGTTTCTGGCACAAACACTTGTAACTATGCCTGTGTCCTAGAGAACACTGTCTACCTTTGTTAACAACACAGCGTAAAGGGACTGCTCTACCCCTGCCACTGCCTACTTGCAGTGTTTCTGTTACAAGCCGTGCCATGCCTTCTAATGAATACAAATAGAAAGTGTGACGCGCTCGTGCAGTCTTGGCTTAGCCATCAGAACTCTGCATTCTGGTACTTGTGGTTTTTCTTTCCCTAATTTAAATGTGAAACTACAAGTAAGTGCTGTTGGCTCAAAAGACTCCTCTGGCTCATGCTGCTACTTTGCAGTTGTGATTGACATCGACAGGGCTGGCTGAAGATGTGTCAGGGCTTGTGGGGGTCCATTTCAACATGTTTGCCCCTCCCCCTTCCCTTGCAGCTGGGTAAAACAGTCAGAGGTGCCCCTGGGGTATTTCTAATATAATAGTCAAAAGAATGCAGCAAAGTTCTGAATAGCTGCAGATTATCGGGGCAGTCTGCAGGGAGCTGAAACACCTAAGAAAAGCTATTAATGGCAACAGTGTGCTAAGGAAGGCCGGAGGCTGCAAGAGGGAGGCGTCGGCTTGAAGTCGCCAGCAAAAGCAGCCTGTAACGTGATGCTGTACACGTTTAACGTCCCGCATTAAAGGAGTATGTTTCTGTGTGACTGCCAACATGGGGCTTGAGGACCCACCCCGGGCGCACACGAACTGAAAAAGTTGAAAGGCCCTGGTGCTGTCTGACCCTGGGTGTGCTTTGCTGTGCCCCTTTTTGCAGCACTGTAGAGGTGTAACCACCCCAGTTCATTCATCGACCCAGGAAACGCTTGACTCACTCCTGCAGGAATGCCACCCTGTGACTTAGAGGTTACGCGGATATCTCAGCAGCTTCTGTGCGTTAACTCACTGAGTTAACGCCCAAAAGACCAGATGTGCCCACCGCATTCTATTCTATATGAATGAATCATAACTATGTCAGTCGGGCAAACATCAGCCAAAGGCCCCCCCCCCCCCCCCCCTAATCTAAACTATTTTACTGTTTATGCTATTGACTTTTTTGCATGCCCTTTTTGTCCACAGTCGGCCACCGTAGAGCCTCTTGTGTTTTTTTTTAAAGTATCTGTGATGCAGCGAGTGGGCAGGGCCACCTCGCCCCAGCTGTTTCCTGCTTGTACCGTGTTCCCATAGGTGGGGGAAGGGCCTGAGCTGCCCGCCCTCCTCCTCCTGCCAAACTCGAGGCTGAAACGAAAGCACTACTGGGTCCTGAGAGCCCAAGAAGGGCAAGCAAGGAAACCACTGGGGCGGCAGGGACCCTGCAGAAATCCTAGGCGGTCTACTTGCGAGATCAGCGTCCTGGACCCCCTGGTACCCGAGAGGAGATAACACCCCGGAATCGAGTGGGTGGAAAACACGTCCAGATCCGCGAGCCTCTGCGGCTATCCCACCGGAAGAAAGAAGCACAGGAGGCGAGGCATCACCTAGCAGCAGAGAATCCCCCCAAAAGTGCTGCTGACTAAGGAAATCAGCCCTGGCACCCGACAGAAAATAACAGGGGCGAATATGGGCGAAGTCCGCGAACCTTCGCAAGCCCAAGCGGGGGTGAAGCTTTCCTTGAATTCGTGGAATGTATCCATCCAAGTGAACTGCCTCTAAGCGCTTGAACCCCCCACTCTTCCAGACATCGAGGCAATCCTGGTCACCAGCTTGCTTATGACTCCCAGATACAGCTTGTTTACTCAGTACTATCGTGCCTGTGTTTGGTTGAGTGTGCCATTTTCACGCCTGGGCTTGTTAGGCAGACCTGGTGGTCTTCACCTCTAACCCCAGACTGCTACTCCACAGATTGACTTGATGGAGACAGCTTTTGGGTCGTAAGACTGATTGGTTGATCCTCCGCCACCAACCACAGCCAGTTCCTTGATGAGTGCCTGAGACCCACCTGGCCATGTTCTCAAGCAAAGCGTGGGCATGGCCTCTGCCGGATCTGCTCAGCAAGGTACTCTGGTGGAGGAGAAGCCCCCCAAAGAAGGAGGAAGGTGATGAGGGGTCAGTAAAGGAGGAGACCCTTCCCCTGGAGGCACCATCCCCTGGAAAAACATGGCTGAGATGGAACTTCCAGGCGCCCGCCGTCCTTGGCTATCTCAAATGGTGGGGTCGCAGCGACAGTGGTGCTGGAGCCCCCATCACCGAGAAGATCTACTCAGAGTCCCAGACTCTGCCACCTGTGTACTTTGGGGTCCAGGAGATTGCAGCAGAAGGGAGGCAGTGGGGCTTCCGGAAATCAACCAGCCCCACCAGTGACCTGGAGACCCCAGAACATTACCAGATCTGTTTCAACTTTATACGCCATCTCGTGGACCTGAGCGTGATCAGCTTCCTGTGGCTCAGCTCGCCCGTCTTCCGGCTGTGCCTGGACATCCTTGGCCTCCGGGGCCTCGTCAAGCTCTGGCTGCACGGCATGGCCATGTTCCTGGTGGCCTCCTACGGCCTGCACGTGGTCTTCTGGCTGGTCCAGGAGTACCTGCTTCAGTTTGCATTCCTCTTTGGCCTCCTGCAGGTGCTGGTGCTGTCGGTCAGCATCCAGGCGGGACTGGAGGTGGAGGAGGAGGACCATGATGGCGATGCTACCGACGGGAGGTTTGTCATGGGGGGTGACCGCGATCCTGACCGTGACACGCCAGAGCCAGTGCCACCGCCACACCTTCCAGAGAAGCCTTCTTCATTGCACCGAAAGAACGAGTAGTGGTATTAAGAGAAGACATCTAGTATTCAAGAAACAAATGCTCTACTGGTCAAGTTGATTTGGAAGCTTGTGGCTTGGCTGATCTGTGGTCCGGTCGCTAAATTGAGATGTGGTCTACTCGCTCTCAAAGACTAAATCAGGTTTGGTCTACATGATAAGATAGGTTGTGGGCTAGAAGCAAAGGTGGGCGCTGATCTAGTTGCCCAGATGTGAGGGGGTCCAGTTGATAAGATGGTTTTGGTTAAGTTGCTAGGATGGTAGAGGGTTTACTGGCGAAGATGTGAAGGGGCTATTATAGGCCCTCTCGGGAACTAAATAGTCTAGACTCTAGAGGCTAAAATGGGACAGTGGCTTGGATGGGATTTGCTCAAGTTGCTAGGATGGGATACAGTCTACTGGCTAAGTTGAGGTGCAGTCTAGGGCTGAATATGGGCACTGGTCCCCTTGTGACGTTGAGATGTGGGCAACCTCTTCAGCTCGGAAGCCAAGGATTGGGATCTTGCCCCGATTTAATCATTACCAAATTGTGTGATCCTGTGCAATCCCTTTGTCTACTTGTGCCTCGCTTAACCTGTTTGCCAAAATGGCCGGAGTCCAGACATCCCCCTAATCGCAACCACTATATAAACACTGGATATTTTTAACGAGATGGGTAGGTGTGTGGGGGTGCACGTCTGCCCTTTTGTGGACACGCTGAGGCGACTTGACCCCGCAAAGTTAATCATCAAGGCAATGTCGAAACGAAAGAGATACCCGAATAACTACAGCCCACCGCCCCCACATCGCAAATTGGTATTTATTTTTTTTCTTCACCAGGGGACAGGATCCACTGTGGATGGCGAAGGGACAGTGAGTGTACCGTCGCTCTGGGGTTTATATACAAATATATATATTTTATGTAAGCTACACTTTCAAAACCGTGTTCTCGTGTGTGCCTGTTGCGAAGAGCTGTTTTTAAAGTTGTTGAGCCGGTTCTTGAGGGATTTTTTTCTCCTATTTAAATGTTTTATATGGGGAGGGGGTTAAAGAGTGAACACAGATGAGCGGAGTAGCAAGCCAAGGGGTGTGGTTTCAGTGGGAAAGTGCAGCCTGCGTTTTTCTGCTTAAAAGCAGCCATTTTGACATGCGCACTTTAGTTTCTGGAAAACGTGGAGTTTTGGTTGTCATGGTTAAACGTTTTTCTAGGCCTCGTGCACGCACAGAATTCGCGGGTGGAGAGCCGGGCTCTGACGTCAGGTTGCCGAGGTCATACTGTGACATCATCACGCGCTGACGACCTTTCCCCCAGCAGAAGGCAGAACTCTCATAGAGGCACGGAACACGGGCAATTATTGTAATCAACTGGACAATAAGTGAAAAACTCCAAGAGACAAACTAAAATGAGAAGGAAAATATGTTAATGTTCAAGTGGGCCTCTGGAGTGGACTTTTCTCAAACTTTTTCATTATGTCGTTTTTGCTGCAGACTTTCAGGCACTGGGAAATCTTTCCTTGGAAGTTACTGTGAAGGCACTAGCCGCTTCTTCACGAGTGGCCTGTCTCTGATGTGTCGTCGCTTCACCACCCCTGTCGCAATAAATTGAGACTTGTATTTTTGCTCTTCCTGCTTGTCTTTCTTGAGTGGCGGCGAACTTTGGTCCCCTTGGGCTGCTGGGTTGGATATACTGGGCACAGTGGTCATGAAGCGCGGCCATGTTGGAAGTTTTCTTCGTTGGCATTCCTTCTCTCCTGGGAGGTGTTTATCAGTTGGAGATTACGAGGTTCGAAATTAAGATTCGATGAGCAGGAGCCAAAACTAGCTCCTGGGTGTCGGGCATCACCCAGTAGGCAGGAGCAAATACACTGCGCACCACACATGTAACTTCCGCATCAAATGTACACTTTCACTTTTTGCCCATTATGTGTAATCCATTATATTTAAATGTGTTCTAATGCTTCTTTATTTAAATTCTCAAACAATTAAAGTTAATGTTACACATGCATGTTTGTAAGGCAGCAGTTGGCCTGAGGAGCCAACCGTAGCTCCTGGTAGCAAGCTAACCAAGCTTTCCTGAGGTAGAAGCAGGAGGTAAATTGCTCCCATAACATCGAACCATGGATTTGGGAGTGCCATAAACACTGACCTGCCTCTCTGCCTTATGAAGCAAGGTCACTATGTACTAGGCTAAGCATCTACATGACTTGTGTTGGAAATTTCAAATTCACTGAAAACTCGAGCATACTTGTATACTGTTGCACTTCTTCCAAATATGTGGGTACTGGAATTTCCCCCACACCTTCTGCCCCCTACTGATGCTTCAGGTGCTTTTAAAATTCTTTTTAGACCGTCACCTAGCAGTAGTGGTGTGGCCTTATTCATCCTAAAAAGTCAGGGATCCTCAAAGGAACAGAGTATATACTTTTGAACACGTTTTTAGGTGTTCGGAAGTTAGTGTCATTTTGGTCTTTGGACCGTCTTCTAAAGTTTTCTAAGTTGCTGGCAAGCCCAGATGGATGTCAAGAGATTCTCTGGTTACATTCTTTGGTTTGATGGATGTTCGTTCCACTGCTGACTTTTTCTCCACAGTATGTTATGTAACATTATATGGCATTCGTATAGCGCCCATTGCTATTGGTATGGTCTGAAAGTGCTGTGGGCGAGGGACCTTGGAGGACCAAGGTATGAGAATTGAAGGAGGATTTTTTGGAAAGTGTGTGTGCCTTTTAGCCAGCATTAAGTTAGGGCGAGGTGGCCAAGTCCCATCTGGTTAGTGGATGGGTGCTGTGATAGACTTGTCAGTAGGGTTGGTGAGTCACAGAGACTGATTAGGTGTCCAGCTGGACTGAATTTTCTTTTGTGAGACTCCGCTGCATTCTGATGGCAGAGGTGATGTGCATTATGAGGTTGGGTAGTGAGTAATTGCAGATGTATGCAGTTGGGTGGCCGAGCTCTGGGAAGGACCACGGCTATGTGCCATTGAGATGGAGTGGTATACGTACCAGAGAATGTAGGCTGCTTTCTATATGTGATGAGGGTGTGCAGATCATATCATATGGATCAACTGGACTCCTTTCCGTGCTGGCTGATTTCTATTTAGTGGTCTCCTCACGAGACTTGTTGGTGCTCCCGCCTATCTGTCAGGGGTGGTAGTTCACCCAGGAGGTGGACTAGGTCAGTCAAGATGCAGAAGGGAAGAGCCAGGTCTTGAGTGCCTTCTGGAAGCAAGAGGATCACCTTGCCTTCCAGAAGGCACTGAAGACCTGGATCTTCCCTTCTGCATCTTGACTGACCTCTATGCAGCACATGCTAAGTGGAACCAAGTTGTGCTATTTACCATGATTTGGACTTCTGGCTCTGTGATATTTTGTGCATACCTGCCTCTGTCTCTTTGGTGACGCACTGCTGGCTCTTTGTGCCTCCGGTTGTGCACTGTTGGTCATTTGCACGCCTTTGGCCCTTTGTGCCCCTGGTTGGCCGCTGCTGGTCCGTTGTGACCGTGGTTGCGCAGTGCTGGTCCATTGTGTCGCTGGTTGCACGCTGCTGGCCCATTGTGCCGCTGGTTGCGCACTGCTGGCCCATTGTGCCGCTGGTTGGGCGCTGCTTGCCCATTGTGTTTATTACACGCATCTGGCCCATTGTGTCTTAATAGGTGTGCACTGCTGGCCATTTAATTCATGGTTCTGCTGTTCACTGATTGCCCAGTGTGTTCATAGCTGAGCGCTGCAGACTCTGTGTTCTTTACTGTGTGCTGATGGCATTGTGCCCCTACCGACCCTGTATCTTTATTGTTGTGAGCTGTTTGCCCTGTGTCCATATGGTTGTGCACTGCTTGCCATGTGTTAGTGTTACTATGGTTGTGGACTATTTGCCCTTAGTCTCTGTGCTTGTGCTCTGCTTTTGCCTGTTTTCGGTTGTGGATGAGCTTGCCCTGGCTGTTGTACACTGCTGGCCCTGGGGGTCTATACCTGTGGGCTGCTGGCTTTGTCTTTATAGCTGTGCACACCTAGCAATTGTATTTATGGTTTTGCTGTTCACTAATTGCCCCTCTAATCAGAGTGGGGCACTGCAGGCCCTACATTCCTCTCTGCATGCTTCTGGCCCTGTGTCCCTAGTTGTACCCAGCTGGCCCTGTATCTCTGCTTGTGCACCAGATAATATGGTTGTACACTGCCTGCCCTCAGTGCGGCTGTGGTTGCGCACTGCTTGCCCTCAGTGCATAGCTGCGAGTGGTTGCATACTGCTTGCCCTCTGCGTGGCTCTGAGTGCTGAGTGGGCGCGCATGGCGTGCCCTTTGTGGCTGTGGATGGTTGTGCACTGCTTGCCCTGTGGGTGGTTGCGTACTGCCCTGTGGGTGGTTGCACACTGCTTACCCTGTGTGCAGCTGTGGTTGCACACTGCTTGCCCTGTGAGTGGTTGGTCACTGCTTGGCCTGTGCGTGGCTGTTAGTGGTTGGTCACTGCTTGGCCTGTGCGTGGCTGTGGGTGGTTGCACACTGCTTGGCCATGTGTGGTTGTGGGTGGTTGCGCACTTCTTGCCCTGTGCATGGCTATGGGTGGTTAAGCACTGCTTGACCTGTGTGTGGCTGTGGTCGCACCCTGCTTGCCCTGTGTACGGCTGTGGTTGCATACTTTGTGCCTTGTGTTTCTATGGTTGTGGACTGCTGATTCTATGTCCTCATAGTTGCGCCACTTATTAGTAACTCTGTAGCTCTCGTTGTGGCTTGCCTATTTGGCTCTATGCATCAGTGTTCCTGTGCTGGTATTGGTATTGTTGTGTACTGGGAAGTCTGTGAGTTTCTGTTAGCGCCTCCTTAGATATGGGCGGGCGTACCTGTGCTGTCCGGTTGTGCACTTCTTTCTATCGCTGTGCGCTGCTCCAATTGTATTTTTGTTAACAAAACCCCTTTATTGATTTAACATTACCTAAATATACCACTTACAAAAGTAATCCACTGATGAAATTGAGACAATTGCATTGATAGGGTTTAGGCCAATATCTCCCTAATAATACACCCAGGTCTTTCTAATAAACAACACAAATAATGTAAAGGAAGAGCATGAGTTATTCTGTTTTGGGATGTGGTTTTCCTGGATACCTCATAGTATACTGTTTTTCAGAAAGTATATTTTCCACACTATTTTGCGTTTGGTGATAAGTGCAGGTTTTTATTCATCAAATTAGTTGTGATGTAGGCACATGGTCCCAGTTAAGGTCAGCCAACACGTGTTTGGCCAACGGACCGAGGACGTATCAACGCCACAATATACTGAATACCAGGGCCCATGTGGAGCCCAGTTCTCATACACAGGACTGACCGCGAATCACAACTGAGGACCCCCCACATGGGGCAAGAAATCACCAATACTAGTCTTGATAAAGACCCACAAGGTCGAAACATGTGTCGGCTGACCTTAACTGGGACCATGTGCCCACACCACAACTAATTTGATGAATAAAAACCGGCACTTATCACCAAACGCAAAATAACGTGGAAAATATACTTTCTGAAAAACAGTATACTGCGAGGTATCCAGGAAAAACCCTTATCATACAACAAAGGTGTGGGCTTCACCTCAAAACGCATTCTGTGTCCTTGCATTAACAAGGGCATCACAACAAAAAACAGACCTTAGCAAGGACGGTTCCAACCCTAGGGCCCCAGTACATTTATTCTGTATCAGGCCTAGTACCTGAAGAGCCTACACAGTGGTCAAGACGAGCAAGGGGAAACCAAGAGAAGTAGGAATAGCTAAACTGTCTGGGAGACGAGTGGAAGTAGGAATAGCTACACTGGCTGGGAGACGAGGAGAAGTAGGAATAGCTACACTGGCTGTGAGACGAGGATAAGTAGCAACAGCTAAACTGGCTGGGAGACGAGGAGAAGTAGGAACTGGCTGGGAGACGAGGAGAAGTAGGAATAGCTACACTGGCTGTGAGACGAGGAGAAGTATCGATAGCTAAACTGGCTGGGAGATGAGAAGTAGGAATAGCTAAACTGGCCCTAGAGGACACTGCCGAGAGCCCATATGTCTTGGCGCAGGTCAGTTGCTTCGTTCCTCCGATGTATAATCTTTTTGTTTGCAGACAGCAAATCGAGAGCTTCAATCTACCCCTTGACCTTTGGATTCGGTATAGCCAGGGCGTGGTCCCATAACTGAGGTGGAGCCGATTGAACCAGATAAGGTGGCGCAACTCCTGATATCGGCGCCTTTCAGTTTGGGGCAATTTGCCTGCCTTCCCCCACCCACGTCCGTACAGCAAGGCAGGCTCTAAACCATCAGGCACAGTTCCTGTTTGGTTTGTGGGCTGAGACTACACCTTGAAGTACAACTAATATATAGGTTTTGGTATACATTTCCTTTCCACTATAAATGCTTTTTATTTTCTAATGCCTAAGAAGTGGTAACGTGCATTATATGTTACACATGCTACACGCCTTCTAAATTACATCTTGAAATAGGCATTCATGTTTTTGAATTAGTACATGTACTATATTAGTATATATTTGTTAGTGTATTTAAGATGAAACAAAAGGTATTGTGTAATAGGGTTCAAACCCCTCTCCTTTCAAGTGGCTGTTCAGCTGCCATATCACAATTTCTCTGTATGCTGAAATCCCAACTTATTTTCTTAAATATCATATAACACACTGGTTTTTTGTATTGTTCACACTTGAGTGTGACGTGGTGCGGTGGAATTGCTTTTCGAAAGTTACAGAGGGAGGCACGCCACAGCACCAGCGCGTAACTCGGCAGCGCAAAGCACCTGCTCCGAGTAGTTACATGTTTGTTTGTTTATTTTATTTATATAGCGCGCCTAACCTAGGGGTATCTGGGCACTTGAGGGTAATGGTTACAAGATGCAGTTTATACAGTTTATGCAGACAGAGTACAGATAATACATTCAATAGCAGATGCAAGGCATGGATATAGATATATACAGTTAAGAGGGTAGGGTACAGGGTGATGTCAAGTGTAAGGTAGGTAGTGTTCGTTTTTGTTCAGTAACCATGTGATGACGTGACTTCTGAATGATTGAAAGGTAGGGATAGTTTTGATGTCCTGTGGAAGTGTGTTCCATAATTGGGAGGCTAGAACCAGGAAGCTGGTTCCACCAGCTCTTTTTAGGATATACCTGGGCACCACCAGGCAAGATGTGTTGGTAGATCTAGTGATTCTGGCTGACAATTTCAGGGTAAATCTGTCCGTGGGATATGGTGGGGGCTTGGTGGTTCAAAGCTTTGTAGGTGAGGCAGATGGTTTTGAAATCAATTTTTTTCTTGTATGGAGAGGCTATTTGCACAATTATTCTGGTTGCAGAAATGTACTCTCTTCTAGGTACGTTTAATGCAGCTCTGAGTGCATTATTTTGCAGAACCTGCAATTTGTTAATTATGGATGTGTTGGCGCCTAAGTATAGGCCATTGTAGTAGTCCAGTTTGGACTGTATAAGTGCTCTGGCCAATATAAGGCAGCTATTGGAAGACAGTAGGGGTCTGCAGGCCCTGATCAGCTTGCCAGTGTAGGCAGTGGCTGAGGCAGTCATATTTACTTGTTTGGTAAGGTTGGTGTTGGCATCAAGGTATAAACCAAGGGTTTTTACATTTTTGGCAATAGGTATGTTGTTTCCATCAATGAGGATGCTGCTGTAGCTGAAACTCAGTCCCAACAGGTTGTTGGATGAGCCGACTAGGAGTAGCTCAGTCTTATCATCATTCAGACAGGGGCCATGTGTGGCCATCCATGCCTGAATGATGGTGAAGACTTTGTTAATCCGGCAAACATCAAGGTCGAAGGTACCTGATAATGTTAGGAGTATCTGGGTATCATTTACATAGTTAGTGTAGGTGACACCCAGACAGTCCAATTTGTCAAATAGGGGCTTTGTAAAGATATTGTACAAAGTGGGCGATACACAGGAGCCTTTTGGGATACCACAGGAGATGGGGATCGGGTCAGCCGCAGCTGTGGGTGAGAAAACGCGCATGGTTCTGTTTGCGAGGAAGGATTGGATTCACGTGACAGCAGAGTTGGAGAAGTGTGCTGCCAATGACAGGAGGTCGCATAGGATTTTATGGTCAACCAGGTCAAAGGCTGCCGATAAGTCTAAGAGAAGTCGGATGGCAACTCTGCCTTTATCTTTTAGTTAGTCGATCTAACTTTTAAGGTTAATCAGGGCAGTTTCCGTTCCATGTTGGGGTCTAAAGCCAGATTGACGGATTCCTAATAGTTTGTTTGTCTCTAGATAGTCTTGAATTTGCAAGTATGCAACTCTATCTAAGATTTTCAGTAAGAACGGGACAGTGCTGATCGGTCTATAATTGGTGGGTATAGACGGATCTAATGTTTGTTTCTTGAGTAGTGGGAGAACCCAAGATTGTTTCAGGTTGCTAGGGACTGAGTTGCGCGCAAAACAAAGAGTTTATTAGTTTGGTAATAAAAGGAGATACATCTCTGGCTGCGTCTTTTATGATCTGAGCTGGGCAGCTGTCACCTTTGCAGTTAGATGGTTTCAGCGATGCTATGATTTTTTGTACCTGAGGTATGGTTACCTTATTGAATTTGAAACCTGAGTTAAGGTATGCGGATGATGAAGTGATTGGGCTGCTGAATTTACCGGAGGTGAGTTGGGGCTGTTTGTCATCTATTTTGGCTTGGAGCCTTGTAATTTTGTTGGCGAGAGCATTTTGAATGCTGGTGCACCAAGGTTTGTCCTTGGTACAGGTATCTGCTGGTGGATTAGGGTTTTCTAATTCCTTAAAGATGTTGAATAATTCTCTAGTGCTGGATCCTGCCTGCTTTATTCTGGCGTTGAAAGTTTCTTTTTTGGTGCGGATTATCTCACTTTTATATATAGCAGTGATGTTGGTTAGGTTGACTTTATTTTCTGTAGAAGGGGTCTTTTTCCAAAGTGTCAAGTTTTCTTTTTTCTGTCCGTAGTAGTTTAAGTTCAGGGGTGAACCAGGAGTTCAGATGTGCTCTGGGTTTACCTTTGCACAGTTTTAACGGGGCAATGATGTCAATGGCTTTATTCATGGAATCATTGTAGGTGTTATCCAACAGATTCAGGTAATGTTGTGGCAGGTAGTACATTGAGTATGGGGACTACCAAAGGTATTATAGCCTCAGCTGTGATGTTACTTTTATTCCTAGTCAGACACGGTGGTGCAATAGGAGGCTTCTTAGGCTCTAAGTTGTTGACATTGATATCTATGGAAAGGAGATGATGATCAGTCCACATGAGGGGTGAGGAGTCCTTTAGGGTAATATTGCAGTTGAGGTCTGCTACCCAGTCGAGTATCCTTCCTTTCTCATGAGTGGGTTGGGTGCTTATTTGTAAGAAACCTTGTTCTGATAGTGCTTTGGCTACAGAGGTAGCTGGTAGGTCATTATAGCCAAGGTTGAAGTCGCCAAGGATGATGTTTTGCGCCGTAGGTTTAGTATTCTCAGCTACTAGTGACGTAATGTCTTCTTCGAAAAAGATCCAGGGGGACCTGGAGGACCATATACTAGGTGAACAGTGATAGTATTTTTGGGAGACGTTTGGAGCTCGACTGTGAGGAGTTCACAGGATGCCAGAAGAGAAGAGGTGGCTAGTCTCATGTCTAAGGTAGATTTGAAGATAATGGCTGTACCTCCTCCTTGAGCGTTGGGTCTATCAGCTCTGAGGATGGAGCAGTTGTCAGGGATAGCTAAGGTTAGAGACGGGCCAGCTGCATCGTGCAGCCATGTTTCTGTCATGGCGAGGAAGTCGAAAGTTGTTAGTCAGTATGACATCTGCAATTTCAGTTGCGTGGGCAACTAGGGACATGACATTTAGTAGTGACCCTTTTATAGGGTGTTTTTTGGTACCCTTCTGGATGTGGTTGGGGCTGTTGTCGACTAAGTTCTTTGTCATATTGGAGTAGGAGTTTCTGTGCATGAGTTTAGTATTATTGGAAACTGTGCACAGTCTATTGGTGGTCTTAGTGTTAGGGTTGGCTGGTGGGTTGATGTTCATGGGAAATCTGTTACCTATTCTGTTATTTCGCTCTGTTATGTCAGGGTTGGCGGTAAGTATGCCTGCTTGCTGTTTAGTTGCAGAGAGTGCAAATATAAGTGTGGTGTCATGAGCATGGCGTAGTGTGCGAGATCTTAGGCGGTGACGCCTGGTCTTGCCAGTGATGGGATAAGAAAGGTTATTGCCAGTGTTCGAATGGATGCGGGCGAGCTGTCTTATGTGTGAGTTGGTGCTAATTTTAGTGTCCTATGTGTGGTCGTTAAGGCTAGTGATGTGGGAGTGGTTGCTGCCTAGTGGAAATGGTGGCATGGAGGGCGGAAATGGTGTAGGGCAAGTGATAGGGTGATGCCTAGGGAAGGCACGTTTAGACAGACCATTTTTTGTGGGCTACGTAGTGGTTAGCACTGGATGGTACACCATCTTGAATGATACAATACGGGAGCATGATTAAGGTAAGCCAGAATTGCATGGTGAGTGGATATTGCAATGCGGGTAAAGTACCTTGCACAGTGCTCACAGTCACGGTGGTGATACTGAGGGCCTTGGGTCGGGGTAGAATGCGTAGGCATAGAGGGGGTTGTGGTAGCTATGAGCAAGAGCTAAACACATACTAGGCAGGTGGTAGCACTAAGGGGCATAATGCTTGCACAAAAAGTTAGATAGCAAATATGGGAGGGTCGTAGAACATTCATGGGCCTCTCAAAAATGCAAAGACCAGCAGTGACACCGGATGGGCTACAAGATGCAAAGACCAGCAGTGACACCGGATGGGCTACAAGATGCAAAGACCAGCAGTGACACCGGATGGGCTACAAGATGCAAAGACCAGCAGTCACATAGGTGGGGCTACAAAATGCAAAGACTAGCAGTCACATAGGTAGGGCTACAAGATGCAAAGACCAGCAGTCGCATAGGTAGGGCTACAAGATGCAAAGACCAGCAGTGACACCGGATGGGCTACAAGATGCAAAGACCAGCAATCACATAGGTGGGGCTACAAGATGCAAAGACCAGCAGTCACATAGGTGGGGCTACAAGATGCAAAGACCAGCAGTGACACCGGATGGGCTACAAGATGCAAAGACCAGCAGTGACACAAGTGGGGCTACAAGATGCAAAGACCAGCAGTGACACCGGATGGGCTACAAGATGCAAAGACCAGCAGTGACACCGGATGGGCTACAAGATGCAAAGACCAGCAGTCGCATAGGTGGGGCTACAAGATGCAAAGACCAGCAGTCGCATAGGTGGGGCTACAAGATGCAAAGACCAGCAGTCGCATAGGTGGGGCTACAAGATGCAAAGACCAGCAGTCACACAAGTGGGTCTCTCAGAATGCAGTGGAGAGCAGTGACGCAAATGAGTCTTTAAAATGTGGTAATCAAGCAATAACACAAGTGGGCAGTCAGGATGCGAGGGGCGCTAATGCGTAGTAACCAGTGTAGCCAGGGACCACGTATCAAACACAACAGGGGTTAGCAGTCAGTGATACAACTTCAAACCAAATATACGGTGGTACAAATATCACACAAGGCAGTAGTTAAGCAGTGGATAAGCGTACTAGGGATAACAGATGGCAGCACGACTTTAGCGAAACAGTAGTGTAAGCAGAGAGTAACATTGCTACAAAATAGGGGTGGTATGCAGAGGCTCGCATACCATTTATAAGCTGCATGTTAGAGTTAAACATTGAATAGAAGGAGCAGGTAAGTTTGAAATGGTATACGCAACTTGGAATAAATAGGTAGTAGAGCAAGATACATTAGCGGTCAAGCTGGGAGTGAGCAGCAGTTTGCGACGGCTTGTAATATAGCAGTGCCGTGAGGCTGATGGACAGTGGGCTCAGAGTCAAGTTAGTGAGGAGACGAATTTTAGCAATGAGGTCAGCATTACAAGGCATGTTTTTTTTTTTTTTTTTTTTTTTTTTGTATTTGGTTTATTGAGATAAAAACCTTTACAATTCAATTTAACATACCAATAAAAATTCTAAACAACAATAATTTAAGACATAATGAAGCACCTTAACAATTAAAAGATACGAAGACAATCCACTCAAACAAACTTTGGCAACATTTTGAATAAGCAGGACAAGAATAATGCCGAATTTCCATTTGATTAATAAAACTAGAGAGTTTAAAAATACAAATTGAAAGGGAATAGGGACATAGGCCCTATCAGAAAAATTCTGAGACAACATCCAATAAATATCCAATTAGCATTCAAGGAATGAGATTACAGTTCAGGACTTTGTATGATTATCAAGAGGTAATAAGAAGGTCATTTGATATAATTATATTAAATGTTCATTCTCACCCATCTACCCGATCTACTAATGAAATTTGCATGTTTTTTATTTGGCATACAAGTCTTCTGCCAACTTCGATTCTATTATTGCCAACAAGTTAGTTAGGCGGAGAATAAGATTCTGGCTGAGACCTTCCATGCAGCGTTTCCATAAAAGTTCCTTTGAGATTGCATGGTTAGAGTAAAAGTACTCAAAAGATTGAATTCGAGGGTCTTCAAAGAATGGACAGCTGATCACTAAATGTTTAAGAGTTTCATGTGCTATGCAGTTTCTACAGAAGCGGCAACTAGTATCAGAATTCCTATTTAGGTAACCAGTCCAGTGTTTAAGTCGTTCGCGGGTATGAAATTGGTTGAAACGAAATCGCATATAGTTGTTTCTTAAGCGAGCAGAAGGGAACTGTAAGAGATATTTTAAACGAGTTCCCCATCTACCGCGAACTTCATTGTATTCTTTGAAGAAGGGGTATTTACCCATTTCATCTAGCATTATACACCAAAAAAATCTTTGAAATTTCAGTTTTTGGCTTGGTAACCGCATACTCATAGATAACGGCGATTCATTAATAAGATGTAATATTTTAATAAGCTTAAGCGAGTAAGTATTGAGTGATTTGATGTGAGATTCAGACAATAATTGATTCAGATTAACATAAAGAGTGTTTTCCGGTGGATTATAGATCTTAGTTAGGTTGATAATTTTACGCCATGTATGTTTTACCGACAATTGTAGTAAGTTTAGTTCATGGCAAATCATCACATTAGGAATCGACATTGATAGTCCCAGAACTGTTTTCCATAATTTCCCCTGTAAGATATTTAGATAGGCATCTAAATCATATGTGCAGATGTCCAGGGAGTATAGAATAATAGGTTCGACCTTCTGCAGATAAAATTGAATTAGCGGTATTAGGGAAAACATACAATATTTCTGGTGAATAATTTTCATCTGAGATGTCAATCCCCTGACTTTTCGGTTGAGATAGTTTTTCCACATTGTAATTGAATATTGATCAGCTAACGGGTATCCCAGATAGTGAAGCATCGAAGAACATTCAATTTTGGTGTTGTTAATATGCCAAGAATAGCGATGGCATCTTGATTTTTTTTGAGAAAAAATCATTATAAAGGTTTTCGTTGGATTAGGCGTAAGATTATGATTATATGCAAAATCCAAGAATAGGTCCAACTTTCGTTGGAGACCAAAGGGCGTTCGATCGAAGAATAATAAATCATCAGCAAAGCCTAACCAATCTAAGTTCAGGGAACCCAGCTTTACAGAATAGCATTCCCCCGCGGTCCATTTCTCATCAAATCCTAACAGGTACAAATTGAACAATATGGCTGCCATATTGCAGCCTTGTTTCACCCCGATCTCAGTAGGAATGGGGTCTGTCAGGGCTCCTTCCTTAGTGAGACGCATGCAATAATTTGTATTTTTGTGAAGTATTGCAATCAAAGCAACTAATTTAGTCGGAATACCAAGTTGGATCATTTTTTCCCACAAGACTTCTCGAATAACACAATCAAAAGCTGCGGTCAAATCCAAACTAGCCATATAAATTGGACCTGAGTGATTAGCCAAGGAATGAGCCTGAAGATGGGCTAGAATTGTGGCATTTAGCTGACAGCCAATGAATTTTCTAAATCCTCCCTGATAAATAGACAGCATATTCTTTCCATCAATGTAGGCTTGTAATTGTTGGATGAGTAAAATAGAAAATATTTTGGAAGAAGCGTCAGTTAAGGCAATCGGGCGATAATTGGAGGGACATTCCGGAGAGCCCTTTTTGTAAATTGGAATAACATACGCAGAGGACCATGTAATGGGGATATGTCCTGTTTGTAAGATCAGGTCGAATTTGATTTTAAGAATGTGGGCCCAGAATACTGGGTTCGATTTATACACACAGGATGGAATACCATCGGGACCAGGTGCTTTAGAAGGCTTCAATCGACCGATGGCATCTATAATGTCCTCTATGGACCATAAGGAAGAAAGGTCAAGATCCAAGCGTGGTTCGCTACCCTTGAGAAATTGAAATCGCTCAGGCATGGTATATTTGCGTTTTATATACGATACCCAGTTTTCGGCGGGAATAACAGAATCAAAGTTAGTTGTGTTTTCCGAGGTAATAGAACGAAGAGTATTCCAGATTTTCCTAGAGTCATGCTTTAATAAGTGATAAAATAATTTCTGGTTGTCCGCATAGAGAAGGTGTCTTTTTAGCCATTTTAACTTATTACGAAATCTTTGTCTAACTGCTTTAATCAATTTGTCACGAGCAAGGTCAGAATGAGAAGTTCTATTAATCTGACGAATTACGTGATTTTTTTGCGATTTTAAATAAGCAACTTGACTATTAAATTTGTGCGCATGAACTTGAATAGTTTTTTCGTGAATATCCCTTGAGTGAAGCATAGCTTCTAGGTGAATTTGAATTCTGATAGAATTTAGATGATCTAAATGAATAAGTGAAGGGCTCAGTGGTGATTGATGTAGAAAAATACTGGGATCGCATTCTAGGTTCCGAATAAATATTGCACACACTTTAGGATTCCATCTCACTGTGTGGTGGGGCCTATCAATTTCTACTAAGGAAAGAATAGAATTATCTTTGAAACGAGCCATCGGAATATTCAACTGCATGGAAATAATCATATGGTCTCCTAAGAATGGATCGATGATTTTAAGAGCATCTATGTTCGAATATAGACTCGAAGAAATAAAAAAATAATCAATGAGGGAATTGAGATTTGCTCTAGTCCATGTATAGGAAAAATCGTCGAGAGCAAAGTAAGGGGTTTGAATATCCCATTCAAGGAAAAAGGAATTCCATACAGTGCCAGACTTAAGGGACATAAATGAGTGCTTATCCCTAATTGCATTTTTATGAACACCTATATCATAGCAGTAGCAGTTGAAGTCACCACCTACAATAACTTTCACCGAGGGATATAAAATCAATCCCTTTTCAAGTACCTCATACATTTCCTCAATGATGGTCTCTATTGGTGTGGACAATTTATTCCAATAAATACATACCAATAAAAGAATAATAGAGGGATCCAAGACATCTTTCATAATGATTGCTAAAATGGAATCCGAACTGCTAATCTTTTCCAAGGAGCATTGAAGGGCAGTATTCACCAGTATGGCCAGGCCGCCAGAGGGACGACCTTCACTGCCTCGCTTTGCAGTCTGAATATATGCTGAAAAACCATCTATAAAAAAGGAAGATTGATTCATGGTCTCTTGAATAAAAATAAGATCAGGTCGATTAAGCTGATTTAAGTGATACCATTTTTTGAAGTTATTTATGCCACAAGAATTCCATGAAATAATGTGGAGACGCAGAGGGCTACGAATGTTTCATTGCCTTTTGTTGTATTGCTTGCGTGGTGTTAATGGGGTCCCTCCAAGACATCTCCTTTAGTGCAGACATGAATGACATGAATTGTTTCATAGTATCAACATCAATATTTACAGGAGTATCCTGGGTTAAATTATCAGAAACGCTTTCAACGCTCAAGGGAGTAGGTTCTAGATAACTTTGTGCATCGTCAAAAGATGAAAAAAATGATGAGGTTAATCCAATAAATGCCAAGTCATCAGAATGATCCCATAACATCTTCATAATAAAAGGAGACATAAATTTGCAAATCATTCGGTTATTATTAATGTCAGCCAATTTCACCCAATCAATGTCGTCAGATCTAATATTTCGTAGGGCAGGGATATCCTGAAAAACAGTCATCATAAAGGTGCGGTTCAAGCGAGCCTTTCCATAGCGGGCTTCATCGCTTTCCCATCCCATAATAATAGCAGATTTTAAGTCGCCATAATTATGGTCAGTCGGGGATTCCCGTTTATCCGTAGAGGATTTCAGATTGGTCAATTTGGAGCGCTCGTTGGCTAGTGGACTCTGCAAACTCAGAATTGGTAACTTTGGGTTAGTATGTTGATGAACTAAGCTCGCAGTTTCATGAGAGATTAGTTGTTTTCGGGGGTCAACTTTGTTGACTGAGGATATATCTTCCGGCTCGCTTGAACTTACACCCTCCAAATTTTTTTTTTGGGATTCAGTTGGATGATTAGGACAAGTAAGTATTTTATTTTCTCTTTGTCCATTGGCATTACCCAAGATCACTTTCGCAGTTTTTTTAATTTTCAACAATGGATAATACTTGGAGAGGTCAGTTTGAACGCAGTGTGGGGGCCCAACTATTGGGTTAGCCACCACCCCGAGGTCAATGTGACCTTTCTCCTCATTATCCTTTCCCTTGTTTACATTCAATCTTGATTTGTTGGGTTCTTGCCAAGCTGGTTCATTAGGCGAGTCCTCATTTCCTTTAGTTTTTTTGTTTTTTAGTGGAGATTTGCAGGGGACTTTGGTAAGTACAGAGTTCGAGTCTGGCTCTGGAAGATTCAACAGGGCCTTCGATTCCTCGCTCAACTGATTTAAGTCGATAATGTTATCTCCCTCTGAAAGATTACAGATATCTTTAATATGTGTATTGTGAGTATCGTTTTTATCACAAGACTGATTCTTTGTTTTTTTTTCTTGTTTTCCCTTTTGTAATTTGGCGAGAAGATTTCTCTTTTGAGCACGTGCCAGAGCTCTTCTTTGTTTTCTAGTGAGGGCAATGGGAGGAGTTTGATCGTGCACCACCACAATGTCGTGTGTTTCTGTTGCTTCTTGAGGGATATGATCTGTTCCAGAAAGATCAATGAGATCTGTTAGAGCCGAAGGGCTATCTGGAGAGACTCCTTTATCTTCGCATGTAGTCATCAGCGAATCCTTGTTGATTGACTTGGAAAGTGTGGCAAGATTAGTTGCCATTTCCTTTACAAGGTTAGTCAAGACAGCAAGGTTAGATTCACTGGGATTTTCCGCGTACACTAGTTTTGGATTCACAACCTTCCGATTTTCTAATATAAAGGATGGTTCTTCTGTCACTACTTCAGAGAACAATTTTGTTTGAGTGCCTGTAGTTTGAACATGGACCATCGAATCTTTTTTGTTTATGATGGAAGAAAACATATGAGAGGCGAATAACATGCCCTCCATTTTTGCAAGAGAACACGTGAGATCGGACATTTGAAGCTGTAGGAATTTTATTGCCTCATGAGTTTGCTCGTGGCCTTTATCAAGTAAATTGAGAATTCTAGTCATGACCGGAAAGGATTCGATGGAGTGTTGCAAATCGGCATTCCAATTTTCTTGTTCAGCGGTAGGACGTTTATGCTGTGGATGGGTTTTGCAATGGGTTGACTCGTTGGAGTCAGAGCTAGGTGCTCGGTTTCCTTCGTGTCTAGAAGGGTATTGGCAAGTAGGGATCGTCGGTTGTTCCATGATCGGGGAACTATTTACCATCAAGGGGGGCCCTCCTATATTGTTGTTACTTGGAGTATTAGTTCCCCCAAGGATAAGTGCTTCCTTCAGTGCACTGGAGTGTGCGGGCACCGAATAGGTGTATGCTGGGGGATTGTTAAAAAGGAATACATTCTCAATCCCGTACTTACTTCTATTGACAGGAGTTGAGGGTTCGTAGGATAGACGAATCCGTTTACCTAATTCTATTTCAATTGCCGGGGCTAAAATAGAAACGTCTGCGGTACACGTATCAAATTGCTCGGTTCCCATTATTTTTTTTATTTCGTCACTATCAAGACTTGGATTAGAATTACAGTCATCAATTTCCCAATCCTTTGGGGAGGTTTCATTCGCTTCTTTAACAGACATGTATACTGGTTTAGTTTTGGAATCCATGCTGCTTCCGGGCAAAGTAGTTTTAGTAGTCGCGCTGTCGATGTACACCGACCGTTTTTCCAAGGGAATTTGTTCCTCAAGGTCTTCAGGGGATACAACGACAGAGGCATCCTTATTATCTTTCTGTAAGTCGTCACATTGAAAATTCTCTATCTTGTATTGCATAGGCCCAGAAACGGATTTCTTAATAACCAATCTGTTTTTCCATTCCTGTTCTGTATTAAATTCAAACGAGGCAGGAGTGAGAATAGCTTTGTTGTCAACATTGCTTTCTGATTTCAAAGCCATTATAGGCTTTTCAAATGGCAAAGAGGTGCAATAATTGGAGTTAAGAAGGGGTTTATATTCTTCATTTGTCTCTTTGTCGCGCTGATTTAAGGGCATTGCAGCGGACAATTTTACTACATTAAGGTTCGCCTCAGTTTGTTTAGGGTTAGTTTGGGACTCTTTTTTTTTTATACTGCGTAGCCCCTCTGCCATGACCAGAGCGATTCTGATCACGATTATAGGCTAAGAGATAAAGGACAGTATGTAGCACCCGCTTTGCTCACAGTAACCCCCTCCCAGCGATTGTTTGATAAACTATGTGGGGGCCTCAAAGGGAGTAACCCTACCACCAAGCCACCTTACCGCCTAACAGCCCAACAGCCGCACTTCACAGGCACTTCCGGATGCGCGCGCCGGATGCGCGGGTCCGTGTGCTGATAAGGAAGTGGACGGCGGGTTAGTGGGCGGGCAAGCGGGCGGGATCAGGGGGGCGTGGCTAAAGGGGGAAAAAGAAAAGAGAAGCATTAACGGGCAGCCCAAATTCCGAAAACCCGCGGGAAACCCGCGGACACTAAAGTAGCGGGTGCAGAGTCCTTAACAAGTACCCAAAGTAAAAGTCCTCTTGATCCAATCAAATGCGCGTTACGCGCAAGATTCGCTTCGGGTCCTTCCTCTTGCCGACGGCACTGTGGCAGAGAATCCAAGGACGAAGCAGCGAGTCCAGCCCAACAGCCGCACTTCACAGGCACTTCCGGATGCGCGCGCCGGATGCGCGGGTCCGTGTGCTGATAAGGAAGTGGACGGCGGGTTAGTGGGCGGGCAAGCGGGCGGGATCAGGGGGGCGTGGCTAAAGGGGGAAAAAGAAAAGAGAAGCATTAACGGGCAGCCCAAATTCCGAAAACCCGCGGGAAACCCGCGGACACTAAAGTAGCGGGTGCAGAGTCCTTAACAAGTACCCAAAGTAAAAGTCCTCTTGATCCAATCAAATGCGCGTTACGCGCAAGATTCGCTTCGGGTCCTTCCTCTTGCCGACGGCACTGTGGCAGAGAATCCAAGGACGAAGCAGCGAGTCCAGCCCAACAGCCGCACTTCACAGGCACTTCCGGATGCGCGCGCCGGATGCGCGGGTCCGTGTGCTGATAAGGAAGTGGACGGCGGGTTAGTGGGCGGGCAAGCGGGCGGGATCAGGGGGGCGTGGCTAAAGGGGGAAAAAGAAAAGAGAAGCATTAACGGGCAGCCCAAATTCCGAAAACCCGCGGGAAACCCGCGGACACTAAAGTAGCGGGTGCAGAGTCCTTAACAAGTACCCAAAGTAAAAGTCCTCTTGATCCAATCAAATGCGCGTTACGCGCAAGATTCGCTTCGGGTCCTTCCTCTTGCCGACGGCACTGTGGCAGAGAATCCAAGGACGAAGCAGCGAGTCCAGCCCAACAGCCGCACTTCACAGGCACTTCCGGATGCGCGCGCCGGATGCGCGGGTCCGTGTGCTGATAAGGAAGTGGACGGCGGGTTAGTGGGCGGGCAAGCGGGCGGGATCAGGGGGGCGTGGCCAAAGTAAAAGTCCTCTTGATCCAATCAAATGCGCGTTACGCGCAAGATTCGCTTCGGGTCCTTCCTCTTGCCGACGGCACTGTGGCAGAGAATCCAAGGACGAAGCAGCGAGTCCAGCCCAACAGCCGCACTTCACAGGCACTTCCGGATGCGCGCCAAGGCATGTTTGTGAGGCACCAGGGAGCTTACCATGTAGTATGAGTCCAGGCAGTCTAAGTGTAGGCATTCCTCTTAGCAGTGAAGTGAACCGGCAAAGATCCTGGCCCTGGTCTCTGTCAGCTCTGGACAGGCTTGGGACAGGAGCCTGCCTTGTGTTGTGGGCCGGCGTTCACCTGACGGCGATCAGGGATTGGTTAAGGCTCAAGGCCAGCCAATCCGGGTGCAGCAAAAGGTTCCAGGTGGTTAGTGGCAATTAGGCAAGAACAGGGGCGGCAATCTTGGCCTATATTCCTCCTCGTGGGCATCAGTGGGGGGATTGCACCCTACATTTCATTACTTAAACGCACACATTAGCTCCAGTAGATGCAACTTGATTGTAACATGTATTCTGGTGGTGAGGGTGGTGCTTCCCGCTGGTCTAGATTTCTTCTGTGCTTTTAAATCCTTTTTTTCGCCCCTTATTGTCTGTCTGCGGTCAGATCACAGAAACCTTGCACAAGTGCAAAGTGTGCACGGTATTAACACCAGGGCAATGTTTGCCCTATTTTTTCAAACACTGGGACACAATAGAAAACGATTGCAACATGAGAAGTGCAGTTTGGCATGGGCATCAGAGCCAGAATTGCCCTCAAGCAAAGAGGATACCTTTTCACTGCATTATTGCAACAGGGCAAAGTTTGCCTGAGTGCTAATACGGAATGGTAAAGAAATGCATTGAAAATGTATATTTTTTTGCACTGGTGCTTATACCATGCCAAACTGCACTTGTCATGTTGCAATCGTTTTCTAATATTTCCCAGTGTTTGAAAAAATAGGGAAAACGTTGCCCTAGTGCTAATACCGTGCAAACGTTGCATTTGTAATGGTGCACATTTTCTGTAATCTGGCCCCTGATGTCTTACCTCTTTCCAGGGCCCCAGGCCAACATTTTTACTAATATTACTTGGCCACAAAGTTTGGGAATCAAGTTAAGTTCTAAAATCTCATGAATGCATGCACTACCTTTTTGAAGCATAAATGGCAACAAGTTGAGTTGTATACAGCATTTGCAGGGATTGGTGCTGCTTCTGTGACCCGTCCGCTCTGCATCCCTCAAGACTGCTCCTCTGCAGGTTTCCGGACCTTTACATATGCTCCACCTTCTGGCTTACCACTTAAGTTTCAGAAGGGACCCTGTTGACTCATTTAAGTTGATTTTCTTTAGATTTAAAAAGAAACAGGAAGTGTACATACATTCACAAGATGTTTCTGCAACTATTGCCTGCAGACAGCCATTTGAGCGCTAGCTCAGATGACATTTGAATGAATATGTACATGGCAACCCAATGTAACACTGTCTGCTGCTGCTCTTGATGCTCTGGGCCATGACTCCCATGATACCTCTATTGACTCAGTTGGCTAGGGCGGATGGGAGTTGTAGTCTAAAATACCTGAAGCGCTACATGTTGCACATCCTTAGTATTATTCTGCAGCCATAACACTGAAAGGTGTACTTGAGGCCAAGATTACGAAAGAGAAAAAGAGAGAGAAGGATAGAAGCACAGAAGTGAGTGTAGGTGTACTAGAAGCATAGAAGTTAGTGTAGGCCTACTAAAAGCACAGAAGTGAGTGTAGGTGTAATAGAAGAATAGAAGTTAGTGTAGGCCTACTAAAAGCACAGAAGTTAGTGTAGGTGTACTAGAAGCACAGAAGTGAGTGTAGGCGTACTAGAAGTGAGTGTAGGTGTACTAGAAACATAGAAGTTAGTGTAGGCCTACTAAAAGCACAGATGTGAGTGTAGGCATAGTAGAAGCACAGAAGTGAGTAAGCATACTAAAAGTGAGTGTCAGTGTACTAGAAGCACAGACGTGAGTGTAGGTGTACTAAAATCACGGAAGTGAGTGTATGCCTACTAGAAGCAGAGAAGTGAGTGTATTGGTAGTAGAAGCACAGAAGTTAGTGTAGGCGTACCAGAAGCAGAAAAGTGAGTGTAGGCGTAGTATAAGCACAGAAGTGAGTGTAGGCATAGTAGAAGCACAGAAGTGAGTGTGGGCATACTAGAAGCACAGCAGTGAGTGTAGGTCAAGTCCTAAAAAAGTGGGGGACTCATTAACATACCAATTGAATGTGGTGCCACCAGAAATTAGCATATCAAGGTGCCCTCTGGAAAAAATAGGGGGACTCCGTCCCCCCACGTGTACCCTCGACTTGAGCTCTGCTTTTCGGTTACTTCTTGTGTTGCTTCTATTTAGGTCACATGGGGACTCCGTCCCCCCACGTGTACCCTCGACTTGAGCTCTGCTTTTCGGTTACTTCTTGTGTTGCCTCTATTTAGGTCACATGGGGACTCCGTCCCCCCACATGTACCCTGGACTTGAGCTCTGCTTTTCGGTTACTTCTTGTGTTGCCTCTATTTAGGTCACATGGGGACTCCGTCCCCCCCCCGTGTACCCTGGACTTCAGCTCTGCTTTTCGGTTACTTCTTGTGTTGCCTCTATTTAGGTCACATGGGGACTCCGTCCCCCCCCCCCCCCCCCCGTGTACCCTGGACTTGAGCTCTGCTTTTCGGTTACTTCTTGTGTTGCCTCTATTTATGTCACACATAGATTTTAGGTGTGCAAAACATAGTAATTCATCCTTGTTGAAAATTTATTTAGCATAAAAGATGGTCACTTCAAGAATAATGCAGGCTTTATTGGCTTCGATTTTAAAGGAAGAGATATAAATTGCGAGGGACTGAACGCTTTATAGGAAGTTATTATTGGCATTGCTTTTTGAGAGCCGTTTGTGGTTGGTAAGAATATAGTTAAGAGACATTTTCTGCAAATGGTATTAATGTCAGTACTAGTGCATGAAGGTTTATAGGAGAGGGCACCATTTTAATACTTTGTGTTACATTATTTCAACTAACGATTAAGAGAACATTACAACACATTGATACACATACAAATTGTTGAATAATTTGTAACCTGTAAGAATGATTAAATACAGTAAATATTGAGTAATACATGTAAAGGTAATGCAAATTTAAATAAGATATTTTGCAAAATTGATACTAAACTATAAATGATACAAATTAGGACTCACAGTGAAACAATAGGAGAGATGAAAGTGGGATTATTATCTGAA
Source organism: Ambystoma mexicanum (assembly GCF_040938575.1). Taxonomy (NCBI): domain Eukaryota; kingdom Metazoa; phylum Chordata; class Amphibia; order Caudata; family Ambystomatidae; genus Ambystoma; species Ambystoma mexicanum. Next base: position 761,277,919 of record NC_090938.1, read on the forward strand.
ATAAAACGAAATGTGAACGAACTCCTGCTACTTGGGGCACCGTCCACCTTGTGTAAAATAGATGAACAATACCGCTCCTTTACAGTTGATATGAATAGACAGATTAACGCAATAGCCTCCTCTTCAGCGTGCCACTCCAAACTCCTTAATGCAGCCAGTCCCTTTCTATCCCAACCAAACTGCCTCACCATTGCCAGGGTGCAAATTGGGTCAAGGCTGGACTACTGCAATGCCCTCCTTGTAGGCACTTCCCAAATAAATCTGCACAAACTTCAATTAGCACAGAACAATGCCGTCAGGGCTGCAACTGGCATCTCAAGACGTGACCACATTTCTGAGGTCAGGAGGAAGGTCCATTGGCGCCCCGTCAAGGAGAGGATTACCTTCAAAACACTTGCCCTGAGGCACAAGTGCCTGAGTGGTATTGCTCCTCCCTACCTAGCACACATAATTGGCCTGCACACTCCTTCTGGGCCCCCAGGAGCGGCCTATACTAACAGAATCACTGTACCCCCCACCCGCAAAGTGCGGGCGGGCGGTACCAGCTTCCCCAACATGGCGGCTACTTACTGGATCTCCCTTCCCCCCCTCCATTAGGGGAATTAACTCCCATGCGACTTTCAGGAAGCCCATCAAAACTAGACACTTTGTCTAACAATGTACTGTCCCATGTGTTGTGTAACCTGTTTTGAAAATGTTCACTGCTATTTTACATGATCATGATAATGTGCACTGATAACTGCAACTAGCTTACTGTATCAAGTATTTGCTGCTGGGGCCGCATTCGTGGAACCCTGAATCAAGCTTTCTTAAGCCTTCTCATAGCACCTCGATGCCCGCGGGCTGTAGTGCGCTCTACAAATACAAAAATAAATAAATAAATAAAGGTTCCAACAAATATGCTGTCAAAACCCTCCATTTACCTTTGAATTTAGGCACATTTCTGCAAGTAAAGGCATACATTCTCTCAATTCTATGAAAAGAACAAATGGAGTTCCACCAGAGATTGTAGGATGCAATAAGGCGAAAAGCAACAAAGATGAAAAAACTGAATAAATCAGGGGATTGGATGGTGGTCATATATGGGTTCACTAGGACACCTACCATCAAATTACTCAGTCTAAGAGGTTCATGAAACGAAAAAATATGTTGCATACAATCCCAAATTTCCCCCCAAAAAGAATAGACATATTTACACTTGAATATGGAATGGGTAAAATCAGACAGTGAGGATGGACAGGACCAGCATAGATTAGAGACATCCCTACACATCCTTGCCAAGCGAGTTGGTGTTAAATAAGCTCTCTGTACAAGAAAGTAGTGGGTCTGCGTAAGAGTAGCAGCAACTGATAAGGTAAAGGACTGATTCCAAATTTTAACCCATATGTCTGGAGAATGTTTACATTCCAATCTAATTCCCATTGTTTGCAGATTCTGGAGTTGAGATGATTATCTTCTATGGGTTGATTGAGAACGGAGTATAGGTTACATGCTTTGGTGGATGGAGGATACATTTATAGTTTTATATATTGGGATGGCTCTTTTTGGTTATAATGAGAAGATACTTTTAGATTGTATTGGATTGTTTTGCAATCAGTTATTGAGATTAAAAAGGGATGCATAGCTGAGTAAATGGAATACCAGTGTAATTATTAAATATATGTTTAACAAGACAGGGAGTGTAAATGAGGACTTTTATTTTAATACTAGGCCACAATGAAGTCTTAAAAGACATGAACCAGTGAAAGAAGCACCATTAATTTAGCTTCTGTTTTAATCCAAGTAGGGGCTTTTGTCATGTCAGCTCCATTATGCAGAAACACAATAATAGGTTGCAATAAGGTGGTTTTTCGAAATTTCAGGAAACCTGGAAACTTTACACCACCATTATCTTTATTGGCTTTAAGCTTAAGTGCCAATTTGGGATTTTTTATTATTCCAAAGAAATTTGGATAATAATTTGTCAATATTTTTAAAGAATGTAGAGGGTAGGATAATTGGGATCATTGAGAGATTATATTAAATAATAGGTCCAAGCATCAATTTGTTGGAATCAAGACAGCTCCACCAAGAGAGAAAAAGAGGGGACCATTGATTTATTAAAGTATTATTTTGATTCAAAATTAAAGTGAAAGGAATATCTTTTGATATGTGGATGCCTAAGTATTTAATAGAGGAGGTGCACCCTTTCATGCCAAATAGAGGGAAGTCGGCAACAGCGCAAGAATTACAGACTTATCACCGGAGACTGAGAATTTATTAATGACATAATCGGTGCTGGGATGGATGTGGATGGCTCAGAAACATTTAAGAGAACATTGTCTGCATACGCTGAGAATTTTGTAGTAACATTTATAGTGATACCTTTGATGTTATCATTTGAATTAATTGGTAATAGGGGTCGTAGGGCCAAAATAAACAATAGTGGGGAGAGTGGGCAATCCTGTCTAGTACAACGAGAAATAGGAAAAGGTTGCGAGAAAGTACCATTAATAAAAGGTCTATTAGAGGCTGATGAGCGAAAGTAGAACTGAATCCATGCTTTTTTTTAGACTTCAAACATGAAAGGCCATGAGACATGATCAAAAGCTTTTTCTGCATCAAGTGAATGAACATTTTACTACTTTCTAATCCTGACCAGCCTGATGGAAAAAACAGGCACTAGTTTCTATTTCTAATCTTGCCCACCCTGCTGGAAAACGTTGAGACCGTTTTCTATTTCTAATCTTGCCCACCCTGATAGAAAACCTGGAGACTTTTCTATTTCTCTTTGACCTTTCCCCTCAGTGTGGTTTGTGCTTCCTGTTTGGTGTTTATGAAATTCTGAGAATTGAATACCAACTTATTTGATGGGTAGCCTCCGTTCAAAGAGTCCCAGATTTTTAAATAGGTTGTGGCCGGTTGGAATTATTTTGTCTTCTTTTTGATGTGTATACTGAGTGTGCAAAGATTTCAATGCATTCCATGACTATTAATTGAGGTGCTTGCGTCCGATGGACCCATATGATTACATCTATACAACAGCAAAAGATGTTCTACTTAAATTAAAGAAATCTAACTAATTTATAAAATCGATAATGGCCACTCTTGCTGGTATTCCCCTTTTAGATTATTCCCATAGAATTTTTATGGGACCAACCCACACATGCTTAATCATAGCAATAATTCTTCTTCTAGCCGGTGCCATTTGAGAGCATGGGAACATTAAAGGCCTTTCTAACCAATAACACCTTTTCTGCGTTTAGTGCCACCACCACCGCAGATGGTTTCAGGAAGTAACCATGTTTTATTGGCTACGGGTATACCCGCATCAAAAGAAAACCGTCTAGGGTTAAGTTATGGCAGAACTTTCTCCAGTGTCCGGGCAAAGTTTTTTTTCAATCTTTTTTTTTTTTAAATGTACATTAATGAGTGAAATGTTGCAGTAATGCTTTGAGGAAGTAGGATTTTTGCTGTTGATGACTGATGCTGGGCTCTTTGAATGTGCTTTTGGGGGCCCCTTTTGCAGGTCACTTATTTAAGAGTTTGTGATGAATGGGGAGGATTTGTCCCTTCTCCCCAAGGCCAACAGGAAGCCACCTTCTTTGAGGCTAGGGAGGTGAGTCTGCTCCACAAGACCCTCCCTAGGTGCCCGCGCAAGTGGGACCTCACTGGAAGTAACTCCTCTAAGGGGATAACGGCTCATATTCCCAAAGGGAACTCACTATGCAGGACACATCATCAGCATATATGGGACTGCCTTTTACCCAAAACACTGTTATCTCCTGCTGTTTTGCTATAGGCAATGGTGAATCAAACCTGTTGTGTGAAGAAAATTGAGAATATCTCTTTAAGGAGTTCCAATTAAAATGGGATGAGGAAGCCATTACAGAGGTGAGCGAATGGTACGCACGGAACCCCCCCTGACGTCAGACTGATGGGCTGTGGGCAGGCGGAGCAAAGTGTGGCATTGGGAGCCCGCAGTTCTCGCAGAAGCAGAGGACGCATATCGGAGACATCGGAGGATGGGGCACAAGGAACCATCCAACGTGGTTGCGTGACCACGGAGGTGCCGTGGCGGCCTGGTGCCTGCAGAATAACACAAAGACCTGGAAGACGTGGAGAGTGGAAAGCTCTCATGCGCTGCCGCTCCGAGAGAGGGGCAAATCACAGCGACACCAAGACCGGAACAAGCGAGAAGCCCTTCAGTGCTAACTTGATGTCATTTCACCCCCACTCCCAAGTGGCATCATGGGAAGTGATGGGATATGACCTTTCATCCCTTGACAAAACAAGAAGCGGCATCACAAAGCATTGTTCTTCAGTACACTAAGAAAAATATGGTTACAATATCACTGTAATATGATATACATTTCATACAAGAATGGAACACCATATCTAGCTTTAATATCAGTGTGAATAGGCCCATATTACCAAATGACTGTGAATGTAAGCAGATGTCCAACATAACAACCCAGACTTTTGTACATCACTAAGGCTAAACTGTAAACGGAGCATCTCGAAGAGGCCTAAACCCCAAAGCGCAGATATCCAGTGTCTACCAAGTGACTGGCCATAGACAGGAAACGGCAACTGGCCAACGCAAGTCCAACCAGAAGACAATGGGAGGCTGTACCACTTCATGCTTTTACACTTGGATAATACACATAGGGATGTTCACGTCAATAGTGCACTTTGTACCATTGCACAGCAGCCCACTCCCACCAGTCACCCAACCATTTTCACCACGGGCCCCACACCTTCCACTGCAAGTCGCTAAGTGTCTTCCATCAACAGATTTAAATGACGGGCACCCACCCCCGCCCTCCAACACCTTACACCTCTCCAATGCCTTGCTCCAACACCTTCATGTTTACACAGTGCCACCCTCCAGCAACGTAAGTCTCCAGCATTCTCCAATAACATCAACCTCAAGCAAACTAGCAACTTAAGTCTCCAGTACCCTCCTTCAGCACCCCAACAATGTGAGTCTCAATTACCCTCCTCAGACATCTTATATCTGCATTCAATGCATTTCAACTCTGTTACAGCACATTACGTCTGAAACACTCTCTCCCAACATCTGTCACTAGTACAACATCTTATGTCTCCAGTACCAGCCTCCATAACATTGAGCCTCAAGCATACACCTCAAACCCAGAGCGGTGTCAGTGGTTATGAATGATTTGTGACTTTCCAGCCATCTTTCTTTTTTGCTTATTTCGTAACTAACCAACCATTTTCTTTAAATGGGAGATAGAAGGGAAGGATGTGTTGCAGGTCACAGTAATTGCAGGGTTTTATTTTAAAATATAAACGGCAGCAACAGCTCTATAACATCACCCCCTAGAAAAGGCCCACTTTAATATTTTCTTTGGTTCTTTATATGTAGCTTAATGCCAGCCTCCTCCAGCTTCTAAGCACTGGAACAGGAACTGAATCCATGTTGCACTGCATCCTCTTGTTCCCAAAGCAAGTTCGTTGCCGCTGAGCTATCCTTCCAAATAAACATATGTTTTGTTTGAGGAAGCAACAATGTTGATGATACTCAAGTTCTCCTCCCCCTCTCAGGCTCCTATGAACATGACTCAGCCACACTGAATGACATATACACCCTTATCCAGGCTTGGATGGCAGTTAATGGCTTATGTCTAAATGGGGATAAAACGAACGTCTTCTAGTAGGCCCCAAAGAAATTCTGAACAAACTAGACAGCAAGTACAGCTCCTTCAACATTGAGAAATCCGTAATCACTGCCTCAGCAGCAGTCAAAACACTTGGAGTTTTCCTTGATTCCACCCTCTCTATGAATAGGCAAGTCAGAGCTATATCGTCATCAGCGGCACTTGCCACCAAGATCATAAATGCTGTCAAACCCTACCTCTCCTCCAAAAACGGTCTTAACTTAACCAGAGCGACCATAGGAGCCAAGCTGGATTACTGTAATGCCCTGCTTCTAGGTAGTTCGTCCAGAAACCTGAACAACCTGCAAATCAGACAAAACAATGCCCTTGGAGCGGCACTAAGCATCCCAAAAAGGGAACGCATCTCCCAAGCAAGAAGGGATGCCCACTGGCTCCCAGTCAGAGAGCAGATACTCTTCAAGACACTGTCCATCACACACATGTGCCTTTCGCACTCCGCTCCCCCTTACCTATCAGAAAGAATCCACCGTAGCACGCCAAACAGGCCCAAGCGGGCTCAACACTCCCACCAGCTTTCAATCCCCACCTGTAAGAGAACCAAAGCAGGTGGCGCAAGATTTCCCTTCCTGGCTCCAAAGAATTAGAACACGCTACTGCTATCACCTAGGAAGGAGATCTCTCTTACAGCGTTCCGCAGAGCACTCAAAACCAAGCTTTTCAACTAACCCTGCCTCAAATTTATGTAAGAACGGACATCCTCCCCTGCAACACGGGAACATGTACATTCTGTCCTCTGTAAATATATATATCTGTCTCTACTTCTGCAAATGACAAATGTATGCACTACTACCTGACTGTACCATGTGCGTTTAAGCAAATCCTTCTTTAACAGTGCCACAATGCCTCTCGGCCGCTAGGCGCTTTATACATTTAAATAAATAAATACATAAACAGAGGGTTTACTTCAAAGGCAGAGGGCAACTTCATGTAAATTAGTTATCTCACCTTGTGTTTATTTTATCGACAGTGTGCCTGTGATGCAGGTCTGGCAGATCTGGGACAGGTCACACAGTGCCCAAGCAGGATTGGTGGCAGAAGCCACGGGGGCACACCCCTCTCATCACAGGCCAGTGGCTCACTGGATGTTGAAAGCAGACAATGTTGCGTTCATGCTGTGCTCTCACTGAGGCTACTTACCCGTTCCCAGCTCGCTAGTCCTAGTCCCCATACCTTTCTTGTTGCTACAGTACTGGGTATGAGCTGCACAGGCAGCCCTGCCTCTGAGCTCAACCATTCAGGCATACTTCACTAACGGACTGCCAACCTGTTAGTGATGGCGGCTTCATGGTTTTTCCTGAATTCCTGTTATTTCTCCAGCTAATGAGATCTAGATTCCAGGTGAAAAAAGCTGTGGCACATTTAGCTGCATTTACGACTGCCTTTTTCAGGTGTAACACAGATATCTGCTCTTGGCACAGCCTCTTTGTCCAGTCAGTGGCCCATGCGTAGCAAGGACAGGTCTCGGGGTAGTAGATCCTTTAATTGATCATACATTCTGATTTTAAAGTTTATGGATTAAATTTAAATTGTCTCCTCTAAATTGCTTTCCAACTCTTAATTGTTTTCCACTACGTGTGTTTCACCACATTGGAAGTACTGTGGATCATTAGGAGGTTATTGGCTAAGTCTGTTATAACTGAGTTAAACAATGTGTGTTACATCACGTTATAAGCACGTTTGTTTCTCTTATTTCCGGTTTGTCAGTAGAATTCTTTGTTTCAATGATGCCTGTATCAGTAATATGATATGATAGGTTATTTATAACGCGCTTAATACCAAGAGGTTTCTAAGCGCGGATCCAGGTATCGAACCTGTGTTGCTCCGTGTCATCTTGCTTCCAAGGCGAGCACGTTGCTACTGAGCTATCCTCCCGAGACGGTGCTGTATTCAGTCTTCCAGTCCTCCGGTATCCCTCAAATGCCATTCCACGCGGAACAACCCACTATCCAATGTTTTGGGACTAATAAACTGTTGATTAACTGTTTGAAGCACTATGTACAAATTCAAACCTTTTCCTCTTTTTTAAAATTAATTTTATTTATTTTAATTCTTATAACGAGCTGCATGCCCGTGGGCCTCAGGGCGCACAAAAGACAAAGACAAGACAGAATAACAAAAGCAAGTAGGAGCTGAAAAGGGGTCATAAGAAATTACTCCATGTTAAAAAGGTGAGTTTCTATGGCTTTTTTGAAAAGGAGGTAGTTTTGGATCGGTCGTAGCCCAGCCGGCAGGGCGTTCCCGAGTTGAGGGCCCTGAACGTCAAGAGTGGTGCCACCAAATTTAGCAGTCTTAAATCTAGGGGGAGCAAGGACTGTAGCAGAGGAGGAGCGAAGATTTCTTCCATTGCTCTTGATGTGAATGCGTTCAGACAGGTAGATGGGGCTGCTGAAAGAGAGGCATTTATGTGTCGTAGTGAGCATTTTGTGTGTAATGCAATGTGTAACAGGAAGCCAATGAAGCTTCTTCCTGAAGATGGAGATATGGGAGCGTACAGCATTGTTCTGTGCCACTTGTAAGGATTGAATATTTGCGGCAGTAGTGCTAGTCTGGAGTTTATCAGTGCCGTAGACAGAAGTGCGCAGTTTTCAGTTGTTATAAATGGACAGATGTAATTTATACGCTTGTTGATGAGTCCGCAGCTGGATCTGATGTTAGAGACATGCGGTTTCATGGATAATTTGTCGTCTAAAACAACTCCCAGAGTTTTTACCTTCCTTTGGACAGTAATGATATTGTCTGCAATAGGGAAAAGGGAGTTGTTGGTATCTAGTTTTCTCTGGGTGTTCTTGGAGGATACTATCATTAGTTTGGTTTTATTGTTATTTAAAGCTAGTGAGTTACAAGCCATCCAATCCTGGATGGCTTTGTAGATGTTATTGATGGCATCAACATAATTTCTGTACTGACCGCTTAGCTGGATGACGACCTGTGTGTCGTCTGCGTAGTTAGTATACTGAACACCTAGCTTGTTCAAGAGGTCCATAAGAGGTTGAATGTACAAGTTGAAAAGTAATGGCGACAGGCAGGAGCCCTGCGGGACGCCACAAGTTTGAGAGATAGGAGTGGAGTGATGACTACCTACACTAACCCTAACCATGCGAGGGCCCAAGAAGGAGGCAATCCATGTTGATGCCACCGAGGAACAATTTGCGACCTCTCTGAGCCTCGTCACTAGTAAGCTGTGATCAACCAGATCAAAAGCTGCGGAGAGGTCAAGTAGCATCAATAATGCGGCTTGCAAAATAAAAGCATAATCTGCTTCATCAAAAGGAGTAAGGTAATTATTGGGTGTTCTCAAAACTGTCTGGTGCATATAAACCAACCCTTTAATTGGAAAATTCCTTCTGAAAGTGTCAAAATGGGCTGAAAGACACCCATATGCACATAACGTTGTACATGGGTAAGTAGTAACCAATAGGAAATATTCCACCTCGGGTTCAGAGTCAAATCATAGACCTAGACTTTGGATCCATTGGTAGAATATTTCCCTGTGGTTTATACTCGCTGTAGGATCTTGTCTTTCTTGCTCTAGAGAATAAAATGTTGGGTGTAATTT